>NC_054407.1:8511666-9113750 GCF_017976425.1 Toxotes jaculatrix
TCAGACTATGACAGATACATGCTCATTTTTAAACCCGTGAGTAATTTTACAGATTAAGTGTCATAACAAGCACAGCAAGGTTTTCATTTTTCACTCCAAAAGAACATGTTAGCATGTCCCCAGATGAATTTGGCAAAAATAGTCTTTTCTTCATAGATATTCATTAGATAACAGATAAAATGCCCATGTCCATGCCAGATGTGTCACAAATTCATAAACACAGACACAACCACAGTGTAACAAGCCCAGCAAGTGGTGATGGCACAGAGTCAGGGTGCCAAACGTATGCAAGGTACAACAATCATTGGACTGACACACACACACACACACACACACACACACACACACACACACATAATATGTAACATACATATTAACAGACGGCAGAGAGAGACAGAGCCTGAAGCCCCACAGTGTTTAAACTTTATGACAGGTTTGAATAAAGCTGCATTGCGTCAAATCCTTATCCAGAAGTATGTCTATTTCTCTTTTCTTTTTTTATTGGTCTTTTTTTCTGAATTATAGCAAATAATATCTGTAATGTCCACTGTATGTAGTGTGGAGCTCATGATGACTTAATCACTTAGTTGCTGACTGCATAAATTTGTTCTCATGTCAAAATTTCAATTTAGTCCAGTATTTTCATTTATGACCACGTAGATGTAAAACTCATGACAATAAGCCTCAGCCTTTGCTGTACTTTCTTTAGTGCTAACTGGCAAATATTAGCATGGCTAGACATGCCTAAAAGCAGGATAGTGAACATGGTGAACATTATACATGCACATTAGCATGCTGCTAACATGGCTGTAGTCTCTCAGTCTTGTTTAAATTAATTTTATAAAAACATGAAGGGTTTGACAAATAAGCTTCATTTGGTAAACACCTTCAAGTTTTATGACGTTTCTGTCGGCTACTGTTACACTGAACATGTGCTTGCTAATTGCCGGTCATAGGTGATGTATCATAACAGTTTAACAAATGTTTTACTGAAATAATTAATGTTGCAACCATGTCATTTAAAATTTTAAGACTAAAATACACAATTTAAACTATTTTCAGCATTTCTGGTCTCATAATTTACTTTTGTGGGGTCCACCACTTATACCGGTGGGACAGTTTTTTCAGTGCAAAGAAGTGACAAATATTTAAAAATAATTTTTTTTTTGCCAGACTGGTGGTGAGTGAGTGCTCTGTCCAGCTACCAGCCATAAATAATTTATACCTGCAAATGATGCTGTTTACTGGTGCCACAATACATGATTTCTGTGTGATGAAGTCCCTCAGATTCTGAATTTCACCTGTTTCCCATTGGGATGGTGCATAATTGCAAAGTTGCCTTGCGCAGCTTTCAGAGCACCACTACACTGCCATCTCATCCCCTAAACAGTCTGACAGACTCTCTGCATTCAGCACGTTTAAGAGTCGAGCTGCGCTATCAGCCCCCATTCCCTCGCCTTGTCCCCAGCTGTCCCGATCATCGCTTTCATCTGTATTTGATTCGTACTCCGATCCAATCCCTGACTCCCTAAACCTAAGCAGCTCCAGGGCTCCGAGGACCTGCTCCCCAAGTAGTGAGCTCTCATCTGGGGCTCCGTCGCTGGGAGTCTCCCCTGTTTCCTGGCCCTGCTCGTGGCTGTCCGGCCCCCGGGAGGAGAAGCGGAAGCACTCCAGTCGAACACCACTGCCGCTGAGCCCCAGAGGGCTAGTGTCGGTTCCAATGGTGCCTGGAGAGCAGGGCCCGGGGAAGGCCCAGGCACTGTCACCAATCTGGAGCTGGGACTGAGCTGCTAAAGGGCCTGTAGATGAAGAAGGGGTGAGGGGTTCACGGGCCACACTGGGGGGCTTGGCGCGGAAAGTGATCTCTAGAAGACTGTCCTGGGAGCCCACTGTGGACAAATCAAAAATGAGATGTAAAAAAAGACTAAGAGACAGATATGTGGGATGAAACAAATCACAGAAAGAATTTTACTTATCACATGTAAACAGATATCTAAGACATGTAAGAAGAGAGGTCTGAGCACAGCAGATGAGATTATGTAGAGTGGGATGACGTCTGTGCTGACAGGATTTGATAATTCATGACTATATGGCAGCATATTGCTGCTGGCTAAATGTAGGGATGGGAGAGCAGAGAGCAGTACTGAATCCTCTGAGAGGGCTGCCACGGGATAATTAATTGTGTGCCAGACGTGGATGAGAAAAGGAGGCATAGTGACAAGAAGGGGAAAGTTGCAAGGAAATACACTGATAAAAAGAAAAGAGATGAAAGGAGAAAAGAATGATTTGACGTCATAAATTTGTAAAGGAGAAAACAAGGAAACAGAGGACGATTCCAGACAACCACACAAAATAAAACGTATACAGTAAATGAAAAAGGAAACTGAATGGTAAGTCAAAAATAAAGCTGATTTCTACTTACTTGATGTTAACTGGCCGGCAGCTTTGAGCTCCAGTTCCTGGATCTGTTTGACCAGCAGGGAAATGTGTTGCAGCAGGTCAGTGTTCTGCTGCAGCAGCCTCTGCACCCTGGTCTGGGCTTCAGTCCGTGCACACACCTCCACTGACAGCTGCTCCTGGAGCACATGAACCTGAACAGACCAAAACACACACACACGTTGCACACAAATGACAAAAACAAGCAGAAACTGGTGTGTGCAAATCCAAGAAATGCAAAAAAGGCTTAAGATTCATTATTACTTATCAGGGACTCTTTCCTTTTTCTTTGTATTTTCATCAGAGAGAGTATTTTACTAAAATCCAATCTGTTGTTAAGAGGAAAACTGCTGATAAAGTGTGTCTGTTTTGTCAAAAGTTTCACCGTGACTGAGGAAAAGCATTGGTTTCTTCAGACGCCACACTGGAGGAGACAGGCTAAAGCCAACTCACTATCATTGGCCAAAGTAAGCTGGAAACTCAAAAACTACACTGAAAAAAATGTTTCGTTGAATTTACTCAATTTTAATATTGAAAGTGGTTGCACGCAATACATTCATCTAAATCTAGACAGCTTAAAAAATATGTCTAGATTTAGATGAGTGTATTGCGTGCGTTCTCAGTGTAGTTCTGCTTCAACATCCTTGAAACTACAGCTCAGGTATATTTAATCTGATGTGAAACTGTTCAGAAGTTCATGTAAAAATGTAACCTGAAATACCTCGTCACGTCCCATTTAACACATCGCTGATTGAAAATGGACAAAGCGCATCATTCTTGCGCTCAAGTCTTGTCTATGAGCAGTTTATTTGTGACTGATTTAAGGGGTACACTTCATTTTATGCAGATTGTTGTCTGTTCTTGCATTTATGAGACATTTATAACTTGGATTTACAAAAGCTTTATTTAAAGCTATATTTAAAGCTTAGTAAACTTAAAAAAAAATAAATTGTAAACAATGGATTGTCTGGTGATCAAAGTAAAGAGTTTTAGTGGTGACATAAAGAGAAAAATGTGCTCTATGTGGAAAGTGTTTCCAGTTAAAGAAGGAAAAATCACTGTCTGCTATCCTCAGTACCTGTGCTGAAGCTGCCAGCGCCTGCTGTTCCTGCTGCTGCAGTTGTTTCTGAAGGAGCTGGACCTGGTGCTCTGCAGAGCAGGGAGCATCTGCCGCCGACTGATCCGACACAGAGGCTCCGAGGATGGGAGAGCTCAGCAGAAAGGGTGGGTCATCAGGCGCCTACAGCAGAGATGACAGCAAGCTGGATTTTACTACTTACATCAGTGTGAAAATGTTACTCTGTGATATTTTTATTTCTTTAAATGTTTGTTCTGCTGTCACAAAATTGTCGACAGAAAAGGTGGATGGAGTGATCATAGCCACCATGAACACAGAGAAACATAAGAACCATAACCAAAGTTTCATCAAAAGAAATGCACGAAAAAAAGCTGTTACAGTCCTGAACTTGATAGCTACTGTACGTTATTCTTGATGAGTGCAGTGGAAAACTTCCACAGACGATGGGCGATGCTGCCAAACAACAAAAATATTGCATATATCGACTTTAAGTAAAGAAAAGACAGTATATCACAGCAAGAGTATCTATGGCTGTGTATTGGCTGAGCAGCTGATAGAATTAAAAGTAAAGTATAGGGTTTGATCGCCAACCATCCTAAATAACGTTGTGAAAGTGGAAAGAAAAATATGTGAAAGCTTGTGTGTGTAGAAACGTGTCTAAAGAAGTGGTTTACTAGCTGACAGTCTCTCTCTCTGCCAGACTGAGCTCCTCAGGGAGGAAACTGCAAAGAGACGCTGCACTGGCAGCAACAAGCCTGTCTGCTTTCATCCTGACAGAACCCCCCCCCCCCCCCCCCCCCAAAAAAAAAACATGGATGCATACTTAAACTTCTAGACATCATCATCACAGCTTAATGTTCAAGGCCCTTGCAGAAGAAATTTCATGAGCCTTAAAGCCTTAAAATGTGTGTATATCATTTACCCACTTTGCCTGAAGTTCCAGTGTTCAGTGCTACTGTCGTGCATGTGGACAGGGTGAAGTGTTGTATGATTTTAAAGAGAGAGAGAAATCAATGATACATCTACCATGTCAACTTTTATAAATAAAGATCAAAAAAAAGAGGGAGCTATATCTCACACTAGATGACGATCAATAAAGAAGCTGTAGTTGCTCTGTTGTTGCTCTATTGTGGCTGCTGTTGATGGATTTTGTATTGCTGCCTTCTTCGGTGATAGATTTCTATTTGAATTACAGGTGAACTGTAAGATGACTGTAGACAGAAGAGCTTGGTGTTTGATTTTTAGGGGCTAACAACAAAGCATGACATTTACTGACATTTCAGACCTGTAAATCATTTTCGGCTTTCACAGTAGAAGCTGAGGTTGGAAACGTCTTGAATTAACTTCACACCTTTAGAAATATACAGAATTGATATTATCACCCTTTAACTAGCGTTATTTTAACAATATCAACATACATTTAGAGTCATTTTCCAGATGAATGTAAATCCAATATTTAGCTCTATTTTTTTGTCTCCAACTCATGAGAAAAATATCTGTCTTTAGCTGCTAAGTTTCTCTGTTTGTTGTTTGGGGTGGAGCAGGTGGTGCGCTGCCAGTTCTGCTTCTTTCAGAGCTTTTCCACTGAAAACAGCTCCCTGCTATTAGAGTGATGAGACTGAACCACAACAGCAAAGCTGTGGGCCGTAAAAACAAAAACTACGAGCTGAAAGAAGCTAAAACACTTTGTAGAGATGAGTGGGAGATGGGTGATAAGTAGGTTTGTCAGTGCAAGCATACAATCCACTTTAATCCACTGCTAATATAAAAATATTATAGCAGCTTTAATTCTGGTTCTAATGCGATGTCATTCAAAGGAGAGGGCACTTTGTTTGAGAATCAATGACAAATCATGGGGATTCAATCTATAAATAGATCTATAGATTGTCTGTATGGGCTGCTGTTGGTTGGTTTGACCACATGTCAATTATCACTCACTCAGTTACATTAGACACCTCTTCCACACTGGAAGAGCAGCCATGAAGGACACGTCTGTCTTATCTGAGATGGGGGACCAATATGGTGGACACTCATGTCATTATTTTTGCTAAACTGTGAAGGACATTTGACCTTCTAAGTACTCATAGGACAGGAAGAAATTGCATGTGAGATCTGAACACTGCTGCTTTATTGTGGCAGAAGTGCATTGAAAAATAAAAATATAAAACTAATTTCTCATTCTCATGTAACCATGTAATTGTATGCAGTATCCACTCAATTCAGACTAATTCACTCCTCACTGGAAAAGCAGTAGTCTTCTGTCTTGAGTAATAAAGGCCTAACACCACAGCGACTTGATTTGAACATGAGCTGACAAATATCAGAGATCAGATCACTGCTGTCCAATATCACAGGATTAGCAGAGCAGCACTCGAAGACCTTGATGTATTTTCATCAATAAACCATATGAACCCATCAATATTGAAGAGTCTTGCTTCACAAACAACCCTTAAAGATGTGATGTACTCGCTATACATTCCTCAGTGGTGTTTTCTGATCTTCACATGAGTGTTTATGAAGCCAAACTTTCATCACACCCCTCTGTGAGCTGCAAGGCTTAACAGGACATTTCTGACTTATTAGATCAACAATTTTTTAAAAATATATATGAAAATATACTCTGCCAAAGCAAACCCTGTTTGTCCTCCGATGATTCTCTGGTAGGATGAACAGCTTGTTTGTGCCATGTCTGGGTGGAAGAAGGAGTTGGAACTTGAATTAATCAGGAGTTCCAAGCATGAAAAATGTTTTGGGTGTTCCTGACTTTTAGTACTTAGTACGGGTCAAACTCCAAAAACACTGGATCCTCCGTTTCCCTTAATGCAAGTTGATAGTATCTTTCATTGGACCATCCCTGCCTGGTGGCTGAGTTGGCTGAGTTTTACTTACTTATCATAACAAGCACATTAAACTTGATGTGTAAACTGTTTGGTCTGCCCCGTTAAGTCATTTTATTTTATTTTTTTTAGCAAAAATGCCAATAATTCACAGGCTGTTGCTTCTGAAAATTGTAATATTTACTTTTTTTCCTTTTTTTTTTAAATCTTCTCTGAAAGTAAATGGAAGAGTTTGTTTTTCTTTTGGACTGTTGATTACATAAAACAAGTGATCTGAAAACGCTATTGAGAGCTTTGAAAGGGTCGTTTTTCATTATCTTTTTATTTCACTAAGACTTTATAGACCAAAAGATAAATTGATTAAACAAGAAATCAAATTGCAAATGAATTGATAATGAAAATTAATTAGTTGCTGCCCTGCATTTCAGTTGCTGTGTCATACAGTGTGGTACCAGAAGCCTCCATAAATTACACTTTGCAGAGGTGGCTTCATCTCTGCAAGGTTTATAAAACCTCCCGTTTCTAATGCAGTGAGAAAATAGCAGGGCTTTGTATGAGAGACACTGAAATGATCAAGGACAACCTCTATACTCTACCTTCCCATCGTTACCAAGGACCTCGTCCTTTT
Source organism: Toxotes jaculatrix (assembly GCF_017976425.1). Classification (NCBI taxonomy): domain Eukaryota; kingdom Metazoa; phylum Chordata; class Actinopteri; family Toxotidae; genus Toxotes; species Toxotes jaculatrix. Next base: position 8,518,646 of record NC_054407.1, read on the forward strand.
TGCTCTTCTCCAGGTCTGATGAAGAGACACACTCAATGCTCTCCTCTGTAGTGGCTTCAAGGTCTGTCTCCTCTGACAATGCAAACCTCTTCTTTGCTGCGGAGAGACCGGATACATATATTGCGGGATTTTATTGCTGTTTTTACTTTGAGTTTTATAGTTTACAACACATCTAAGAGGCAGTGACAGCAGTTGCAGCAGCGGGCCAAGAGCTGGCTGAAGCCCACACACAAGCGAGGTCTTTGATCAATGGCTTACACGATTCACCAAAACCAATCTGCAGCTGCAGCATGGCAAGCTGCTACGAAAACTATCTGCGGTGGATAATGACATCTGTTCTCTGAGAAGTGCGCTCGGTTGCCACCGTTTGTTTCTGCAGGCGCTCTGGGTTTTTGTTTGTGTCAGAGAGAAAACAAGAGGGAGAGAGGAAGAGAAGGCCTAGGGAGTTTGTGTGTTGCTGTGTGAGGAGAATAAAAGGAGAGTGAGTTTGTGTGTGTGACAGAAGGAGAACGGGAAGGAGAGAGGCGGGAGAGGGGGGAGGGGACTGGATAATCTTGTGTGCATGTCGGTAGGTGTGAGTCACCTGGCATTGCCTCAGACTCCTTGGCCTTTCCCTCCTCATCCTCCTGGTCATCGTTTTTCTGCTGCAGGGTCAGCTGGTGACACACATCAAACGCCTGACCCACCGTGCGCACGATCCTCATGGCCTGCGACTGTGAGGGAGAACACAGAGAAGAAGTGTGTGTGTGTGTGTGTATGTGTGTGTTGGGGAGCGCAAGGGCGGGGGAAAGCAGCAGCAGGAGCACAGTGAGGGGGGATGCAAAAATGAAGGGACCCAGTAGGGGAGAAAACGAGATGCCAGAGAAGTTGTGCGGGAAGGAAAGTGGAAAGGCAGATTGGGTGTGTGTATGTGTGTGTGTGTAATTGCGCACAGGTAACAAGACACAACAGAGACAAATCAAATGGGGTATGTTGGGGCAGATTGTGAGGTGAAAAATGGAGACCAAGGGAAACAGGAGGGAAGATAGAGACCAAATTAAAGTCAGAAGATTACGAACGCGGAGCTCCAGCTGCTTGTCCTTGTCTATCTGCTCTGCATACATTCTGCTGTCACCGTGACAGATTGGTCTATTTCAGAGGCAAGTAACTTTGATGGCAGAGGCAGTGAAGATTGAGTTTGTTGTTATTGCAGGAAGCTCAGTAGGTGTGTCTGTAACATCAGGTCATCAATCAGGGACGGTTTAATTTGCAATAACTCAAAAATTAGCTGCTGGATGTCTCACACATACACATCCTGTTTACTAATTTTTCTAAAAGAACTTTACGTAAATCCTGTTTGTTCCAAGGACTTCATGTATAACATGTTACTCTGATGAGTCACATAGAGCCCTGATAAACAAAAACAAAACACAATACACAATACACAATACACAATACACAATACACATACTTCTGTCTGTAAATGTATGTGTCTGTAATGTTTGCTTTGCAAAAACAGCTGCTAGCTGTGGCTGAAAACACTGCTCTGGGTCAGATAAACAATGATCAGTGATCAATAATCAGTGATTAAACTCACTATACAAATAGCAGCAGATACAGGTGATAATTCTTTGTAGGGTATAAACTTAGGTAGGTATAAAAATATTGATTATGGCTTCTTTAAATTGTAGTATGGCTTTGTTTAACTTCTTGTGTTTTAAAGCTGAAGTGATTAGTTGATTGACAGAAAATTAATGAACAATTATTTTGCTTCAGTCATCTGTCAAGATCAAATGCCAAATGTGACCAAAAGTTCTAGTTCCTCAGTTATGTCTTATGAGGTAGACTTTTCACATTAAATTTTATTTTTAAATAAATTAAATATTAAATTCACTCTGCCTTAAAGGTGGGTATCAGTGTTTCATAAGCTGAACACACAGGCAAGGCAATTCAACGTGTCCTCTGAGACACCAGCACTTCCCTGATCAATTTCAAGCCTTCTTTTTATCCCCTAAAGCCTTAATATGAAGTTCAGTGTTAGTATCCTAAATCCAATGGAATTAAACTATCCACCATGTCCTTCCTCACACTCACTAAAGGTGAGCTTTGTCATTTCTGGCACTGAAAAGTGCCAGAAGCAGCACTGAAATAAATTTGTTGTTATCTGCCTCTGGAGGATCATCCTGCCTCCAGGCATTCAGTCAATATGTCAAAGTAAGTCAAGCTCCAAAGCAGTCCAATCAAGTGAAAAAGCAAAATAAAAACAATAATAATAATAACATGGGAATAAAGTAATGAAATAGATTGTTTTGCTCGATCAATACAAAGTTTTATTTTGTTTAAAATTGTGGAGTGAAAAAAGCCAGCACACCCAAGGCCAAACACAAAAGGCACTGTGGTTGTACGGAGCTGACATCCAAGCCCTGCTGGGCTGGAACATGCCGTGATGAAAATAAATCAAATCTCCTCTTATCAGCTGGTCCATCTCCTCCTACTCAGCACACATGCTTGGTCTACATCACCCAGATAAGGTTCCATAGCCTCGGGGAGGTACTGAGGCACCACTGACTGTGTCCCTGACCGTGTGGTGGGTGTTTTGCTCACCAGTGGTGAAAATGCCTGTAAGTGCAGAGTGAAAAAGCCCCTCTTCTTTTCTCATCCCACCAGGATGATTAGTATGCAGCTTCACTAAGTCGCTGCCTGTCTGGTATCCATAGTGAAGGGATGCGAGTCAACCTCACTGATGCTCTGTCTTTGTCATAGAAGAAAAAAAATGTCTCTGCTTGATATGCAGATATGTGAAAAAGACCATGCCAACACACACGAGTCGTCTGACTGTCAGATTAACGGACCATGTGTGTGGGTCCAACAAGGCTATACATCACCCTGAAAGTGGGGATAAATACCACCATTAGAAGCCATGTACAAGTCACGGAGCTGAAAACCAAATGCAGTGACTGAGTTGCTGAGGTCCATACATTGTTTGCAGGGCATTTAAAGGATATGTCACATCCAGCTCCTGAGTCAGGTCCTGTTTGTCTGTGTGTTCCTCGATACCAGTTTAGTTAGTTTCCTGTTTTACTTTGAAATTACTAACCGCTTTGTCTTTTTTTTCACTTCCTGTCCTCCTTTGTTTCCCGCCTCAGTGATTACCTGTCCCGCCCCTAATGTGTTGCACCTGCGTCTTATTGTTTCCCCGCCTCCTAGTGTATTTAAGTCTTGGTCTCCCCTTTGTTCGTCTTTGTCTATATAGTCAAGCGTTCCAGCATTAGTTCCTTGTGTTTCTCCCTGTGTGATTTGACCTGGTTTGTCTTCTTTACGGTTTTTCCCTTTGCCTCACGGTTTTGATACCTCTGCCTGATTTTGGACTGTCTTTCTGTGTACCAACCCTGTTTGGATTAAAGACCAGCTCTTTGCCTCTTATTTCTGTGTACTCGAGTTGTGCATTTGAGTCCCTTTCTGAGCCCTCACTCCTTGTCAGGATAAAGCTGGAGATATTCTGTACTTTTGTTCAACAGCTTCCATGATAAGACCAAAACCAACAATGTTACTCTGTCTCTTCATACAAATTCCTCAGCCTGTCCTGTTGCTCTCAATCCTAAGCCTTTCCATTCCTACTCAAGATGTACATTTTTAAAGTTACAGCTTGACATTTTGGGAAATTTCTTGCAGAGAGTGAGATGATAAGATTGACACAACTCTCATGTCTTTACGTTAAATATAAAACATCCAGTGAGAAAGAGTTATGTGGATGGAGACACCTTATTGATGAGAGAGGTTGGAGGAGAATGGACAGGCTGGCTGGAGCTGACAGAAGGGCTACGATAACTCAGATAACCACTCTTTACAACTGTGATGAGCAGAAAAGCCTCTCATCTCAATGAACAACATGTCAAATCGTGAGTCGGATGGATTAATACAGGCTCACCAAAACTGGACAGTTGAAAATGGATGACTCTGGATTTCTGCTGAGGCTGCAGATAGTAGGGTCAGAACTTGGCATCAACAGCATGAATCCATGGATCCAGCCTGCCTTGTGTCAACAGTCCAGGCTGGTTGTGGTGGTGTTATGATGTGGGAAATGTTTTCTTGGCTCATTTTGGGCCCCTTAGCACCAGTCAATCATTGTTTGAATGCCACACTCTGAGTATTGTAGCTGACCATGTTCATCCCTTCATGGCCACAGTTTACCCTGTTCTAATGGCTACTCCCAGCAAGATAATATCACAAAGCAAAGGTCGTCTCAAACTGGTTTCATGAACATGACAATGAGTTCAGTGAACTTCAGTGGCTTCCACAGTCACCAGATCTGGATCCAGTAGGGAACACCTTTGGGAGGTGGTAGAACAGGAGATCGGCAGATTGAATGTGTAGCTGACAAATCTACAGAAATGATGACTGAATCTCAAAGGAAAGTTTCCAACATCTTGTGGAATCAATGCCACAAAGAACTGAGGCTGTTCTGAGAGCAAAGGGAGGATCTACCCACTATTAGTATGATGTTCCCCAAAAAAAATGATTGGTGTGTGTGTTTTCATTAGTACTAAACAACAGTGGAGGTCTATAGCAGAGAGGAGTGAGCTACAGTTTCTCAGGGAATTAAACTTACCTTCCTCTTTGACTTGAACACATTGCAGCGGAAAACGTTGCTCTGTCCGTCTCTCGCTATATAACTGAAGATCTTCAAGTCTTGAGCATCATGAGACACATAAAAGATCCTGTGGAGGCATGATAATAAATTAGAAATCAGGTTGAAGAGTTTTTAATTAGGATTTCATTAAAGCTGCCTGGATAATTGGCTTCTGTCTCCTTGTTTCTGATTTAATATAAGGAGGACCTACCTGTAGATGGGATCCTGAGTCACCAAGATGGTATTCTCATCCCACGACCAGCCTTTTCTCTGTTACCATACAAACACACACATTGGGTTGACAGCGACAAATGTGGTTTTAAAAAGAAAAAAATATATATAATTCATGGTGTAAAATAAAATTAAATGACATCACACATAACTGACCTTTTTCTTTTTGCGTAAAATCACTTTGACACAATCAGTTGATACGACGATGTTGACCTTCTTTTTCTTTATGTTCTTCAGTTTGAATTCATACTGCGGAGGAGGAATGATATTCATATTAACATTCAAGGTGAGCGAAAAACGTATGCCAGAAGTTAAATTAAACCAGACTGATTATTATGCTACCTGGTGTGACTGGCATTAAATATCACATGGTCCCACTGGGTCCTTACAAATGATAGCTGATTTATTGAAAAAGAGAGAAGGGATCATGTAGACAGGAAGATATTTTTGACTATCTTCTTCTCAGGGGAAATCTGAGATTGAGTAAACACTGAGGAACTGTCAGTTTCTGTTTCTGGAAGCTGTTTAAGCTTTCAAAGGCAGACTTCCCAGAGGGAGGCAGACATGTGTGGGACACTTTCATCCCTCTACATGATTAATGCTAGAGCCTGTACCCTCTGCCTCCACTGCAGGCACAGACTCCAAATATCAGGGCCCAGAGATCTAAGAACAACCAGGATTTATGTGAAATAACACGGCTCGCTTTGAAAACACAAAGTCCAACATCAGATGATTAATTTATCAGGAGAAGTTGTGTGAAATCTCCAGTCTTCTTCAGCAAACGAAGCGTCGCCCGCTCTGCGTGACAGACTTGGAAATTCATTGTCATCTTTTCTTCAGTTTGTGTAAAAATAACAACCCAGCGCTGTCTTTTATTTTCAGCATGATTGGAGCTGTCTTTTCGCTCGTTTACTGACTTCAGAATAAAAGAAATGGGGAATGTTGTTATTACCGGCATGACAAGCCATCTCTGGCAATTTTAGCGCTAATGAATCTGGAGCAGTTTGTCTATAAGCCTGTGACCTGTGTCACATCCAGCTGAAAAGTGCTTCGTTACAAGATTCAATGAGCCCTTCCACTTAATAATCCCTGTCATATGATTTTATCAAGTTCATCTGTCTTATTGTTACGTGGGAGTTTTTCTTCACAAGCATTCGAGACTGTAGATGCTCCGGTGAATGTGTGTAATGTAAGTGTGTGTGTGTGTGTGATCCAGGCTAATGCAGCCCCACCTAAACTGGGAAGAGAGGACTATCCATCTCCACACACGCACACACGCTGTCAGAGGGAGATGAAGTGGAGCACAGAAGTGTTCATGCTGCATTTTCATGGACATCAGCCTCAGCAACTCAGACGAACACTGCCCCCAAGCACAACTAATGCTACAGGTTGTGTCAACTCACTTCTCGTCCCACAGTCTCTAAGCCACTGTGCGCACTCTAAGGGCGAGTTTGCTTTTGAATATTCAGAGTCTGTCTCCCTCAGAAGCACAGACTCTTAATTACTGTGTCATTACAGAGCTCACAAACCAGCCTGACTCTTTTTGTAGATTTGCTTTTCTGTTATCAATTCTTGCCCACATTTAATATCATGTTGGTTATTTTACTCATTTCATTATTTGTCTCTTAATGCATTTTCTTTTCTTATGCTCCAATTTATTATTTTGTCTTCAAAACCTCACAGAAAAGCAGTTTGCTAACTCTGTTTTTTGATAAGAGCTATGTAATACAGATGTTGAATTAAAATCTATTTGTTTACAAGAATTCACAGATGAAGAGGGCGCAGTTCACAGACATGGAGGCGGGGAGAGGTCTTCACACAGCCTTTGAATTACCTTGTGCATCGTGTGGATATATTTGTTCCATCTGAGCTGCTGTATCAAGTGTGTTTGTCATCCACTCAAACCTGCAGGCAATTACTGTCTATAATATACTATGAGAAAAATTGCAAAATTTAAAAAATAACTGTTTAAATAAGTAAATTAATTAATACAGCTCACTAAATCTTAAATCATTATCCTGCACTCTACTCAAAGGATCAGGATTAAGTTCTTCCTGGGTGTCACTGGGGATGTGGCTGACCTCCGAGTGACACAATAACTTGGATGTTAGATTAGATATAACAGCTGACAAACAGCTAAATCCTCTCCTCTCAGTGCTTCTGTAACACTGCAGCGATGTGCAGCGACGGTCGCAGCCTCGCCTGGTCTAAGTAAAAAAGGAGACTCGAGAGATGTTGGTTTTTCTAAGGGTATTGCATATAAACCTGCACGCTGTATCTCTCCTCAGCCATAAAACCCGAGTTGCCCTATGAATCCTGCTGTGATTTAAACCACTTCTGACAGCCCACTGAATCTGCCGAGTGTGTAGTTTTACGCAGACCGGTGATTTATGAGAAAGGAGGATGTTGAGGGGTGTAAGGATCCTCTGAGCACCGCACACAAGGTGAGGCATAAAACACAAGAGGGAGAGAGGATTAATGTGCATGCACCATCATCAGCTGCCGGGTCATTGTGAATGTGTTTGGGCTGCTATTGTCACACGGGTCAAGTTCAGTGGTCTGATTCAGGGAAGGTACATATTTAAGTGCCTTACTCTGATTCTCCTCATCGCAGCGACTATCTCCATTCGACTCCCGGGGCGACCCACCTCCAAACTGCCAATGTACTGCAAAATGTAAGACAAAGGCTCAAAGATTGGCAATTTGAGAGTATGAATACCACTGATTACTTGGTGAGTGATGGACTAGAAGATTGTTAATTTCCATTATACTAGATTTGGCAGCTTTTTTGTACATTTCTGGAAATGTTCCCCTGTGTGAAGAAAATTTTAATGCACTCAGAAGACAAAGATGTAAACTTTAATTGAGAAAAATATAAAAACAGTCCTGCTGCACTTTACAGTGTCAAAAATTATATTAGGGAAATAAATTATTGCAGCATCCATCAAGTTATCAGTAAAAACAACACTTCTCTGTGCCAGTAATGTCAAAATTTAAGGCTGAAACCAACAACTGTTTTCAGTGTGAACTGATCTGGTGATCATATTCTCAATCAACTGACTAATCCTTTAGTGTTTAGTGAAAAATGAGAGAAAGTGACATTCATTTCAGTCTTGTCAATCAGACTACAACTTAAAGATAGACTATTCCATTTACTATCTTGTATGACAAATAAAAGCAGCATATCCTCTCATCTGAGAAGCTGAATGGTTGAATTTTCTGTCGATCGACTCATTGTTTCAGCTTTAAAAAAATGTTAAATCACAAACATATTAAAGTCATGCAGAATAAAAAAAATCTAAGTGTTATAAGGTCAGTGAAGATCATCATCATCATCATCACATAAACTCATGGATAAATACACCTACAGTACAGTGGTCCGCATTTCAATATTTAACACAATATGATCCTGAAGCTTCCTGCCACCCATAAACTATCTGTTGCAGAGGGTCCTTACCTTTGCCTCGAAGCAGACCCCATGCTTAAACACCTCCTCGTTGTGCATGGGGATCCTCAAATCGTGCACGTCATCTACTAAATTGTACTTGGTTACCCCTGGCATCGCTTTTAATGGTAGCTGACTTGCTCCCGACTCTTGTTTTACGACAGCGCTAGAGACCTGCAGATATGCGCATCTCCCCCGGCGCTGCTCCCTCCGCACTCTCACCGGAGACACGCGTCACTCCGGAGGTCATCCGGGTTGAGGCGCTCCGGTCGAGACGAATTGACTGGTCGATGGATTCAACTAAGGCGTTGATCGGTGATGAGCGTGTGCGCCCACTGACCCCTTTTACTCCGGTCTGAGGCACGACGGAGATACAGTACGCGCCGCCGCCACCGACGCCGTCGCCGCCGGGGTCCCGATGACGCACGGATCTCAACACGGTTTTTTCCTCGGAGCACCGTGCCATCAATCTGAGAGCTGTTTTATCACAGCCACTGATCAATATTCAGAAGCAGCGTGTACTTATTAGCCCTTTAACTGGATGTGAGATCTAACAGATGAAGAAGGGCTCTGCTTGTATACACTCCATCAGCAGCTACAGCTGGTGTTTGGTTGCATGACATCTAGTGGCATCACAGGGAACAAACAAATCCCCAAATCACTGTTTCACTGGATTGCAGAAGTCCCCAAAGGGTCTTTGAAGAGCCCTTGGTTCCCTCCAGCAAAATGAGGATTAGTGTTGCCAGTAATTTCAGGGGAACCCAAGCGCCTACAGTTGATAATGTTCCTCTGACAAACCGAATGAGGGAAGCATTAGTGGTGTTGCAAAGAGCTGACACAGTTTTAACCTGGTGAAGGTCCACCACTCTCTGAGGTGTTAGTGGATTCTTCTCTAACTGCTGTTGTGACCTTTATCCTCTCGGTTGCAGTTTGCTTCCGTAGCTCCTTTATAAGAGAGAAAATGATCAAGAGGCAGAGCTGGAACAATGTCGCAGCTTATTTCAGGTAAAATGATATGAAAACAGCCTGGAGGTAGTTTTAGATTATAGATGAAGATAAAATAGGAGATAAGTTGCTGAATGGGCATTGATTTGCAATACAATGTGAAAACAATGTGAGAATATTGCTATAAGTGATGAACCAATGAGAACGATAACCTTATGCAGCTCCTCTTGGCTTGAAAGAGCAAGTTTCAGCTCATTGTTTAGCTGTTCTTACTGTTCTGGTTTACTGTCATTGCTCTCATAGCATCATCACAGCTGTTTTCAGTAAAAACAAAAAAAGCTCTAAAAACCATTATACACTACTAGTTCAGTATCAAACAGCAGCTGCATTTGGTAAACACAACTCCAACTGATAATAAGAATTAAGATTGTAAATAAACAACCTTTTGCTAACAAGATCCCCAACTTAAAAGGTGATGATATGCTAGGAGATTTACCTCCAAGATGCAAAAAAAAAAAAAAAAAGGTCTAAGTTGATATGATGTGCCTGTGACTGAACAGTTGCAGATACTGGAGCAAACTGGCCACGATGAATGAATTTCACTCTCTTTTTGCTTGATTTCTCTTCATCAACCCATGAACGCTCCACTATGTTCACCCACTGGTCTATAACTTTATTTGTGCTTTGGTGCTGGACAGGCAGCTGTACAGTGAGCTTTTAGAACTTTTTTTTTTGCTGAAAACAGCTGCACGGTGCTACTAAAACAGTAAAATTTAGGGCCAGAAGACCAAAACAAGGAGCTGAAAGACATTGAAATGGCCCACAGAGCTGAGAGGGCCTACAGAGTGGTGTGATAATTCTCTGTGGGTTCATCAGTATGAGTGGCACCTTTCACAATTCAGATATTTGATTCATTGTGAACATAAAGTATTGATTACAGCAAAGTCTTCCTTTATCTCACACTGAGCATTTTCTTATGAAATAACCACATACGTGTATAATTTCATTTTTAGTCTCTTTATTGAGGTACAGGAAAATGCTTGCCATGCATGGCTGTCATTATCTTTTTCAACCCAAATATTTCACTAACAGAAATATTGTAGAAAACTGGTTTGGTTTTCCCCTAAATCTGAACTGAAACCTGCACCTCTGGTTTTCCCTTTTATATTAACACATAAGTTCCATTTCGGATTAAATGTCAGCCATGCTCTTTGTCCAGCAGGTGGCAACAGAGCTCTTTGTATTTTACAGGAAGTTAAGCTTGTAACAGCATAAGGCAAAGCTGAAGCTGCAAAACACCCACTTTATATATTAAGGCTGCTCCTTTTTTTATTCTACATGACCTTCTAAATATTTTTGTGCAGCTTGTTGACCTGTGTCAGGAACCACTCAGCGTGATTGTTGTACTCTTTCTTTCAGTGTAAAGCACAACGAGACTCCATTAAGGTCCAAATGAACAGAGTGCTCTGTCACTTGAGAAAATCACCCACCTCTCTTTTTCATTTTTTCGGATGCAAGTGTCTTGCCACTATTTCCTGGGGACAAAGTGTACTCTGAGATCATACTTGAAGACAGCAGAAATCTGTACCAGGTGCTTGAGGGGCCCTTCTTGTATAAATCGCCTCATTTCAGATTGTTGACGTGTTGCTCGGTGCATTCAGTTCCTACAGCCTGAATGACTTTTTCCTGCATGTGCCAGCAGTGGCTAGTGACCCGTCTATCATAGATTTACACTTTCTTGGGTTCATTGACGAAGCTGCGTTACCAGAGAGAAGACGTGAAGCTTTTTGTGTGAGTTTTATTGAGAGATGAGTGGGAATGGAAGCATGTGCGTCAGATGCAGTAGTTATTTTAACACTCAGCATCAGGTAACTCACTCATCTGCTGTTTAAATGGTGGAGAATGCATAATCAGGGTCAAGTGTGGCTTTAGTGTATTTTCTTATCTCTCTCTCTCAGCTTCTCCCACTTGCCACGTGAGGAATAAAATAGTCTTTTTTTAAAATCTTGCTGTGTATTTGTACAGTAGTTACAGTAGACACATACAATGGGTTTGTGTTCACACTGTAAAAGACCGCTTTTTGTCCTTTACTCCACGTTTAATTAGATTCTGAAGTGAACAAATGACAGATTTGGTTGGCATACTTCCAGTTTCAGGCAACAATTGTTCTCTTGTCACATTAACATCTGTTTAGCTCAGCTTAAAATAACATTTGTCAGTTTTATTTTAAAACGATGAAAAGTCCAGGAATACTGCACTTTCCTGGTGCCCGGTTTCCTGGTTCTTGGAAATTAGTACCAAACACAAAGTACAGCTGAGGCTGATGGGAATGTCATTAGCTAAGCAGATATTTGGTCATAAACCAAAGTATTGGACAAATTACAATTCTGATCAGATTTTGACCATTTCACTCACAGCCACAAATGTCAACCTCATGGTAGAGCTAGAGCAAAAGTCAGGGGATCAACAAAGTCAGTAGGATACATCTCCTGGGGACCATGAATTACCATCAGACCATCAGTAACAAATTTCATAGCAATCCATCCAGTAGCAGTTGTGATATTTCTGTGTGGCCTGAAGTGGTGGACTGGCCAACAGACTGATGTTGCCTTTCATTCAGGTGTGCTGCTGGTGTAGGTGAAAAACTAAAATAAAAAGAAGGAAACTATAAGCAAAAAGCAAACGTTTTATACAGGCTCCTGAATCAGTATCACTGTGCTCATTGTCAGAGACATCTTTTTTCCCCCTCTGCACTCTGTCACACAACCAGGCATAAATTCTGTTTGTATTAGCTGACATGATGGCAAATAGGAATCAGGGGTTGCGCTGATATCCACTAACTGGCACGCGACCGAGCGCAGACTGACATGATATCAGCTGCTTTGAGGCATTCATTGCTCTTCATAGATCAGTAAACACACAGCCTGCTGTGTTTGTCAGAGCGGCTGAGTACAAAGCTGACCTTCCCACAAACCCAATTACCTTGTCACTGTGGAAGCCACACAGTTATTGCCAAACACACTTCCCATTATTTCTCACTTAGACATGTGGATATGGTAGACGCACGTCACACGGTTTCCTGTGTCCTCATTGTGCTCCATATAGAAAATGGACTTGAAGGATTGTCCAGCACTTAAACCTCATAACTTACAGTAGAGTATGCAACAGTCACTGCCTCATTGGAATAAACAAACTGCTTATTCATCTCTACCCTCATCTCTGTTTGGTCATCACTGCTCTCCCCAGGGTTCTTCATGGTGAACTCTTACCTCAGACATTACCTAAATACTATGCTGCTACCTGGGTCTGCTGGAGAGGGAGAAATCAGGCCTTGTGAAAAAAAAAAGGATCTGTGTCTGGGGGAGTCTGGTGATATGGAGTGGGTGGGAAGTAGCATGGGAGCTATTTTCCATCCCAAACTGTCACTTCCATCTGCTCGTTGTGACATTTCTAAGGCTTCCCTTCACTTGTTGAATAAAGATAACTGCCAGCTGTAGCTTCATATTTAATGGACGCATATGAGAGTGGTATCAACCTTCTCATCTAACTTTTGGCAAGAAAGCAAATAAACGTATTTCCCAAAATGTTGAACTGTCCCTTTAATGAGCGTGTTGGCCTCAGTTTGCCTGTTTGCACATATTTACTTTGTTGCTGTTCTTAGCTCTCTAGGACTTTAAGTTCCCACTTAAATAATCTGCTAAAGAGGTTTTTTTAACTTCATGAACTTTGATCCTGATGCTGTTAGCTGTGTACTCAGTTAGTGTTTGATTAATGTCTGGACTTGTCCAACATGATGACATTACTTTTAAGGGTTTATGATTTTCACAATATTCTTTAAAGTCAAATCCTACTAATGTATAATAAGTAAAGAAACAGTAAACAAAACAGACAAATACATGGTGGGAAATGCTGTTTCAGGAACTAAACAGTCCTATTAGAGTAAGATTTACTCTCTTTACAATTTGCATGTTTGAAGTTAAGATGGTGGGAATGGGGTTCAGTCCAAAAATTCATGCTCTTGTGTCTTGAAATGAGTTGTTCCTAGCAAAGAACACAATTGGCTCATTTCCCTGGGAAGGTGGAGCTTTTACTCATTACAAATTTCCTGAAACTCCAGCAGCAGATGACTCTCAAAATTATTAGAAAGACTGAGCATTAGGCTCGGTCACCAGCCGGGTTCTTAGAAACACACACACTTTGACTTACACTTTGCATGTTTTGTATGTGTATATTTTTCAATTCTGTGTCTTTGACTGCGCTTTGTTTTTGCCAATGTCTTTCTGTCTACCTTTTTCAGCCCACAGTGGGTGGGAGCAAGGGAAACACCCTGTACAGCCCTAAACACACAGACAACCACACCACACTCCTACATTCATACCTTTGGTCAATTTAAAGTATACCGCCTGTCTGATTTTAATGTATTTGGACTATAAGAAAACAGAACCAACACAGGAGTTCCATACAAACTCTAGAATCTGAGAAAAGTCAAACTACACTTTCTTTAGCTCTCCATCCTGGAAGTTTGCACTAATAGCAAACATATGTGGATTTAACTCACTGAGGTGAGTCATCATTGTTTGCTGTATGTGTTTCGACTTCCTGCTGGCTTTGTATGGCATCGTGAAATGAAATAATGCCCTGCAGATGTTGAAATAACCAGTAAGTTATATTCCCATATCTCACAATTGTTTTTTAATATCACCTATAATCAGATTGATAAGTGTTTATGCTGCTCGACAAGAGGCTATTTTCAACAAGTGCACACAAAGGAGTTTATTTGCAGCAGCCTCTTTTTTTTTTATTTTGCAAACCAAATTAAATGAAAATGAGTTTAAGCTCTCATAGTATAATTGAGTATTTTAGAGTGAACGTTGGAATGGGATCATTGTGCTGTGCTGGGTTTGTTCCCTTGGTAACCTGGTAACCATGACTGCGGCTCTTTGTTTTTACACCACTCTACCAAGTTCAAGCACCGTTGGCGACGATATTAATCACCACTCACACATCAAATATGTTTTAATATGAGTATGCTGACTCATATCTGCCCATGAAGTAGAGTCAGACACACCGTTTAACAGAGCTCCACCTGTTTTGTGCCACATTGTGTTCCCACCCTCCTGACATTTAAAGTAGTCTACTTAAACCGATCCATGCTTCAGAAACACTTGTGAAAAAAATACCGGATTTAGCCTCTCCCATGATAGCTTATCCAGGTGTGGGGCCTGTCTGTATTTACAGTATAAACTTCATGATCCTGAATGGTTAGAAAACAGTGTGGTTATGGTTATTTCTGGCTAGCCAGCATGGAATAACTATTTTAGACCTGAACATGAAGATTACACACCCGTCATCACGCCAATAAAAAAAAAGACATTACAGTAAAATGAACACCCTGTCTGTCACAGAAATTGGTTGGACAATTGGTCAGTAATTTTGCTCTTTTACATGATGAGATCTTGTTTTAGAGCAGAGTCTTGTTTCTTGGATTTTGTGTTTATTCAGATAATTTTTTTAAAGGATTTATTCAAAGGTGAGAAGCAACACAGCACTGTATTTTGTTTTAATTTTTTAAGGGGTATTTTTTGGCCTTTATTGTGAAAGTGGATCGTGATGACAGGAGGGTGAGAGGAGGGATGACGTCTAACAAGTGTCCCTTGCTGACTCTACTGCAATTATTAGTTTTAGCTTTATGGAAGGGGAAAGAAAGTTTTATACTTTCAGATGCAGCCTTACAGCATGAAATTAAAATAAAACCTGGACAGATACAGTATACTCCTTTTTTTACTGACACAGTTTTATCATCATCAGTTTTCATCATAACGCCACACTGAGATACTGTAAAGAGGCTGCCCATAAAAGTTATCTTCCTTTCAGATCTCATCAGATGTGTCCCAGATTATTTTCACAACATTAATTTAAATGGTTGTCAAAAACCCCGAGTGGATTTTCCTTGTAATAGTTTGGTTTGGCAGGCACAGTCTTCTTCTGTTGCCAGAAGAAACTCCAGCAGTTAAAAATAGACCAATAAAGTTAAGCCCCAATCCTGTAGGTTTCCATGATGCTGATTTACCTTTTCCATGTTTATTTTCCCCATCTTTCTATGATTAATTCTCAGTTAAAAATGATGTGAAAGATTTACCGTAAATTGACACCGGAAAACTGACCAGTCGGTGCTGTCAAAGTTTTTTTCAGTTTGAATAATGGGGCAAGGAAGCGGACAATAGATTTTAGAGTTGCATCATACAGACTTGAAAATGGTTTTGTGACTCAGGCCGTAATACATTCATTTAATTCATCAGTCCCAGCATACTACATGGCAGATACAGCCTCCTAACATTCCCTTTACGTGACTGATTTCCCAGATGGAGGTACTAACCATTTGTGTTTTTTGCTTTGGTAAGGTCTTGGGCAACAGTTTCTATTCCTGATGTTTGCCAATAGTGTTTGGACTAATCCAAAGCCATTAAGATATTACCATCTTAAATCTGAATTGCATGAGACAGTATCTGTTATTATTAACTACATACTGTTTATTATAATAAGGCACCTTTAAAACTTAAAAGTCTCAGTTCATGCTTCACTGGATGCCCTGTATTAATACAGAAATTAAAACTTTATTATTCTTTATTTGCCCAATAATGGGAGTTTGTCAATATAAACAATATCTAAATATCGACAAGAGTGATGATCCCCCTTCAGAACACGTTCAGTCCTGCAATTACACATTTACTTGGATGGAACATTTGCAACACTACAAACATACACATTTGAATGCAGTACTTTTGACTGTATCACAGTATTTTTATCCTGTGATTTTCAATTTTTAGTTATTACTACTAGTAACTTATCACATATTTTCACATATTGCATATCTAATACATAGATGGTGCCAAAACAAGGGGGTAAAGTCTCATGTAATGTCTTGTTATGTAATTATAACTGAAAATTTTTAAGAAAAGCAACAAGAAAACACAGGAAATTAGCTTAAAGTCCAGTCACGATCTGACTGGCACCCAGTTTAAGATGACGGTCTTTTGTCCACCCATCTGCATGCAGTTATACACATCACACAAAAATGCACAGCTTGTCGTCACAATAGGCTCATTTTCCTGCCTGCATTCTGTATTAGAGCAGGAACACCACAGGCAGAAGCTGTTATGCTAAGTTCAAAAGTTCTTAAATTTAAAGTGTTTGTTAAAGTGTTTGTTGCTACAGGGAACCAGTTTTCCTACAGGCATAAAAAATCATTTAATTTGATCCTGTTTTTCTGTGTGTGTGTGTGTGTGTTGCTCTATGTTTATTTGTGTTGTCTGTGTTTTCATTTATCTCAAAAGTTCAAAATTTTACAGACTACACCCTAGTGATAACACAATAAGGTAAACAAAAAGAAAAGGTCTGTGCAAGTTATCTTCACCCACATACAGTTGTGCCTGATCAGGTCTCTACATGCTTCTTTTTTTTCCCCAAAATGATCTTAGAGTTAAATTGGAAATGAGTCATGAACATCTGCCCTAACAGAATGTTGTGCACAAAGTGAAAGGAATACTATTCCATACATGTCTAACATCAGTTCACACAGCAATGTGTGAAAGAGTGACAGTTAAAAGTCAAGTCCATCTGTTCCCTGATGAAAAGAGTTTTAGTTTGCTTAAGAAAAAAAAACACATCAGTGTTTCTTCACTTAATCTCAGTTACTGTATGTCCAGGTTCAGAAGAAGCCTCATTACACATCACTTCTGAGTGAGAGAAAAGAGGGTGGGTTGGAGAGATAGTCTCTGTCATTTTCCATGAGTGTGAGAGTGGTGTTAATGACTTCGCCCTCACCTCTTTAAGGGCTGTGTGTTTGAATAGGAGTTGGCTGCGGCGGTAGGAGAGTGTGGGAAGGGGAGAGTGGCGAGGAGGTGGTTATGATAGACGGCATGAGAATGGAGGTAAGGGGCTGATTTACAAATGGGAGGCTGCTGTGACTCACAGGCTGTGAGTGGCTGCTAAGGTAGTAAACAAACCTGCCTGTGGAGGTGCTCAGTGGGTGGCTGCTGTCTCCATGGCAACTGGCCCTCACACTCAGATGCTTCCCAGCAAAATGAACTCGTTTTTTGGAAAAATACACACACACACACACACACTGTATTTCAAAGCCTTGCACTTCTGCCCTGTGAGCTTCCCATTTACAGTGTTCATTCCAGCTCAAGACTTGAATCAAACCTAAATCTAAATTTTGACATAAATCTTCTGACAGTAAAGAAACAGTTTAACATTGTGGGAAATTTGCTGTCTTGTAGATAGTCAGATAATGAGATTGACACCGTTTTCATGTCTATATGCTAACTGGCAGCTGGTTCTGTTTGATGGTGGAAAAATCCAGCTGCCAACTCACTACACATTATACCCTGTTTGACAGAGCCATACATTTCCCAAAATGTAACTATTCCTTAAAGGAATTCTCATACCAGCTTGCTCATGAAATTGTGAAGGTTTAATTAAATTAAATAAAATGTAATGTTATTTACATTTTTGTTTATTTTTCATTTTAGTTGCTAGGCAGGTCCTCAAGCTATAGCTCCTCCTGGAACCTTTTTAGTGTTATGACCTGTCTGACTGCTATCTCCTGCTATTGCGTGGGCGACCAAACTAGATTCCCCTCTTACTTTATTAAACAGAGCAACAAGATAATCTGTTTGCTACAGAAGATGAAAATCACACACACACACACACACACACACACACACACACTTATTTTACTACCCCTGTGGGGTACACTCATTAATATGATGCATTCCCTAGCTGCTGACTAAATGCCTAGCTAAACTAACTAAATGTCTAACCCTAACCCTTACCTAAACCTTATTCGAAGCTGAAACCCAAAACCAAGCCTTAACCCTCAAAAAGCAGTCGCTACTTATGGGGACCTCACTTGTGTCCCCACAGTGACACAAGACCCTTTGGGTTAGTGTGCATTCAGGTTTAAGTCCCCACTAGGATATAAAAACAAGCACATGCTCTCTCTCTCTTTCTCTCTCTCTCTCTCTCTCTCTCTCTCTCTCAAACACACACACACACCACACACACACAGAGTTCATATATTCCATTCACTGTAACCCCAGAGAAAAGGAGTCATCCATTCACCTACTTGTGAAGTGGAACCACTGAGGCCACATATTATTTAGCAGCTATGACAGAGCATATGAGCAAGTCTTCTTCTTTCTTCCTCCTACATTTTTCCAGTCCCCAGTAAGCACATTCTCCACCTTCTCTACAAGTGAATTTTCCATGGAACAAAACACAAATCTTTTATCTCAGAAAACTGGCAAAATTTTATTCAATGCACTTAGTTTCACATACAGTACTTAATATAAAAAAAAAAAAAAAAACATATAAAAAGACAAATCAGTTTTCACCAATAATTTTCACAGCAAACATTCACATAATAAAAATTCACTTTTAATAAATAAGAAATAAATAAATATTAATGCTACGGAGAAGACTTAGCATCTCTCCCAGTGGTAGTTTTGTTGTGTGAAACTCATTTCTCTCTCCATTTCATACTTTCTGCCACTGTGCTGCTGTTTACACAGCCCTCTGTGTACAGTACATGTGTCTCTTTCAGAGGCAGACACCACCTGTAGCTCAGTCTGTGTCAGTCTCTTCTCACGCAGTGTCCTTTAGCTTCCAGCTTGGACCCTGATCATATTTGGAACCTCAGATCTCCAAAACAACTCCACATGATACTGCATGAAACTCCTTGGACTGAGATATTTGTTCCATCTGAACCTTTGCAGCCTCTGTTGTGCGTCAGTAAGCTTATGTCCATTTGAGGAGTGATCGCATCACATCTGCTGCTTGCTAGATTAAAAAAAAAAGTCTATTAGCCCATCTTGGGCTTTCTGTTGAGCTCCAGGTAAGTGGGGGACTTGAGGAAGCGAGGGTAGCAGTCCTTCTCCATCAGGGTGTAGATTCTGGCTTGGGCCAGGTCAAAACAGGACTGGCTGGGACACTCCATGTTCTCCTTTGTGATGGCTTTGGTTACATGGTCCAAATTTACCTTTAGAGGAATTGAAGAGAGGTGATTATCTGCAATTTACAGCAAGTTAGAAGAAGCCAGAGGAATAACAGAGAGTCATAATGTCTCTACTTTTACTTATTTGATATTTACCTCTCGTGGTGCATCAGATCCGATAAACTCGTCATATATTTTCTTAGCCTTCGTGGCCAGTTTGGAGGGTTTAGTCACCCGGTAGTCCTCACAAGCCAAGTAGAAGGCAATGTTTTCCTCACTGAACTCTGAGACCAGGAATGCTCTGAACAGGCAAAGTCCATCTGGAAATAGGAGAAAGAGAAGAGTGTAGGTTAACATCTGGTGATCTTCTCAAAGTATTTGGAATGATCGAGAGGGTTAGGGTGTTAGGGTTAGGGTTATGGAGGATTTTACTTACTTTGGCTGGACAGCAGTTTCTCAAATGACTCCTTCCATTTCAGAGGTTCATCGACATTTAACCTGCAGCAATACAAAAACATCATTACAAAAAGTTCTCAAAATCACTGGTGTCCACTGTGATTTCACCGACAGGCTTAAACAGAGAATCTGAATGTTTGTCTTACCTCAGTTTGTCACTTTTCTTTAACTGTCCAGTGATGCTGTGATCTGACTTCTGTAGTAAACTTCCAAACAAAGCTTTCAGCTCCTTTGCCCTGCAAAGACAGAAGGAGAAAATGTTACAAAATTTAAAGTGAGTTAAGTCCATCTGTCCTGTTTTAGAAGTGTAAGAAAGAGCAAAAAATGTCAGAAAACCCTTGTGGATCTCACCTCTCCAGGCAGGTGATGGGCAATGATTCGAGTCCTCTGCACATGATGAGATGTTCAGCTGAATATTTCCAAAGGTTTTGACAAGTGTTTGTAAAGTGCTTTACAGAGCTGTCTTCCTTGTTGTAAGTGAGTTAGCTCTCAGCAGGTCTGCTGTGTCTGTGAGAGAGTGACTTTTTTATAGGCTAGTCCACACTGTGACATCACGCCTCTCAGCCAATGGGAGAAGACGTGTGGGAGGATGAGGAGACTCCTCGACACCAATTTTCCTCTGGGCTACTTCCTCACTACTGAACAACATCTGTGGTAGTGACAGTGACTGAGCTACTTCACAAGTTTTAAATGTTTTTGTGCTCACTCAGGGTGTGTGAATGGGTGCGTGTGCTGGCGTGTGTGTATTTGTGGTGCTGAAGGGTGTTATACAAAGAAGGTGTGCGTGTTCATGTATTCCAGTACTTGCTAGGAGAAACATTCACATGAGGGCAGAAAATCCCCTAAAGTGAGGACATTTTGACAGTCCCTGCCTGTAATAGAAAACTAAGTTTAGTCTCCCAACTCGGGTCAACAAGCCCTCAAATCAAAATGACTAAACAGGTTGTTGGTCGGTGAATTCCCAAATGACCCAAATACGAGTGATTTCGCAGATCTGGACAGAAATCAGGTCCTTCACGTAAGTAAAAGTCACACATTACACATTACACATTACACATGCTGTTCTGTCCTGTGAAGACCATGTATCTGCAAAACATTATTGAATGAGCTTTATTTCCAGCTTTGTTACAATGCTTTTGCTGTGAGTTTTAAAACATCTCTCTCAACATCTCTGTCAACCCATAAAATAATGTCATTTTTTCAGTTTGTCTGGAAAAATAAAATTTTTTTGAGATCCATCGTTTTCATTAAACAACAATGCTATATTAAATAAAAGAACAGAAATATTATCAGTAAATTATAAATACTCACAATGAAGAATAATCAGTTTTAGAGTGTCATATTCCTGTTATTGATATTATTGGATCAATATAAATAATATTATATATATAAATAATATATATTTTTTTTACTTCTTTATATGTTACACCATCTTGTTACAACTTTTTAAAGTAAATTCTAAATCTGCAAAGTAACTTGTGACTTTAGCTGCAAAACAAATGGAATGAAGTAAAAAGTACAACATCTATAACTAAAGGAAACAGTAAAGGACTGGAAGTAGCAGACAAATATTTCAGTACAGAACATTCCATAACAAATTTTTCCTAAAATTATACGAGGTCACCAAACTTTATGAACCAGCTGTAATGATAAAAGTGAACTTTCTCCCACAGGCCCAACAAAACTAACAGAGAGTTCAGATTTTTACAGAAAAAGTGCAAGACAAGACCAAATTTTAAAGCAGAGAACATAAAACACAACAAATTAAAAAACAAACAAAAAACAAAACAAAACTGAAAGCAGTATTAAACGTACAGAGCAGCATCAGAATTAAAATAGAACAAAATAAAGCACAGAGGGAAATGATTAAACTTCAATACAGAGAATAAAAAAAGCATAAACTATTTACTGGATTTCCCCAAACAGCTCACATATTATTACAATAACATATTATTAGAATAGTTATTCTGTGGGCTCACGAGTCCCATATTTACTTTATTTATTATCTTCAATATTTTCCTCGGTGGTGGGAATGTGGGTCTCATTTATGGGAGATTTAACAAAGTTCCTCCCAAGTACTGTCACAAAAATGTGTGTTTATTCTGCATATGCTATTAGGAAGTGCTTGCACAATCCCTGTCTGACAGTGACGATTATTCTTTTCTGCCTTTTTCTGGCAAGGCGTTATGACCAAGCAAAGCTAACTATGGCCATACATAGCCTCAAAGTGGAGAAAGCTATTGTTTATTGAATTAGAAAAATCTATATTTAGACTAGTCAGCTAACAGTAAGCTCTGCTAATGGTTTTTTTTTTCATTGAGTTTACAGGAAAAAGCACAGGAAAGGGAAAATCAGACAGCCAGTGAGAAGGTAGTGAGCTCATTTAAAGTGTCTGAGCCAGCTTCCTCCGGCGGCACCCGCGAACAATACTTACTGCTTTGTCCAACACACAGTTCTGGGTGTCAGCGGCAGGTCACTTCAGCCTAAAATAATGAGTTGCTCCCCTGATTCTTCTACTGAAACATAGTCTGATAGGTCTAACAGGAAGAAAAGAACTTCCTCGGAGGAAAATGCTCAAAAAGGGGGCGTCCAGCAATATTATTCCCTGAGGAAGAAGAGTCAGTAATTCAGCTTTTTTGGTACAATAAGGATGTGGCATTAACGTGGCTCCACTGTTAATGCCACAAAACTGTACTGTTGATTTAAGTGATTAGAATGTCAAAGCAGCTTTATTTACAGTACAGCTATAAAAAAAATAAATGTTTTTTAACCAAAGTTACAGCATTTTACATCGGCTTTTATGCACAGTTTCAACTTACAAAACTTAACACAAACATTTATAATTATGGCAAAATCTCACGTCACATAGAATGAAAGCATCTGTACCAATTCGGCTTCTGTCACACACAGAGCAGTTTATCAGAGCTTCAAAACACTGAATGTATTAATTTTTAAATTCTTGTTGCACTTCAAAATAAAATGCCTTATATCAAACAAAGCTGTCAAACACTAAGTCTCATCAAAACAGACGACGCAGTGGTCGTTTACACAAGATTATACAAACAGCACTGAGAACTGTACTATTTGTGCAAAAGTCAGTGTTTGAAAGGAGGAAACTGTAGATAATGAGGTCTAGAGACTGACTTTATAGTAATATTTAAATGCAGGTTTTATTGTCTACAATAAAGGAAATGCTTGAGAGTGTGTCATATGAAACAGGCTCACTTACATTGTTTGACAACCCATCAACTTGTCTTTTGCATAAAAAATAAAATAAAATGAAATAAAAAATGGCACAGACAATGCATTTTCTTTTTACCAAATGAATGAAGATTTAACTTTGTGTTGTAGAAAATAGCAGAACACTAAACTGAATGACAAGCTCCAGACACCTTGCACTTTGCCCGATGCACAATATCACAAGTCTAAGTACCATAAGTAGGATGAAGTTCAGAGCCTGAGGAGCAGTCAGTCTATTTTCACTCTGGGATCAATGTTTTTCAGGACATCATAGCTCCAACATGTTCCAGCAGAGCCTTCCGTTTTGGTGATACTTGACATCTTGTAAACATGTTTTCATTGGCCACTGCTCATCACGGATTTTGTACAGGACAAAACATGATCTGGACATGTTTCTTGCAACCAAAACATGCCATTCTGATTCATATCATAGTCATGTTCTTTCCATTTACAGAGGCAGTGTTTGATCATTGCAGATATTGGATAACATTGTGAGATTTAACACTTAATTTTCACACTGCAATGGGGATAGCTCCAATTAATTTACAATTCTGCTAAATACAAAATAATTGTCTTCTTGTGTTACTCCATCATTGCTGCTTTAGAATTCACATCTTATTCAACTGCAGATGTTTGCTGCTGACATGCTTTCTTTTAAAGCCTCACCTACTAACACCAAGACACTATTAGCTTTTGTGTTGCTGCTTTTATACAGACACAACTCCTACTTGTGCACGACCCTCCTTCAGTGACACATGGCATAATTGATGTTATATCATCAGAAAGTCTTTGTTATCTAACAGCAGAATAGGAATAGAAAAGAATAGAAAATGTAAAATATAAAGAGTCTTAACTTAAAGAAAGAAAAACAAACAAAACAACAAGGATACAAAAATCCGAAGACAAACAAAAGGTCACACTGAAAAAAAAAATAGTCAAGGTCAAAAACACCATCAGGATCAACACAGGCAGGCAAAGAACAGAGCACTGAAAAGCTAATGAGGGACTAAGGAGGGAATGGGAAACAGGTGAGCCTGTGGGGAGGAGGTGCAACAGAACTAGCACACATAAGCACAAACAGCTGGACTGTATGAATGAAAGGATGAATGAGCTGACTGAAACTCAAATCCATGACAGATGTGTAGTCCCACCTTCTTGTGTCCAGTGACACAGATACACTGACTCTCTGATCGACAGCGGTGCACTGTGTGTATTTTGTGTGTGTGTTGTCATTCTTGATTTGGTTGCAATCTGGGTTAGCCCACAAAGGCATGAGTAAGACTGTTACAAGGTTACTGACATACACACATACACTTGCTTATGTCATCTTTGGGAGCGGATGTTTCAAAGCCCCCATTAGAGGACATTCAGATATTATATAAAAATATTCTTAGGCTCATAAAGGTGGTACAAAAAAAGTCATAACAGCATAAGCGTGATAACACTATTCACTATGCTTAACATTTAGGCCATTAACTGTTGTCCAGAATTGGGTCATTTGAACAACATGAAGCTGACATTTCATTTTCTGGCCCAGTCTTGCTCCTCACCATTCATCTCTCACAGTCACCAACTTTGGCCCAGACATGTCTATTTTTTACATGAAGAAAAGTACAATAAAACAGGGTCTGATACATTTTCAAGGCTTTTCAGTTTCAAAAGCAGACAAAGAAAAAACAGAATAAAAAACATATTTCATCTAAGTTTAGATGAAGAAAACAGTATGTCAGCAACATGTAATTTAGAGGCAGAATAAAATAACAGCTGCTTGTTGTTTTCAAATTATAAAGATATTTATTTTAAAAACCTAACTGGATCTTAACTCTGGAGCCTTTAGCATTGATTGTGAGAAGGGGAATACTACACAAGTGAATTAAAGAGGCTATGATAAAAATGTTTATATTAATGATAGATTACATGACTACTTCTAGAGGTGTTTAGCAGAAAAGCTCTAAAAAACCATCCATATGCTGCCTGCTCAACATAAAATAGTACACAGACTAAGAGAGCAACTAGTGGAATTAGCAGCTAAAGAGCCAGATATTTTTTAAGAGCTGGTGGAAATAAAAAATAGAGCTAAAAGGAGAGTTAATATTGGACGCGCATATATTCAGTGGACACAAACATGACTGAAAATATGTGCCACTGTTGCTCTATGTCTGCGGAGGACCAGCTGGTGTATCTTTTTAGCAGGTAAGTGTAAGAAGACAATTTAAACCCAGACCGGGCATGGCCCACTCCGCCACTAACAATATAAACTACCAAACAAAATGCAGTAATAAAATGCAAATAGCTATTGTTGTACAGCATATGACTTGCATTACTAATCCACAGTATGTTACTGGGCACTACCATAATAGAGTGCACTTTACATTCAGTACATATTAAAATTATGTTTTTCCTTTTAGGCTCCATCATTAACTTGGTGTGTTTTGTGTGTGTATGTATTTTGTTTCAGTTTGTTTTTGTATTTATTTATTTATTTATTTTGCTTGAACTGTCGCTGAACCTCAGCCCTCTGCCCATATATGCTGTACAGAAAGAGAGAGAACCAAGCTGTTAAGCAGAGATGCAGTTTGAAGCTTCAGCACAATGAGTACTGTGTTTAAGAACTTTCCTCCTTACTGAACTTTGTGCAGGAAAACATCAGCTGCAAGCTTTTAGCCAGGCCAGATTTATTTAATGTACTGGTTCCAGCCAAAATATGTCAAATTTATCTCAATTCACTCATCTTAAAAACTACAAAACCTTATTATATCCCGATATTCAGTAAAGATTGTGTCCATATTTTTTTTTAACTTGAAGAACCTATGGCATACTTAATTCAAGTTGGTTAATGTTGTATGGTCCTTGTTAATTAATTTCATAATCAAAACTCTGTTGTAATAGTTGTTATCTTGATGCACTGGGGAGTGACTCTGCTTCCTGTCCCGCTCTGGCTGTGATGATTTTTGTCCAAAGTCAGACCATGGTTTCTGGAAGGGTCTTTCGCATGCGGGAAGTACACAGCACCATGGAATTCCCAGTTAGTCTGTCCATTTCCCAGCTGACACGACCCCGGCCTCTGTCTGGAAGACTTCCAAAAACAAGCCTGTTTCCTCCTTCTTCACTAGTTCTCCTCCCTCTCTGCTACTACTGAAGCTCACATGTTTAGGTTTCATGTTTTGAGCTTGTAAGAAGTCTGATCCAAAGTCAAAACAGAGAACAGCAAAAACACTGGGCATTTATTGGATCATCTCTTGCTTTGGATAGCATCTTTTTACAATGTGCAGTTTTCAGACTGAAGACAGTTCGAATGGCACCACCTGGCAGTGTACAGAGAATCCACAATCTGCATATTCACTCAGTTACCTATCTGACAGAGCAGGTGGAGGCTTACCTAATGCATCCCAACAAAGAAACCTTGCCTACAGCCACTAGTGGTGCACATGATCCTATCTTTGTATCATCAAATGTCAACTGACCATAGAACATCTGGAGATGTAGCAGCAAGGATGACAAATCAATGTTAACTAGCTCCAGCTTCAGCGGAATATCAATGACTGCACATGAAAAAGAAGAGCCAGTGTATCCACTGCTTCTGGATACTCCCATCTGTCTCAGTAGCTTTCTGTACCTGCCAGCTACTGAAGTTGAATGTATTTTTAATTATAACACACTGGCTTTTATAAATACATGCATGAGTTATTTTTCACCCATCTGGTATCAGGCTGCATGAGTTTGCTCTTGTAATCTGGAGAAAAAAAATCGTAGCATGTTGACGGATTCATATTGAAATCAACTTTCTTAGCCCAGCTATAACTGCACACTGTGAACACGTTTGGTAAGACATTTAGAGCTTCTCTTTATCCTTGGAATAATTACAGATGGCTGCCAGTAAAAAAAACAAGGTTTCATTTTTTTTCCAAAGAATACTCTGCAGGAGGTTAATACGTTTGCACTCGCTAGCACCGAAAAAATATGCCCGCAGCAAGGCTAGCAATGCACCAGCAGGACATTGGTAGACACACACCTAATTGGGTACATTGCCAGAAATCCAGCAGCAGGCAAGAGAAAGCTGTTTTATGGGAGATAATCAGGGTCACTCTATACTACTAATGTGCCTTCTCTTATTCTGAAATATGGTTGTC
The DNA here is from genome assembly GCF_017976425.1 of Toxotes jaculatrix. NCBI lineage: Eukaryota > Metazoa > Chordata > Actinopteri > Toxotidae > Toxotes > Toxotes jaculatrix. The sequence goes on from NC_054407.1 coordinate 8,545,699, forward strand.
TTGTGATACACTAGGGTGAGTAGGAACAAAAGGTTAATGAGGTGCCAGTAAACAAAACAGAAATGTCACATCAGTGTGATGAGGGTACTGGTGTCTCCTCACTCAAGACAACAAGTTTGGCAACATGTCAACATGTTCTTTTTAAGAAACAGAAGACAGGAACAGACAAGAATGGTGAACAGTATACAGCTAAAAAAAATCTATTAAGTAATTGCAAATCAGAGCGCAACATCACAATATGTAAATAGATAATTTAGTAGTTAATCTTAAGGAATGGCACTGGGAAAAATGGTGCCTGCAGATTTATAGTTATTACTATTATCAAGCAACATGGCACAAATAACACAATGACATGCTTTACTTAAAGCTTAAAAAGGAAAAGAGCATTCAGGAAAGTAAATCAAATTGTTGGATTATATCTCACTAACAACATCATGTCTAGAAAACAGCATTTGGGTTTTTTTTTTCTTTCCATTACAGCAAAGTGAATAAGTAAATGTTTGTCTGCTTTTAAGCTCTGGGGCTTTTTGGGGGACGAATAGAGAAGAATATTCTGGGACAAGACTGTTGAAAGTATCTGGGCAAGCACATCTGTTGAGAGCTCGGCCTGCTTGGCAACACTCGAGTGTGGAAACCTTGGCTGAGCTCTTCTGAGAAATGAACTGTGAATGTGGATCATTACAACAAGATGTAGGGTCTACAGCCATGCTAATGGCTCTGTGACGCTGTTCTTCTTCACAGTGGTGGTTTGAGCAAAATACTAACTTTGCATGCCAACAGGCTCATAACGATAATGCTAACAGATGTTTAGCAGGTAAAACGTTTGCAATTTCAGTTTAACACATTAGCAACATTTACCACACAACGCAAAATACAGCTTAGGCCGATGTCTGATGATTCAGTTTTACTGTCATGGTCATCTTCTTTTTGGCACATTATTTTTATAATGCCGCCTTTACATCATTTTGTGTAAACTGTATAATTACTGTCTGCAGAGTGGGAAGAAGTGTTCCTGTCAGCCTATGAATTGCAATTCCATGGTAGAGATGTTATGAGTTTGTGACTCAGCCAACATCTCCCACTTTGTATGAAAGGAACTACAGACATGTCAACAAACTGCTGGCAGAATGGCTGCAGATGCACCTCTACCAGCAGTTACATCAAAATAAAAATCCAATATTAACACTAATACAATCCAGTCAATTCATTTTAATAAGTCAGTAATTTAGCTTGTTTATCTGGTGTGACTACAAAGTTATCTCTAGGGCTAGCTGCCCTGGAATAATGCACTCCAAATTCAAGTTAGAACAAGGGGTGTATTTCCTCATGTTCTGCCGACATTGCGTGAATGTGGCATTACTCCGAGTTCCACCGTTGCAAATGAATGTACTATAGAGAGGTTTCATGGAGGTGGAGGTTAATCAATTTTGTGTGAACTGTTTAGATAGCTGAGCAAGTATTTAATTTTCAGGAGATAAAGAAGCAAAAAACCATGCATGACAAAACTCTGGCTGAATATTAAAATTTGTAGGTAAATCTGCATTAATGGTCTCTTTAGGCATACTCTACACTATGTAGAAAGAGGGGGTTCTTTACTGGTGATGGTTTTAATATTGAAAAACATCCAATTATAAACTGCACAGATGCAGTGTTCATTGATTTATTTTTAATTCTGAGAAATCACAGGGCTTCTGCCGGTAATCCTGTTGAGATCCATAATTTTGCCCTCTCTCTCTCTCCACGTGACATACCAGCTTTGTTCCATAATGAATGGCTCATTTCTCATGGAAAATAAATAGACATGGGTTTGGCTGTTAGGCAGATTGTGTATGTTGGAGCTACAGTTTGCTACTGGCCTGCAGGGAGTCCAGGAGAAGTTCAGAGAGAATTAACGTGCAGAATGATTGTTTTTTTTCAGCTCCAACACAAAACTGAGCTGTGAGCATTGCTGATAGCAGAGACAAGAGCACAAAGGGCGCAAAGAGTATAAGATCCCTCTCATTGCTATGTAACACAGAGCTGGAGAACAACAAGCTGGTATCTAATTAGCATTACTGAGTGAATAACTGGCAAAGCTGAGGTAAAAAAAAAAAAAGGATGGAAGTGTTGAGAATACTAAAATGAAGATATCTCATTCCAAAACAGGGAAGGTGTATCTTTGCCTCAGCTTCCTTTCTTCCTCTGCATTGACAGTCATGCACACAGCTCATGTTGTTACACATAAATAAGTTTACCTAGACAGACCTTAATAAGGTGCTCTGCCCAAAACACAGAGTAAATAAAAAATGAAAATAAATAAAACAAAGTTCCAGACACCTCCTGCTGTATGTTATTGGAGCTTATCAGTATTTGGCTGGAGAATATCCAAAGAATTCAAGCTGAGTCGACAGCAGAAGTAATAAAATCTGACGTTTATATGTTGAAGCTGCCACATTTCACTGTCTGCTTGGCTGATCTTTGGGTTTCCAAGAGAATTTAGTGGCTCTGCTGCCTGTAATCACTTGTGTCAAAGGCACAAGCAAAGCAATAAAGGAAGCATCCAAGTCAAGGTTAGTGTATGAGTGAGTACCATTTTCTACATGTGATGTAATGCTGGTAGAAATCTAACTGGTCAATCTGTGTTGTGGCGAAAAGATTGATATTTTTTTTTCTGCAGCAGTATATCTGTCAAAACACTTTCACTTTAAACAGAGGAATCCGATCAATGCACTGAGGAAGAGAACGAGTCTCTTTCTCTTCCTGTTTCCATGGACCAGATGTTTTTAACAATACATGGGAGCAGACATTAGCAAATTCCTCAGTGACCGAGGTGCACAGTATAACATGGAACAATTTGTATGCAGCGGTGAATACATAGACTTGTGTCCCATTGATCCGAAGGTCTTCAGATTCTGAACAACTCAAAGATTTGTGTCTTTTGTTTTGGTGTGTTCAACTTCACACTCAAGGTTTAGGGGGTTTGAAAAATACAGTGGTATTTCACTTATTATGTGGAAACAAATCTCCCATTTGAAAGTTTATTATTCAAGGAGAAACTAATGCAGACTTCTGTATTTTTAGGAACCCAGTGAAATTTTATGGGAAGACACAATACCTGCAGCACTTAGGACACAGGATCTGAGCATGACAAAGTCAGATTATGTATCCTAATGATCTGTGGGATGGGTTGTTCTTTTGCTTAATGTAATGTTGAAATTTTTTTCTAAATTGTGAACAGAACCAGGAGACAGATCACATTGGTCTTATTAATCTGAATTACTTGCTTTTTCTCTCAGTGGCTGATAAGAATTAACAGCAGATCATTCAGCCTCCTCTGGGCGGAATAAATTTTTGCCACTTAAAGATTACAGCAATTAATTTCACAGGAGCAAAAAGAGGACAGTTATTCATCTATCAACTTAGGAGAAATAAAATGTAGCAGTGTGACCCTCGGTTCACCACTTTGGTACAGACTGAAGTTTGATTCATTCAAGTGTAACAATATGCCTTTCAGCACTTGATCAGTTTGCTTTTCTCCTACTCTCTGTGTTCATATATACAATAATTTAACACAGGTGAATTCCCAATAAAGCTGTTCTCATTTACATGTCTTTCTGCTTCTGTTGTCAGACAGTGGAACAGTTATGAAATAGAACCTAAAACACAGCCCATTAAGGAAACATGTTAACCAGCAGTCACTTCCAAGCCATTGCCAAGCTGCTGCTCTAAACGGCTAAAATTCTGATTCACGTCTGTGTCAGCTGCCGTGCAGACACTTGAATGAGACACATAGAGAGGAGAAACGTGCTTGAGGGGGGAAATACTGTACTGGGGATACTGGGGAAATTATAAATATGCAACTTTTTTTAAAAAGTAAAATTTTTGTTGCTTTACTAAAAAAAAGTAGCAGTAATGGTCTACAGTATAATGTACAGTATCATACACAAGCTGCTCCTCAGTTTTGGTTGTGTATTTCCTGTTTTATTTTTATATAAGTCTTGTCCCTGGTGTATCTGGTACTTCTTTGTCTGGTTTCCCTCCTTTTTTGATTGGTTGCTCCGCCCAAATTGGTCTCACCTGTTGCCCATTACCCCTATGTATTTAAGTCTCCTTGCTTTGCCTTTGTTTCTTTGTTTGTCTGTGTCCATACCTGAGTCTGTCTGTGTCTGTACCTGTGTTGGTTCCAGTGTATACCCTCTGCCTTTCTTCCCCAAGTCAGCTCCCCGTATGTTTTGTTCTCTGGCCCTGGACTGTTCAAGTGATGAGTTTAATCAAATACTTTTAGTTCACTCATATGTTTACCCTGGGGTTTCTGCATTTGGGTCCTATTCCCTTGTGTTCTTGGCTGCCTGGCCTGACACCAACAACAGAATTCCAGTTAAAGTCTCCACATTTTCAGCTGCTCCATGAGGGAGCTCTGCAGGTTTATCTGAAGCAATAAAAGCAGTGACAAAGCAAAACTGATATTACAGTGTAACCTCTGTGGCTCGTCACACAACCTTTTCATTAGATCTCTACTCATCTTTACAGAGAAAGTGGAGGGCACAGGAGCAGAGGGGGCTGTGCCAGCGGCTTGTGTAGGACGAGATGGTTACAAAGACAGATAAAGATTATGGATTACTTAATGCCCGCCCCTTTAATTATCATAGATTCTACATTTACACAGTCTTAAGCACGTACTTAAAGTGATAAAGGCACCTGATTTGCTTTCATATTTTTGTATTGTCTCTAAAATACTCCCACTTGTGTTGAAAAGTTTCACCTGAAGTAATCCTTTCATGGGCTGCTCTTTTCAAAAAGCCCTTCTAAATCTTTGAAACAAAACAAAGTGTTTCACATTAAGAATGGAGGTGGTGGGAAAAGGTAGCATAATGACAGTTTCACAGTACGCCATCTTCTATTCAAGGTGTAGGAAGCCACAGCACAGACTGTACAACAATCAGTTTAAATGCTTTAAAACCTGCTCAAGGCCGTTGAATGCCAGCGTGAAATGTCCACCCACATAGCAACCGGTGCTTAGCTTCCTTTAAGACACTCAGCACTGCTGACTCTCCAAAGCTGCAGTGAGTCATTAGCACAGGTAAAATTGTAAACTTTCTTTTCGTTAGAAACACATCTGTCAGCGATCAAACTCACGAAAATAATGGAAAAATAGCAGACTTCAGATATCAAAAATGACAAAACACTTATATGAAAGGAATCCTGGTACGCAGTTTTCGTGCACCTTTTCCATAAAGTTAAATTAGTGACAGACACACAGTGGAGTCCAAAACTCTTAAACAACTTTACTAAACTTGAATGATTATGTCTACCACTCAACTGTAGGGGGATGTTCACCCACAAAAACCCAGTTTCAGAACCTGTGCAGGTGATTTCATTCCAGAAAGTTTGCAGCCGAAAAGTCTCTCTGATGTGTGGCCTGTTTATGCCATAAATAAACAAAAAAAATGTTTTTTTTAAATTTTAAAAAAATGTTTAATTTCATATGGCTTACACAAGAGCAATGTAAATAAATGTTATTTTTATGTGTACTTAACTTTGTTTTTTATTCTAACATTTCATGTTCATGTCATATGTAAAATGTATACTTTACTGGGTTGTAGTCATTGGTGTTGTCCATAAAAAGAGAGACAATGTCCTTTATTTCACTGCAATTTTGACAAATTTAAAAGTTTTGCATTTTTACCGTAAATAGACATTTGTTAGAGCCCCATAATTTAAAAATTGTGTATTCAGTTGAAAATTAGTCATTCTTTTGGTTTTTTTTTTGTGAGTGCCCAACTAAAATAAAGAAAATCAGAAACCAGTAAAGAGTTAATGTGGTTCTGAATTTGACCTTGAATTTCTCAAAACACCAATGATTGGATAGGAATAAATAGATTTATTGTTCTTTATTTATTATTGCTTTTATGGTTGTCATAATTTTCTTGTTACACCTCTTAAAGCTTTTAGAGACTGACAGCATTCCCCTTTGGGTGTTTTTCATCATTTAATTGAGAGTGAATGAGACAGCCACGATCAACAAACTTCCCATGTTGCCACATTCCAGGCTCAGTCAACAACCCCCCCCCCACACCCTCCCAAAGTTGTCCGGCTGCAAGCCATACAGTGTGGGAAATTTGTGCTCCCTCCGGAGGACTATCATGCATCACTTGGTGCAACCCAATATTTGTCTCATGAGTTGCAATATTTCATATCTACATCTACTATAAAGCATTGCGGAAATCCCATCCAGCTTCAGCAGCATCGTCTCTACTTTCCCCTGTGAGACGAGAGAATTCCTGGCAACATACTGAAATCCTGAAACCACTGAGGGTTGATTTTGAATTGCAAAAATACATTTCTTATGACTGATGTGAGCAAACATATACTGGAAATGAACCAAAGCTCATACATGCACCTGACCCACAGTATCAGCATTAATCACAAAGTGAAGATGCAACAGAGGAACCTGTCCTCCTCCCACTGACTGAGATAAGGCAGGTTGGCACGATTTCCCCAAATGTCATCCTAGTACAAACATACCCATGTCCTCAGCAAGTGACACATCAAAACATAAAAGCAAATTAAAAATTTGATGTCCTTTTGGTATCTTTTGCTCTAAAGCATCAAAGGGCTTACAAACACGAGACCACTGTGTGGAGATAATTCAAAAATGTCAAACACGTGCCTTTCCTTGTCTCATTTTGTTTGGGATTATCATACCAAAGTTTTACCCAAAGCCCACATCTGGTGAAACCTTGCCATGCACTGCAAGCCACTGGTGACTTGGAAGACCGTCATCCACACCACCCACCCACCCTTAGCTGTAATACCAGCACAGTCAATTTCAAATATTGTCTATTGTGACACAGATGGAGTCTCCATGACCATTTGCAGGGTTTTAGAAATACCAAGGCCCAAATGCTGAGCTTGCTGCTCCCCACCCACCCACCCCAAGAAGGGGTATGCTAGGTTACCATATGTTATATCTCTGTGGTGATTAGGCCTACATTGTTTGAATGCGGTAAGGTCAGTCAGGTTTTCTTGGTGCTGAACATCTCAGCTGAAAAACTGTACAAGTAGTAAAACTCTGTAGTTTGGGTCTGACAGGTTTGTTGACATAAACAAAGAACCACTGTGTTGAGTAAAGATTTCGTAGTAAAAGGATCATTCATTCCACCTCACACCAGCGATGAGAAAGTCGCTTATTTTGGCATTGTGTAATAGCTGTACAGCACCAAGGTAGAGTTTTTTTTTAACATAATAATTTCATGACTTTTATTATATACACCATGGAAAAAACACAGAGGTCTGAACTTCAGGGACGTCAGTAGTGGGTATGGGAGTCTCTGACAATCATTTCCAAATGTAGGGGTGTAGACCAATCTATGCCATGCATTAAAAAAAACAAAAGGTCAAGTCAGTTATTTCAAAACAAATTCTTTCAAATTAGACTGTGAAAGTTTATACTGGTGTTTTGATTCCACCATTTTCACAGTAACCACAGGGGGAATCAGAGCTGAAATGTGTTTTCAACATGTACACAATATGTATAAATGTTGTATAGTATAGTTCAATATGTATAAATTCATAGAAATTGTATTATCAGTGATATAACTTAGTAAGTAGATTGTCGTACTTGATCTTATTTCAGGGTCAACCATAGTCCATTGCATGACCTTTAAATGAGCTGCCATATGCCACACATCATGATTTTTCTCACGGCAAACACGGTCCCTTGGTGTTAGAAATACTTTCACTGCAGTGATGACAAATGGCCAAGTAACAAAAATCCGTCTGTGGTCTCACTGCTCACTCTTGTGTTCACCCTGGAGACCACTTACAAACCAGCATGTGACTGAAATCACTTACATAAAATTGTTGCTTCATGTTGGAGTTTTGTCTCATCTATCTATCTATCTATAAAAAGATTTCTTTGCTAAAACTGGAGAATAAGACACATTTGATGAGTGAAAAAGTAAAAAGAAAATATAGGTTTAAGAACAATCTACAATCTGAACAATCTGTTCTTAATGATCAATACTTAATTAAATAATTATAGTTATTAATATAATAAGCATTCAGATAATTCAATATATTAATATTTCTAATTGATCTCTCTTCTCTCTCTCTCTCTCTCTCTCTCTCTCTCTCTATATATATATATATATATATATATATATATATATATATATAGTTTTTTATTAGTGTTTGTCCAGCAGATGGCAGCAGAGTCACATCTCTGCTGTGTCGACTGTAATCAGCGTCACCCTGACAGATCTGCAGCACCTCTCATTAACGTACCACTTCACACTTTCCTTTTACATGACAACTGTCAGCTGTATTCAGTCTTTCATGGTTAAGGAGGGAATGAAAATGGACTGCTGAAGAAAAGAAGCAAAGCTTGAATTTTCTGTTGAGCCTAATGTTTGTCATTGTGGAGACTTAAGAAGCAAACTGCATTCAATCCTAAGAGAGGGCTGCTTTGAACTGCACATGGTGAAGACACATTAGGTACCAAGCTCAAATGAACCATTAAATTCAAGACCTTAGACCCGCTTCGCACGCTTTGTGTCATTTATAATGGGATTGAACACAGTGGCCGCAAGAGCTCAGCGAACTGCAGCTTAAGAAAACACATGCAAACTGACAAAACACAAAAATTCAAATTAAGAAAACATCTTCATCCATTTTTTTCATCTTCATCACAACATCTGTGATCAGATATTGTTGCAGGTATCTGCTGTTAGCTTCTTATTAGCCTGCCAATTCAAATTCACCGTCCCAGTCAAATACAACACTTTTCTGTGTCCCCTGAGTACACTTGTTGTGTATTCAGCGCATGTATTGTCAGATTGATGAAGATGTTTTCTTAATTTGCCTGTGTTTTGTCTATTTGCATGTGTTTTCTTAAGATGCAGTTCGTTAAGGTCTCTCAGCTGCTGTAATTGTGCGAGTACGAAGGCCTGCAATCTACTGATTGTGTCTTAATTTTAGTACAAAAAATATTTTCTGTAGATATGAGAGTTGAATAGAAGGAAGCAAAAGAATGCTGTTTTTGTTTCCTGATCAATTTTCTTACCCTGCAGAAACCCCTGGATACTTTGTATTGTGTTTGTCTTACACCCCCCCCCCCCCCCCAAAGGGCCAAATTATTTTGCGCATTTCCATAGGACCCAAAAGAGAAAATGTTTAGAAAGCTTTTATGTGTAATCCACCGGGTGCAGATATGCATGTGTAAGCATATTTTATCATGTATGCCGATGTTTAGCTTTAAATAAATCCAATCATTTCAACTCGCTGTGTCTCTTCCCTCTGAATGTACTTGAACAAAAAGCCAAGGTGGATACTACAGCAGCATGAGCAGTTTTCTTGCATGAATACATTTTAGTGACGTAAGTTTAATACATCTTTACTATAAGGTAGCCTTCTTCTAGAACTGTTTTGTCTTCTGGGATCAGTGGGTGTGATTGAGGTCTAATGGGAATGGATGATGGCTATAAGAACACCTGTCTGAGGATGATAGCTTGAATCAGTATTCTCTCTTGCAATAAGAAGTGGAAATAGGGGCTGCAGTTAAGGCAATAGTGATGTCTATCTGCTGTTTTGTGAAATGGCTCAATCTCCCTGGCCTATCCACTGTTTGATTGTTATAAATCTTTTGGAATCACATTATCTTGGCAAACCCATTACTGATGATTGTGATTCTGAAGCAGTGAGAACTATAAAGAAACCGAGGTATGTTTTCCAAACCTCTCAGGCAATACTCCACGTTTACAGGTTCAACTATTAAAAAGATCATGTTACTTCTTTTGAACTGTAATATATTGGACCTGGTGTTTTATGCACATATAAAAGAAAGTTTTATTTTGGACTGCTGGGAGTTACGTTAGCTCAAAGCACTGCTCACTGTGCCACTTCTGGCACTTACATTTGTAACACTTGCTAATTAGCACTAAATAAAAAGTACTGCTGTCATTAACCAAAATAAACTGGCCAAATAAAATTTTTGACCGGGTGATGGCACTACAGGAACAGTCATGTAATCATAACGTATACAATCTCTCAGTGTCAATAGGATTTATCAGTATCAGTCAGGCTTTATCAATATCAGTTCATCAGTTCATCAAAGCAGTATCAAATAGGGCCTACAGTTTTAAGTATTTCAGTCTGGACAAACAAATTGCTCTGCAGGCTGAGTAACTTAGCCATATGCACACTGCTAGCATGGTTGTTAGGTTATTAAGGCTAAGAGAAAAAAATTTGTGAGAAAATACAAATACCCACATAATAATGTAATGGTACTGTAATACTGATGAGAAATACACAAAGTCCTTGCCCTTGTATGACAATAAAATTTATTCTGTTCTTCACAGGGCATGAATGTTTGGCATCCAAGTTTACAACATGCTCATAGTTCTGCTTGTGTATCTGATGTTACAATTTTAAACTACCATTTAAGGCAAAAATTCAAGTAATTTTCTGGACCCGTAAAAAGAGAATTACAGTCAGATAGAAAGGAAAGAAAAGTAAAAAAAAAACACATCTTCAGTGTGTTAAGTTTTGCCATATTCATCACAGCACTTAAACTAAAAGGGTAATTTCCAGTCTGGTATTACCAAATGGCATATGAATAACATGCCAATTTTGTAAAGTCATTTTGCATGTTATCACTATGCATTTTTTGCTTTTCACATCATTCAATGACACATTTCATTTCTCTACTTACTAACCCCTGACTCCTACACCCTAACCTTAACTAAAACAGTGCTAAATGACATGCAGAACTAAATGCTGTTAAAGCTTAAATGTCTTCAAATAGCTTAAAATGCGCAGACGAAGACACGCAAAATGTCTAGAAAAATGGCTTGCTACTTGTACGCCATCTCATGCTATCACATAGTAATTTTATAAATGGAGATGAAAGCCAGTGAAGCTTCCAAAGAGATTTTGATAGTTTATTCAGCAAGAGGGAGCTTTTTGGACAACTGTGCTCTTACAGGGCCGTTAGCTATAACAAAGAAGTCTTTTTCCGCATGCGACACAAAGAATTTCTCTAGTATTGTTATATTTACATAGCAATAATGAGTAAATTGTGCAGCGCTGAAGTTAACAAAAGGTTTATAGATCACAATGTTTTCATGAAAGATATATCAGTTTGTTAAGAAATGCAACAGGACTAAAAAGGCTTTTATTGCTCACATTAAAGTAATGTGAGCCAGAAGCAGTAATGTGGGAGCAGGTAGAATATTCACGACTGCGCTATTGTTCTGGGAGCTTTGCATGTTTTCAGCATACATAATACACCATTTTAATTAGAAACATTGAATATTTTAAGAAACATGGAAACTGTCTTTAATATTAAAATATTCCTATTGTCTCAGGCTGTCAGTCTGCAGCACTAATAGGAATTTCAGGCCATTGTGAAACATGTGACATGAGGGTCTATGTAGCCTCCATGATTTTGTCTTCATAATGTATTTAAAATGTTTCTGAGCGCTATACAGACAGAGGGCTGTTAAATTATTTGTCTCTTTCCACCCATTTTGCAGCACCCCTGCCTGGAATTCTTAGAGTTTGATCATTATAAAATATTTTATCATTGTTGAGAGTCATTAACCATCTGCCATAGCAGTAATAAAACTTACATATAGTTCGCCCCCTTAAGTAATTCACCAAACCTGCAGTAGCCAAATTAGCATATGGTAACGGTCATCTTGGAGGACCAGCCCAAATGTGAGCCAGTTAATTGCAACACAGCTTAAAATGTCAGTTTCTGCGGCTGGAGTGAGATCAAAACTCTGGAGAGCTTTAACGACCACACTGGTGAAATAAATGCATGTTCCTTCAACTAACTGGGGCGTCTCAGCCTGCTAAGGACAGACTGCTGAGGACGAACAAGGGCAGCAAGAACGAGGCAGAGCTTAAAGCTAATCGTACACCCCCCTCCCGCCACACTGCATGTTAGTGCTCACTTTACCCAGGAGAGCTCTCATGGCTTATCAAGAAAGAAATGAAGACTTAGCCTGCGCTGATCATGTTTAATTAAGAATAACATCTCGCTAATAGAGGATAACATGTCTTAAGAGACTGGGGTCATTTTTGAAATACCTCTCAAGACCATGATACACAGATAAGGGCACTTTCCTGATGTGATGTTTAAAGGTGATATGCAGATTAATCAACATAGCCAGTCATTACTTTTAATTAAAATAGTATGCATTAGTGAACATTCATTTCAGTCCTCTGCAGCATGAAGTCCCAGTTCTTATCTGAAGGATGTGCATTTCTATAATCACTTAACTGAAACAGATCGAAAACATCCTTTTTGGTAATTTTCTACACACAGAAGGGCATTTTATGGTCATTAAATGCTCCATTAGAGATCTGCAATTTTGACTTTAGTCAGGATTCATCCTCTGGGTAACATGGGTATCTGTAGAAACTATCATGGCAATAAAGCCAGTGTTTGCTGAGACATGAATTTAAAAACAAAAAGCCAACCTGCTGGTTGAGAGCTAGAGGAAAAGTTAGGGGATCACCAAGGCCTCATCTTCTGGGCACCATGAATATCATGTTACAAACTTTCATGCTAATCCATCTAATACAGTAATTGTTGGGGTATTTCAGCCTGGACCATACTGGTGGACTGACAGAGCAATATTACCACTGATAGAGGTACACCGCTACTCACTGTTACAAAGATTACTTCGCAGCAATTGATCAAACATAGATGGATCATGATTTTTCTGTTCATGAAAAGGAATATTAAACATTTCAAATTATCAGCATTAAAGAAATGAGTGAATCAATAAAGTAAATAAGGTCATAATTACTACATCACTTACCTTACTAAACATAGGCTCTAACATAAATGCAATACAAAACATTTCATTAAACACACAGAAATCCTCAAAATATTAATCAAACTAAAGATTTTAAAAATAAGATTTTAAAGGTGAAAAAACCTTGTTTTAACTCATATTGGTTGTTTCTTTATTTAGCTCTCAGTCATGGTTTGGAGCGAAAAAAAAGCTGACAAGACTATAGGGACCAGTTTTTGTAACTTTTTGGGAGTGTCTCAGAGCTCTGCTGGAGGTCTGTGGGAGACTTGTAATTTAACAAGGCATAACAAAAACTGACATATTCTTTTGTTCTTTTGTCTGTGCTTTAAGAAAGGAGTGATCAAAATCTGATACATAATCTCTGACCAAAGTCTCACATTGTATTTTCATGACTATATATATTATTTCCAACTAAATTTTAATATAATGAAAACATCATAACCCCCCCCAAAAACTGCCATGATACCTCTTTGGTAGGATGATTTTATTTTGGTGAAAGCTGCTCTTATCAATATTTTATATAAACAATGGATTAAATGGCTATCTAAAGTGGGAAAGGGGCTGCTTGTAGTGACAAACCCACTGAGAATTATCACCCCTCACTGCAATTCCTCTCAGCTTTATGGAAAGTTTTAGATTCTTTCAGCTCATTGTTTTGTTTTTATTGGCCCACAACTTTAATGTCTTGATTTAGTCTCACCGCTCTCATTAGCATCTGTTAGACCACGTCAATCCATGTATGAGAACCTCTCAGCATCAAATGACAGACCAACTTAGCGGCTAACTGGTTAACATAATGGAGCATTTAGCAGTGGAAGAGACAGATATTTCCCTCAGGTGTTGGTGGAGAGCAAAACAGAGGCATAACAGAGAGAATGTTGGACTTAAATTTGCCCAGGGGGCCAGAAACATGGCCAGATGAATGCTAATGTTGCTAGATGTGTAAATAGGCAACTGTTTGCTAAAACAGCCTAATAAAGCTTGATGTGCTGCTCCTAAGTGGCAATAAATGAATGCAGCTTTAAGGTCAGGGTGTTGGTCTTTGTTTTGTTTATTTTAACACATTTTTGTGTAAAAATAAAAAGAACATTTTGCTCTAGTTGAGATATTCTGTCAGCCTGGATTGCTGCCCACATTTCCCTTTCTAAATGAAATGAAATGGTAGTTCAGTCTGATTGTCAGGGTACTGCTCAGCAGTCAGTAGTAAGAAATGCTGCGGATTCATTCTCAGCCTTCACTCAGTCCATCACTCCACAAAACACGTCATTCCCTTGACTTTCATTTACCTCATTCAATAGCTCAAGTGGGAGACCCAGGCCACAGAATTTAGGATATCATTCCTAATTCACTCCATCATCTGGAGGTTTTATGAGGACGATGTCTCTAGTCAGACCTGTCGTTGTCCCCCTGCATGTCTTTGATGCTTTACGATCCATGAAATAGACCCAAAAGATGTCTTCTTCTTTCCTCCTACTCTTCTGTTCTCTTCCCTTTTCCGTTCCTTCAATCCTTTCCTGCCAGGAGACGAGTGGGCCACATGAGCAGCATGGTCAGTGACAGATAGAGAAGGAGATGAGGTTATCAGCTCTGTCAAACAGTCAATCAGGATGACTAACGGTGTAACAACGTCAGGTTCTACCATCAGGTCGACTCTCATTCCTGAGCATTGTTCCCTGTAATTTGTTTTCACTATCTGTCATATTGTCACAATGGCAACAACAAAAATGAAGTGAATAATTCATACTTTCACTTTCTATTATTTTCAAAGCATTCCATCTATTGTGCAGTCTCACTCACAACCCTTCAATACCTGCACTGAAAAAAATGTTTCATTGAATTTACTCAATTTTAATGTTGAAAGTGGTTGCACGCAATACATTCATCAAAATCCAGACATATTTTTTAAGTTGGCTGTACTAGTAATTTCAAATAAATTATATAAGCACTTTCGGCATGAAAATTCTGAGTATTTGTTACTTTTTTGTATTTCCTTAGTAATTCTAACTAAACCCATGTTTAATTTACTTAAATTCATTATGTAATTCATATATTGTGGTTACATAATTTGTTATTGTGCTTTAAATTAAATTGTTTTATTCTACATTATGTAAAATATGTTAACTCAATTCACAATTTTATTTAAAACAATCAAAATGCATATGTAGATGTGGGGGTGGCCGAGAAACCTGGTATACAACAATGAGGTGTGGCAGTCTGGAGCAATTCCCAATTCCATTTTATTTGACAAAATTAGTCTCTTGTTCAAAAACTTCACAGTAAAAAATGCACATTGAGCCAACCAGAAAAATAAAAGTAAGCAAAAAAGAGGAAAATAAATTCTCAAGAGCACTTCTCAAGAAGAATCAAAATAATGAAATTGTTTTATGCTACTGTCACAGGGAGACCCCGTGCACTGAAGTAAGGCACATGTGCTACACATGTGCCTTACATGTGCTCTTTCTCAGGTAGATTTTATCAGAATGTTGATCCTGGTGTGAAGTGCTGGTGGTGATGTGTGTGGTATGAACATTTGGAGGAGGGCGTGAAGGAGAGAAGTCACACTGTGATCGTGTATTTGATTTATTGAATTTAAATTTTGTTGACCTGTCTCCTTTGTTGTACTTCTTCCTCTGTCAGACCAGGAACAGCCAAACCTGAGCTGGAGCGGTCCATTTGGTTAAATAGGGGGGTTCACAGGGGAAGAAACCAAGTGTGGTAGAGTGGGAGGGGTGTTTTGTCTTTTGTGGTGAAATGACCTGTATAAGTATCTTGTTTAAAAAGAAATATGTGTTTTTAAGGTAAGTTTAACTGAACTTCTATTTGATAATATGTTATTTAGTATTGGGATTATTGTAAGTGTGCTGGAAGAGATAATTGATATTGATTTCTTGGATCAGTCCACCAGTATAAAAGTGAGGAGGCTGTGGTGGCCGGAGCCTAAAGGAGAGAAGCACAGCTCCTGAACACAGCTCCAGATTATAGCTCCTGCCATGGGCCAAAACTTTAAGGGTATAACCAGAAAGGCAGTTTAGAGCGAATTTTTTTGTTCTGTATTATTGTGATTCTTCTTGAGAAGTGCTCTTGAGAATCCCCCCCCCCCCCCCCCTTTGCTTACTTTTATCTTTCTGGTTGGCCCAATGTGCAATTTTTACCGTGGAGTTTTTGAACAAGACTCCATTTTATTTTCAAATAAAATGGAATTGGGAATTGCTCCAGACTGCCACAACTCATTGTTGTATACAGGGTTTCTCAGCCACCCACATCTACATATGCATTTTGATTTGATTTTAAATAAAATTGGGAATTGAATCAAAATATTTCACATATGTAGAATAAAGCAATTTAATTCAAAGCACAATAATAAATTAGTTAACCACAATATATTAATTACATCATGAATTTAAGTAAATTAAACATGGGCTTAGTTAGAATTACTAAGGAATCAGAGTAACAAATACTCAGAATTTTTGTGCTGAAACTACTCACATAATTTATTTGAAATTACTCAAAAATATTAAGTACAGCCAACTTAAAAAATATGTCTAGATTTAGACAAATGTATTGCGTGCAACCACTTTCAAGATTAAAATTGAGTAAATTCAACAAAACATTTTTTTCACTGTGCCTTAATCTCTTTAAAATGGTCTTTTCTCTACACAAGTCATGTGTGATGTGCCATGTTAAATATTGTATATTCAACACAATTACAAACTATATGAGCTGAAAACCAGGCATTCAACTTGTTTGGATGTGTGCTGGAAGTCAGATTTATTTATGCAGCGTAGCCCTTTGTTACAAAAGCCTGTTTGAAAAGATATCTACGGAGAGAGAACAACCTAGATCTGACGAAGAGTCAGTCAGAAAATATGATGATGGAAATCAGTGTAAAAAAACAATATAAAACACAAGGAAACAAAGGAAAATAGCACGACATGCTGCCCCACCTGTCAAACCTCGCCCAGCTTACCCAGCATGACCATCACTGGAACACCAGGGATGGCAAAAAGAAAGAAAAACCCCATATACAATGTTTGACAAAGCCTGTTTCCTGTATCCTGCAGGTGTGAAATAAACCAAAATGTAAGCTTTCAAACCAATGTGACCTTCAGTTTATTAGAGTGTGCGAGTGTGAAAATGCATTTTGCGAGGCATTCATTTGTCTGTTAAATCCCTGAATGTTGAGAATGAGATTTGCAACAAGGAAATCAGTTAGCACGATACAACAACCTCTGTGAAATTCAGCCGATTTGTCTCAATTTCCCCATCAAAGTCCTTTGAGCATCATTGTGATCCTATTAGTGGACGTCTCTGGGTGAAGATGACTTCATTGAGCCATGGAGAGGGGGATCTGACAGCTGAGTGTGTGTGTGTGTGTGGGGGGGGATGAATAGCGATGGGGGTGCATGCATGAGGATGGAAAAGTGGGAGGTATAGTGGAGGAGAGGAGTGTGTAAGAGACACCTGAATTGAGAATAATGAATCCAGAAAGGAGCGCAGA
This sequence comes from Toxotes jaculatrix, assembly GCF_017976425.1. Lineage (NCBI taxonomy): Eukaryota > Metazoa > Chordata > Actinopteri > Toxotidae > Toxotes > Toxotes jaculatrix. The sequence goes on from NC_054407.1 coordinate 8,563,003, forward strand.
CATCTCTTTCATCTTCAGGCAGATTTGAACCGCTCTTTCATCACCATCATCTGAAAAATGTGCATGCTTAGAGCACAGACGCGTTTACCTGCAGGGAAGAAAGACACATTTCACTTTCAAAGAATATACTCTCCCACTTTCCCTCTTGTTATTGCTTTTCAGGTCCTGCAGTGTTTGGAAGCAGAGTGAGGAGTCATTAAAGACATAGCACACACGCCCACTGTGAGGAACACGGGCAGGTGACAATTATTTACCCCGAAATTAGCCTTGTTATTGTGCCTGATGAATGTGTGTGGAAATTAAGAGTGAAAGCTCCGAATGGCAGGCTTACAACGCAGCATAACAAGGGCACAGGAGTGTTTGAAGAGTCGCTCAGTGGAGTGACAGAAAGCAGTGTGAGGAGCTACAGTTTCTTGTACATTTTGAAAGCCGAATATATTTGAGGGGAAGAGAGTTTCGTTCCTGTGATCTCTTTTGGTCTGTCTGTTGTTAGAGTTCAAGTCAAGTCACATCATGTCAGTTAAATTTGTATTGGCCGTGCTAGGGGCATGACTCTAGGGATGGAAATGTTTGTCTGACAGGTAGGTCTGCGACTTTGGTCCAGACTGAAATATCTCAGCAATTATTGGATGGATTGCATGAAATTGTACAGACATTTATGGTCCCCAGAGGATGAATGCTGCTTAATGTGGTGATCCCCTGGGTTTACATCTGCTGTCACCAGCAGATCAAAATGTTTGCCTATCAAATGAAATATCTCAACGTCTTCATTGTGGATTGGCAAAAAATTTTGCACAGACATTAGTGGCTTTCCAGACATTGTGTCCCTCTGACTTTGGTTTCTTCTAGCGCCACCACAAGGTTGCCATTTGTAGTTTGATACAGTATTCATGCTCCCCTCAGTTAATTGTGAACTTTACAAATACCTCTAAAACTAATGACATGCACTTCAGCCTCAGCTGTACTTTGAGTTTAAGGCTAATTAATTAGCAGATGTTAGCATGCTAACACACTTAACTAAAAGTGTATTCACAAATAAAGCAATGCAAATTTTCACTTCACCGCTGGACCATTTGATTTTATTTAGCCTATCGAAAGTAGCCAATATATCAACTGTACATTGAGTGCACACGCACTGGCCATGTGTGCGTGTGGTGTTTTGCTTTTGTACGTTCATGTTCAACCTGATCTCAGAAATCTCCAGGTCTTTCTGTTATTTTCCTTCTGTCTCTCTCCTTTCTGTCATCTTGTCTCTTCAAATTTAGGAAGTAGATTAAAAAAATCCTGGGATACGTGCAAATTTTTCGCTCAAGCTGAAGCATTTTCAGATTGCACAAATGCACTGATTCACACTGCCTGGGGCAAATTTGATTGTTCGTGCCAACTTTAATCTTTTCATTGATTTTATATGGAATTTTGCCACATCTAAACTTCACATTGCATTCCGTCTGCACCTTAAGAAGGTGAACATGGTAAATAAACAGAACTGATGTTAGCAAGCAAATAAGTTCACAGCCTCACAGAGCCTCTAGCATGGCAGCATTGTTTTAGACTTTTTTTTTTTTTGGATCTTTTAATTTTTAATTTTTTTTTTTTTTTTTAGATTTAAGCCAATGCTCTTATCTCCCTGTCCTTCCTCAGGTGATCTGAACCTGATTTGTCACTCTGTGTGTTTGTGTTTGTGTATGCGTGTGTGTGTGTGTGTGTGTGAGTCACCATGTGCTGCTGAACTAAAGCTCAGTGGCCTTACTTGGTCCACAAGCAAAAAAACGTGATGTGCCTGGACCATCTGACTGGATTTACCATGACCCAGTTAAGCTGAATCCTTGGCTGCTGCTGCTGCTGCACAGACAACCTGGCTTTGCTTTCCTAAATTCCTTCTTAATTGAAGAGACAGCTTAGCGAAGGAAGACACAACAACTTTCAAAGGGCATTTAGGTAGGTAGTTTATTTTCACTTGAGGTGGGCTTAGTCACTGGCTTAGTCATCAGCAACGTGCCTTCACCCCTACTCTGCTCCAAGAACCCAGAGCCTTGGACTGGAACCACTATGACAGTTATTATTACAATGGCAGACATAAATCTAATCTAAGGAATCGACAGTCTGCATCTTGATCTGCTTGTTTATTCTGCTGGTGAGAGAAGAATGGCTTGTGATTTTCAGACATAATTACTGCGTCCAGCTGAGGTTTTTCGGAGCTGTCCTTGGATATGCCAGTTTCCCCTCAATAATTGGCCGCAGGATTCCTGCCTGTGAGATTGCTGTTTGTCCAGTTATGGCAGCTTCTGCTCTCCAACAGTCCCCACAGGCTGAAAGTGCTGATGCTGAGTGCTTTTATAAGAGAACTTATTCTCTCTTAATCGCAAAACGGTCTCCAGATGCCTTTTTTTGTGCGAGTCAGCCCCAGTTTGATTAATGTGATCAGGGAGTGCTGAAAGTGCTTCCAGGCTCAGAGGTGTCACCCAACACTGCTGAATAAATGAACAGAACTAATTGTTTGTTTATGATTTGAAATATTAACAACATTTAATATATGAGCCCGTCAGATGAAATCACCATTTGGGACGAATATGCGCTGTGGCGGATGTAGCTTCACATAACCGTTAACAGTAACAGCGTCGGTCGCCCTGGTATTAGGACACAACTCATGTCATAAATGTTGAGGCCACATTAGTTGGAATTTTTTATGTAATTATATTATTCCCTTAAGAAAGAGAAACAGTGTCTATTTATAATTAAAGTAGCTTACATAATGTTTTTGGGAAGTTTTGGGGGGTAAACATTTGAAGGGGAAACTGCTAGAGATGGCAGCGAAGATAGTGGCTTCTGTTAATGAGATGGTGAAATATTCTCCAACAGCTTACTGCACATTGCACATCTGCTTCGCTTTACTGTATGCCATTCAAACATAAAAACAAAGAGCAATACTATGGCAGTTACACTTACATGGCCATAGGGACCTTGGATGCAAGGGAAAGTGGCTCTGACGATTATCATTAAGTATGATTGCACTTCAAGGATCCTGAAGTTCCAAGCCGACAAGTATTCCCGAGCCACTGATTAATGGACTATTATACGGTATGTTCAGCACTAGAGCCACTTACAAGAAGCATCGGTTTCCACAGGCAGCGGAATAATGAGTACAGAGACCATACAATTCTTGCGTACGAGCCCTGGAAATCCAGACCAAGTGGTTTTGTTCAGATGTGGCATTTCGGAGCTCTGGTGGGCCTCTTCAGGATTTCTGCTCTCTGCCTCTCTAATGCTGCGAGTTTAAAGAGGATGAAGCTGAATAAGGAGACTAAATCCCAACTCCCTGGTGGTGCAAACCCCAGGCAAAGTTTTGTTTACGCTGTGCTTTATCAGTGATCTGGGAAGCATTGTAAATCCTTTGCATCTCCTCTTTCATCTCCATAGAGCACCTTGATCCTTACTGCGTCATTAGTGCTGCAGTAATAATGAGAGAGTGGGGTGAAAAACTGCAACCTTATGGTTGCATTGCTCTGTGCAGTGTGTGTGTGTGTGTGTGTGTGTGTGTGTGTGTGTGTGTGTGTGTGTGTGTGTGTGTGTGTGTGTGTGTGTGAAGGAAGGGATGGGGTGGGGAGGGATGGGATGGGGTGGGGTGGGGAGGGATGGGGTGGGGTGGGGTGGGGAGGGATGGGATGGGGTGGGGTGGGGAGGGATGGGATGGGATGGGATGGGGTGGGGTGGGGTGGGGTGGGGTGGGGAGGGGTGGGGAGGTGAGGGTGGAGTGGGGAGGTGAGGGTGGAGTGGGTGGGGGTGTGGGCTGTGCCAGCACTAGTCATTATAGAAAGACTTTATGTAAATCCAAAAGACCATGTTGTTGTTAATCTTGTTGAGGAAGCGACCCTCAACATTTTATTGTGCAGCACACAGCTCTCAAAATGAAATAAGATGATGATGTTGATTATGGCTGATAGCGGGAAGCAAATGGCCAGGTCTGAATTATTCTGAAGCATCTAATCAGTAACTTCATTTTGTTTTATCACACAATGCACAACCTTCTGGAGTAGCACAACAAACCAGTATATTGGCTTGCAGATGTATAGGGTGAATGCTTCCCATATTAAAATCTTTTATAGCAGTCATTTATGTTGTGTCTTTTACTGCTTATATGATTGAGACTTCTGTCCGGGCCACATTCAAAACTCTCTAAAACCTGAAATGACATGTCACTTTCATGCCTTTACTTTTATTTTGGTAATGTCAGTCGTGATTTTTCTGAAGTTCTTCATCTTTTAAATACTTAATGTATCTCAAAGTTCCTCTTACACTTAATATCGGGGTTGTCACCCTGCCTCACTGACAGAATTTCATCATTCCATCAGTCTTGGGTTTTTTTTTTGTGTGCTATTTTTAGTGTCAAAAAATGGTCTACACTTCATCCTGATTGAGAGGATTTTCCACCCTGTCAAAAGTAAAATCCTGGGGGAAACAGTTAATATTTGCTACTTTTGACATGAAAATAGCCACATTTTACAGATGAATTACTGACGCTGTGACTTCAGTCTAAAAATGTCTGTGCTGCATTAAAAAGCCATCAGTCAAACTGTAAAACAAAGCTGGGCTGATCATAAGACTCAGTTTGGAGAGACTGTTGAATATCTTCACATGCCATGACAACATATTCAAACAGTAGTGAGTCGGATCTCATTTGGTTTTCAAGTATCGTATTACATTGCTGGATTGGTGTCACATTATTTGATATCTTATCATTATTCTAGTCCACATTAGACCCCTTATTACTGCTGTCAGAACATAGCCCCACTCTTAATTTTCTAAATTAACATGTCCTTATGCTAATTGAATGGGGTTTTAATAGCCCTCAGTAGCATTTAGAGTAAAAGGGTGAAAAGTTATGAGATTTCCCTCACTGCCCACCCACATCTCCTTTAGACAGAACAATACAAACGCTTTCACTAAGCAGCCGGTTTACAAATCTAAAGCAAAAAATTAAAAATTAAATAAATATAAATATAAATATAAATCTATGTGATTTAAACTACAAATGTGAAGCACAACTCTAAATTGAAATACAGTGATCAATAACCTGTTTCCTGGTCCTTTGTGTGCTCTGTTTATCATAAAAAGGTCTAAGAAGAAGCGATGCTCTACAGTTAGTTTCCAAGGGAAGGCTCCCTCTTGGCTTTTAAAGCAAGCTGTCTGGGCTGTTCTGACGTATCGTCAGCTATTATTCCTGATGCCTCCCATGAGGTCGTCCTCTCCATAAACTCTTCCCCTTCACTGAGCCCCTGCCTCCCATCACCAGCATGCTTGTTAAACAGACACACACATTAGTCTAACTCATGTTTCCTCCGAGGCCCACGAGCCTGCCAAGCCAAAACTCCTGCTTATCACTCAGCCTCTGAACCGTGTGTGTGTGAGGTACGTATATGTCTTGTGTGTTTGCGCATGGCTGCTTGCACACATTTATACTGCTGCTCTGACCTCAGATAAAAGATCTGGAAGTATGTGTACTTTTTCTTTATTCCAGCATCCTGCCTCTCAACCACTTAGTGTGTTTGGTTTGAACTGTAGATGGTCTGACCCAAGATCCATTAGCAGAGGAGGACATACAGTTATGGTTGGAAGTTCACATTTGCTCATCATGGACAGGAATGTCATGGCAATACTGGGCTTTCAATGATTTCTTTGAACTTTCTTTATCAGGGGTGTAATGGGTGTACAACTACATCTTTACTAGAATAAAAACAAGAATTTGCGGCCTAAGGTTTAATTTATTTGGGGTTTTCTGAAATAAACACAGGGTCAAAAATAGACATACAGTAGACCTAATATTTGTTTGCTAAGCTTTGTTTATGGTTGATGGTTGCCATCAACAAGGCTCAGGCAGAATTCTGGTTGGATATTTGACCACCCTTCTCAAAACCTTAATATTAGCCTACTTTATCTATTTCACAATCCTCTTTGATGTGTGTTTGGGGTCCAAGTTTCCACTGCCTAGCTTTTTTGAGGTTATGCTGAAGAATTCTGAGGTAGTTCCATATTATTCCATAAACTTTGTGCAATGTACCAAATCCACTAGCGGGAAAACAGCCCCAGAGCATGATGCTACCACCACCATGCCGTACCGTGTTCTTGGGGCTGAATGCCTCAGCTTTAACAATCTTCTGATCATTATGGTCAAACAACTCAAACTTTGTCTCATCTGGCCATAAAACTTCTTCACCTGAAAAACCATAGTTTTTAGTTTAGAAGGTGTTGATTTTGGAGCAGGTGCTTCTCTCTTGGACAGCAGCCTCTCAGTCCATGGTGATGTAAAACTTGCTAGACTGTGAAACTGGTGTTCCAGCAGCTTTCAGCTCATGGCAGGGCTGTGCCTCGGTGGTTCCTGGGTTGTCCCTGACCAATTTCCTCTCACCTGCTTGTGTTTCCTTCCACCATAACAGAGTGCCTACATCTCCTAATCAATTATACTCACAACAGTTTGAACTGATGATCTCAGAATCAGCAGCGTCTTAGAAATGGCTAAGAAACTGAGACATTTGTGAATGTCTCTACGGGTGTGTAAATCTACTGTCATTCAGCAACACTGAATTCATAATTTAAGTGGGTGTATGTATAACTTTGACCCTATGTTGACTTCAGAAAACCCAAAATAAATGAAAACTTGGAAGCCCAACATTGTCATGACATTTATGTCCGTAACAAGGGTATAAAAACATCCAACCACAACTATATGCATATTCTCCACTTGAATAATAACAGAAAGAAATGTTGTAAAAAAAATATTCAGTCAATTGGAGTTTGAAGTAGGTAGCATCAATGTATCTGCACACATTTAAGTTCCTACAAAGCTTAGAGGTCAAGTACCTCAACAGTATTTTCCAAGGATCAAATAGAGAAACTTACTCCTGGGTAAGCTAAGCAGCTCTGAGCAAAGCCGAATGAACACATCAGTGTGATAAAGTAAATTTGCAGAACTAACTGACAGGGTGTGTTACAGGATCCGGGCCTGTGCAAATCAGTGCAGTGCAGAAGACATTAACTCAGCTTGCATGAGCACAAACAGCATGCTCCTGGACAACATCAGAAGCAGGCCATTACACAGCTATTAGTACGAAAATAAACAGAGCAAACCCCTTATTGTTCCAATCAAATTTTGGTAATTTAACCTAATGATTTCCTCATTATAGTCCCAGTTCTTTCCAGATGTAAGAACAAGTTCCTATTCTGGCTGTTATTTAAAAATCAACTCTTGTTAGTTGGCTGGTCACTGCCTCTTTTATAAACAGTCCTCTGGGTATGTTTTCTTAATAACATTTTCCTGACTTAACTAATAGGATTTTAAAAATTGCATGCTGTGAGAAGCACATTTGTCATGTTTGTTTTCAAAGAAAGTGATGAAATATGATGTTCAAAATGTTGTGCAGCTTGTCTAAGCTGAAAAATCGTACACAAATTAAAGACTTTATCTGAGAAAACAAAAGGAGGAGGAAATTAAAGTTTAGCAGGCCTCTGTGATCGGTCTGATAGGGGAGGCAGGTAAAACAAACAAGCATAATAAATGAAGTCATTTTCATTACAGCAACACTCATTTCACACTTCTGAGTTATTACAAAAAGAGACCAAATTTTAAAGGAATATAAGAGTTTGATAAAAACACTGATGCCAGCTGTTTACTAAATATACAACCGGCTAGCTTCGCTTAACACAAAGATTGGAAACACGTGGAAACAGATAATCTGGCTCTGTCTAGCGGTATCAAAATCTGACAACAAAATGTTTGTTCTCTGTCCAAAACTCTCCCCACGTTTTATCAGTTTATCAAATGCCCCACAAGGAAAACAAGACTTTAGATCCAGTGAGGGTTTGGAGACACTTTGTGGTGCATTGGAGGCCACTGACTGGGAGGCTTTCTATAATGCTTATGGGGAGGATATAGATGGTTTAACAGACTGTATCTCTGAATACATTGGGCTCTGTGTAGATAATTCCATTCCCCACCAAAAAGGTCCACTGTTACCCAAATGGTAAACCTTGGGTCACAAGTGAGCTGAAGAGCTTACTTAATGAAAAAAGAGGGCCTTTAAGACGGGTGACAAGAAATTTCTATATAGAAATATAGGAGAAAGTCGGAGGAGAAACTGGAAAATAATAAAGCCAGAGCAGTCTGGAGTGGGATGAGGGAAACAGAGGCACTGTTGAAGGGAATATGCAGTGGGCCAATGAGCTAAACCAGTTCTTTAATAGGCTTGACTCAGCCAGATCCCTCATCACCTGGATCACCAGTTATCTGATGGGCAGACCTCAGTTTGTGAGGCTGCAGAGCTTTGTGTCTGACCCTCTGATTAGTAACATTGGGACCCCCCAGGGAACTGTGCTTTCTCCCTTCCTCTTCACCACCTACACTGTGAATATCTAGATGGCACGGCTATAGTGGGGTCTATGGAGAGGGGGCGGGAAGAAGAGTACAGAAGACTGGTGGGTGACTTTAAGTGGTGTAGGTAGAACCATCTACAGCTGAATGTGAACAAGACAAAGGAGATGGTGGTTGATTTCAGCTGTAAGAAGTCCATGGCACTCCTGATCTCCATCGCGGGTTCAGATGTGGAGATTGTAACATCGTACAAGTACCTCAGTGTTAACTTGGACTACAAACTGGAGTGGTCCACAAACACAGAGGTGCTCTACAAAAAGGGCCTGAGCCAACTGTATTTCCTTAGAAGGCTCAGGTCCTTTAACGTCTGCAATAGAATGCTCCACATGTTCAACCAGTCGGTAGTAGCCAGTACCATCTTCTTTGCTGTGGTGTGTTGGGGAGCAGGAATCAGGGTAAAGGACTCAAACAGACTAAACAAACTCATAAAAAATGCTGAGTCGGTGGTTGGCACCAGGCTGGCTCCATTGTAGGAGGTGATCAGAGACAGAATGCTGGGAAAGATCAGGGTAACTATGAACAATGTCTCTCACCCCCTTTACAGGACCTTGGTCAGACTCAGAAGCAGCCACAGCAACAGACTGCTGCAGCCCAGATGTTTAAAGGAGCGCAACAGCAAGTCCTTTCTGCCTGAGGATATCCGACTGTATAATACACAGCTCCAGAACTGTGCACTGAATTTTATTTGAATTTTATTTAGGTTCTTAATCGGTCTATTTATAATTGTATTGTTTTTTTATGTTATGTAAATATGTGCTGCTATGACAAACTAATTTCCCTCCAGGATTAATCAAGTTTAATTATCTTTATCTTTTTTTAAATGGTAGTAAAGTTTGCTTTGTAGTCACTGTCAGCCTTTGGTTGTCACTTCTTCTTTGTTTTCAAGTTTTACAGTCTCAAAAGGTTTGTTCAGATGCCTTTTGTGCCGTTTTCTGCATTTCCATTGAGCACTTGGAGTTGTTGGTTAATGTAGCACAGTGACAATAAAACATAAAAAAAATGGAATACGCTAGTGCTAGTTCTATGAGAGAAATTCAGGTGAGGACTTACGAATCAAACTGAACCAAAAATAAGTAGAGACATTTTCAAAGTGAGCTAAAGGAGAAGGTGTATGTCCTCAAACCAAAAGCCAGAGCTGCTCATAACAACAAACTCTTTCTTTCTCTCCTTTCCCCATGTCAGACTCACCCCAGAGGTACACTGGACTGCTTCCAATAACACTGCGCTGCATTTTCACACCCAGATGCAGGATATTTGCTTGTTAAAAAGATTTTAAAATCACACCAGATGCTCACTGTTTAAGCACAGGAATTAACCCTTTACTGGGACATGGTCCAGATTCACTATCTTCCTCACACACAAACTTTTCCCCGCAGTAAATTAAAACACACAGCTCAAGTTGGTAGATTTTGGCGTGTTAAACATTACTGCTGCAAGTACTTCAAGCAGATAAACTGCTATAAAGTAGCCTTTTAAAATGAGAGCAGAAGAAGAAAAAGAAAAAAAGGAAAATGCAGAAGTGTAAAAAGGGAATTTTAAAGGGCGGTTTTAACATGATATGACTAGAATTTGCCAATACTGCGCTCTTGTGATGTCTCATAGCTCAGCAAAAGACTTGTGCTAGAGCCTGGAGACAACGCAGCTATGTCTTAAAATTGGTCAATAACATTGTAAAATCAATGTTTAAGCTCAAAGGAAGCCTGTGGAAGATGATAAGACTTGTAATGAAATCAGTGCCTTCAGCACAACTTTAAGTTTTGCCAATCGACTCTGTGCCACATAAGCTGATAAAACAATTTTTTTTCAGCAACACTGCAGCTTGATGCATCATACAGTAATGTGAATGACAGTAGGTTGGTGGTTGTAGTATACTCAGCACGTCATCTCACAATCAAAACTGCATCAACAACCTCTTCACATTCATTCTGAACAATATAGCATCAGAGCAAATTGTGTCTGGCTTTAATCTCGGGAGAAACATGTCTGGTGAATCTTGATGAAGCTACGTCTTTGCTACATGCTCTTTAGATGCTATTCTAATCAAAGCCGTGCCATGCTGCTACCCTGCGGCTCCACTGTCGACAGCCCTTGGGGGATTAAAGCTGATTTCCCTTTTGGTCAGAGTCATTCTTGTGAGGGTCCAACTCGCTCTGGCACTGGGCAAGAGCGCTATCCTTGTCACTGATACCTAGCTTACTGTTGTTTGATGCTGAGCATGTCTCTGCGGTTCCCCAGCTCATCTATCACAGTAACTGTGAATGGCGGACGGGGACGGCGGAGGAACAGAGGATGGCTGCTCCCGACCCTCCCTCCTCTCACTATATACTTAGTAATCTGTGCCAGGGCTGTTCTCTCAATGGAGAATGGAGACCTTGTGTTCTGAAGCTCCAGATGGGCAAAAAAACAACACAGAACACACCACTACCACTCTCCAGTGAGATAGACGGTAAAAGTGTAAGACAGACTAGAAAGGCTTTGAGGATATTTTCATGCATGCCAGAGTTTTGTATGTATGATTAAAATATGACGTGATAAAAATATTAAAGGCCAATCCTGTGAAGAATAATCCACTTTCTCAATGAACTTACTATGACCACACCCATGCAGCATTAAACTCTTTAGGAATAAAAACTAAGGATGCCCCCCCCCCCCAAACTTTAACTTGCTTATGGCTTGCTTATGAATACACATTTAGTGGTGTATAAAACTACACAGAAATTATAAAAACATCAAATTTAATTGCACATATTGTATGTACAACAAAGCCTTGAACAACATACCACACACTTGACACAAATGGATCCAGCTGACAAAGGATACAGGCCTGTCTGTGGCAAGGAAATAGTACAAAACATCAAATAGTGGCCATTAACTACACAGTTTATTTGCCTCATACTCCACGTAGTTTGGTTGTCTGGCACTGAAAGCTTGCAGGGCAGTGAGTATCCTGGTCACGTCTGCGCTGGACAGTTTGAGTCTGTGGCGGAGCAAACAGGCGAACAGATCCACGTGCGGCGCCCCTGGAGGCGAGAGACGGTTAACCCTGTAGCGCAGTTCCACCAGCTGCATCAGGGCCGAATCCTGTGATCCCTGAGTGTATGGGTAGTCTATTTGCAGAATCAGGTCCTGGATGGCCTCTGGGTCAAAGTGCACGCTGTATCCAAACAGCTGCATGCTGTTTACTTTCATGTAGCCGATGTTGTTGGATGGCTCCGTCTCCTCCAGGGGCTCATAGTACACCGTTGCGTTTTTGTTCCCTCCTGTCACTCCCACAGAGTCCCTCATGCGACTCCTCAGGTAGAAATGAACGGTCTCAAAAAAGCTCTTCCATCTGTTTCCAAGAGTCAGCGTCCAATTATAGCAGTCCAAGGGGATATCCAGCTTGGTCCGCTCCCAATCAGGGTATCCGTGCTGGCCTATAGGCATGGTCCAACTCTCTGAATGGCTGCCCCCGAAGGGATTCACAAACAGAGACAGCGCCGGCTCCAGAGTGCTGTTCCTGGTGAGGCAAAACTGGAGGGCGAGTCCTAGGAGCATATGAACACGGTTGGACTTCACCCGGTTGCTCTTGAGGGTGAGCAGCATTCTTTTCCTCCAGGATGGGTCAAACCACGTGTTTATGCGCACGTCATTGCTCACGAACACAGCATGCAGAGAGATGCGTGGGTCGCGCCGCAGGAGCAGGTAGCGCAGCTCTAGGTCCTGCAGGTCTCGGTCGCTTTCCAAGCCCAGGTAGGGGTCCGTAGGGTCGGGCACGGCAGGCCGGCAAGCTCCCTGGGTCAGGGTGAAGCTGGGGTTACAGCTGGAGCATCGTGTCCGGTTCTCCGTGGAACAGGAGGCGCAGCGGGCACCGTCGCCCACAGAGCAGGGAATGAGGCCCTGACAAGGCGGATGGTTGTAGGGGCAAGAGCAGCTACGGCTTTCGTCACTGTAAACACCAACCTGGTTGTTCTCACTGCAGTATAAAATGGAGAGGGCGTAGCTCAACCAGAAGTGCAGAGGCCTAAAGGAGAGACAACAGTTGTGTTAAACCCTTCAGGTTTAGAGTTACTGCCCTGCTGTATTGGTTATTACAGGATTATATTTGTCATTTTGAGTCTTTTTCATGTTTTTGTGATTATGCAATGAAGGAAATGTTTTGCCCAACAGATTTAATCCTGCCTTTCACAAATAATATGTGTTGTTTTGATGTGCAGCAAAAACAATTTGAGACAAAGTCAGACTCAGCTGGAGCTACAGAAGCAAAATCAGATTAAATGAATATTTTAATCTATTGAATTCCCCTTCTGTGCTGCAGAGGGGAGGTGATGACACACACAGGCTCACGCACACATCATACCCATAGATACTCTTTAATGTCTCATACATCTCATCTTTCTCAGGTTTACGCTACTTTAGAGATGCAGCACAGTAAAACACAACTAGAATGTGAACACAGAAAATAAATAACACATGAATAAAACAAAATACCACCATTTCCCTTCACAGAGACACAAAAACAAAACAAATGAGCTACCTAGTAACCCTAAACCACTACTGTATTTATTTTTTTACAAGCAGAAGGGGTGTGATAAGGAAGTGTAATTGGACTGTAGACTGAGGAGTCAGTGCCTGCAGCCTGACTTGTACGCTGATGGATTGTGTCATTTAGTTAATTTCCCTGCCAGAAATAGCTATCAACATAGAGTGTTCATGAGAGAGGCATAAATCTGAGTGAAGTTATGACCACAGTGATCTCTGATAGGCTGCTGAAATAGAGTATCCAGGTGGGAGAGCTGCTGAAACAGCAGCTGTAACAGTAAAATAATAATAATAAAAAAATACAGGAATAGATTTAAGCAAAGGGTATTACTGTCCACGGCAGCTTAAATTCCTGGATGGGAATTTTAAGATGCCGGATTGAACGTAATGCAGTTTAAACCCTCAGACAGTGAAACGCGTCTGTTTGGCCAAAACATGATCTCGTTTGTCTTTCCCCCCCCCCGCTGGAACAGAGAAGCAGGTTTGCTCCTGTCAGCACTTTTCACCTCACTCCACAACTACTTTTCCTCAAGTGCCTTCTAATAAGTACCGTCTCACTCCGCTGCTCTCTCCCAGCGCCTGCCGCATAAATCATTTTCATAATTATAAGTTTTGGGGCGCACCTTCGGTTAACAGGCTGCAGTATAAATATTCCTCCCTCTTGTTCCTGTCTTGTTTCTTACCTCGGCCTCTGCAAGACTATTTTGGGCTGTTTTCGGCACCTCTTGCTGAGGCTGAAGAGCTTGTTAGTGGTGCGGCGAGCTTTGGCAAAAAGCTGGTCGCTACTGGTCTCCAGCTGCCTGTAGCGCTGGAGCAGGCTGGCATCTGTCCTCCACAAGTGTTCCACGACAGATGTGTTTACAGCGTAATGGGTTGGCAGTTTCCCAACAAAGCTCTGGAACTCCTCTGGTAGGAAGAAGAACATGAATAAGTAAACTCTGCCTGTGGTTATGAGCCACAGGGTAACAATAACACCCCCCCCCCCAAAAAAAAAACCCCAAAAAACAAAAAAGCTGTTGACTCCTCATTGTTTGTCCCAGAAAAGCAAACAGCTCAAGAGGAGAAGTAACAGCTGAACAACATGCCTGAAAAGCATGTTTAGTTATTTTGATATTCTTTGGAGAAGAGGACTGCTGAGCTCATCAGCATGTCAGAAAACAAACTCCTTTCATATTTTGTTTCTGTGAGAAGATGTATGTTAATCACCACCTGTTGGCGGCATACAGCACGGCACACGCCACCTTCCAAGCAACTAGTCTGTAATTAGACGTGAGTGACACCGAAAGCAAAAATCGCTGTTCCTGTCTTCAACAATGTGAAAGTAAGGCGGGTTGCCGTGGTAACAGTAATCGCTTGTGTCAAACATAAACAGTTCTGAACTCTCTGTCACTCTCTTTATATAAGCTTTTAAAAATTGAAATCCTAAAAATAGACACAAACCTGAAGCACTCGGTATCAACACCACACGGGTCCGTGTCAAAGGTGTGCTACTCTCATCTGCCTTTTTTTTTTTTTTTTTTTAACATCACAGATTTGCTGTCACTGTCTGCATTAAGTGGTGTGAGAATACCACTTAGACAACTAATCTCCGCAACGGTATAGTGTGTTTATGGTAATTACAGGACTGTCAAAAAATTCATGCAACAATACATTACTAGGTGCTGGGCACAAGCCAGGCTTTGTGTAATTGCTGGTTCATTTATTTGTTTTCATGCCTTATTTGTTTATACGCTTTTTTGCTTTTGTGTGCAGAGCTGAGGAACATTAATATATAGGGGCTCGGAATGAGGAAAATACATTGTGTTCCCATACATCAGGCCTTTCAGTGAATGGCAGACAATCAATGAAAGAGCTCCAAGCTGGTGCGCAGTTACATTCACTAACCATGATGATGAGCTCAGAGGTGCTTTGACGTGTGATGGTGTAGTGGTTAGGGGAATTCATTAAAGCAATGATTCAACATTTTGGTGTTATAATAATTTTATATCCTTAGGCTTGGTAGCCGTTTTCATTTTGAAAACTTAAAATTGTTCAAACTACTTAACTCATACTTACTGATTTAATTAAAAGTAATAGTTTAACATTTTGGGAAGATGTTTCCGCTTTTTTGATTAGTGTTAGATGAGAAGATTGATACCATACACACACATCTGCATGGTAAAAATGAATCTGCAGCTGCTGTGGGTTTAAGGGGTTATGCACTGGACTGTTTTTTACACCTTTGCCTTTGAGCAGAATAAACAAACAAGAAAACGTCTTTGATATTTACAGACAAACAGATGGTTTCAATCTTCTCATTTATGTCTTGGTAAGAAAGCAAATTAGTGCATTTCCTAAAATGTCGAACCATGCCTCTAATTACACCTTTTGTCGAGTGATTCTTCAGAGCACTCTGGTGAGAACAGATGGACATCTTTAAAAGGTCTGTGTACTTTCATACACTGCAGCCGTGAGCACCTTAAGAGCACCAGAGCAATCATTTGATGTGACACAATGACTGACAGGTCTCCTGATTCAGTGTCTGGCAGCTGCCAGTATTTGACAGCTAAGAATTAATTTAGAACAAAAGCAAGACTTGTTTTTGTTCATGTTAGCCCTTAAATCCAAGTCTAAGGTTATTCTTTTTTTGGTACAAAAAAACACCTCTATCCTGAAATCCAGGATTCTGAGAAAGATTTTAAAAGCCGATACACCACCCCTGGGTTTTTGAAAGCTCCATTCAAACTGACATTTTCACATCCCATATTGGAGAGACTCACCAGATTCCTCAAACTCCTCGTAGGTCTGTCTCCAGGAGTCTCTGATGCGCAACAGGTTGTTTTCCAAGGTTTCCAGGTCAGAGTGAGGACAGTTACACTGAGGGAAGTCCACGTTGCACTCACACCAGCAGTCGCTGTTCTGGCAGACAAACTGGCCCTCAGCTTTACAGCCAATGTAGCTGAGAGCCGCTTGAATGAAGCGACTTTGTAAATAGCTGGGTAGGATGACCTGCAGCCCTGTGGAGTATGAAAAACAGCATCCGGTCAAGCTTGAGTAACCTTTGTTTAAAACTACAGTGCCCAACCGTTGTAGAAAACTTAAAAAATTGTGTTTTTCATAAAATATCAAAAATATTCATAAAATATCAGCAGTATCAGTGTTAATTTAGAAAGAGCTTGCTGTGACACGTTCAGCAGTGGGAGAATACAAAAACACAGCAAGATGGCACCACTGTGATTTAGGGAGCAGATTTTACCTTGTAGCTGAACCTTGTTTTCTGGACTGTGAACCAGTACCGAGCTGACTGTGTCCAGGTTGTCATAGTTGCTGCATCCAAGCGGCCCAGTTCTGGTTTCTGTCACCTGTGAGGATATCGAGAGAATACAGTACAGTATTTCATCGTGTGAGAGACAACTTAGCTGTAACTTAGTTGAGCTGGTTGTGTCTTCTGTTGAGTTTAAATGTGCTTCCCTCACATAAAATAAAGAGAACAGATTGAAAATAATCTTGGTTTAGTCAAAGTAGACAGTCATCATTAACTTTGGTATGATCTGTATGTATTGACTCATTCACTTGTGTATTACAAAAAAAGACAGTCAAAAGAACATAAAAAGCTGCAACAAAGGCATTTTGTGCCTCAAATGAATTTTGTATGCAGTGAGTCACTGAAAAGGTCTTCAATTAGAAAGAATTCTTTTCTCATACAGAATAATTAGTCCTGATCTGAGAGAAGAAATCAACTTCAACCCTCCAACCCAAAAAACAAAACAAAAAAAAAAAACAAACTTTAAATTATTCTGATAAATTTCTAAACATAATTTATCTTGATGTCAGAGTTGGAAATTCTGACACATCGAACCACAAAACCACACATCTTACTGTGTATTTGCATGAATTTATGCTCAGAGTGCTTCCTGTTTCTCGCTGAATCCCCAGTACCATATGTGATTTTAATGAATGGCCGTGTTACGCAGGTGCGGTGCTGCTTTACATCCCTCATAAAATGCAGTATTCATCTCCCTCTCTCTCTCCCTCTTCAATCTGCCTGAACTCCACACATGCTGCAAAGTGGCAAATGAATGGAAGTCAGGCTGGCTGGAAATTAATGGAATGATATCTTTAATCCATCAAGCTGATGCATAACCAGAGGAACACGTTCTCTGTTTGGGGGGGAACTTGTCTTCATCAGTGGCTACTCACTTTAGAATCTACGTTTGCCCCTTGGGCTGATTAATGCGTAGACTCTAATAGCCACTTCAGATGATAAAATGGATGATTGGTGTTTTATACTACAGGACACATGAGTGCTGCTCTGGTTTGCTTCTTCATTCTGCTCTCTAAAGCTTTCTACTGAGAAGATGAAAATCTTAAAAAGGCTTCGAAACCATTCATCTTGTAGTATTGTTTTTCTGATGCTTAAAAACTGTTAATAAGACTGTAATGGGTGGTTAGCAAAGACACGTTTGACCATCTTGCTATAAAAGAATTAATTTAACTAAGTCTGATACAAATCAAATGAGATTCTCCCAGTTTACAGCTTCTCCTGTGTTTTCTGTGACAATAAATTGCATGTTGTAGGGAGAAAAACAAGAGAGATAGATTCGACAGTCACACCCCTGCAGCTACAGCAGGTGAATCTCCTTGTGGCGGGCCAATTCTGTAAATAAGCATTTGTTCTTAATCCTACCTGATTAAATAAGTTACGGACATAAATTCCCTGAGCTGGTATTAAAGTACTTGTTCGTGCATGTTAACTTCAAGTTGAGCTACCAGAATGTCATGAATTAAAACTTTGCTCCTCACCAGATGGAAAGTAACATTTACAACTTTGAACTTTATTCCACTGCAGTTCACAGAAAGATATTGGACATTTTTCTCCACTATTTTTATATTTAAACTACAGTTATCGCCACTTTTTCTTAAACAAATGACCTGAATACTTCTGTAACGACTGTCCTCAGTTTCATTGGTATAAACAATAAATAAATTTTGCATATAGTTAAGGTTATGGAGGCATGTTTGTACTCACTAAAAATTAGTAGGTCAAAGTAGCACCACCAATAATGAGTTAACTTAACCTCTTAACATAAAATAATAAAATTATACTAATGTTGAGTCAAAACAACCGATCGATACTGGGTAAAGTTTACCCAGTTATTTATTGATCAAGGCTGAAGTCATTTGCCATCTCTGAAGACTGAACAAGTCATTCATACATGATCCGCAGTCTCACTAAGCCAGTTCAACTCGATACTTTATATCTCATCATTTCCATGTTTAAATGCTGGAGGCTAACGAACCACAACACTGCTGGGAAACAACTCTGCTGCCTTCAGGCAGTGAGTATGTGGTGTTTAATCTCCCACCAGCCTGCTGCTGTATTTACAGGTTTTTGACTTGAACATACCCGTATGGCGGTGGATGCAATCTGGAGGTGGTGCAGCCTGCGTAAGGTGCTCTCTCTGTCCGTGAAGTAGGAAGCAGCCAGCTGGTGTAGGGCTTCCAGGGTCACTGCCCCCGTAGCGTTTGAGTTTCTATTGCTGCCACGGCTGCTCTCGCCCCCCGAAGGTGAGGACTCCTGGCTGAGCTTTCTTTTGTCCACAAATATCGTCAAAGACTCCTCCCCTGGTGACAGTCAGGGAGAGGGAACAAGAGCTTCATTAGCTCTCACAGAGCAGCACTAATCACCTCAGTATCTTTACAGATCAAATAGAAAAACGCAGTAGTGATTAAGCACTGTGGGGGAACTGATGGTTTGGTTCGGAGGAACAGACAAGGTCTCTGCATCTATTAAACTCTTCAGGAGCTTATTCGAGATCATTGATCAATTTCACTTAATTATTTTAATCATCTGAATTACATTAGCCAAAAATTTATAAGAAACTAGATCTCAGGTCAGCACTGCTTCACTGGGAAACAAATAAATTCTACGCTAGGAGACATTTCTAAGAATTACAAATATTACATGACAAATATAAACGCAGCCAACTAAACTATTAAAACAGACTTATTAAGTGTTTTCACACTTATGTGTATTCTGTTGAAGGAAAATCCTAACCATGAAATCTCTTCATGGTTTTGATTGTGTGATGTAAGTGATGTAATTTATGGTACCATGGTTACAAAAATGATCAATAGATAGGAGCGTTACAAGAAAAAAGCAATGATTGTTAGTAGGAAAATGGAAGGAAAATGGCGATCTTCTGAGCTCCTTGTCAGGTAAACTGTCAGCACAGGTCATATATGTTTAAAACAGGGACATCTTCTTCACAAACATCAGCTCTGTCACTCAATGTCTGAACATCTTGTAACAGAAAAAAATAAGAGTGGTTCCAGGTGAGACAAAGGAACTGCGTCCTCTTATTAAAACCTTCTGTGTTGCCTTGTGGTTTGTCAAGCCTGCTGTCAGAGGAGACGATTGTATCTTTGTCTCGTCTATGATGGATCTCCGCCTGAGAGGTTTTTGAGTATTGGTATAAAATGGTGCAACTTCTCTGTCTTTAGTTCTGAGATGCTGAGAGCTAAACCGCATATTTACGGTTGATTTTTGGCCAGTTACTGTATTTGTGGGAATGAGATAAAAGCAATCCAGAAGCTATCCTGGATTCCAAGGTACTGTACATCGCTGATAGCTGTTTTCAACAAAAATTTGCATGTGGATAGTGCGGTCAAATCTGTGCTATTTTCTTACAACATACACTTTTCAAACCCATGCTTTCACTTCTTGTAATAAAATATACTTTGCCATAATGATTTATGAACAGAGAAAAGATAAGCCAATTGTGTATAAATAATAGTTTTATAAAGCAGTAATGAAGCTCTGTTTAGGGAACCATGCTGTTTTGACAGCCAAACAAAAATATTAAATCAGTCTTTTGCCGCCTTTTCCAATTTATTTTTTGTATTCTAAACCAGAGTGATTTGAGTTTTTTTCCGTGAGCCAAAAAAACAGTGATCCAGAAAAATTATTACATGCTTTGTTGTTTAGAAAGCAACAGACGGTAAAATTGGTGCCCCACGTGCTGAAAAAAAAATAAATAAATAAATAAATCACATTAGAAGCTGTGGGAATCAGGCTTCCTTTGAAGCTCGGCGTACTCTACTGTACCTCCCAGAGTGGCAGAGAGGAGGAGGTGGGTGCCATATTTCTTGATTAGGCTCTCTGTAATCGTCTGGAGGGTTGGCCGCCTCCCGAGTTGGCGGATGGTGTGCATGAAGTCGGGGTCGAGGGGCAGAGCCAAACCACCGCTGCCACCAAAACTGTCCCTCTTCTCTACTGCCAGGCTGTTGACCTTCCATCGACCAAACTCTCTGGCAACACACACACACACACACACAGAAACATTTTGCTCACTTGATTGAGGCCTTTGGTTGTGTAAGAGGCCCCAGGCTGCTGTTTAACAAGCTGTGAGAGTACACAAGCAGGTGAATGTGTGTTACATACTTTGAGGCGAATATACCATACAGAGTACTGGCCACACACATACATGCAAAAACATTAATAAATGATGGAGCTGTGAAGTTGTATCCCCTAAGGAGCTCTCATAATATACCTCTGATATATAAGAGAACCACTTTTTAGACTACCTAGTTTCTCTAAAGGGACTACAAGAGCGTGGGCTTTAAAGTCAATCCAGTTGTGGTTGGTTATTTATGCATTGTTAGATGTTCATTAGCACTTCGGCTGGGAGTATATTTTATGGCATGTGTGTTCCCCAACATATTTTTGCCTTAAATATGCTCACAACTCTGGATTTAACAACATCAATAATATAAAAGTGGATATTTTAAATAATATACTGTTTACAATATATTTTCCTGCATGCCATTGTTGTTGTGCAGTTATTACAGTTATTACATTCATTTCTTTTTCTTTTGATTAGTGGGTTAAAGTTTGCTTTTGTAGTTCTACCACTTGGGTTAGCAGAAGCTGGATGTTTTAACCATTTATTTAACACTGAAATCATTTCCCCAATATTTACTGTTAAAAACCTAATTCAGGCTGATTCCAGTATTTTTCTTCCAGGAAGCAGTATTCCATCATGACATTATTTTTCTGGGAGAATAGAGAGGCTCTGAAACTGCAATTTAACCTTCATGTTGGGAAATGAAACTGTATTTTTTTTATACTGGTCTGTAGTTTTCTGTCAAGTTTGGCGGAAAATAGATGGAGAAAATAGAGTAATTTATTTTTAAGCTTTTGTTGAATCTGCAAGCGGCGCATTGATTTTCTGAGTTAGTTCAAAATTTTGGAAATCTAATATTTATTTATTTGCTTTCTTGTAGAGTGATACTGCCCTCGTGTCTATAAGATAAATATGAAGATACAACGAGCAGCTGGTCAGCTTAGCATTCACTTCTTTTCTTGTATGGATTCAACAAAAAATAGATAAGTGAATGAATGAGCTTTAGAGGTGCTCGTCTGTGGATTTTGTTAATTTTGCACAGAGCCAGGCTGGTTGTTCTTCCATATTTTCAATCTTTATGCATAAGCTAAGATAGCTTATGACTCTATTTTCTCCATTTTCTTTCCAACAAACTTCATAAGCTAAGATCCCTTATGCATAAAGATCGGCTACAATCTTCATAATTAGTCTACAGAAATGGAAGGCATCAATCTTCTCATCTAATTCTCACCAAAAAAAAAGCAAATAAGTTTATTTCCTAAAATGTCAAAATGTTCTTTTTTCTTTTTTTCTAACAAAAAGAACAGCTCAATTTAAATAAGATTAGTGGTGTTTTGGTTTTAAAACTTGATTGAAAACATGTCCAGTGCTGCCTGCTTGTCAGCCAGAGGTTATTGGTAATTTGGATAGAAAATATACTAAAGATAAACATCACAGCAAAAAATTTTTTTCTCATATTTATGTGTTTATTTTCCCCCTAAAGACAAATATGTGGATACATTTTTTTTTTTTAAATCATAATTTCTGCTTTTTCAAATTAGCTGAGTGACTTCACAATCTTTCCATGTACCCCCTGGAAATTGGGGAAGTTCCTCCTGGGTAACGAGAACCCCTGTTGAGAATGATTCTCATTGCTTACTGTTATCTGAACAAGCTTGTCACAGCTTTAAATAACTCCTTTGTGGGTAAAAGAAAACTTATTGCGATGCAACGCTGTAACTCCCACAGCTACAGAAAGGCGCAAAGCCAAAATAAAGTCCCACATCATCAGCTGCCATCATTTGTCATCTCATGCCTTTTAGACACGAGTCTCGCTCAACTCCAGATACTCACAAAAACAGCTCCCTTGGTCTCCCCCTCCCTCCATAGCATCAGCTAATGTCTACCTCTCCTACAGTGCTGCCTGCTGCTCTGTGTACTCCCCTCTCCTTCTGGGAGGCAATCAAATCACTGCCATGAGAAAAACAATTGGCAGAGAAATAATTGGGGAAACGGGACAGTGTGGAGTGGGTCATTACAGCCAATCATCATAACGAGGGGACAGGCTGAGTGTCCATCCCTGGTGACAGATGGGTGTTGTAGATCCAGCCCAGGGTTTAGCTTACAGCTATTCCATCAGCATGCACATATGACAGACAGAGATATGTTTGCTGTGGGAATGTATTCGGATATCTAAACATGAAGGTTTACTGTATGTACTGTAAACAATCAATAGTGGTCAAAACAACTCCTTGGAGGGGGAGAAAAACTACAAAAGCATCAGCTGTGAAAAGCATTACTTAATCACATACTGCTGCATGACTGATAGCCACGTGATCGTCATGGCGATGTTACAGTTATTACAGAGGTCAGAGGGGTAGAATAGCGATTTAAGCCTCCAGGCTATTTAAGAGCACGAAGAAAAATACGGAGCATCTGCAAGTCTGTGGAGACTGTACAGTATAGTTAAGACGTATTTCTAAGAATAAATGCCTTCGGTGTTTTTCCTTATATTATCTCTACAAGACATTAAAGGTGCTATATGTAAGTTTTTGCTGTCGCTTATAGCCAATGTTAGCGTTAATAGTTGACCTGTCTAAAAGAAATGTTAAGAGTTCAGCATCAAACCTCCTTTCTTTACTTGCCAAGAGCTGTCTCCACTGTGGAAGGCAACACCAATGTTAACTCTTGTTTTGGTTCTATTTCTAGCACTTGTCATCTTGTACTGAAGTCAGCATGCTAACCATCTAGCCCCGGTCCAGTCAATCTTGTAATGCTACTTTGCGAAAGTGAGCCACTGTAGCATCCAGTCTGGTCTCAGTTCAACATGAGTGGATGAAGTAGTAGTAGTGCTGCTCAGAGGACGTATTCTAACCCCCTTTCTTGAAAACGCAAGGATGGCTGAAGCTTTTGGCAGGCGACCATTATCACCAACACCTGCTCCAGGCAGAGAAAACTTACATATAACATATACTTTTAAATAAAAGGCCAGTACAGGTGGAGGAACTAAAAATTGTTCCAAACTGACTCTCCTGTCAGCTACCTTCTTCTTACTGCAGTTTCAGTCTTGGTTGGGTCTCATTTTGGAGTGATCCTTAAAATTCTTAATCCCTAATCCTTTAAAACAGCCTTTGGGTTAGAATGTGAGAAGGCAGTTTACAGGTTGCAAGCTTGACTGCTTCAGGGTAAAATACCCTCGAGTGGGTATTGTCAGGAATGTCAGGAAGCCAATACAGATGGTGGCCATCTTCGATAGTCCAAGCTGTTCACTTCTTTGTTACTTTTAGTGATTTTCACTAATTATGGAACAAGGTTTGGTGAAGAAGAAGCCTCAAGTCAAGAGACTACTGGGACATTCATGGAGTAGGTGTCACTATGAGATAAACACCACAACCCAAAAGATCCCTGAGAGGAGATAATGAACCAATTGATTTATAGATGCAGACCAGAAAGTATTTTTTCACTTTGGTAAACACTTGGCAAGGTCCAGCACAGAAAAGAAACATAATCCTGGCCCTGAGGCACTGATAAAACACCTGAGACAGCAGGAACAGCAACAAAATCTCACCAGACATTGACCTTTGGTAAAATCACACACAAACCTATATGTAATATCTACTTCAAACCTATCTTATTGCATGTGTGAAAGACTGGATAGTATTGATCCACATACTGTACACAGTAGCAACAAAGCAGGAAAACATTGCAAGCCTTAAGCCTCCTTGCGAGGAATATTTAGACAAAGGCAGCAGCAGCTGAGTGCAGCTCAGGGATGCTGCAGAGTCACTGAAAGGATGTAACTGTCCACACACTGTCATGGGATTAACTCCAGCTGCAGGGGTCATTTCGAGACAGCAGTAATAACAGAACTATCAAATGCCAAACCCTGAGACAAAAAAAAAACCTATGAAAGGAATAAATGTTTGATTTTATTCGGATGACAGATCAGTTTTCAGTCAAAGCACTGCAAGGCAGGTGCAAAGGGGGCAAATTTTGCATTGCCACATCTTCAGATCTGCTCATCAGCTTGCGATTGGTGCAGGTGTGATACCTGTGAGGGCAATCCTGAGAGCATTCATGTTTTCATTCCAAACACTACAGCAGCTGCTTTCACTGATTAGTTCCTCTCTAGCTCAAAGTGCTCATCAGTGAAATTATCCAGCCGCATGCTTGGATAAAATTAAGACCTACAAACACTCACAGCCCAAACCTGAAACTCCTGAGAGAAACATATAATAAATACATGCAGAAAATGCAATACACAGCCAAAACAGACAACTGTCTCACCTGTAGATCTTGTATCTGGTGCTGAAGCCCTGCTGGTATCTCTCCGCAGCCTCCGTGAACTCCAGGGACTGGTGGAAGGGCCCTTTATCCGACAGCAGCCAGCCCAGGGAGCTTGGGGCGCTGTCGCCTTGCCCGGCGGCGGCTGTGGCTCCAGCTCCAGCGGCGGCGGCAGCCGTGGAGGTCCAGCAGCAGAAGAGCCACAGGCTGAGAGCCGCCCCCTCCCATAGCAGAGACAGCCGCTTATGACTGATTCTCTGACAGCTCATGCTTCACCCAGCGACACCTCATTCTCTCCGGACTGGGAGCAGGACAGACCAGTAAAACAAGAGTTACAGTTTTACAGATTTGAGGGATGAGATGAGGGATAAGTAATGCGTGGCGCGGATTTGTAGGGCAGAATATGGAAATTTCCTTTTAACCTCAGTACTTGAGAGTTAAACACACTAACTGCATGATCAAATGTTTTTTTCTTTCTATAGTGAAAGACACTTACCTGATTTTGCAGGTAATAGGGACCAAACGATGCGCTGTCAGGAAAAAGTGAGCTCTTCCGATCCTGCTAGAACTGCGAATAAAGCCTCTCCTGTTCAGTGATCCGACAAAATTCATTAACTCGTGATGAGCCCTTTCTTTCACCAACTTAATGTCCGCTCTCGCTCAACTTTATTTCGGGAGACGATCCTCCAGCATCCTTTGCATCCGTGCGCTCCTCGGTGAGGAGTTGCAGCAGCGGAGGCAGGAGCACTGAGGAGTTCATTCTCAGGATGTCCGTGCGGTCAGAGATATCCCCAGAGGTTGAATGCAAAAGGTAGATTTCTCCATCCCCTGTGAAATCCTTTTTTTCTTTTTTCTTTGTACCGCTTGCTCCTTAAAGCGGCTGCTTTAAAAAAACAAAATCTGGATTTAAATGTTGTGTGTGAGCTGTTATTTCCCCACTCTGCTGAGTGAGCTGGTGGATGAATGAGCGCCTGCTGCAACACAGAGAGCTTTTCTTCCCCTAGTTTTTTTTTTTTTTTCCAAAGTGAGATAGCAAGAGGGTGAGCAAGTGCATCATGATGAGGGTAATGTATACAGTCTGAGTGGATTCAAGTTGTGAGCATTGTGTATGGGGCCTGCCTTGATCAAACCATTACCTCCACATAACTCATCCTCATTATTTGCCATCACAGCGTATTCCTCTCTGCGTGAAAGCAGCACATTAAAAGTGTTAAAAAGAGCTTGATAAAAGGCTAATTATCTCCCAGTGTATCTAGGCTTTTTGGCTTTTATTGTCCTGTGCCACAGCTTCAAAGCCTGCAGCTTGCACAACTAAATGGCCAAAGTCGACCCCTCGAATGATGACATGCACATTGCTGGATTTACCACAGAGAATAATTACAGGCCATTATCTGAGAACAGGTTTCTTGGGTGATGTGATTCAAGTTCAGGAGTGCACTCAGTTTGCCACCTCCAAGCATCATAATTTGCACAAAAAAAATGTTTCTGCATGTAAAAAGGATGCTTAAATTCCAAATTATGCAAAGGAAATGTTTGACCCATAACATGTAAATAATAAAGTTACAACACTAAGAACATTTTAGGGTGGATTATTGTTGCTAATGGCGCTTTCTCAGACAGTGATGGGCGAGCAGACAGGTGTAGGAACAGATGCTGATTTGGATTCCCCAACCCTCCCACCCTTCTCTCCTCCTTCCCTCCTCCTTCCTTGCAGCAAAATCACAACCACTTGACACTCAGTCGACAAATCTTTCACATGTGAAAGCTGAATGACGTTATAGAGGAAAGTTAGCTGCCACGAGCCTTCAAATTATGGTGGAGGAGATAGCGGGGACGTAGATCTGTGTGTGTTTGTGTGTTTGGGGATGGGGGTCGACAGGTACAGCGGATGAATCCCTAATTAGACTCTTTTGTCTGCTCTTCGAGGACTACAACAATAGAAAAAGCTGAATTCCCAAACCAGAAGTTGTTTGATGTTGGTGCTATTATACTTTATGTTTGGCAGGAGAGTCCTTTGTCTCGCTCTTTCAAGTCATCTTGTCATTATGCTTGTCATTCACATCGAAAACCTGATTGACATAGGCCTCCCTGTGTTAAATGGGCTGCAAGGAGAGTGTCTGTTATCCATGATGGGGTTGGATCAATAGTCTGCTTTCATTGATTCCCTTTTTACTATAACGTCATTTGGCAAGCGCCCCTCAGGATGCCATAGGGTGTTTTTTTTTTTCTTTTTCAAGCTCAAATTAAGAGAGTCAATTCGATAACGAGGGGTCACATCTTCAAAGTCTAAATAGCTGCAGTCACCATCAGTGCTGCTAACAGACATCTGGACCGTCTCAATCAACTGAAACACTTTGAAATTTAAAGCAAGAGCCAGTTCTTCTGGTATACTTCCAATGGGGGGGGGGGGGGGGGGGGGGGGGGGGGTGTGCCTCCTCAGGTAGCTGATCTTGGCATTCGGAAAATCCTTCATGATAGCAAAGCTTGCGTTTGCTTGTGCAACAAAAGGAACGCATTAAATATTCCAACTTGTAATTTGTGTGGAGAAAGGACTGGAGAAATGAAGGAGGCTAAATGAGCTTTTCCCTCCGGGCTGCAGACTGTTATAGTCTCTTGAAATCTGGGTCTTTGTTGTCTGTGTGTGCTGTAATTGAAAAGTTCCAGCCCCCTGTTTCTCTCTCTTCCTTCCACATTCCTTTGGTTTCCTTTCGCTCTCTCTATCCTTGCGTCTTCGTCTGACAGCCCTAACTTCCCTTCCACCACTCTAACTAGCAGTCTCTTTTTCTTTTTTCAGCCTTTTTTTGCTTCTTCTCTCTATTCAAATTTTCTGTCATATCTCGTTTGACTCATTCTCTTCCCCTCCCTCGTCCCTCCTCGGCCGCCTGCTGAGCTTTAGGACGAATGTAGCCGATTTTGATCATTTGCGCCTCAGCCCTCCGCTGAATCAACCTGCTGAATCCAGCACATGAGAAAAGGGCAGAGAAACTCAGCATTGTCCATGAAGATGATGTGAAAGAGCTTGACATGGCAGTGGTGTTAACATGCCTGAACACAAATGCCCATGGCCTGGTAACATGTGATGTGCCAAAGTAATCACAAGTCAAGAATGACGTTGTGATTTCCTCCCACAGCTGGGGGAAGGAGATTCAACAGGTTTACCTTATGTGACATGAAGATTTTGGCATGAAGCAGGACTGTGTGTGTGTGACTGTGCGAATGTGAAGCTTGGCATTATCTCTGTTGAAATGACATAAAAATGACTAATTTTGCTCAAGAGTTCTGGCATCTCCCAAAGAGTTCTGCGTACTTCTTTCTGTTTCAGCTGATAACACGCTGTAGCTTCCACCCCCAAAGAGAAACGTGTTTTACTGAGTAATTACTTCCTTTGCACCTATTATTGAGAAAGAATGAATTGCAGTTGATGAGTACAATGTAAAACAGATCATGGCCACACTGTGCTGTGTGCCCATTGTTCTTTGAAAGTCTCTTCAAAATGGAAAGGCGATGTAACTTGGCAGGTGGTGAATGTGAAAGTGCGAACAAAATGGAACGGATGATGATGAGGTCTCGGCTTTGCTAATTCCATTTAACCCTGGAGTGAAGACAGCGATTGGACCGAAACCTCTGTGGTGTGAGTAATTGGACAGGCATTGCAGAAAAGATGTTTGGAAACGAAACAGCAAATGCCTGCACGCTTTCATGAGAGTGTGTGTGGGGGGTGGGGGAGGGGGGGGGGGTGGCTGAGGCACATTAGCAATCGTTTCAGCACATTAAACATGATGTGAGTGCAGAAATATATTAAAATGACTTTAGGTTTGATTGGCTTTCCTATACAGCTTTTTGTTTTGTGGTAAATCAGTGAGTGAGCAAAATATTATGTCAGTTCTCCTACTGCTCTTACTGTAAGCTGGAGGAGTAAGCAACAAATGAAAAATGTCGATGGATATGAAAGAAAAATAGTGTTATTTTCCGACGTGTCTGGGGGTCTACCTGGTCGAGAGCTCTGCAGCTCTCTTGGTTATTCAGGTCAGGGAACACACATGTCCGAGGTTTTGTCAAAGCTTTGGCTTCTGTGGCCCAGCTGCTATTTTTGCTTCTTCCCTGTACATGCCCTTTCATTCTTGAGTCATACTGGAGCATTTGAGGGCTGACCTAGAATACTGAAAGCCTGTCACACAACAGGACACGAGCATCTGTTCAGAGAAAAGGTAACTAAACACTAGCACCACTCAGGAAATAAAGCTGCTTTTCTATCCATTAAATGGCCTCATAATAGCGGTGCTAATGAATGCACTTGAAGATGATTGGTGCCTTTGAATGACATTACACATATATGCAAAAATGCACTCCTCAGCCTTCCGGGGTAATTATTGAGTGCTAGGGCTCAATCTGTTGCTTGAGGATTCTAATAAAGTGGTGGCACTTTTTATAAACCCTTAATATTATATCACTGCATATGTTTTGTGGTAAAAGCCAAACAAACCTACTATAAGCTGCATGTAAATCAATTCACTTCAAAGGCAACATGTTTATTTACATATTTAACTGAATTCTTGTTAGTGTTGAATAAATTAGGATTTCATATCCTTATTGTATTTAGTATGTTGGCTTATATTTTTGTTTTTTATTATTGTTTTATTATTATTTGTTTTATTTTAGATAATAATAATAATAATAAATAAGCTTTATTTGCCTTTAAGTGCCTCACATAAGGCAACAACTTCTGATATCTTTTTACTGTCTCAGTTTTTGTATGTTGGTTTACCTTTTAAATAATTTATGCAGAAGTAGCCGTTGCCTCTTCTAACGGGACAGCTTTAAATGACTGACAAACCTTCAAGTTCTGTGTAACGTATATGCGGGTTACAGTTAGTTACTGCGTCCTGTAATAAAGAATTTAATACTACAAGGGCATGAGGGTGGGCAGGGAATCAAAAGAAAAAAAAGTCTTATATTTAATAAGGTCTCCCCACGGACTGTTCATTCTGTCACCAGAGTTCAAGAGAGTACATGGCAGTAACTTTGAGTCACTTCTCTGTTCACAGGAGTGTTTTTTTTTTATCTTCTTTATATCTCTTTTAATGTGATCATTACTGGGAAGCTGGTTGATAATTTTTCTGTGAAAAATTCTTATAAAGCCATTTAGTTTTTGCTTTCCTTTTTCATCATGTCACTGAAACTTACTTTAGACAGAATAAAAGTAATTTGCCAGTGAACTATGTTTCTAAAAAAAGTATCTGTATGTTGCCTTGCACCAGGTAATGAGACCGTATTTTGAAAGAGTTCAGTAAAAAGTACAAAGAACACACAAAGCAGCCAGATCCTTGTGAGCCACTTACTGGCATTTTTCATTGTGTTCTTGTAAGGCTTTGAAATGGCACCAGACTGAAAGGATAAATTAAAGCTTGTTTCTCATTAGAAGTCGAGGAGTCACCATGAACCATAGACTCACATTAAGGTTGATTATTTTATTGTTACTTTAATAAAAGGAATTCAGCTCTCGTGAATGACTGAGTCTGGATTTAAAAGGCAAAAATAATCATTAATGTGTTTCTTCTCAGGCAGAGATCCTTCCTTTTTGACACCAGGGCAATGAAGGGATGTAGCAATTGACAATGTTAATCAGTTAACACAAATTCTCTTTTCAGTCTCAGTTTCTTGGGCTTCTGGCTCATTTGAGATAAAAGAGTAGAAGATTGTGCATAATAACAATAATTGTGCATAATAAGTCTTCTTTCATAACAAGTTACAAAGGCCTGTCCTTCGCTGCATCACCTCTCACTGCTGACACATTTATCTTAAAACACTGTTTTTGCTTGTTTTAACTGACAAATGCGCATTTTACATTTTTGAATACATTTTTACGCCCAGTCACCACTTCTTTTTATTCCTTTCCATACAGTATGAAAATCAAAGCATACATCACCTTGCACCTCTTATTGCTTCTGCCATTTGTTTTCCTAGCATAGATACTGTTTGTGTTCGGGATGATGAGCTTTACGATTTGCTAAATATATTTACTTTATCAATATTTTTTGTTTTTATAATCATCTCGTTTGAATTGTTTGTTTGTTTTTTAATGTTATCTAATTGACAAAATGAATGTCCAATTGTTAATTGTAGACTAAAAGAGATATTTAAGAGATAAATATCTACATGTACTTAAACCTGCAATGTAGTGACGCTAATGTTGAACTTCTTAGCAAATAGTTGACTGCTTACACATTCAGCACGTTTTTAGCATTCAGCATTAGCATTCATTTGGGATCATGTTGGCTACATGGTAAATGTAAATCAAGCATTTTGTTCCTTTTGGCTCCGTGTTTGGTCTGTCCAGAGGAAAACATTTGGCTCTTTAGCAGGTAGTGCATTGTGGGATTTTAGAGCTTTTTCACCGAAAACAGCTGCAAACTTCACCCGAGAACCAAAACAGTAAAGTTGCTGGCTGGAAAGCCAAAACAATTGGCTGAAAGACGCTACAAAGCTCGATGAAATTTCAGAGACTGAGTACTTTTGTTTTACCTGATAAACTTCTGAAACAAAGGGGGAAATATGTTGTGTATTTAATTACCATTTACCCAGTAGAGATTTCTGTAGACCTCAGGATGTTGTAGGTCATGTTTTGAAAAAGAACTTGAGAGAAGAAGAAGCAGTAAACAGTCAGAGCTAAGTTCATGCAAGAGTCTCGCTCAGTTTTTTGATGTCCGGATTATATGGGCTGTACCAGTACTTATATGATCCATAGTTCATATAAAACAAAGATTATAGCTGCTTTGAAAAATGTTTCACCCAGTTACTTTCTTGCATCTCAAGGGAACCCAGTTAATGTTTACCTCTTCATGACTTTGAAATTTATCCCACAAAGTGGTATGGTTTTTCCTATTATCTTTGCTGTACATCCAACTTTTATTGTAGTAGTGGGAAAAAGTTCACCTTAAATTTAGTTCGTATACTTTCGCAGCATTGAATGAATTTAGAATACGGCTAATCAGTTATTTTGTATGGACTGTTTTCTTTCAGTGGACTATCTTCTTCATTGAGATGATTTCATATAGTACCTTTGGCTGCCACGGATGGTATGAATACAGTGCTGTTGTGCTTTCTTTTGAAGTTACTATTTTTCTTTTATTCCTGAAGTTAAATTTAATGTGTGGTTTTATTATGTGATAATGCTGTTTAAAAAGTCTGCACTGCATTACCACTCAACGGTGATGTAACCTTGACAAAAACAAACGCGTACACTATATGATGTTCACTGTGATGGATTATCGATCTCAAGCAAGTTACAAGTCTCTGCAAGTAGATTTTTCTATCAAAGGGAAAAGAACAGAATCAAGTGGCTGTCTGCGAGGGGGAAAAAAGGCAGAAAAACATTCTGAAAAATGGTTCGTAAAGTGGTTTGTAACTAAGCTAAAACATGCAAAAACACTGTCACAGCCCCTTCAACATGCTTTCTGATTCTCATGTTATGTAACTGTTTAGCCAGCTCCGTTGTGGTGATATCTTTTTTTCTCTCTACACTGAATCGTTTCAAATCTCTCTGAAATGACTGAATTTCTTTTCTCAGCTGCAGCTGTGAAACACTAATGAATCTGCACTTCTCATGCTGGGCTGCTCCATTGATCGACATAGCTGGCCTCAAAAATCAGGGTTGAGCTCCCCGGGTGTTTCAGTCAGACAGTCGGCCGCTCAGCGACACAAAGAGAGTCGCTGAGGATTATTTGATGGACTATTCAAGTCACCTTGGTCATATGTAAGAACAAAGTCATCATTTGGTTGTTATATAAGATGAATGTTATGAGTGCTCTATCTGACAGCCTTGCGTTGCTCCTCGTGCATCATAATTGCTCATAATGTATTTTTGTGAGCCTTTGCACAGGAAAAGCTTTGCAGAGCTTTACTGAATATGTAATGATTTCTTGGTCAGTGGCGCATTAACACGTGAAAAGAAAACATCATGAGCATTTTGCCAGGGTGGTGCCATTTGAATACATCACATCACGTCTAATACAAATAATTGCTAATATATCCATTCTCTCTGTGGGCAAAGCTGTGTACACACTGGGAAACTTGTTGCGCCGTTTCCAAATAAATCAGTTTGCTGGCTCTCCAAAGCACCTCCACACTTTTTCAAACTGTACAGGTGGCAGTTTTCTGAAACAAAGCATGACCTTCAGCTCTCTCTAAATTAGACTGTTTTACTAATTTGCTTGAGATGGGAAATTCAGTTGCCAAAAATTCCTCTGCAGAAGAAACCCAAAGGTTCATAACTCCAAAAGAATATATAACAGTGTATTCTGGCTGCAAGGTCAGACATATCATTTATCCTCTGGCCAGAAGAGACAGATAAATAATTTTTCTTCTACTGTTATTTTATAACATCCTTTTAGTGTGTTTTGAATATTGTTAAGATGCTTTGTTGGTATTGTCATAATTGCTAAATAAAGGGAGGAACTGTTCGATGTACTTTTTACCCACACTAGCAGCACAACTTTAGAGAGGGTATAGTTTTGGTCAGTCCACCACTTTTGTCCAGATGGAATATCCCAGCAATTACTGAAAGGATTGCCATCACATTTTTTTTTAAACTCACATTCATGGTCCCCAGAGGCTGACTTTTGTGAACCCCCCCACTGTTCCTCTAATGCCACCATGAAGTTGACCTTGGTTGGCTTTTAGTGAAATGTTTCAGCTATAGGATCAATTGCAATGATTTTGTTCAGACAAATTCATGATCCCTAGAGGATGATTACTAATAATTTGGTTGAACCTCTGACTTTCAACAACTATTGGATGTATTGACAAAATGTTTTTAGATATTCATAGTCCCCAGAGGATGAAACTTGGTGAATCTCATAATTCCCTGATGTTTCCACAAGGTTGACCTTTCTGATTTTTAGTGAAATGTCTTGACAGCTATTGTATAGATTCACGTGAAATTAGGTACAGCCATTCATTTTCTCCACAGGATGAATTGTAATACCTTTGGTCTGTTTTCTGACTAAATACCTGCAAAACTCATTACTGTATATTCCCTTCAGCCTGAGCTGTACTTTGTGCTCACTGCTAATTAGTGAACACTAACATACTAATTAAATCATGTGTTCATAAACCTGAGAGACAAAAAGTAACTTTTCAGTGGTCAGAGTAGTAGATGCGTGAGAGGGTATTTGTGTTTTAATAAGTTTTATGTTTATAATGTAATTAATGTCACCAGCTTTAAAGCTAGTTACCCTTGGGCTCCATTAAGCCCCACTTTGGAACACACTGCTCCTTTCCCCGAGTCATCACAGACGTGATCTGAGAAATGTGTGTATTGTGATTCCTTAACAGTAAATACTCCCATTTACAATTATGGTCTCTCATAGTAACTTCTGATATTCATTTGTGTGTTAAATGAATGTGTGTACTAACTTTAGTTTGGTTAAGATGATGACTTGACTAAACTTGGTAGACTTTTCTACGTCTCCTCTATTGTCCTCAGGGTAGAGATACCTTCAGAGCAAAATAACATTGTAGCTGCTGTTGAAATGTGTTAGTAATATTAGTAAATGTTTACGTTTACTGGTATTTTGTTGTATTGAAAGGAAAATATGTTAAGCATTTTTTCTTGTATTACTGTGTCAGAAGTAGGACACATTTTCACTGGGACCAAGACGTCATGTAACATTTTATATTAGGATTGAGGCATTGAGTTATGCCACAGTGAACCGTGTTATTGATGTGAGGAATTGTTGGGTTTTGTGCTCAAAGACAGACATGACATTCACTCTGACCCTCTTGATGTCAGGATAATCCCTGTCAGCTTTCATAAAGAACCATAGGACACTAAAGAGTCCTTTGACTAAGACTAAGCCTCTTACTTGAATTTTAAGTCTTTACCCTTTTCATGTGCTCCTCTTCTCCCATTCTTTGTCTCTATGTATATCTGTATGTCTACTTATCTGTTAATCTCTTTACCAGCATCTCACACTCAGACCTGCCTGTAACTTGTTTGAAAGTTACCAACAGGTTTGAGTGGCATATAATCTTCATAATTATGTTTTTCAGCATATGAAACTAAGAATTGTTGCTTTTTCATTAGCTTAATTCATATTTATGCTATTTAGCTCTTCATATTTATGTAGGGAGTGGATCCTCTTCCATGGAACCTGCCATGTTGTACAGCCATGTTGCCACACTAAGCCAGAACAAAATAAACCAAACACTGGCTCTAGAGAGGGCTTTTTGTGTTTTTACGTTGCCTGAAGGCCACTATCTGTTGTCCTATACCAGGGGTGTCCAAACTGTTCCACAAAGGGCCGGTGTGGCTGCAGGTTTTTGTTCCAACCAGTGAAGAGCACACAGTGTGACCAATCAACTGTCTGAAGACTGAGATCAGTTGATTAAATGAGTCAAGTCTGGTGTGCTGCTGCTTGGTTGGAGCAAAAACCTGCAGCCACACTGGCCCTTTGTGGAACAGTTTGGACACCCCTGTCCTATACACTTGAAAAGGGAGAGATGATTTTGCATTTGTTGCAATCTGCAGCCTCTCTGCTAGATGTCACTAAATCCTACACACTGGTCCTTTAAATGTCTGTGAACATCTGAGCACAGATGAAATGTTTTCTTTTAACTCCATGCTCCACTTGTCTGTAGCACACTGGTGGTAGCTGGTGGTCGTCTCCAACCTCTTCCGCTGCCACTGAATATGTGTCACAGCAGCTCTTGCACCACACACAGCACACATGACACCCATGCTTTCAAGCACTAAGGTCTTAGTGCGTTGGAGACAGTGAGTGTGAGATTATGCTGTCCAGTGGATGAAGTGTGTCCAATCCCTGGAAAAGAGATCAAGAAAGAGTGTGTGTGTGTGTGTGTGTGTATGTATTTATGTGCGTGCGTGTGTGTGTGTGTGTGTGTGTTCTGTGGACTTTTTCGGGCAGTGAGGTCATTTTTTGCCGGTCCTCACTTCACCCAGTTCAGTTGGTAGTCGAGGATTAGGATTTTGGATTAGGGATTCATTTTAAAATGAGGTTTTGCTTAGGGTAAGAGTTTGAGGCAATAATAAACCCAAAGAGAAGTCACATTTAATGACACGTCTCTGTTGTAGTTTGCAGTAAATATAAATCACATCAGCTACAGGATCAACCACATTTTTTAAATGAGCTGAAACCCTTTGCGAAACATATGAACTTGGTGTGTCATCCCTCGTCTTGTATGAACAGAATTTCCCAAAGAGACAACAAGCAGACAGGACGGTCAATCAAACCAGATCACGTAGGATCACGTTTTAGGATAAATTTGAGTTTGGGCTGCACAAATCGTTTGTCTGTGCAACCCTGCCACATACAAATTACATTTGTATGTAACCTCATTGTGCTGGAATTAGATTATTAGACAGCACAATGAGGAAATGTTCTGTTATGTTATATTGAACATATCTGCAAAGTTTTACGAAGTAAAAGTATCATACTGAACATGTCTGCTAAACATTTTCAATGTATTTCTTATGTTTTCCCATTAATACTCAAAATACAATATCTACTAAAGCATCATTGTCATTTTATGGTTGTTAGGAGCCGTCTCTCCCTCCTTCCTTGTGTTCCTGGTGTTCTCCCTTCCATAGCTTCTCTTGTTAGTCCCCTGTTTGTCTGTTTTCTGGTTTGTGTGTGTCTAGACCTGGGAGTGGTCGACCTACTTTCAGTTTCCCTCCAGAGCTCCTGCTCACCTGTCTGTAATCACCTCATCAGCCTGCCTGCAGTATATTAACACCTGGTCTTCACTCCGCTGTTCAGTAGATTGTGTGTTCACACTAGTGGTAAAGTGTGGCTGACTCTTCATGGGTTTATTTCCAAGTAACCATTTGTGCTGTGATCTGGGTTCAATACTACCTGTGCCTTTGCCATCTCACCATGCTCAGTGTTGTCTGTCCTTGTCAGTCTCAAATGGATCCCTGCACCCCTGTCAGCAGTCTCACCCAGCCTGTCTTTCTCCAGCACTAATGAACAGTATTCTTTGAAAAAAAAACGCAATTGACTTTATTCTATTTGTCTCTGGGTTTAAGTGCTGCAGTTGGGTCTGTTACTCTGCCTAAAAACATAACAGTGCTCAAATTGAGGCAACTCAAAGCACCAGACCAAAATTCAGGACACAAAGGTCACGTCATTAGTAATGTTTTACTTCTCCAGTAAAATGTCTCAATTTCTACAAGATGGATTAACACAAATTCTGCACAGACATTCATGCCCCCTTGAGGATGAATCTTAATAACATTGGTGATCCCTAGATTTTCATCTAGCACCAGCATCAGGTCAAACACATCCAATACTTTATAAGAACATAGCTGCAAAATTAGTTACACTCCCATCAGCCTCTGCTGTACTTTGTGTGTACTGCTAAGGATATGCTAAAAGATTACAAGCGGGTGAACATGGTATACATGGTGCATTGTGAGCATGTTAGCATGGGGATGTTTAGCGTTTAGCTCAAAGTACAGCTCTGCCTGTGTCCAGTCTTACAGAGCTCATTTTTTTTGCTGTTTTAGGCAAAGAAATGTAACAATTTGAAATAATAGGAATGTAATATTCTCCACCAGCATTATATTAAACATGCATTTCTTTAAACCATTTTAGTTGGCGGCTAGTCAAAAATGTATTTCTGTTGGGGAGTTCTGTCAGGGGGATTTGGACTCAGTTTCTAAAATCTCTGTGGTCGTTAAAGGGCTGTGGTGATTTAAAAAAGTCAATATCCACCTCTCGTACCTGTGCAGTATAAGAGCATCTGCATAATCCAGGCAACAATTACAATGACTCTAAAATGTGTGTGGCAAATTAAATTAGTTATAGTGTATTTTGTAGTGGATAGGGCTGTTTTGTGTGAGACCCCTGTGTGGCCCACAGGGCTCTGAGCTGCACGCTCCGTTTGGGTTAATGAGTCATGATAGTCCAAGCAGCGGAGTTCAGGTCTACATCAGTTGGACTATTCCCACTCTTCAGTGACTGCACTCAAGAGCCTACATACCTGTGTGAATTATGTTGCACAGTGATGAGCCAGTTTAAAGCAGCTGGTGACACATTAGCATCAAGCGGTGTTCAGTGTTGCCGCAGGGAGTTCAGGCTATTAGTCACTTTTTATCAGGGAAGAGAAACATCTTTCTCTGCTTCTGTGTTGTTAATAACTGACCTGAGATCACTGATTTCCCAAGGGCACACACTTAGACATCTTTGTACTTCTAAAAGAGTGCAGTCACACAGAATTTAGATTTATTTACACTTTGAAATACTCACCCAAGGTGTCTTTGACTGCCAGTTGTCAGTTGTTACTGGTAATGCTTATTTAACTGTGACAGACATACAGATCAGAGGTGTGGTCCGGAGGTGTGAGACTGCCGATGTGGTACTTGTGGTAATGAAATGAGAAGCGACCTATCAAGAGACACTTGAAACATTGAAATCTCAGCTTAATTAGTACAAAGCAGAGGTGGGATAAAATCACTGTTTTACAAGTCACAAGTAGGTCACAAGTCTTTACACTCAAGTCCTGTGTCAAGTCCCAAGTCAAGACTGTGAATTTTGAGTCCTAAATAAATCATAATGTTCTTTGCATCAAATATAATGCAAATTACAGTGTCTGGATCTGAATACTTCCTCCACCACTGCTTATAGCCCTACTTGAACTGCACATGAAATTACTCTTTATTACTCACATAATTCATTTCATTATTAACTTGTCATTCTCCCTCTCTGTGTGAGTGTGTGGTTACAGTAACATATATCACTGTTTTTGTAGGAGCAGCAGCCACAGTACACTTTTACTGTAGGGTATCTTTTCAAATCAAAAGGCTTATGTCAAAGTGAAGCTACCAGTTGTTGGTGTTAAAGTCCAAGTAGAGTTGCAAGTCTTTTGATTTTGTCACTTTTTCGAGTTCAAGTCATATGACTCGAGTCCACCCCTCTGGTACAAAGCACTTAAGCTGTAGAGAGATGACGCACAGACTTTCAGATGAAAGAAGACTTTTTAATCAGTACAATAGCATGTGACGACCTGTTTACAGTAACTTCCTGATCAAAAGAATTCAAATTTTTACAGCTTTAATCATTAAGATGAACAAACTTTATATTATTGTGTAGAATTTAAGTGAAGACATAAATAGTAGGGGATCAAAGTGAATTTTTGGTTCTTTGTTTTGAAGTGGGATGCTTTCATGAGCCCCTTGGGTTTTTAATATCACCTACACAAGTTTCATTTTTATTTCCCCTCTGTGTGTTTTTAGCCAGTGTATTTTAATTGTCTTTTTCTTCTAACTTTGCTTCTGTGCAATAAAATGAACTAAACTAGTTAACCTTGACAGAGCACTCTACAGCAGTGCTGACGTGACAGAACATCCCACACAGCTGAAACCTGACAAAAGTTCAGCGGCAATGTAAGGTAAACCATTTGTTTAAGATAGCACTTCTGTAAGTGCAAGTACATTTCAAGGACCTTTCGTGGCATGGAGTGCATAAAGCCACAGACATTTTTCAGAGCGACTATCTCATTTCACAGCAAGTTTGTGGTGTGTTTTTTTTTTTTTTTTGCCTCTCAGCTGTTGGAGGCTGGAGGAGAGGTGGCAGAGGCTCGGAGCGATGATGGTGCAGACACTATCATTGATCCCTCTCAACTGGATCCCCCGGAGCTCTGGAGTGGGGACATCTGAGAGGAGAGCGTGTGTGTGTGTGTGTATGTGTGTCATGAGGGGTAGTTGGGCACAGTCTCACTTGCAGTGCCTCAAAATAGAGTGAAATTCCTGCCTTGGCATTAGAACAAATATTAGTGGAGAGGGATGTGACACCCAGCATCTCTGCACAGGTTTTTATGTGTAAGTACTGTAAGGCAGCAGTTTAGCATGACAACAACAGTGTCTGAAGGCAGCATGAGTCCAATCATCACAGGACTTTGCAGGTTATCATACCCAATGACAAGATTTTTATCTGCATATCTAAATTGGGAAATCTCCAGGCTGAGCTCATTAAGGTTATCCCCGTTGTCTCTGTCAACATATATATGTGTCTTGGCTCTAAGCACCATATCTGGTATAATAGAAACCCATTTGCTGATACCTCATTAGGACAAAGCCAAACAGCTAGTGCTAAAATACCAGCAGTGAAGCTCATCTGCATTCCAAATGTTCAATACAAATGGGAGTATGAAATGAGCACCGGTGCAAGGCATGAGTCCCCATGCTTCACTAAGCTAAATTAAAGAAATGTTTTTTGTATGCGCACACACACACACACACACACACACACACACACACACACACACACACACACACACACACACACACACACACACACACACACACACATTTACAACCCACACACACATTTACAACCCACACACACATACACACACACACAAACATAAGCTCCGACTTGCCTTTTGTCTGCAGATTATTAAGAAAACCATCAAAAATATTTCTTATAGCTGTGGAAGACTCCCAATCAATATCAAAAGTGGTGGAGTGTAAAACCATGAGAAAATAAAGAAGAATGCACTTCAGAGGAGGAATGTTTTTCTTTTCTGGAGATTTTTGTTTTTCAGCTCTATTGACAGCCTCAGCTTTGGTGTGGTGCCACACATCACAGTATTGATTGCAGTTGTAATAATTTGGGCTTCATATCTTGAGAGTTCTCATGTTATCAATTATTTAGTCCACTGACCATAAGATACCTGGAAGCAGCAGCATTGACAGCAGTCACTGACCTGTAGGTAATGCTACGCACTTTCTCTTTATCAGTCCTGGTAACTATCTAAGGACAATTTTGAGAGTACTTTCATGTTACTTTATACTTTTACTCCACTACATTTCTACATTAAGAAATATACAGTAAATTTATTTCCCAACCTTTCTGACCTTGTGACAAAAAATAGAGTCAATTTGAGAGCTTTATCAGGTCTCAGATGTCTATGAATTGTTAGCAGTTCCACCAAGAATCTGATCTTACCCTAAACCTAACAAAGAAGAAAAGATCATAACAACTGTTGACTCTAATTACAGTGCAACCAAACAAACTCACACTGAAGTCAGTCAAAAAAAAAAAAAAAAAAATCCTTCTTGTTCCATTATTCCAAAAATGCAGAAATTAAAAATGATCTTCAGCCACGATAGGCTGGCAAACTACCTAATTTTGAAGTTGAAACCAGTAGCTCCTCATCTACCACCTTTAACTTTAACCTGTTATGGATTTTTTTAATAGGTGTATTGTTTTTTTTTTTTTAACTTAAGTAAATATTCTGAGTATTTCTTCCACCTCTGCTCTTTATTATTCATGCCGATGATTTCTACAGAATGGCTTTGAATAACCAGTGGCGTCATGAGGTTGTATCGTTTGGGGCTTTAGCTCTGAATATTTTTAGCTTAAGTCTGAATATATTTGGTTCTGAAAAAGGAGACGAGGCATTTTAGTGTAGCAAAGCCACAACTGCGCTTTGTAGCAGAGCGGAACTTTACTTGTGGTGGCAGGACTGTGTGATCTTGCACTTCACATGAAGGAGTGAGGCTCACAAAGGCTTTTGCATGGCAGGAGCAGGTATACAAGCATGAAGTACGGAAAAAAAACCCAAACACAACAAAATCTAGTTTTCCTTGCCAATTCAAAATTCAAAATAAAGGTAGTACATTAAACAATGTATGAAACTTTTTTAATGCCCAAAAAACGAAGACATGTTACAGAGGAAAATTCTGTTTCCTGACTCAACATAAAAATCCAAGCAAGGTAGCACTTACACAGATAATTACGGTAAACAGTGTTCCTGACAAATGCAGGTTGTGTTCTCAGTCAACACACATTACTGCTCACTGGTTTGCTAATCTCACGTCAAGGAGGCACAACTTCATGATCCTCTGAGAAATAATGAAGGACTCTGTGTTAAATCAGTCAGAAAAGGATTAAACACAATCACAATTGTTACAGTTCTGAATGAAAAGGTTGAGAGAGTAACTATTGTAGTAACTAAAGTGCAAGCACAAGAAAAAAAAGGTAGAAAGAAGATAATGAAAAGAAGAATCTGGTTTGATTTGAAAGACAACAACAAAGCCAGCAAACAAGGACTTGACTTTAACAAGAAGAGAAAAACCCTGAGACAATAAAAAACAGATTA
The DNA here is from genome assembly GCF_017976425.1 of Toxotes jaculatrix. Taxonomy (NCBI): domain Eukaryota; kingdom Metazoa; phylum Chordata; class Actinopteri; family Toxotidae; genus Toxotes; species Toxotes jaculatrix. Next base: position 8,604,718 of record NC_054407.1, read on the forward strand.
AAAAAGAATAAAAGTCAATAACAGACATGCGTGTTACAGTAAAGAGAGGTGGGAGACAGGAGACTGACAAAATACTTAGAATAACTGTTGAGAAAGGAGGTCAAGAAACGTTAAATGTTAAAAAATGCACTTAGTGGAAAACTGGAAAATATTCTTTAGGTGGAAGAAAGGGCGGCAGGATTTGCCAGCAGAACATTGTCTATTTAAAAAGCAGCGAAGAGAGAGTTCAAATAAACCGCAGAAGATGCCGAGGAAACAAACAGAAAAAAAGATTGGGATGCATACAGAAAGAATGGCAGCAGCTTGAAGAAAATAGAAGCTGACTGGATGGGCAGTGTTGGGAAGATGGGAGGAGAGGAAAAGGAGAAGAGAGAGAAAGAAAGAGAGAAAGCAGTGCCATCAGGAAGACAGAAGTCATAATAAAGTGTCAGAAAACAAACATGTAGGGACAGAAAAGGAGAAAGGACAGGTGGGAACAAATCCAGAGGTGAGTCATGCTGTTACAGCAAAGGATCAGCTGTGTGTCCAGCCCCACCCCTACTGGTTTCAGGTGACCTATGATGTCGGTCATAAAAAAAAAAAAAAAGATAAATAAATAAATAAATAAACAATGGTAAGAATAAATTATTGAATAGTCCCAAATACAAACCAAACTAACAAACAATAAACAATAACTTGAAACATTAATAGAGCTTCACGCAGTGCACACTGTCAGAGCTACAGTCTTGAAAATACCAAGAGTTTTGGCTAGAGGCAAGTGTTCGACATGGGTAATAAATGACCAGGATTTGCAATATTCCTCTTCTGACCCTTGTACACGGCACCTAACTTTCTCCAAATTCAGTAGCAACATCACCTCCCTGAACCACGGAGTATATATCAGATGACTCCTTCCCTGCTAATAAGACGGCAGGTGAGCAGTGATGCAAATACAATTGTGTTTTTATAGCAGGAAAGCCCTTTCCCGCCCTTGACTACTCCGAAAACATATATATTCTTATCACCACTCGGACTAACAACCGTAGACAGATTGAGCGGACAGGGACTAAGGTGAACAGAAAGAAAAGTAAGATGAGAAAAGGTGAACAGTGCACAAATAGTAAAAGGCAAGATTTATGTAGCATAATAACCGATGTGTGAGAGTATGTGTAATGACATTTTTTATTTATTATAGATGTAGAAGTAACGCCCCCAACCAACCCACGCCTAAATCACTCCAAAGGAAAAATGACAAGCCACAGGCGATCCTGACCCTGACTCTTCTCAGTTGCTGGATTCTACCTTGTGAATGATCTGGAACCGTGTGAAAACACAAGTCATTATTTATCACTGATTGGACCCAAATGTCTTTTTAAGTCATGTTAGTATCTCAGTTTGACAGACACTAAAGGCATGGCATTTACACTGTGTGCAACTAGCACTGAGGTTTGAGTGTCATTATAGGTGCGGCAGGCAAACTAATCTTTTCACCACTCGTCACTTGAAGCAAGGCTACTGGCGCCTGCAGCAGGTAGTTATCAGAGCACAAACAAAGAGCTGTTTCAGATAATTTTGTCTCTGCCCTTGTCGGTTCAGCTAGGTTCACATCTGTCTGTTACCTTGCATATAAACAGTCCTGCGTATGGTGATTTTGATTAACAAAACAGGCCTTGATGGAAACACATTTGCAATTAAATGGTATATGATTCAGATAAATAGCCTCCATTTTTCCAAAACAGAAACCTCTTTGTCCCTTTCAAAGAAATGCGTTTTGGCCTTGTCCACTGGCATTTTAGCAAATTAAACACCAACAAATGTCACTCACACATTAATTATGTGTTACATGATGAATAACCATTGTTTCTTTTTTGCGTCTTCTATGAATGTTTATTTGCCACCTAGACTGTCCTTTGCAATTCATTATGAAACAAGAGCCTGCAGGGATAAGAGAAGTAGCTTCAAATGATTCATTTAAACGAAGAGAAAATCCCATCTCTGTTCTGGCTCACTGCTAGCAGCAAAAGTAGAGATAACAACCTGATGGCAGTGATTATAAACCATGTGCAGTAAAAGAGGAGATAAAGGAGCTCAGCTATAACAAAGAGCAAAAAATAATGCAGAATCCTCAGCACGGATCAATGTCAAACAATTCTCTGTGTCATTTTTAAAAATTAAACTAACTTGGCCATTACAGCCCTTCATACAGTATGATTTACCATATTTTTTTAAATAATGCACTTTGCAGTCTCATCGAGTGGCCGGGTTACAAAGTGCACTTTGTCCAGAAGTGACTATTAGGATAAAGAATGTTAAAGCGTACAATTATGTCTGAGTCTTGCAATTTGCATTTGTTATGTATAAACAGATCATAAATGCAGCTACCATACAATTATAATGACTGCAGAAGTCAGCCCTCCACGTGACTTGTGTTGTGTAGGAAGGGAAAAGCTCGCTTTTAATGTGATCGATGTCAAAGTTTCACCATTAATTAATGTGTTGTGATTTTATAGCCTCAGTTCCTTGGCAGCTCTGTAGTTCATAGGACCATATGTTCAGCACTGAGATCTCATGATGACTTTATAGCTCAGACGCACAATAACCTCGAATGATTATTGTGTAGTTAATGGTTGCCGTGCCTTGGAAATATGCAGTGCCTTTGTGGTCATTGTCTCTGACAGACAGAATAAATACTCTACTCTTTGGATGACTTCTTGGAGGTCCCAAAATCACTGACACTACAATTGAAAAGTTTGAGTCAACAATTGCTTCAAAGCTGTCAAGCTGCAAGGTCACTGTTAGATTTAGACTGAAAATAGACTGCTGCTGTATTACCAAACAATGAGTCAACATAGTGTTTGTGTGTGTGTGTGTAAATATCACTGATGTTTTTAGTGCTGCCTTGTTTATCAGCTTGGATCTAGTGCCAGCTCTCACTTTAAACCTGCAATTACTGAATTTTTTTTTTTTTTTTTTTTTGGACACTTGACATATTATCACCATTTAAGCTGATATGGGAAGCTTGTTAGCAAACAGTTGCCTGTTCATCCAGCAGATATAAAGCAACATTATCATTAATTTGGGGTTGTGTTTGTGTCCACCTGATGAATGTAAATCTAACATTCATTCTGCTTTTAGCTTTGTTGTTTGGTCATCACCCGCCCCTTAGGGAAATGTCTGGATCATTAACTGCTAGATGCCACAATATGTTCATTAGCTAGTCACACACTTTGTCTGTCTGCTGTTCGGTCCTGGGCAGGTAGTGGACAATGTTTTTTTTTTTTTGGCCTCTTTCACTGAGGACAGCTGCCTGCTGTGGCAGTGGTGAGAGAGTTGTGGGGCTGCAAAACCAAAACAATGAGCTGAAAGATGCTAAAAAAAAAAAGGCTCCTTACAACTGAGGGAAAACGTGGATTCAGCTGATAAATCCTTGTCAGTTCATCACTACTAGCAACACCTTTCATATACAAGTAGTTAGCACTTGTTGGTGGTCATAACAGCTTAAAGGTTCCTATTTGTTTACTGAATCTAAATGTTTAGTTGGTGGAAGCATTCAGCTCATGCTGTGGCTGTTGTTGATTGACAGAAAGAACAGTGCAGTGTGATGTATGAAAGCACTCAATACAATAATAAAAGGAAAAAAAACTAAAGGTTAAATTAGGGTTTGTGTTTACTCAGATGGATTATTATGTCACAGGGAATAATGTGAAGAAGAGAAACATATTCTTTTTTTCCTTTAGCACAGACCGCATGCTTTATACTTTATATTACTGCAGACCATTTTCCAATTCATAACATAGTGTTTTAGATTTGATAGGTAATCTGTTATAGTGAGCATCATGTCTGCCTTTATTTTTCCTCAAAATCTGATTATTGTTGCATCTTAATACACTGTGTCTGCATTCATACCTCCACTGTCGCACAATGACAACATTATTTTGACAACAATGGCCAGCTAGAACAATGGGAAATGAGAAAAAACCCCACAATTAAATACATAAACAACAATGAATAAGAAAACAATAAATTAAGAGAATGGAAATTAGTTTTAGAAGATGTTAAAAAGACTTGTCCACACGAATATGTTTTGGTTTCTCATCCACACAGACAGTGTTATAGGTCACTCAAATGGAGAATAAATATATATATATTTTTTCAAATATTTTGTATCCATGTCGACAGACATGGTAACTTTTGGTTCTGTCCATTGTTGGTTTGTGTAGCACGCACTTGAAACATCAACAACGAATATACATCAGTTTCTATAAGTCTGGCTGGCACACAGTGTCCACTGTTTCTTTAGCCTTGGCATGCTTGTTTGAGTGTTTGTAGTCATTGGAACTGTTGGACCCTGAAAGCAGCATTTTGAATAACTAAAGTGTCCTGAACAAACACTGTTACCATAGTCCAAAGTGATTTTTGAAATGAAAGTGATGTGTTTTTTTTTTGAGTCATCTGCTGTTTGTCAGCTAACACAAAGCAGACTTTGCTATTGATCTGATACAGTTATTTAAATGTAAATCCATGATAACAGCACGACTGTTGACTCGATTTTTGGTTTGCAAAAAACAGTAGAGATGAGTGCATCTGAGCCCCTCTTCTTTTGCGTCTGTTTCTTTTCTCTTCTCATCTTTCATCTCAGTTTTGCCTGTATTTGGCTGAAGGAAACTTAGGCATATGCATTCTCAATTATTTTATTCCTTTTTCAGTTTTGAAGAGCATCTGGAGGCATCCAACCGATTCATCGGAGGAAGAGGTGTCATGCTCTTCTCCTTGAAGCAGTTTAAGAACCACACTTTGCAGTCAGTGCTTTGATGGACACAGCACTGAGTGACACAAAGACATCATGGATAGCATCTATTCAAAAAAAGAAAAATGAAAAGAAAAACTAAAGATGGTGTTAAGTGTTCTAAGGATTCGCAATAAAAGTCTCACCTTGCTCTGTTGCTGTTACCGTTGCTGAAAAAAAATGTGAACTTTGTTAGTCACTGAAAAAAAGATTTACAGATCAGTAAAGCAGTAAGACATGAAACAGCCCCTAAACCAGTGTAAACCAATGTAATGTCAAGGCTCTAAAAACAGAAGGTGTCTGATGCTGTGAAGATTGTAAAGCTCCTTGTGGTAAATTTGTGACTTTTGACATTGGGCTGTTTAAATAAATTTGACTTTACTTGACTTGACTACTTGGTGTACCCCAGAGGATGCTTCTGTAATTGCCGTAGGGTATAAATAAAGATAGTGAAATTAAGAAATTAAAGAATTAAGTATTAAAATAGACAATGTTTTGACTTAGTCTTTTTAGTCATACAAGACCATTTGCTCTGTTCCCTTCCTCTCTGCCCCACTAAGTCATTATGCTTCAAATACAACAACATTTATATAAATGAAAATATTTCTGAAACACTGAATAAAGAAATATTTTGCTCTCTCTCTCTGCAGGTTCTCTGATTCCTACTTGTGAAATGGTTCTCTCTTCTGTACTTTATGGCTTCTGTCTCTTTCTCTTTCTAAAACTTTTGCTAAAAAACTTTTAAATTTGCCTGCTTTCAGCAACATGGACACAAAGGCAGACCTCAAGGCTCAGTTTGATTTATTATTTAATTTGAAGGTTGTGTTTTTTTTCTTTTCTTTTTTTATTTTTTTTTGGCCTTTATTCAGCCATACTTGTAAGTTTGTTTGACAAAGACACTGGTCACTTGAGTTCTTATAGATGTCAACATTTGTTCTTCTACATTTTTCATCTAAATATAGATTTTACTTTAGTACTGTGGCAGCTAAGAACATCACAGACACAAAATTCTAAACTTCACAGACTCAAAAAATATATAACTGATCTGTAATACAGTATTAAAGAAATGTGTGGATTTAAACTTCTTGTTTTCAGATACAGTCTCATCTTTACACACCTGGACAAAGGATGAAGGATTCATCTGGCTGATTTCTGACAGATCAAGCAACAGCAAGAGAGTTATTTTTCATTATAAATTCATGTATTGGTGTTTTCGCTGGTGTAATCTTACCCTCAAAGTGTGTATTTCATCAGAATTTTTTTTTTTTTTTAACACATAACTTCATGTGTCCTGATTGGTTTTGACTTTTGCAGTATTTTGATCACCTAAAATTAATGTGTAGACACACAAACCAGATTTCCGACAGTGTTTCTACAAGAGTACATGTGACTGTATGACTGACACTGACTTCAGACAAGGAAAGTATTGAGTCCAACTAAAACTGAAATCATCAAAGCTTTTTGTGAAATTTAAACACATTTGCAGAGTTTAAAAATCTGTCTGCTGCACTCACCACACAGACTGTCCTCTCACTGCACTGTCAATATAAACACTTAGACCAAAAGTCTTCAGGCTGCAGAGTCACATTTCGCTAATTCAGTCAAAATATACCAATCTTGGTTCAAAAATATGGTACTGGGATGGGAAGTTTTACGGTAGCCAGGTTATTCCAGTGCATGTAAATGCATTTCCTGATTTCTTACCCTAACCTGATTTCTCCCAGCCACATGGTTTATTGTGTGCTCATAAACGTAGTCATGTATTCAACAGTTTGTTTGCACTTCGTGCAAGCAAGTGGGGTGCAATTTAACATTAGCCACGAAAGGTTAAAAAAAAATCAAGTTACAATATTTTTTGGAAAAAAAAAAAAAAAAAGAAAATAGTTCGCACGCAAGACATTTCCTTATAACAATGCTGGGTTTTGTCACACATACATGAACACACACACACAAACACAAAACATTTACGTGTAGACGTGTGAATTTTATTACCATCTGCTGCACCATTTCATGGGGAAATAAAATGTGGCAGCAACTCTCATACATATAAACATGTCCTCATCAGGTATTCCTCCGTTGTAGGATTATGTGTTAACTTTCTAGACCCCGAGGTAAGTTCCACCTTTGCCGTCTCTGCTCTCAGGTTCGCCCATATAATGTTAATTTAGTTACTGCGCTGACATTAACTCCAGTGCTGCTGTGATTTGTCACAGGATGAGGAGCCAAAACTAAACTTCAAATGCTCTGATGCAACCCTCCCTTATGTCAAATCAGTCCACTCACCAACTTCTCCTTCTTTTGACCCACTTTTCCCCATAGTTACTTGATGTCTTTTGAATAATGACATTGAAGTGATGGATGCAGCCATCAGTCACACACTAACATTCAAGTAGGCCACTGCCCACATAAAGCCGTCATTCATCAGATGCCTCATGTTGTCATTTTATACCAAACAGAGATTGGAAATTGGAATCCAACTGACATAACGACTTGTGGCCAGTGAGGAGAAATGTGTATGTATATGTGTGTGTGTGTGTGTGTGTGTGTGTGTGTGTGTGTGTGTGTGTGTGTGTGTGTGTGTGTGTGTGTGTGTGTGTGTGTGTGTTGGGTGCATTAATTTCACTGTTTATCACTTGTTGGTGGTCTGGTTCAAGTGAGGTGAAGGTCAGTCACTTTCTGCAAACCACGAGTAGTTGTTGTAGGAGGCGCACTGCTGACTTGATCAGCGCTGGAGGAGCTTTGATGGATGGAAGTGGACGAAACAACAAGGTCTCGTGCCTTGTATTCTCAATGACACTCCACAGTGTTACAGCATGTGGCCATGCTGACGTGGTGGCAGGTAAAGCCACTCACAAATGACAGATGACACTGTGAAGTTGAAGGGCAAAACTGCCATTACTCATCGTGTTAATTTAACAGTTTGACGCCGACATCCATCAGCTGCTCATGCAGTGAAAACAGCGATGTGGATTACAATATCACATTTTAATCTGTTTCAATTAGCAAAACAAGGTTAAGCAAGGCAAATATAGGCATGTCAGGATGAGTCAAACGTGCAGGAGTTCGGCCTGGTGCACATTTAGGTCTTCTCGGGTCAGTTGCTGTGATGCTGATAATTTTATTATGTAACATGTCGCATCATTTTCCTGCTGTTTCTTCAAGCATACGTGTATGACACATGGAAAAGAGTTTTTAACACCCCCCCCACTTGTCCATTTGGAGTAATTTTACAAAGCCATTTCCCCACCTTTTATCAGTGTTAACCTGGCAGCATCTGACATATTATATGTGATGGACAGGTGAGTAAAATGGCAAAGGCATTTCACACCTGCTGAACCGGTACCGGCAAGTAATTATACAAACACTACATGATGGTGTCACAGCCACAGTGAAGAGTTTGATTTATACCAGTACAGACAAGTTATGAGCCTGTTCAACGTGTCATGGGTCAAAGAAGGAGTGAAGGCTGGCCTCCAAGGCCTTCACATGCTGGATCAGTCTGGATCAGTCTGGCTCTCTGCTGCTCGCAGACTGCTGGTTCACATGTGGCACCACAACGGTGATGGTGATGGCAGAACACAAAATTGTCTGTACAGTACATATTAAGATGGGGGCTGGTTAGCTTAGCTTAAAGACTGGAAACAGGGGAAACAGCAAACCTGGCTCTATTTGAAGGTTAAAAAACAAATAAATCTGCCTAGAAGCACGTAGAGACCAGGAGAGGTGCCAGGCAACCAGCAGAGATGCTACAAAATTACTGCACCCAGGCAAGAAATGCATCCCACACATAAGCCCCCTGCAACACCATGGTATGCAATCATTTTTGCTATTATTAATTTAACAGATTAGACAAGGATGTAAACAATGCATAATGAGTTAATGAACTATAGAGCTACTGGTGAGTGGGTTTTGTTGCCTTTGGACAGAGCCAGGCTAGCTGTTTTCCCTGTTTGGATTCTTTGTGTTAGGCTAAGCCAACGAGCTGTGGTGACTGTGGTGTCATACACACATTTACTGAACAGATATGAGAGTGCTATTGATCTTCTTATCTTGGCTAAGGTTAGGGAGAGATCGTCGTCTGGTTTAGTACAGAAAAAAATTTATGACTAACCAACAGAAATTTCTTACCTTCTTCCCAACATTTTTAGGAACTGAATGGAACCTTTTAATTGTTGTTTTCAGTGTGATTCCTGGTTTGCTCAGTTTTCTCTGAGGATGCTCACTTTCCCCTTTTGGTGAAAGATTTATTGTATGTTTTGCTCTTAAGCTTCTGTTTGCCGCTTTGACACCCAGAAATAACTTGGGTAAACAGGAAATCTGATTATGATGGGAAAACATGTTCTAAATCCCTGTTGCAGCTTCATTTTTTAATTTTGGCTGATAAAACAGTGTGAATGAATGATGTGAATTTTTTTCTGGTATCCTGGCACATAATTTGAAAATATTTTCACTTGATATCCACAATACAGCCAAGACAAGAAAAAGCAATGGACCGTCACAGATTTCTCACAGATTCCTAGGACAGATGACATGGTCACAGTTGTTTAAAGACAGAATGGTGTCATCCAGGCAAACATTTTTAATAAGAGACAAACCAAGACATGGTTGAGAAGTGAGTATTGCCTGTCTGCTGATGTGTAGCATAAAGGTTCTTGTAACATCTGTGTACATCTGTGTGTGCCTGTGTGTGTGTGTGTGTGTGTGTGTGTGTGTGTGTGTGTGTGTGTGTGTGTGTGTGTGTGTGTGTGCCTGTGTATGGTGATGTTGGGGCTTGAGTCTTAATTTACAATCAAAACTGCAGATTCCAAGTTAAGGATTCTTTTTTTTTTCTGCAGATGACCAAAAATGGATCAAACAAATGACAAATAAATTAATAAATAAAATAAATATCAGCGGGTTATTTTGTAATTTGCATCTACCGGTTTTCTCTTTTGCGGGGAAAATGTGGCATCCACTGGAGACACAGTTGCCGACGATTTGACAAGTGTGACATTTACAAATAAATCTCTGGGGGCTGCGAGGAAGCACAGACACATTTTCTTTCCTGGCAAACTTTGATGAAAGCCAAGAGGACACTTCTTCTCCTGCTGCGTGTCTTGGCGTTTACTTTGCCATCTGTTTTTTGTGTCAGTTTCCGTCTTGTCACTCCTCGCCTTGTGTAATGCTCACCTTCAGGCTGGTGGACTGATCTACGTCCTTGTAAACTCTCGATGTCCAGTCTGCCAAAGCAGCTGACAACAAGGTCTTGATTGCTTGTGCTCTTTCCAGACCATGTTTCACCAGATGGCTCCCCCTCTATTATAAGAAGAGGTCTCTCATCACTGTTCCAGAGATTTTCTGTCTATTGTAATCACATGGATTTGATACAGTACAGTTTTCAATAAGATTTTTTTTTTTATGTGTACCCTTTTATGTTTTACTATTCTAATACATTTGGTCTTTTTTTTTTTTATATACTCTAGTACTCCAGTAAAAATATGTGCATGCATTACAGTGTGCCATTACTACTGATTGTAGTTATTTCCTACAACAGGAAATGCATGATTTTCTTGCAAAGTGAATGCAATAAACTCAGTGGTTTATGGGTAGCCTTCTGGGTTTTCAACGATAGAAAAATAAAACAACATTCAAACTGAGTACCATTCAGAAGCCAATCTTATGATAAACTAAAGAAACCTTTCAATGCCAGCGGAGCACTGGAGCCCTCCAGGACTTGTTTCCTGAAAGTATGGAGTCTGTCCTTTAAACACTTGCTTGACTGAGTGGCTGCTGTGCCTTCAAGCATACTTTTACCCTGCAATTTCTACAAAAGCTTTTCTTTTCACATTTAGAGCCATGTGGCTCCTTGGCTGAGTTCACTGTAATAATGACAGCGATGGAGTCTTGAAATGGCTGAGAAATGATCAGCAATGCATCAAATTCATCAATTCAAGGGCTAAAAAACAGTTATGCATCGGGAAATCAGGAGGTGCAAAGGAGCAATCTTCTCCCAGATCCCCTGCAAGCATAATTTACATGGAGCAGTTTAGGCCTCACTGAAGTGGTACCATTATGTATACATTATGAGGTAAAACATTGCTCAAGCATCTGAGTTCATACCTTCTGCAGCAAAAGTGGCATTCACTGCAGTGATTAGGAAACTTAAGAACTAGCATTTTCCAAACAGAACAGAAGGAGAAAGATATGGTCATGTGGCCATGTCCCCTTGCCTCCTGCCATCTGGAGACACTGTCAAATAAAGCCTGACTCCAGTGATTACACTCAGATCTGCGGCCAAACAGCCATATTCTAATTTTTTTTTTATTGTACTGCGTGGGCTGGCCATGATGTTCACCCGGATGTTCGGAGCTCATGTAGAGGAGCAACCTTAACCCAATCTGCCAGTTTCACGGTCCCCGTGAGCTCAGTGCTTTTCACCTTTCCTGCCATGCTGTCAGCTGTGGTTACAAACTAAGGCAGAGCATGCTCAGAGTTTCAAGAAATATTCCAGGTGGCCTTCTGTTTGTTGAATTGCTTTGTTTTTGTAGGTGTTGACCTTAATGTCAGAGCGTGCTGACATGAGGCACAACTAATCATCGGTTACTCACCAGAGAGTGCTGCAATTATGAAATGTGTTAGAAGTATACAGGAAACAGGAAAAAAAGGGAAATGCACTTTTTGTGGGTATATAAATTGCAGCAGCAGGAAACAGAGGTTTGACACTGATACCCAATTTACACTCGGTCACTTCCTGCATCTTGCGGGGATCGAAAAGCTAAATGCATCCAAGAAGCACTGGAGAGAGGATTGAAATGTGATCGCTAAAAGCACCTCAGGAGGTGGTTTCTGTCACCCTAGCCAGGTGACATTAACCATTACGTGATCATTACTTCTTACAGTTCCTGGAAATATCCGCTAGCAGGCTCTGTCCTTTGTGGTACTTCCAAACCAAAGAACAGAAATCAGCCATTGCTCTTCCTGATGCTGATTACAAATCTTAGTTTATGAATAGTTGATGGCTAAATAAACAACTTATTCTTCTCTCTTTCTTTTTTCTTTTGAACAGCTTTAGTTGCATTACTGCCACCTTTAGGTCTGAAATGGAACTGATTTGCATGTAGCGAAGGAAAACCAAGACAGGCTGCAATCACCTTTATGATCTGTCAGAGACAAAAACTGTATGTGGCTAAATGTAAACAAAAGTGTATTACATCACATCTGGGTTGTATCTGGATACGTGATACTTGAAATGCCAAGTGTACGTTATTGTAAAAGGGATCAACAAGGGGTTAGTTTATTTTACAGCCCACATATCCAGAACTTATGTTACTAGAAGGATTTTTTTTTTTTTTTTTTTTTTTTTACCACATTTTCAGTCCTGTTTGTCCTGATGGTGGTGTATTATTACATGACAGTAACAGCCATTACCTCAACTGGAATTATTCATGCATGCTACAAAAACGTCACTCACAAAGTACATGGTTTAAAAAAATGTCCTAGTTTCTTCTTTCCCAGCAGAACAGATTTTACATCAGATCCCAAAACTACATCCCTGCTCCCCAGGGCTTTTAAAGCTGTAGTTCGACATTTTAGGAAATACGTTTATTCTGTCTCTTGCTTACGGATACATGGGAAGGCTGATAGCACTCTCATATTTGCTCAGTTAATATATAGATGGAGCCAGAAGTCTGTTAGCTTATCTTAGCATTACAGCTTGCCTTTCTCGCTCCAAAGGTAACTAAAACTCACAAGCTCACTTATGAACATATTATATCAAATTTGTTTACTACTAAAAGTTTATTTTATGGAGGGTTAGGCTATTTCTAAATAGTTTGGAGTCGTGGATGGCTCCTTGAAACTGGGCTCTCATCTTCTGACTGAGCAAGGCTTGCTGTTTCACTTGTTTCCAGTCTTTATGCTGAAGCTGGTTAGCTGGAAACCAGTTGAAGATATATACATACCCTACCTACCAAACCATTCCTCTGTTATACAGTAACTTTATTTATATGCAGGATTAGCCTAGTGCTCTGTTTCCCAGCAATGATAATCTTTGACTGCATTGGTTATAAAAAGTACTTATTTAAAAACTTTTCAGTATGTCATGTCACAAAAAAATATTTTGCAAGTATATCATAATTTTAAAATAAATAATACCACAGCAAATTTTCTTGCAGTTTCAAGACTTACCCCATCTCATAATTTTCCTTACACAGTTTTTTGGATGTTAATCTAAAGCATTACTGAAACTTGTATTTAAATACCGTTATTTCCTCTTTTCTGCACTCTGGTTTCATTATATTTCAAGAATATCTCCAGGCACATGAGGATCTACTTGTCAGAGTGTCCTGATGTGGCCCTGTTGTTGCACAACATATTCAACATGTGAAGTGCCAGCAGCGTGAATAACCACAACTACAGTAGTGAAAGAGGAGAAATGGTTGTTTACAGTCCCACAGATTTGATTCAGAAAGATGCAAATAAAGTTTGAAGTAGAATGTCGGCATTATGTCATTCCAGCTGTGTCAGTACCTTTTAAAAACAGCGTGCCGCCAAAGTAAATATGATCAGCACATAATGAAGACCAGCTCCAGTCTGCAGGAGTTAACTTGGATGAGAATTACGGCTCAGGTGTTTTGCCTTTGAGAGCGCAGTTGGAGATAATGAGGATGTCTCATGGAGTGTGCATAACAAAATAGAAACCAACACATACTGTAGGTATCATTAGTCCCTCCGGAAAGCACCGGTGGGGAAATGAAAACATATAAAACAAAGTGTAGAGTGGCATCTACGGTACTCATCAGAATCTTTTATAACCACTGACAAAACAAAAATCTATAAATAGAGAACGGTTAAGGTTCAGGTGCACTCAGCTCGGTCTCTTTCTGCCTGTGCCTTCAGACCTGTGTTCAGCCCCGAGGCTCAGATGTTTCAGTCTGAATCAGGGCAAATTATGATAAGCCCGGAGCTAATTTTGTACATGCAGATTTTCCTCTTTCATTGTGGTTTTATGCTGTGATTTTTATAGAATGAGAGAAACTGTGTGCTGAAGATAGGGGGATTTGAATTCCTCTCAGTAGTTGTTCATTTTTATTATCGGGCAGGACTTAATTTTAGGTGGCCATCTGCACAGCGCTAATTAGTCGTTTCATTTTTATCTTGTTGAATGAAGACACCAATTGAGTCATCTTGGGTCAAAATGAGTTTTTATGCAGTTTTATGCTTGTGAGTATGTCATTTAAGTCCATCAAGTATAAACACCAGAAAGCTGTTTACCCTGTCGAGGACAACATTGTTAAGAACGACGTCTGTCTACAGAAAACCCTTCTGTATGTGATTTCCCAAGGCAGGATTTCCCTGTTCTAGAGCTGCACCATGCCATTTGATTATAGCTTATCTATCCTGCACAACATAACACAAATCAAATTGGATTGGGCTGGGTCTTATTGTTAGCACACATTCCACCTGCTACACAAACAAAACTACAGTATGATTTGGCACAGACATATGATCCCTTTCCCAGTTGATAGGCTGAACATCTGAGCCCTTGTATCTGAGCAGTTCCAACAGTGGGAAACTTTTAACATAATAAGCCTTGGTGCTCTGGGAAGAACAGTTTCATCTCTGATCTAAAGTTTTTCTTCAAACAGTGAAAAATAGTACTAAAAAAAGTATCTCTGTGCTGGGCTTTGTATAAGATTTTTCAACCATATCACATACAAGAGTCTTCAACAGTGGATTGAGATTATTACATTGTCACAGAGATGTAAAGTATCTTTCAAAATACGAGCTCAGGAGCTGTTATGTTTTCTTGTCTGTATTGTCACATGAATTCAGAATGGAAGTTCATGTTCGACCTTGGAAATAGTTACTTGTCAAACTGGAATTCAAGGGCCACTTACTGTCTTTTATTTGGAGCCTTTAGCTGTACATTAAATTGTAACATGATTTCTGATAACATCATAACAACCACTGAGCTACAGAGCCATCTCTGTGGCAACTGAGCAAAATCCATTAATTAATCAAGACAGGGTGGTATGGTTGAAAGATCCAGAAAACTTTGGAGGGATGAGCTTCATTGGGATTTTTTGATCAAAAATCAAAACAGGAGCAAAGTATAAAAACGCGTAATAAAAACTGCTTTTTTAATTTGAAATTTTAAAAGAAAAGCTTGGCATCTAGAGATGCCACACAGCATTAGCCTTTTATTAATTACTAGCACATTAAAGAAACGTATAGAAACTTTGTTCTGCTGTGTACGACTCTCTGTTTTTTTATTTCTTTATGCTGCTGTGTGATGTTTTTTTAAAAATTAGCCTTTGCTTTTTTGTTGTTTGCTGTGTTTTTCTAAAGGCTAAATATGTGATTTGAAAGTTGTTTTATCACTTCCTTGTGTTTTCTGAAGTTGCTCTGAGATGAGTTCTACTGGCCAATGAACAACATATATCAGAGTTGACAAGTAATATCCCTACCACTGTCACTGTACTGTCAAAGTGGATGCCACATTAACCCTGACGCCCCTCACTGTGCATTATCTGTTCCCATACCCGCCCTCTTAAACAGACGAGTTGTTTGTCCCTGTGAACCCGCAAGAACCCTCACTCCTGCAGTGAGGAGGGAAAATAATGACATGTCATCTGATAATGGCTGCATTGCTGACGAACTAGCCTTTTTAATGGATTTATAATTAATGCTTGTGTGTTGGCCGATGCCACTGATGGCTGCGGAGAGGCAGGATAATGTTCTGGAACTACAAAGTCATTTTAGATCAGTGTGGATCAAGCCGAGGCCACAGAATCAGAGATAAGAGGTGCATTTTTATTCCACGAGAGGTGCTGGGCTGGCAGCTGCAGCCCATAGAGCTTTCTGTCCCTCTTCTCTTTCCCCTCCATCTCTTACCCCTCTCAGTCAAGGCATTAGAGGCCGATGACTCTCCAGGCTGCTCAATACTTATCGCTTTAAGGACTGAGGGTCATTATTGTTCAGGTTTATGAGGTTGGTGATTCATACCTGGACAACACGGTCACATAATTGGTCCATGCTGTTGGGTGAAATTTTTCATTCAATAAACCTCTATGTCCAGATTTGTTACAAGGAGAGTCAGATAAGGGTGTTTGTGTATTGAGGTCTGATGCTTGTGTGTTGGACTTCATCCTCTCAAAAGGGTCTTTTTTTTAATGAGTAGAGATAAAAGGCACAAGCAATGAAAGAGAGTTTTTTTTCTGTGGCCATCTGCTGTCCTGTGGTACAGTACCCTGCACAAAGACGGAGTTGAGAGGCCGACTGATTCTTTGATATTGCTGAGACTTGTTGAAACTCAGTTCAACTGCTGTGGAGCACATTTAAATCAAGGTTAACCAGACAGTACATACCTCAGCCGAGGCCACACAGTCCTGTCAAGCGTTTGAATCCAGCTCTGCATCAGAATGCTTACAATGACATCCTGTTGATTTTTGGGGGACATTGAAACTGTGTGCATATAAAAGCTTGTACAGGAAAAGATTGTTGAAAAAGGTTAGATGAGTTGGACTTTTTTGTCTTTTTCGTTTTGGCTTAAAAATAAATCCTAATGCTGTAGAACGCTGCTAAGGTGAAATGTTAAATTTTTGCAGGCTTGCGTACAGTCTATATGTGACAAATGGGTTTAATGTGGTTGTAACTGCATAATTCAAGACTTGTGTCATTTTATATCCAGTAGGCCATACCCATAAGTAATCGAGAAAATGACATGAGCAGCTTTTTGGAAGATTGGCGATGTAGTGGCTTCTTTCACATTCAGTTTCTAACAAAACAAGACAAGAACATAGTTGATTCACAGGAACATACCTGTGAGACCTAAACCTGTCTTGGGACCATATGTGTATGCAGAGAGGACCATGAACACAGGCTCACAAGGCAGGTTGATGCAGTGAAGTAACTTTTATTGTGAAATAACAGACTTACAGGCAGATGGATGAACAAACAGGCAGGTGTGTTGACAGGCAGGCAGGCAAACAGGCAGGAACAGGCGACCTTGTGGTATCTCTTTCATGAGGCTATTTATAATCTGGCACAGAGGGGTTATATAAAAATGGATTGTGTCCACAACTATTAAGAGCTATGCATTTTAGACTCTCTGGTACGTGGTTTTCTCAAAGGTCTTTATAACGGTTTGCAATTTGTCAGTGGTACAAATTCACGTTTCAGAGTTCACCAAATTTGAACTCTATGAGAGCTCAGTGAAGATTTACTTATCCTCCATTGACAAATCCTCTAAAGTTCATTGATTTCTGTCCTAAAATTCACTGTTATGCTGCTGTAACTGGGCCCTAGCTCTCCGCTAAAATCCGTGGAAATCTCTGAAGTCGTTTTTGAGGCATCCAGCTAACAACAGGAGCTCCTTGGTGAAGGTAATAATCAATGTGGAGGAAAATGAACCACTTTAAAATAACACGCAATTAGGACACAGGAAACACATCAGTGAAACCATCCACCTGACACAGAGTTTCCAATTAAAGGCTTAATGGAGTTGTGATATTTCAGTGAAAAGCTGGAACCTTCACATGGAAATCAAGCTTGAATAGGCACACCCCTACTTTACAGAAGGAGAGCAAGTGATGAGCAGCTATGATTATTTTTCATTAAATTCCTAGCTTAGTGGTTTGTTAATTTCATTTTAATGTTTACTTGATCAATGAGGCTGGAGGCACAAACTACCGCAGATGTAGCATAGTAATTTGTGTTAATGTCTTCTAGCTTTCTGGTAATTATTCATTTACTTGTAACTTGCTTTGAAATATATTCCAGTTCAAAGTTCTTCCATATTTAAAATCCAGCTCTTTACATGATATATGACATATGTTCTGGTTGGAGTAGGTGTGAAAGCATGTATAAATTTGTGCGTTCATGTGTCATATGCCAAACACTTCCTATATTCACACGCACACATACTTTTTTTTTGTCTTGGAACACAGGCCCTATCTCTGCCCCTGAATCTCAAACATCTCCTGCTTTTACACATCAACTTATTTTCAGAGCTTTCGGATGATGCGCCCTCCTTTGATGCACAACAGCAAGCTCACCCTTTTTATGACTGAGGGAGTGACAGATGTGCAAATGTCTTCCTCTCTCATCTGTCTACGCCACGTCAGCCTGGAACAAGGAGCGCCAGTGTCAATGCCGGTCAGTGAAACTCTGAATATTTCAGACACATTCACAGCCTTTTATCCTCTGTTGTTGAAACAATAATGTCAGCAGAGACCCTCGTCCTAACAACCCCTCCCCCCCAATACGCACATCTGAGAGAATATGTGTACTTCATCTACACAACTTGCCACATTTCAGCATATGAGATAGAAGGTTGCATCACTTAACTTCCTCAAAACAGCTCAAAGGCTCCATCGTTTGACTGGCAAGAAGACGCCGTCACAGAGTAAGAGTAGTGACACGAGCCTGTAATATGAAATGGGATTTTTTAGCGGTGATGGGATGCCTTCTTGATGATCTGTGCTATGAGTAAAGGTTGAAGAGAGTCTAACGCTTTCACTTACCCTGCTCAAATTTTCCCATCGAGTCTGAGGGTTTGAACAGACAACCTCTGAGTCTCCGCACAGCTTCTCTCACCTTTAGGCGGCCGTCAGTCATCCTCAGCGTATTTTCTATTCACGGAATCATATTGTAGCGTGAGGCAATCACGCTGCTCCCAGTGGAGATCCTTTCTAGGACGCACACTGCTTCCTAGATCAAAAAGACTACGGCAACCATTTGGGCCCATAGCAAGTAAAGAAAACTTTCCCCTCATGATGAACAAAGAACAAAAAATAAACGGGGCATAATTCCAAATTTAACCCCTCACATGTTTTTCACAGAGCAGATAATCTTTTTATATCTACACTTTTTATTTATCAGTTGTTATTTGAACTTCTCTTACTCAAGATCCATTTTTATTCTTTTTCAAAGTACAAGAATGTTTTTCTAACCTTCAAATGAAGGACAACAACACTTTTGACTAAACACTGGACATTTCTCCTTATTTTATGCTTGAAATTTCAGGCACGAACAAACTAAAAGGCCATCTGCTCTGTATGCACCGAGATCCACAGGAATATCATTTTATTTTAATTCTAGTTTTGTTGCAATTTTCATTTTCTTCATTCAGTTGCATCCAGCTGTGAAAAAAAAGAGTTTATTTATTTGTGTTTTGTACCATCTTATTCTTCTTCAAGGAACAGAGTGTGGAGACAGAGAGGTTGACACAATGAAGACTTCTACTGTTCAGTAAGCAAACCTTGCATATGAATGAGTGGCCAAAAAAAAAAAAGAAGAAGAAGAAGAAGAAGAAGAAAAACAGTTGGAAAAACTCTCCTTCATTTCTTGTCATCTCTCAACTTTGGCTAATAAAGGTAAAAAATATCCCCAAAAATAAATAAATAAAATAAAGTATAAGTTTAATAAGTTTTCAGAAACTTTACAGTCCATTTTAATTCAAAATACTGGTCTGTTTTGTTTGTTTCTCCAGTGATATGGAGTATAATGGCCCTATACTGCAATCAGCTGAACTATTTTTAGCTGTTGTTTAACACTTCATAAATTCTCCCTGCCATATAATGACAGGCCTTGAATTAGAAAGGCTCAATTAATACGTTTTTGATTGATGGAAATATCTTTGGTCCAATAAATCTCTAGATGAAGAAAAGTTCAGTTACAGATTTGACCTTTAAGGAACTTCAGAAAAGTCCTGAATGTCCTTTTTTCAATCAAGAGTATGACGAGAATCTCATGTTTATATGTTTTATGAAATAAGGTTTTTAGTGATTATTTTAAAGGGTCATCCATGACATTACAGATGCTGTACATCTACAGCACCCACACATCTGTTTCTGTCATTTTCTCTATTTCTAACATCTTCCTATCAGAACAGCACATAGTTTTTCCAAGAGTATATTTCTCTGTAGCGCAAACAACACAATGAAAACTTTCTCTCTGTTGTTGTTTAGACACAGAGGTTGATTCTAAATGAGTTAACTTCCCGAGGATCAGTCTCTCCCTGTTGTCTACCCTCCATTTTCTGTGAGCAGAATCTAAAACAGTCAGGTGTGATAGAAGATTGAGACGGGCAACTCTGGAAAACAGCAGGAAAGATTTATTACAGTTTTGCTGAAAGCTTAACTAGATATCTTGCTTGCCTTAATTTGTATAAGTGTGTGGTCAGAAGCTGAAAAGCTCCAAATGCAGCCTCCAGTCTGGGGTAAAAAGTTAATTGTTAAAATTAGCCTGACTGAGATGAACCACCCAGCAAATATTATTGACTGCATGCAAAGCGTGTCTTGTTTATCAGTTGTCAGAAAGTCCTGGCTGAAAAAAAAAAAAAAAAAAGAGGAGAGACATTGCGTTCTGATTTAGGTTTAAAGCTCATCTGTCGATTGCTCTCCCTTATTCTGTCAGTGAGTGATATGGCTGCATTTTGAAGATCTCTGCAATTGATCTATTCCTCCTTCAGATAGCAAACACCTGAATTACTTATTCATTACTCAAGTGCTTGACTGACACACAGTTTGAAGCACTGACTAATTCACTTTGCCAAAAAATCTATTGGGCACAAACTGACGTTTTCAGAATGAGTGGTCTCTGCAAGTCTTTTGAATTGAATAGAAAGAATATTCAAGGCTGAATGTTTTTCCTGCCTGTTAATTAGTTCTTATAACAGGAATGTGGGAAAGGAAGTGTGTCCTCTATCACACCCAGAGTTAATCTCCCTGAATATTAGGAGGGAGGTACCTCGACAGGCCTCTTAATGGCTCACATGAATACCAAAGATGGAGTTTTTTGAAGAGAAGAAGAATGCCTCACCTATCTAATTTCCTGTTTTTTTTGTGATAGTAGTTCTCTCAAGTCATCAGTTGAGCTCTGACGCGCTTCTGTCCTGTGTTGGTTGGCCAGACTCAGCCTTTTATACAATTGGTAAACCACCCAGTGTGTGTTGTTCTTTTACCCTTGACTTAAAACAGAAAAGACTGTGTCCTGAAGACAAATGAGGCTGACTGCTGGCACCGAATGAAAGGTATCATTTAATCTTGGCCTCGGATACAATCTAAGTGGGTTAATTAGGGCAAAACACCACTCCTTCCACCACAGGGAAGATTTTGTGTTGATACATCTCAACAAGGGCAAGATCCGAGCTGCATGGTTATGGGGATGATTTGCATAGATGCTTTTCAAGTTCCAAATTTAAGCTGAAAAAACAGGAAGTGGAGGCAACATTTAGCAGCAGTTTTTTTGGTCCGCCTGCTGAAATACTATTCACCTGGTAGGTCTGGCCAATTTGTCTACATTTGAGTGAATGAAAGCTGTGCATTAACTAACAAATGACAAAAGACTTGGAAGCAGAAACCCGCTCAACATTTCCACTTCCAGAAACGTAAAGTAAAG
Source organism: Toxotes jaculatrix (assembly GCF_017976425.1). Taxonomy (NCBI): domain Eukaryota; kingdom Metazoa; phylum Chordata; class Actinopteri; family Toxotidae; genus Toxotes; species Toxotes jaculatrix. The sequence continues at coordinate 8,625,866 of NC_054407.1, forward strand.
TAAAAGTAGGTTGATGCCTCTCCCAGCATGGACTGGACAGAAACAGAGGATCAGGTCAACAGTAAACACACAGAAATCTGAGTCTTCAGTTTACAGTTCCCAACTCGCATCACTATGTTATGTAGGAGAAAAACTGCAGCATCTACAGAAAGGAACCCTACAGGGATACTGGAAGAACGTGACCTTATTCAAGTCTGTATGTACTGTATTGATGTTACAATGACCTTTGTCAATGTGAGCACTGTAAACACACATGTTGTAAACATAGTATGTGGGTGCGAAGTGCAAAATTTGATAACGTTGTTTAGCCTCTTATGTGTAAGGCTATGACTCCAGTATATGAATACAGCAACATTTAAAGTGATTCACAGTGACAGGAGGGACTACATTACAGGATATATGTATGTAGTTAACATTAGCCACCATAAGCTACTGCTCACACCAGACCAAGTAAGGCTGTGGCAGCAAAACCCCTGAATGTACTAAACTGAGCAGGGCTGCGCTTCATTGCTCATCAATTCAAATTTTCATTTATGAGAAGAAGAATGTCTTATTTCCTCTTTCACAAGTTAGATAGTGTGGCTTTAATTTACCCATAGAGAGCTGACTGAGTGTGCTACATGCTGGGAATTAATATCCATTCATTCATTTTCTGTGCAGCTTTTGGGGTTTGGGGGGGGGGGGGGGGTTGCTAAAGCCTGTCCCAGCACACCCTTGGCTCTGCCTGGTACACCCCCCCCCCCCCCCCCCCCCCACAGGTCGCCTCTATTACAAAGCTAACACACACACAGAACAGACAGCAAATTATGTAAACCCACATTTATACCAACAGGCAGTTTAGAGTCTGCAATTCACCTGAACTGCATGTTTGGACAGTGGGAGGAAACACCTGAGCACCTGTGAGACATGTGAAACAGGCACATGGTGAACATGAACAGAAAGGCTCCTGTCAGCCTGTGGATTCACACCCATGTTAAGCTTTTTACTGTGTGAGCCACTGAGCCGTTATGGAAAACCCTATGAAATTATTTTAATTTGATAATCATTCAGTGGATTGCATCTAATTCAGCTATATTCTGCATCATTTGTGTATATGTTTCTGTTGTGTATCTCAATCTTTCAGATGTTCTGTTATGTTGCCAATTTCATGGTTTCAACACTAGTTGTCGAAGAATATAATAGTCTTCTATTCACTACCCAAATCATCACACTGCCATTTATAAGGCCCAGTCTAAAACCTCCACATTACTGTAGCTGCTGCCTTTAAAAGCTTTGATTCCTATTACGCTTAGCTCTGCTGCAGCCATGAAAACATTAGCAATTTTCTGTATCAAATGTGGTACATGATCATACAGTAGGTGCACATTAAATTACATTAATTTTTATGAAATTGCAGTGGAGATACTGTGAAATTAGAGGCTGTGAACATCACACATTAAGAAAGTTGCATTTTACATCATGACACAAATACACCAAGATTGTTGTCTGCTGAACTCTTTTAACCTCTCTTTAATCAGCATTCAGCATTTAATAGAAGGTCTGTTTTTAGATTTTCCATCAGATTGTAAGAACACAGAATTTGCATGAGCCACCAGATCAAAGCTGAACAGATCTATTCCACATCTGAAATGTCTTACAGGAAAGGACAGGGTTGTCTATTCTGTGTCTTGTCATATTCTAAAACTTGATAATTTAAATAAATTATATGGAATCATAACTAACTGTCAGGTCAGTGACTGTTTAATTCCCATCACGAAGAGTATAGTGAATTAATATTTATCAAGGCTGCTGATATGTACACATGGCACACATGATAATTTACCATTTTGTTTTTTTTTTTCATTAAGAGTAATGGTGTTTATTTTTTCAGTTTGCACACACTGACACACACACGCTCACAGGGGTCATAAGCATCTGATCTGATGAGGGGCTAAATCCATAAAATGTGCCTTCGCCTCTTTACTTTTACTTAAAATTGTCTAATTACAGTAGAGGAAACGTCATAGTGTGTGGAGGTATTTGCTTTATGGGGAGTATAATTAAAATAACAAATGTAAACAAGCTACATTTAGCTTGATATTTATTAGGTTTTCAAAACTGCTTTGTCCACATTCTTGGTAATCAGCCAGGATCGGCCTACACTTTGATGTCTGGTGATTCTAATGATGTTCTAAACCATCACAGGTCACTACCGGAGCACATTAAGTCACTTCTTTATTCATTAAAAACACTTTAATGAGACCCAAATGAATTGTGTTAACTAGAGCACAAGCTATTCAGAATTACTAATACGATTTAGGACTGTATAGTGGGCTGGCACTGCTGAAAACTGCAGTGTAAACATTATGATGTACTCTATAATATAATGAGGTAAGCTGTTATTAGCAGTTGAAGGGGACTGAGGTCCCTGGTAGCATCAAATGTCCCTCCATAGAGTGGACATTAAAGTTTTAAAAACACAATGTAAACAGTACCAAGGAGTCAAAGAGCTTTCTATATTAATTTCTATCCAGCCCACATTAAAGGGAAAGTTCACCCCGAAAGGGTGGAACCAACCCCCCTTAGTTACTGTTGCTACGTCTCCAACCACATGATACAATACATACGCAGTTTACAATGATAATGACGTCAGATCTGAGACTGTCTGCTCACCAAACAACCCCATAGTTCATTTGTGCAAGCAGTTTATCACGACCCATTTATCACATTTTATTGTTAAGAGACATCTAAGAGTCATGTGAGACAGCATCAGTCATTTCAGCAAATACTCTATCTATACTCTGTGATTGGACAATTACTTTTTGGGAGAGGAATTTGGCAGGAACAGTCAACTGAAAACCACTGGGACACAATGGCAGATCCCATGGTGAGTTTACTGGAATACTGGGTGTGTGAAGCCTGATGGCATCAATAATATGAGTGTATTAAACTACTGTGTTTCTTATTTTTCAATTCTGCATTGGCAGGAGAGAAGCATTTTCAGTGTTGGCTGCTGAGTCACTCTGAGTACTTTTATCATTCCATGGCAGATGATTAATGTAGTCATTAATGAGTTTCTTTGAGAAACAGATGTTCTCCATTACTAAAACAAATATGTTTTTTACTTAATTATTAAATAAATGATAGAACTTTTAAAAGATTAGTCCTAACATAATCCTTGGCTGAAAATTAGCAGACTGTGTCCCTATAGTTTAAAGCCTCTGAATAAAATGTTTATACCTTAACCACTTCATGTCTTCAGTAATATTGAAACGTGAGTCCTGAGAATATTTTACTAAAAAAACAAAATATAAATGAACCACAGCACAGGGAGTAAATATGATTAACCTCCTACTGAGACATTCCTCATGTCAGTACAAAACACCCCATCAGAAAGAAGAAAGAGAAGAGACTACAGTCGTCCCCCCTGTAGGAGTCTCCAGTCTGACCGATGGATAGTTTTATCTGTGACCTGGTTTCTTTGCATATTAATCACGCTTCCATCCTCGTACGCTCCCAGGCAGAGGGATTTCACAGATAACAGTCTGTTTATAGTACACTGATAATTGGTGAAATGTGTTTCACAGACCATCAGCCAAATAATTCACTCTAATTAGACGTGCCTCATACAAAGTGAGAGCAGGAGAACTGAACTTTCTGAGATTGTGGGCTATTGGAGATGTGATGAGAGACAAAGAGAGAGGGGAATGAGAGGGGGGAGAAACCTCAGTGATGATCATGAAACATTCACAATCATTCAGAGGGAGAGAGATGAAGGAGAGAAAACAGGTGGCTGCATTTCATGATTTACAATCAATGGTCTAAATAAAAAACATTAGGATGTATCCTCTGTAATTAGAGACAAAATGGCATATAGTGGGATGAAGGTGACTCACATTCTCCTGCACGGTGAATAACACAGATCAGGAGTCGCATTTAACACTCTCTGCACAGCAATATTGTTCAATTAGGGCTTGCACTGATTTACAACTGACACAACGCTATGGGAATACGCAGAACATAATCTTTTCTATTTTATTTAGAGTGTGAAACAAACACACTGTGGAGCCATTATCAGTTGAAATACAGGTTAGTAAACTCCATTCAAATCACTGAAAGAACAATAATTTAATTTATTCATTTAATTATTTATTAATTGCCGTATATTTAGAAGAAGTGTCCTAGTTGTGACTTTTGGGCAGCAGGGTGGCACATTGAGCTGGGTCACTGACCTTAATACCAGGGGACTCAAGAAACCTTCTTCCCGAAAAGTCCTTGAGCTTGACACTGAAATCCCCACCAGCTCCAGGACTACTGGCCTGTAGCTGACTCTGACCTCTGACCTCCCTGCAGAGGGAAGGAAGCGAATCAAAAAATCTCCCTTCTTTTAGGTATGATACTCTATCTACTTTTTTCTCTTTTTTTCCCCTGGCTGCACGGATGAGATAGCAGCGCTGGTCAAACAGATTCAGTGTGAACCAGAAGGACTCGATCAGTATGTGAGGAATTAGAAGTCATAAAAATATGCTGAAGTTTTTTGGGGTTTTTTCTATTTGGAGAAATTGACTCACATTAGTATTCATACCTAAAATAACAACAACAGGACAAAATAATCATGATGTCCATTTCTGGCTGTAATCCATTCACCTTAGAGTTAAAATTATTATTCTAGGAAGAATAACAGGGGATGAATGTTTTCATTTTACATTTGAAAAAACCCCCACAAATATTAAACTGATATAAAATACACTAGAGGACTGCAAAAACTGCTGGTCCTGCAGAAAGGCTTTTCACATTCGAAACTCCAATCTGTGTCACAGCGTGAGTCTGTTCTCTCATAGTCCAGCAGTCAAACGCATGTTACATTTCTTCCCATGGAGCCACACTGAGGTTGAATATGAAATATCAAGCGTCTGTCAGCAAAGTTTTAGCAGTCCAGTGGCGTCCAGGCATGCTCCAACATCTGTCACGGCTGAAATAGGGCGACTTCCTCCTCATACTACTTGAGTAGCCCAGTCATTTGTAGCTTTCCCCTCTGGCTTAATCAGAGACACAGATGCTTTCAGCTAATTGATTAAAATGATCACTGTATTTTACAGCATTATCATTAGCCTCCTTGTAATTCTGGCAGCTGCAGCAGCTGTGCGTCTACAGACAGTATTAGCTGCCTATTCCTGTAAGAGTTTGGACTTTAAATTACAATTGAGACATGCTGATGTGAGAAAACAAAGTATTGTTTATTTACATCAACAGAAAATGCATGATAAGAGCCAGCCTACTGGGAGGTCATCCCATTGATGCATTTTCTCATGTATCAGTAGAAAAGTTTGATCTGATTATGAAGACAGGCCTTCAGATGCAGCCTCTCTTCAGGAGTAAATGTTTATTGATCAAGAAAGACTTGGCCATGTAAATTCTGATTTGTATGTGTGTGTTGTCTGGTGCAGAGTAGCTGCAGAGTAGAATCCATCACTATTGGCATGTGGACCTGATTACTGGAGAGACTCTGAAAGTCTCATAGACCTATGATAAAGAACTCTGTCCAGGCCTCTTTACAACCACATCACTCAGGGTGTCTGCACAAAGGAACAGTGCATTGCAAAAAGGAAAAAAAAAAACTCACGTTGCAGGCCTTGTCTTGGCACAATCGCCTTTAGTCGGCTTCATCCCAGCAGAGATTCTTGCATTTGGTCTGCAGAAATTCTTTATAAAAGATGGCTACAGAATATTTTAAGAAAGAAAAAACAAACTTGATTTGAATAAGAACCTAAATTAAAATCAAATTAAAACATAAATGTGTTGAAAAATTTGAAACTGTCAGCAAAAACAGATGTAATATTCATGGGGTAGCAGAGTGGTGGAATCTGACTTGCATTCGATTCGCATTTGAAATGGTAGTAAGATCCAGTAGCAGAGCCAATTTGTTCTCGAGAGTAGGCGGGGTGGTCCATTTTGATTTGAAACATCATACTGGCAAAAGGGGAAAAATAAAATGTGAAAAACGATCTTTCCAGCAGCCCGTATGGTAATCAGGAAGGAGTTAGCATTTTGCAACAGCAGGCAGAAAAGCCCAGTCTGATTAAGCTCCTGGCTCACGGAGCAAGTATAGACAGTACATCTCGTATGTGGCTTGTGATAACTGTGAACACAACCGCACAAAAATGCTTCATCCTGTTTCGAGTCTCCATCCAACCTTCCAGCGGAGGAAAACACATTTTTATGTCCCACAGCTACTCCAACTTAGTTCTGCATTAAGAAACTCCAACTTAGTTTTACATGTGTTTTGATGATTTTCAGCCTCTGGTTGTTCAATGATTCCTCAACATGTCATCAGATGGCAGCATTGAGTCTGCTTTGCCTGTCAAAGCATCTCATGCAAGGCTCCTATGTGAACAGCATAGATGCTGGCCTGTGTTCCCCATGTTAGTCAGCTAGCAGCATTTTTCATTAGAAACAGATGGCAGAAATAAAAAAAGATGGATAGCACTCTTCCATATGAGCGCTGAAATTAGGACAATGGAGATTTTGGTCCATTATGTTCATTACTGGTTCATCTTTCCTTGATCAATCGATTAATCATTTGGGCAATAAAATATCAGAAAATAATTTAAAATGACAGTGACAACATCATGAATTCCAAGATAATGTGTAATGTTGTTTGTCGACCAACACTCCAAACCCTCAAGATATTCAGCTTTCATCACATTAAAACAGTGTTTGCCAACCTTTTTAGCTTGTGACCTCTTAGGATAAAGCAGAGACTGTGACCCCTCATACCTCGACCTTCAGCAAACAAGACTGTCATGCTTAATAGTGTCTCCTCTCAGAAGCTTTCTTTTTGTGACAGAAACCTGGTTTCATGCTGGTGAGTTTTCCACAACTTCCTCCTGACTGTGCACGTTTTAGCTCCCCTCGGACCACCTGCAAGGGTTGATGGCTACAGTCTGTATTCAGGTCAGGCCTGGACTGGTAATCGGGCATACCGGGCATTTTCTTTGCCCGGCTTTGTTTGTTTGTTTGTTTGTTTTTGTTTTTTTGTTGTTGTTTTTTTTTGTTTTTTAACTTAGAGACCGGCCCACAATTTAGAGGGGGTGGCCGATTGGTCCATCTTCAATATAGACAGTGGACGTGGACTAAACCAATCAGGATATAGTAGCTTACGAGAGCGGCCCCACCCCTTTCTCTGCACTGATCCACGCCACTTTCATGGTGTTGAGCGTGAAAACATGGAGAAGCGGAAGAAAGGAGGTGCAGAGAAGTTGCGGGCTAAAAGATTAAAAGATCTCGCTAGAGACGCTGAAAAATGTGCTAAAATAACAGACGTATTCTCTGGAGGGGCTGCTGTAGCCCAGGTTGAAGGTGAACAGGGACAGGAGCAGCCAGAGACTGTTGACAGGGAACCCGAGGGACAGAGTGACCAGGGAAGTGTAGCACAGGTACAGCAGGTAAGCAGGTAGTAATGTTAGGATAATACCGGGACTTTTAGGTGATGGACAGGCATGAAAATCGCTCACCTTTCAGCGAAATTCGCCGTTTTGAAGCCAAAACAGGTGACCTACCTGAATCGTGTAGAATTACATGAGAATGGTGAGCAATGAATAATGTTATTTCCTGTCGCAGCAGTTGCCTTAAATTGTGTTTTGTTTTTGTTCCGTGCGAGTTTTTTTCTACAGTATCACTGCAGTTAGTATGAGATTTTTCTGATTATTATCAAAAAATGAAAATGTAACCTAAATATGGGTCATTCCGCCAAAAGAGTGCAATTTTCTCTTTGTAACTCTAAAAAATTAAACTTCATTTTTCATTCCATTTAAATATAGAATTTAGTAATATACACATTTACTCATTCAAAATGAGTACTGGTCAATTTCAGGCTACTTTATTTAATTTATTACAACTTTTGAAAGTTTATTAAAATTGCATTTTTTTCTCTGCTGTTACCGAAACTCAAATGCCATTTTAAAACCATGTTTAAAAGAATATCAACCTCAAAAATTGTTTTCCCTTAGAAAAAGAGTTAATGTAGAAGAAATGGTTGGTTACATGATGAAAATACTAATATTTATGACAAAATCAGAATAATCTGGAAAAAAAAAACCATTTGGTAACAGGAATGAAAATCGGTAACAGGAATGAGTATGTGAGTGCGTTATGTGAGTATGTGTGATCAGTTTATTGTGTCAAACCCATTGCACTACTGAGCTACATGAAGAACATCATATTAATAATAATAATAATAATAATAATTATTATTATTATTATTAATTATTTGAGTAACAGCAATGAGGGTAACAGCAATGATTTTTTAGCATAAAATTAGCAATTGTGTGAAATCTAGCCATTTAGCATCTATGCTAGTAGCTTGAGCACATGGAGCACATTCTTAATATTTAACTGAAAATTTTATTTTGATATCAACAAATATTTTCTTAGAGATAATTTAGGTAACAGGACTGAGTTTTTAGATTGACCGTCTCTGACACAGCCAATATATCATTAAATTTAAGGGGGAAAAAATGAGATAACTTAGTTTTGGTCTTCCCATGACTTGCAGAAGACCCAAATGATGTTACTTCCTGCAGAACCTGTCACTGGTGGAATGTTCCAAAATTTTTAGGGGGAAATGTGTTTGGGTAACAGCAATGAGTGAAAACCTGGGGACAGCACTAAAATGTGAATTTTAACCAAAATATAATGACATTTTTGTAAAACTTTTGTTTTACGTTATTAAAAAAGAATTCAGAGACTTATTGTACTTTAAAAGTGTTGGTCTTACATAAAATGCACACATTTACTTGTATTTAGTTTTTAAACATATTGTATGGCTCTCACGGAATTACATTTTAAAATATGTGGCGTTCATGGCTGGTTCATGGCGTTCACTCCAACGTCGATGGAGATTAAAAGTCACACTCACTAACTTTCTTTTTCTCTCTCCTTCCATCAGTCTGCTTTTATCTTTTAACTTGTGTTTAGGACAGATTAGCTAAACTGAATGTTATTTCTATTTAGTCACCAGTAAAAATTGAGAGCATTTGACAGACACTGCTATCAGCCAGTGAGATTCTAACAATCTTTGTGATTTTTTTCTGATTCAGATCAAACCAGCCATACATCTATCAGATGAAGACACCGCAGCAGAAACTGAAGACCAGGAGAGCTTTGTGGAGCTGCTGAAGCAGATGCTTCATCTGAACGTCAGTAAACAGGCCTCCACCAGCACTGCCAGCATGGACCAACACAATGTCTCCTACCACGTTGCTCCTGCTTGGCACAATCCCCAAGAACATCCCCTCGTACTGGGCATTTCTACACAACCTTGCCATCCAAGACCAGAATCTACCGCAACCTCAGCAACTCAACTTCTCCACAGACAACACTGAACCTTTGAGGAAAATGAGGAGGAAAACTTTTGAGGCCTCACAGAGTGATGAAAGGTGGAGTTCTTACAACCATCCTCTTCTGATTTTTCTCTACTTACATGTTAAAATAGACAGAAACTCTTAAATTTGAAGAGATTCAAAGAGTACTCGGTTTGTGCTTTAGCCCAGAGAGTGGTCCGCTAGAGAGAAAGAGGATGAAGGTTGATTTAAACAAGACAACCACAAGTAGGCTCACTTTCAGCAACAGACTCATGTTTTCAACTGGCTTCAATTTAGTGAACCAGAAAATGTCTTTAGGTCAGATTAGTGTGAAGGGTTATAAAACGGGCTGATGAGGACAGAGATTATATAGACATAAACATTAAGTTAAATGTGTAAAAATGGTCACCTCATATAATTTTTTATTTTTTATTGTTATTGTGCTTTAAAGTGAATATGTAGGTGAATTACACCTACCCACATCTTTTGGGGTATTCCACTGTGTTTAATGGCGTAATGCGCAAACAGGTCAGTAGGTGGCGCCTAGCGGGAGAGAGGAACATAAAACCCTTAGAGCAGGGGTATTAAACTAAAGTTTTAAGAGGTCCAGTGAGAGAAAATTTCTTCAAGCGAAGGTCATAACATCATAATGTCAAACATTATGAATTAGTGTGATATATATATATATATAGAAGTAGCCTCATAGTTGTATCAACATCTGCAACTGACTGTTAAACAAAGTACAATTCAAAAATAATAAATAAATAAATAGAGAAAATAAAACATTTGAAAAATTGTGCAAAACAAATAATCAAATAAAGTGATTCATTTTAGAAAAATAAAATACCAGCAGCTTGAGTTTCCCTTTTTCTTTAACTGTCTCAACAAATTTTTACAACAAATGAATATAAACACATCTTAACAATTGAACAGTTTTACAGTTTCTCTTTCTTCCCCTCTTATATTTTATGCCCCGACTTTCTGTTGTTCAGTGAGAGAACTGAGCTAAAACTTCTCCTGCCAGGACTTTAAATCTGGGCTGGAATGGTGTCAGTGCCATCGTCTCTCCCTGTCTCCCGCTCACTCGTCTCTCTGTCTTCTCTTTTTGTCTCCGGCTCACTTGTCTATAAATGTCATCTCCCTGTATTCAGAGTCGCACTTTCACTCTCAAATTTGATTGGCTGAGCAGCGTCACGTGGGATGGACTAGAAAAGCTGTGCTGGTTAAAATATTAGCGCTGCGTCATGATGTAGAATCCCTCAATAATTTATTGATTGTAGGTCTAGGTCTGCATAGGATGGCATCTGGGTTGCTAATCAACATAAATATTCTCAGATAATCAGTTGTATACTGAAAGTTGGAAGTTGAATATTTAGCTATTCTTATGTTCAGCAGAATAAATCCTGCAGCCGAGCTGAGTGGAAGTGTTGTGGCTCTTTTGTCTTGTATACAGACAGAGCTACAATATAGTATACGATCCACACACTCCCTGACACTCACCAAGCCAGGGGGGTAATATTAGCAACAGAGCAGATAGAGTGGTGGTCCAAAATGCTGAAGACCCTGTCCCTTTCAAATATATTATTAGACCCAATCCAAAATGCAGTCGAGGACAAGCAGCCGTGATCAGAAGAGCGGCAATATAATAATAATGTAAAGTCATAGAAACTAATTAGAAATCGTTGAAAGTCTAAACATTATAGAAGTAGTTGACAGAACATTCACATTAAAACTCTGACTCTGACTTGCAATATGTGAACACCTTAAAATAGACAATTTTGGAAATTGGAAGTTTTCTAACTTTGTAAGTACAATATGATCATGTTTCTTCTTTCTTCCTTTTTCTTTTTAGAATCACTTAAAAACTCAGAAGAGGCTGCAACTGAGGCCACATCCAGCTCAGCCAAAGTTAAGCCTTAGAGGAAAAGGACATGGGCCACTTAAATGGCTTCACACGCTGGGATCAGGTAGATGTCACTTAACTTGTCTGTGATGATAAAATTTTAGTGTTAAAGTTCAAGAGATTCAAACAACATTTGGTTTGGTTTATGCAGACGTCAACTCACCGACTCACCAGAGAGAAAGAAGAGAAAACTGAGCCCAAGCTGTGTGAAGTCATGCAAAGGTAGGTTCACCTGTAGCAAAGCTCTTCGGTACCGGCAGCTTGATACACCAGTCTAAAGCTGTACCATTTCTACTTCTGCTATGACTTAACTAAGTCGACAGTAATCATAGTTTTACGAGCTATGATTACACATAAATCACATGATTTATGTGTATGTAGCAGAGAAATTTGTGACACACATACTGGATCATCTGCCTGTTTTATTTAATACTACAGACCCTTATTCTACAGTTTAAACTCCTGCACGGTGTCTGCACGCGATTAACCTCCTAAATATGTTGCAGTTTTCCATTGATTTTAAAGACTCTATGCTCTGTGCCCTGCATGGCTGTTTTGATCTGAGTGCTGAGGAGCTTCCCATACTTTTTTGACTCCACTTGTAATTGAGATCTTGGACTCTGTTGCTCCATTTAGGACTAAACACTCAGACTTGTGTCTGAATGATACAACCCATCACTCTCTCAGACAAACATGTAGATGAACTGAGAGAAAGTGGAAGAAGGACAAGCCAGAGAGCCATTAAAACTGCTAAAAACAGAGCATGTATCTAACTTTGTTTATTGGCTTCAGGTTCTTTTCGATGTGTAACTCTCTTATAAATCCCTGTGATACTTCTTGCATTGTACCAACATTCACACTGAAACTCTTTTATATTTTTTGTCAACAAGGTTTTTGCTCTTAGGTCTTCACCCACTCCCTCTGCCTTAGACCCTTCTGATCCTCCTATGTGCCCTGCTGTCTTCGATCAGTTTCTGCCTGTAGCGTTCTCCTTATTATCAGAGGTAGTTCATCATCTACAGCCTACAAATTGCAGCCTAGACAGTAGTTTTTAGTACTGTTAGGCCAATTATGATTGTTCTGATAAATACCTCTCCAATGTCAGGTTGGGTTTTAGATGGTTTTAAACATGCCGTGGTGCAGCATCTCATCAAAAAAGAAAAATCTTGACCCTTATTCTAACTTAAGGCCAATTTCTGACATACCTTTTCTGACGTGTAGAGAGAGTAGTTTTTATTCAATTGTAAATATTTTTAGATAACCATGGAATTTAGGAAAAGTTTCAGTCTGGTTTTAAACCACGGCATATTACTGAAACAACTCTTTAAAGAGTTTTTAATGAGCTTCTCTTCAGTGTTGATTCAGGGAACTCTGCTATTTTGGTGCTTTTAGACCTGACAGCTGCCTTTGACACTGTGGATCATAGGATTCTTCGTATCTTGAACAGTGCGTAGGCATTAAAGGTACTGCCCTCAAATGGTTACAGTCATACCTGACAGACTGGAGTTTCTTGCTTCACCTAGGTGAATATTCTTTGACTGCAGTCCCACTTACTTGTGGGGTCCCTCAAGACGCCAGTTTTATGTAGCATATGTTGCCCTCAAGGTCCATTTTTAAGAAACACAATATTCCCTTTCATTGTTTTGATAATGGCATTCAAATCTATCTTTGTATATCTCTTTGTATCTATCTGATACAAAGTAAAGATTCAGTGCAGGCCTTGCTGGACTGCTTAAGAGATAATAAAACATGGATGGATTTAAACTACCTAAACCTCAAAGGAAATAAGACTGAGATTGTTATATTTGGATGACTTGACATCTTGGATGACCCTGATCGTACTCTCTGCACTTTAGCTTCTTACAATCGATCTTTTGTCAAGAACCTTGGTGTGATTTTTGACAGCTTCTTCAAATTTGATAAACAGTGGAGTTCAGTTGTCAAAACTTTTTTTTTTCTGTTAAGACTGCAGTAGTCTGCATTTAGTACAAAACGCAGCAGCAAAAGAAAGCCTGATCGCATAGTAACACCAGAATTGGCCTCCCTCCACTGGCGTACATCATCACAACCCAGTTAGAGCACTGAGGTCGACCAACCAGATGCTGTTGGATGTTGGAAAAATAGAGGCAATCGAGCCTAGGTTTGAATATGTTCATATAGGGCCTGCTCAGAAACTTTTTTAAACTAATTTAATTGCATTTATTGCCAAAATGTTTATAATAATATCTGAGAGAAATATTTTAGTGTAAGTTTACTAAATCTGATGTTGATGCTTCAGTATAAGAGTCAAGACATTCTGATTATATGTTGTTGAGTCATTTCCCAGATCACAGCCATTTCACATTAAACCAGAGAAAACTTTTTTTTTTTGCCTTCCTGTACATTCCCCTTTCACATACAGCTGTGAGCTGACAATTTGTACCAAAGAGCAGCATGCCTTTCATCTGTGGAGGGAGCACCTGTGTGACTCGCTAACAGGGAAATGATGTCACCACCAACATGCACCCATGTTGCTGTGTTCAGACTCTACTGTCTGTTTCACAGATACATCAGCTAAATGTAGAGGCCGTTTCCTGGAAGCTCTCAACCTTCTTGTAAAGTCTAATGTGGGAGATCCCACGCTTGATCACAAAGCTGTGAACCAGTCTAAGCTTTGATTACCATTTAAAGGTACAGTGTACTTGAACATATTCAATCTTTCAAGACAGAACGCTGCGTGTTCATTGTAACATAGGAGTACCAAAATCACCTTTAATAGAGCTCATATTTTCTGTACTTTTCCTTGGTGGGAGTGGTAGAGAATTGCAAATAAATGTGGATTTACAATTTAGATTTCCAGGTGACTTGATTGTACGCCAACTCAACTTGAACCCACATGGTAACCAAAAGAAATCTAACTTATGGGCCAATTGTGCCCCAAGGGCTCCACCTACTTAACACCATTAGCAAACTACATGGGCAGAAACACAGTGGAACATATAATTAGGTACACCTGCCATACAGATGTTGACAGAAATATGCTTTAGTACTGACGTTATGATGTTATATTGGACTGCATTATATTCAGAGGCATCTCCTCTGCAAAAAAATAAATAAATACAGAAATAGTTATCTCTCACCTCGTCACTCCCCATAAGGAAACCCCCAGCTCAGCACAGCATGGAGTGGGGAGTGATAATAACTTTTCGTCTAGGGGAAAGGTAGACTCAGAGCCCACAGGTGGACGCTGCCTCTGATTGTAACAGAGGTCTATAGATTGAAGGATTCACTTTGTTTATGGTCAGAAGTGGAAACCCCTCTCAGGACCATTTTTAACCAGATACATAAATGCACCCAGTTTGGTTGGTCCAAGCAATGTAATTCAGCCCATAAGTCTGGTGTAATACAAGCATGACTTTTGAATTTTAATTTCAAAGCTGACATACATTTTCTCAGATAAAACTTTTTTTTAATCATTTAATGAATGAATGAGTGGATTGCACAATTTTGATATCAGAAATGGGATAGAAGCTCATTATAATTCAAAGCTGATGTCATTAAATAGACTGCCTAATATGGCAGATGATAAAAAGAAATGGAAGAAGTTCTTCAGTCGTCCGTCCTGGTTTGACATACTGTACCCTCTTGGGAAAGATCAAGGCCTTATCGATGCCCAGACTCTCTGCTGAGCACCCGAATGTCTTTTTCTTCATCACAATTGCAGTGTTCCATTTTTAGATGAAAGCAATCCCACTGAGGCACATTGTTCGTTCGGCATTTGAATGCAGGAACACAAAGGGAATAAAGCAAATTATATACAGTTTCAAGACATTTCAAACCTTAGCTTTATTTCTCTGTTTCTTTGTGGTTTTATCGTTCTCTCTTTCTCTCTCTCTGTATATATGTGTGTGTGTGTGTGTGTGTGTGTGTGTGTGTGTGTGTGTGTGTCTGCGTGGTATCCTGCTGGTTCCTTGGAGCCTGTAATTCTGACATGTTTTTTTTTTTGTCTGACTTTACTGTGTTTTCACCTAATGACAAAATGTTCAGACATAGCAAGCGGACAAGGCCTATGTGAACAGATGTTTTCAGACGGGAAGTAACAACACCCCTCCTTCCCCCTTTACCCATGTCAGCACTTTGCAGTGTCAACTCCATCACTTCCCCTTTCACCAAACAACATCTAAAGCACTCTCATAAAGACCTATTTGCATATTATCTCTACCCACAGATGTACAGTTTTGTTTACTGATGCAGTTATACGAGAACAAAATAAGGAAACTCACGCAATGGTGGGAAGACATACAAAGTTAACCAACATACAGCAACATCAACTAGATATCATGTGATTTCATATAAGTGTGACTAGTGTGAGCAGGCAGTATTAATTGCTTAGCTCAGTGACACTACAAATAACATGGTTCTTCCCAACCTAAATTGCTTTTACATAAACTTCTCTGGCAGTAAATGCAGAAGTACAGTCTTTGGTCTCTGTTTTACCTTCACTCTTTGCCAACAGTATGATCTCATTGTATGGAGAACCAACTACTAGACCTGGTGCTGGTGAAATAGTTACGTAATTAAAACAGTAAATGGAAATATCATTTCAAAATGATCAAATAAAACAATCCTAATCTTTTGTGCTCAGCTGGCGGTAGCACCTTCTTGGCTCTGTGTGTGTATTGATTTTGGTGGTTCTCTCATCTGGTATGTTGACAAGAGGCAAATACATACAGCAAAGCTAAATGGCTGCTATTTAATTTGGTTTCAATGATTCAGCAGTACGCCGTTTACCTGAAGGGGAAGGATACTGCAGCTTCAGTTTATCGGACCAGTGGGCTGTAGCTGCACACAAGCATTTGCAGTAGAGAATTTGTCTCTTTTAATCAATGGGTGTTGTTTTTTAATGCGAGTATAAAGAAGGGCTTTGATTTAGCCTGGAGTTACACAGTTATATGACAAGTAAAGAGAATTTTCACCTTGCTGTATTTGTGTGTCTTTGACCATTGGACTGTTTGTCCAGATGGTTGCTGGCTCACATTTCATCCATAATTCTGGTCTGGTGGACAGGTCAAAATACTAAAATTTACATGAACCTTGAGGTTTGTCAGACACACGAATAAAAGTAGCAAATTCAAAACGCTTCAACAACACAGCTGAGAACAAAAGGTGGCACCATAGTTGCTGAAGTCATCTGTAAATAAAGGTGTAGGTTGCATTTTCATTTTTCTCAGCACTGTTATCTTCCACCCACCATTAGCAACACTATGGTGGGTGCATTTTAAGTTCTGTGATTGGAGGCTTTTTGTCAAAATGCACCTGGAGGGTTGCAGTTAACATCTACCACAAAGTTTTACATACCTAAGCTTGTATCTTTGAACGTTTTATCAAAGAGCCACATATTTTCTGACACAGATGTTCTTCTTTTGTACTTATGATTCAACCAGCAGGAAACTGTAGAACCACCCAACTGTGAGTTACGTAACATTGTTTGTTGGAAATATGAATAGGACTTATATATCCAGATACAAGGGTGTCCAAAATAGCTCCTCCCACTTCGCAGCTCTGCTATGAAGTAGCATCGGATGTGTGCGTATCAGTGTTGCGATTCTTAGCGCGTTTACCAATGTCATTTTTTGGGCCAAATCAGTCATGGTTCAAAAACAGACAAAATTTGGCTGTTTCGTCCATCTGATGTAGTCTACAGGGATATTTGTTTTGGTCCACATTAAGCCCACATACAGTCTTAATACATTAATGGCACTGACACATAAAATAATGATTTACAGTATCATGATCTTGATTCTTAGAGAAAACCGTTTCAAACTCTGCACATACATCATTCTGCACAGTGAAGGTCAAACATCCAAGTGATGTAACAATAAGCAAAACTCTTTTTTTTCTTGCTGTCAGAAGAAACAATGTCAGGATTTTCTACTGGTATCTTTAAAGACAGCTTCTGTCTCTCTCTCTAACAGAGACATCACATTTGTCTCCATCTGCCCCAGAACGTACCTATTCCCTGTTGCTTTCCACTGTGTCACAGTGAGTTTGTCTTTCTCCATTAAGGCTCTGATGTTCTGGAAAGAGCTAAGCCCAGACTCTGGGCAGTCACATTTTATTATTCATTACATTTCATTCTTTCAATCTCTGCAGTGTCTGGCCTTGTTGGTGGTGCAAGTGGAATCACAGAATAAGCCTTACCTCTCTTTTAATACCCAGGACCCCACACTAACAGAAGATATTTATCGACAGGCTTAATATGAGTCATAGGTCAACCACATAATCACATTGCATCAGTGAGAGTGTATAAAACACCAGAGATTTTTTAAAATATGTGTCCTAATAATCAAGACAGCATATTCCTGTAATCAAAAATAAACAAACCAAAGAATTCTACTCTGTGAATGAGCGTAACCAACTGTTTTGGTTTTTTGTTTTTTTCTTTTAATTTCTGAGTAAATTTCACAGGATGTTGAACCCAGGGGGTTTTCTGTATCACAGATAAAGCTGTTAGCAGTAAGTGGTTACACCATTACAGGAAGTAGAGCAAAAGGTATGGGAAATGAAATGCAAGCAAGGTTTATAAGAGGCGAGGTGGTTCATCGAATGATGGGTTAAAAATTTCAGAGAGCTATTTGTGGCCTGCCGCTTCGCACGCCAGATACAGACAGAACAGCATGGAGACGCTTCTTTTTCTATTTCCTCAATTCAACTACATGGCCCCAAAGGAGGAAGCGTATTTCAAAATGCTTGGTCCAGAAGACTTGCAAGCACCAAAGATGAAGGACGATTCTAGCAGGTTGGTGTGTGAACCTTAGTTATTTTTAAATGGCTTTTTAATTTGTGATGAGTAGTTTCACATTGTACTTTAGCAAATGTTACAGGTACTATTGGAAATCTGAGAAATGCAACTTTAATCATGAGAAAAGAGATTAAGTAGCAGTTTCTTTTTTATAGAGGAACCTCATTTTAATCACAATAGCAAAACTCTGCCATAATAGATATGAAATGTTTCTACATGGTACCTTGTCAGAGTGTGGCTGAAAGCCACTGCTGTATGTAAAGCTGTTTGGCTTTTAAAAGCTGCCGTCCTCCATGATGACTCTCTTCTGACTTTTTGTTTAAACACATGTGCATACGTGACTTGTCTTGCAATTTGCACCACAAAAATGTTGTGTAATTTCTGGAGTGTCGTGTAAGGCACTTTAGAAATGTGTCTGTGACAAGTTACAGATTTTGTGACTAGTGCCACAGCTGGTCTCATTGACCGTTTGTGGAACCTGATGTTCTTTTCTCTGTTGTTTGCAGACAGAAAGACAAGGAGAGGAAGAGCCGACTAAGCCTTTTTCTCACCAAGTCAGGGTCTCATGAAAACGTCAGTCCCCATAAAAAGACAAATACGACATCCAGCAAGTAAGGCAAAATCCATTAATTTCATATACAAGCAGTGCTGTTTGGAGACAAGTATTATTCATTTTTAACCTCAGTTTCCAACACTCTCCATGACTCATTGCACACTTATAGAAACACGGCATCTCAACATCTCATGAGAATCCTAAACATTTTTGCTGCATCATTAGGGAAGAGCTGACTGCATCTCTGATTTATTTATTTATTTATTTTATTTTTTTGCAGCATCTCACCAGAGGCAGCTTTGCAATGGAGCGACTCCTTTGAAGAACTGCTCAAGCACTCAGGTCAGATTAATGCCCCCAAACTTCTCAAAAACATTGTGTCAAATTGCTGCCCAAAACAGTTTTGCCTGCTGTCGAACAGTTTGCTCCATTTGAATTGTAAACTGTTAAGGAGTGCTAGAGGCAATAAATAGTTAATGGAGAGAGCAAGTGAGAGTTTCACTACATCTTTTAATGTTTGTTAGCACAGATAGTAATACAGAAACTGCTCAACTTCCTCGTAATCACAGAAGTTGCACTTTGGTGCTGCACTGAAACACTGTGGACCACTGTATGTGCTCATCTGGGAATGATTAATGCAGTTAATGCAATATAATGAAGATAATAATACTATCTCAGTATATTAAAGCTACTGCTTATTATATGATTCAATTATGTAATTATGTATAGGCACATTTTAGTGACTTTGTGAGGAGGATGTTATGGGTCCATCCCTCCTTAGCACATCCTGCTATAATCAAATCTGAGCCTCATTTGCCCATCATGCTCACAAAAGTTACTGATCTGATTTTTAGCTGTCATGTACTTTCTTTTACTCTCACTCCAGTAACTAACAGTGTGTCTCTGTCTCTACATCTTTCTCTTACATCAGATGGTGTAGAAACCTTCTCTCAGTTCCTCAGGACAGAGTTCAGTGAGGAGAACATTGAGTTCTGGTTGGCCTGTGAAGAATACAAGACCATTGATTCTGAGACGAAGCTGCTGTCCAAGGCCAAATATATTTATACAGTATTTATTGAATCGGAGGCCCCTAAAGAGGTATGGCATGGCATGTTTATTTATCATAAACTGCACAGATGTAAATACTGCAAAATAGGCTGTAAAGTTGAGCTGCAAAGGCCCAGAAAAAAAACCCCTGTGGTTTAGCATTTTCTTTGGCTTACTTGTCACTGAGGGCTGTTGGAGGTTTGAAATATTTATGCCACTGTAATGAAAATAACAGTGGGCGAAATCTAAAGCTCTGCATAGTCATGAGCCTGCAGCAGGTTGACCTTTGTGAACAATCGTTAGGAGCAAGAGCTCACTGAGGTCATGCATCTAGTGTGTGCAACATTACAAAGCGGGTCAAGTTATTTCTGTGCAAGACAGTTGCAGTTTCAGTGATGCGACCGCCATCCGATATGCTTTCAGGGCCTGTAGCAGATCTGACCGTTTTGTGTCTGGTCGGATTTTTTTTACATACCTCTGCAGAGCTGAGAGAGCGTCACCCACGTACTTTCAGTCTAAGATAAATGTATGTAAATATGAAACATGTTTTTTTGGAGCACTCTGCAGTAACATGAGAGCGTATACCAGCATGATTGATTTAATTCGTGTAAATACATTAATTTAAAAGAATCTAACTGGTATCAAATGGTGAGAGATACTGCAGCTTTGAGAGTTGTATCAATGGTGGTTATTTTTATTGCTTCACCATTGTTTGTCTTTAAAAGGAAAAAAAGAAAAAAAACATTGTTAAAAGATGATTCACAATTCGCATAATTATGATTGTCTTAGTATATTTAATCACACAACTCATTCATAAAACTAGGAGCCAGAAAATGAGTATCTTTATCTGGGATGATATCCAGGAAGATGCTGTATGCCAGCAATTGCTTGTGTGAGCTTTAAACTCAACTGCCGCAAACAAAATCTGAAAAACTCTCCTTATTAATAATGTTGAGTCCTGTAGCAGCATCTACAAGCCTCAGTCTTATCTATCACCAAAAGAGCAGGGTCATAAATTACACAGATTTTACCTGTGGCTTTAAGTGAATCAGAAATTTCCAAGTGGTGCTTGTGTCCTTGTAGAAAGAGATCCTCTGAGGAGAACTCATTTCTCAAGCACAGAAAAGCATCTTTACTGTCTGAATTGGGCTTAATGTTTGATGTCATGTGTGTAATTTTTTTAAAATCATGCAGATTTTGATTCTTTCAAATGGATCTGTTTCACACTGTTCACTCACTGTGGGTCTTGGGGTTTCCCCTTCTTCCTCATCACTATTTCATGTATTCTCAGCCAGAAACAAATCTACTAGGGCCTTCATCCACCCCATTTACTACTGTGTTGTTCTAAATTTTACTCAAATCTACCTCGCAAGACACAGAAATCCCTAACTCACGCCTTCAGACCTACACGGATGCGTAGTGCATCATCACATGTAGCATTCCTTTTAAGTATAGATTTAATGTATGTAGTTGATTTGCACTATCACTGACTGTGTTATTCTAAATTGTTTTTCATTGTCTTTCCTTTCATTCAGGTCAACATTGACTACAACACCAAGATGGCCATCCAGAGGAACTTAGCACGGCCCACAAAGAGCTGTTTTGAAGCCGCACAGATGAAAGTCTACAGCCTGATGAAAAAGGACTCCTACCCCAGGTTCCTGCAATCTGACATTTATCTGCGTGTCACCAGGCGGAAAGGCCCCGGGGCCACCATGTTTCGCAGAAGGTCACGCTCCTGTGTATTCAACGAGAGAGGCGAGGCCACGACTGAACCCTCGGCCTGGTAGTCGTAAAATCGCAGGTGTAGTAGCTCACTCTGTGAAACAGATTATTATATAGGAGATAATCCGTGATTTTCTGCACAGCTGTTGAAACATAATGTGAGGTGCAGAGACTTATTATCCACAGGTTTGCTTTTGCAGAGTGCGTTATTTTTTTATAATCGCAGGGGCCATTATGGATTATCCCAATAACATACCATGGCGGCATGCCAGTGACAGTAACATGTAATAGTTTGACATTTTGGGAAATAACATTGTTTTCCTGCCATGAGTTAAACATGAGGGTTGATCCCACTCTCGTGTGTAAATATGAAGCTATAGCCAGGAGATGCTTAGCTTAGCTTAGCATGAAGACTGGAAACAAGGGGAAACAGCTAGCCTTCATAAGTGTTAACAAATCCACTTATCAGCATTTCTAAAGCTCTATCTATCTTTTCTGTAGTGTTTGGGGGAGTCTTCACTAAGCTAACTGGCTCATATCTACCATGACTTGAGAGTGAAATTGATTTTCTCAGCTAACTCCCAACAAGAAAGCAAATAAGCATATTTCCCAAGATGTACTTTTTCTGTAAGTACTGTACTACACAGCTGAATAACAGCTGCCAACATTAGACTTCCAAATCTAAGAAGAAATGTATAAAGGTTATGAGGCCACTACGTCACAGCCATGTGGTTATGTGAAAATAACGGACACCCTCGGGCCAATCGAACGAATATTCTCTGTGGTCACAGTATGAAACCAGATTACTGAGCACTTGCAGCAAAGATCTTTCCATTCTCTCTCTCAGAGGCATTGCACTGCTTGTGGATTGAACCTGATGATTTCTCTTTCCTTTCTCAAACCTTGCAAAACTTGAATGACAATGGGATGGTTGGAGACAGAATCTAAGCTGAAGTGCCTCCATACTACTGACAGTACCCAGCCAGGTGTGCAGGCAGCCACACTGAGGCGACTCTCCTGACTTCAGACACGTTTAACTTAAATTGCTTCGTCTTCTGATCCAGCAATAGCACCTTATACAACATTAATACAGTTGATATGGTGAACAAGCTAATTTGACCATATCTCATTAAAATGGACTCATGATTTTATCCCTCGCACTGTCCAACCCCCTCCAGACTAACTTGCAGTGAAAGCCCACAGCCATAGTGCCTGCAAAGCATTGAAACTTTTTAATGAGGGATAGAGAGCTTTCATTCATTTTCTGTGATTAATTAGAATGTATCCCATTTTCACACACAGAAAATTCATATATCTTATTTTGAATACTAATAATACATTATATTAATAATGATTGCTGTTTTTCAGTTTGCTGCCATCTAATATAATTTATGTATTATTATGATCATATGTGTTGCCTTGCTGTTGTAAATGTATATACTACAATATGTGGAGTAACTCAAATAAACACTTTCTTATAAAAGTAGTTTTAATGAGGCCTTTAGTGTCATTAATTAGCTTGTATGACCTCTTCTAAATGTGACAAATGAAGCCGTAATATGTGCATATTGCACTAGTGGGGAAAATTGTGATCGTGCGTAGCTCGCTATTCCTGAAAAATTAATAAACCTTATCAACTCCCACCACTCTAGCACAGAATTATTCATGTTACTGTGTATGTATGTATGCACAAGCTACACTTCTTACAAAGACAAATGTGTATTAATTCAAAACTGTCAGTGATCCCACTGAGTTTGCCCCCAAACTCCTGCATATGTAGAAATAAACACATCCCAGTACATACAAACAGGACTGGTTTAGCTCATTAACACAGATGTCAAGGTCTCCAGTAGCCTTCAGAGGGATGAAGTCAATCTCAGCCCAAGTTAGTAATTTTAGAAAAACCTATTGGAACACCTCGCAGTTCACATTAATTATGCATCCATGTATACGACAGTGGCACGCATATACTGCGATTCCTGCTGTCTTCTTGCACAAATAATCAGAGAAGGAGGGGGAGAACATAATTATGTGTTAACAAAGGTAGAGGCTCAGCTGGCCTGCCAGATTCATCACAGCTTAAGACTAGTTGCCCGCTAAGAATTTACTGGCAGATTTCTTTTCTCTTTCCCATTGGTATTTAAATTTGTGACTCAGTTGGTGCTAAAAGCCTCTGAAATCATCCACAAGTTAAAGATGTATTGTAGAACCTCTGAGGGGAAACAAAAGAGTGAGAAAGCAGTTTGCCTGAAGATATGAGCCTTGTAAAACAAGATGAATACTGGTCTAAGAGGAGTTTAAAGCAAAAAGAAAAAATTTATTGTGAGGTGTCTAATAGTAGAGTTTTACCCGGACTGTCTAAAACAGAGGTGTCCAAACTGTTCCACAAAGGGCCGTGTGGCTGCAGGTTTTTGTTCCAACCAATCAAGAGCACACTGTTTGACCAATCAACTGTCTGAAGACTGAGATCAGTTGATTAAATGAGTCAAGTCTGGTGTGCTGCTACTTGGTTGGAACAAGAACCTGCAGCCACATGGCCCTTTGTGGAACAGTTTGGACACCTCTGGTCTAAAACTAATAGGTTTATTTTTAAAAGAATCCTCAATTAAACCCAAAGGCTGGCCCATGAGCTCTAAACTTCTCTCTCCAGACTTTAACACCACATGCCTCCATTTTTAGAAACACCTTGTCCCATCAGAGACTTTTAACTGACTCTGTGTTAAAGTTAGGAATAGATCTCCTGAATCCCAGGCTCATATGTTGAACCTTGCTTGCTTGCACTTGATGCTGGAGGCCTGCATTGATATTGATAAATAAATAAATTTCAGTGCAGCTGCGAGCAGAAGGCCACTTTCAGCTTGAAAGTCTCAAGGTGAGTTTGTGCCTTCCGCTCCAACACTGTACATGTGGATGAAAAACACATACAGCTGGTTGGCTGATGGACTGCCTGCCCATGATTCTGAAAGTGGCTTCATGTTCATCAATGAAAAAGTGGAAGGTGTCCGGAGGTCAAATAACTCTTAAGCACAGTGTCTGCAGACTGAAGGCCACAGCCACAGCCATGTCTACAAGGAAAGCATTGGACCTGTACAAACAAGCTATTTTCCTCAGTTGTATGCCACAACCAATCACTGCTGCATCTGCAAATGCCTTTAAAAGCAGTGGGAAGGGGAAAAAAGGTTTGGTAAAAGAAAATATAAAATGCAGTAGATTTATGTAACTCAAGCTGATTCTCAATGTTTTTCACTAAAGGTGAGTAGAGTTTTTTTCTAGCATTATTTATTAGGTTTTGATGTATTATGTAGAGGCCATCTAATACTGGATAAAATTGAGATGCCGTGATAGTAGATAAAAAAAAAAAAAAGAAAGCAGGGTCACTTGATGAAACCGTACAAGTCGGTATAAAGAGATGAGAAACTTTCTAATTAAATCAAATGCATGCTTACGGAATCATTTTCAGGGGCTTGAAATCTAATTTAAATGGGTTTTTGGTTACATCTTCATTCTACAGCAACCTCCACCCTGCTGTCCGGGACTTGCGCAGCTTCAGCAGAAGGGTCTAAACCCCATTCATGTTCAAATGAATAGAGCAAGCAAGACCAGCAGCAAAGAGAAACACACAAATTCAATGCTGTCACCAATTACAGAGAAATGTGGACACATGAGGGGATTGTAAAGAAGATATAGGAGGCCTAGAGAGTATTAGAGTGCCACCCTGTGTTTGATGAAAAGAATGCAACTTGGTATGATGCCACAGTGCATTCCTGTATCACTACTGGGACATGTCATGGTAGATCTATGAAAATGAATCACTGCTCTTTCACAAAATGAGCCGTTTCAGGGCTGTATGGAGTCCCTTTTGTCCTTGGATGGCAACACTGGGTGGTCACACTTTTGATTTAGGAACATGAAAGGCTAAATCACAACAAGACAAAACATCTTGGTTCCCGGCAGTGCCTTTTTTGAAAAACAAATTCCTCAACTTGGTGCATCTACACACATGCAAATAGGGGCAGCCTGGGTGTTTTCCATCACCTGTTGTGATTTACATTCTTGGTTTGTTTGGGCCCCATCACATTATCAGCAGTGGTCAGGAAGGTCAGGACAGGTTAAAATTCACTGGGCATACTTATGATGAGTGTATTATGATTCACTGTGTGTCATGACCGGCATACATCCCACAGACCCAAAGGACCAGAGGACAGTCCTTCACATACTGTCCTCTATGTGAATGAGCATAATGCTATTCTCGGTAGCTGAGATGCCTTTCCTGTTAAATCACAAGAGTTTGAGCTCAAACAGTATGTAAATTCTTTTGTAAACATTAGGCAAAATGTACTGTGAATAGGTGAAGTATGCCGCACAGTGTCAAAGTAAATTCTAAATCAAACAAGTAAACATCCAATCGTGGATACTGAAAACTACACAATAGACTTTATGTAAATACTGCTGCTGACTCAGCTCTAGCAGTATTTAATCACACTTCTGTGAATGTGCAAAGGTGAAAATTCATTCAGTTCTTCACCTGACATCGATTTTTCACACGAACAATTTTTTCAGGATTTTTGCTGTCTGTTAGTCCACCACTGTGGTCCAGTGGGAAAAATCTCAGCTATCTGGTGGACTGCCTTGAGATTTAGAATTTTTTGAACAGTCATGGCCTCTTGAGGATGAACCCTAATGACTTTGGTCATCTTCTTACCTTTTCTTTACCACCACAAGCAGATTTTTCTTTTAATCTAGAAAAAAATCAACTAGATGGATTGGCTAAACAAGGTTTTGTAAACATTTTCATGGTCTGCAGATAAATCTCAGTGACTATGGTGAATTTGACCATGAAATTGACGTTTTTGGTCTTGAGCAAAATGGTTCAACATCTATAGGATTCTATAGATACAGACATGTATGTACAATGTATTCCTTAAAATGAAATGTAATAGGAGAAACAGTAGGTAATCGGAGCTGTAATTATTACTGGTGTCGAGCTGAAGAATTACCCACATACACGATCTGAATGGGATTAAAATCAAGTCACCACAACACCCTAGAAATAAATCCATGCCAATGTAATGATGATTTTTCAAGCTTTTTTGAAAAAAAAAAAAAAAAAAGAAGCTCACCAATTTATAGACATGCAGGACTTTTGTCCAAATCACAGCCTTTCTGTTTCAATGGTCAACAGTCATCTGAATCAGCTGAAGGTGTTGTATGTGGCACATTAATAAATCAGTACTTTCAGTTTATGTTTTTGTCATGATGAATAAGGAACTCTGCAGACATGCAAATAGCAGGAGGTCGAACCTTTTCCTTAATAGTGAATTTGTTTATGGTTATTTGTTTATGGTCAAGATATTTCCTGGAGCTTCCTGACCATTGTTAATTGCTTTAGTTAAATCTCATCCTGAATTTGACACGTAGTAATCTACCACAGTCCCCCACTGTGTTACCATATCCCTCACTATAGAACCTGGTTTATAGTCCTTATTAAGTGGTGAAGAAATAAAGTATCTGATCTTTAGAAATTCATTGGTTTCTTGATCAGATTCATTTAATTATTCCTTAATCTGAAATTCTCAGACTGTCACATCCATGTTAATGGTGATCACTGTTTTGGACATTGGCGAGGTCAGCTTTAATCACAGCTGAGCTCTCTGCTCTTCAAAGTGCGACAGGCATGGAAGGATGCCCCGTCTCTCCCAAGAGCAACAGCACTTTGCATACAGATTTCCATATATTCCATCTATGTAGGGTGGGGTAGGGGGGCCATTTAGATTTGTTCAGTCACTTGACTCCCTCATTTCCAAACAATCACAACCCCATCTTCAGTCTAGCAGGATCTTATCTCTGTCTCCCTTCGTAGAGGACGAGGAGATGGCGATAAAGTGAGTTACTGCATATTTGATTATTGGGCCTTTACCATTTTCAGCAGACAACAGCTTACAGCAGCCATGTGGAAAATACCAAAGAGGTTTCCACTCACTGTAAGTCTCACTTGGCATTGTGCTTTTATTTCTGAATGGGTTTATAGTGACTGGAGGATGATCAATGCATTAGACTGAGTGTTTGCAGGTCATCTTAAAACATATCACATACTTAAAATGATCAATTAATTGGTCTGCAGGTGAGGTTTAGAGGTATGTGCTGTGGAGTTCATAGATAACTGGGCTAGTGATAGATCTTGATGCTCTTTTCAAGGGTAGATTGTGTTGCTTTCCCAAGGATCCACTGGAGGATGTTGAGGCTTGGACTGAGTCTGTGGACAAAGTCCTTGGTTGCAAAGGTGAGAGTCTCTTCTGACTGTGTATATATATGTATGTGTATAAATGTATATATAAATGTATAAAGATTTGTTTGTACATACACTTTCTCACTTTACATGCGGTCATCTCTGATTTCCAGCCGGACAGATAGCTTTCCGGGAGTTCCTGAAGTCTGAGTACAGTGAGGAGAACATACTGTTTTGGCTCGCCTGTGAGGAGTACAAAAAAATCAAGACCGTCCCAGAGATGATCTCGTCTGCCAACAGGATCTACTCAGAGTTTGTCCACTCAGAAGCACCAAGACAGGTAAATGACTGCAAGTTGTATAAAAAAAAAAAAAAAAAAAAGAATTGTAGGAATTCAAATTGGGAACATGTGCAAAGATGGTTTTTAGTAAGCCTACTGTGATGTAGTAACTGTGATAAAGCTGTGTATTTGTGCCTCAAGTTGTTTCCCCCCAAGAAAAGAGTTGCTCTAATACGCCCCTGGGCAATATTGTTTGATTCTAGATCAACATAGATTGTGGTACCAGAGAAAACATAACAAAGAACATCTCCCAGCCGACCCTGACTTCATTTGATACAGCACAAAAGCTCATCTACAGCCTGATGGCCAGGGATTGCTACCCGCGGTTCCTCAAATCTGACATCTATCAGGGACTCCTGAGGAGAACCCATTCAAGGTGACTGTTTTAAAACTGACAGCCTCTCAGATGAGGGCTGGCGAAATCTTCTCTCCAACTCTGATCTGCTGTAGCACACTTTGATTTCAGTGTGGATAACAGGTTTATGCCATACAATCCAGATCCTAAGTGTAGCAGAAATAGCTTTTCCCAACCTGTGTGATTCAGTAGACAGTTACAGCTCAAGTGAATTTGAGGTTTGTATTATACTTTATATCTTTAATCATGTTAAGGTTAAAAAAATTATTTAAAGAGACTGCGCACATAATTCTTCTGTGATTATCTATCTTCTCTCCACCAACCTTTCAAGTTAAAAATTAAAAAAGGATTCCTTTATTGTAAAGTATTATCAAAAGTTTATACAATTGATTACGGAAATACGAATCCAAAAATAATATGAGAAATTCAGCTTTCACTTGCAAATAAATATGAGTGTATTGTTAAACTTCTCTTGCTTTTGTGTTCTATCAAACATTTTCTTGTACATTTACGCTGTAGTTTTTGAAATATCTTAAAAACAAAAACTAAATATAATCAGTTGAATGACATTTGGGTGTGGTCTTTTTGAATGTAATGCAAATCACCTTTGTTGTTGTCAGAGAAGGGCTGTCTGCATACACTGTACTGTAATTTGGTCATTGGTCACATAAACACCAGATGGCAATAGAGTCCTTCAAGCAACATCACGTGGTCAAGTGATGTCTGGGGCAACTTCCTCCAACCTTATGTAGTGTATTTCTACATCATCTCAGCTGCACTTAGAAGAAGTGTGTACATTAAGCATAACAAGAAGAGGAACTTTATGAATCAAATCTGTCTAGAGTTAAATTTATGGTAGCAGACCGGGAGCGGGAGGGCGGGGTTGTGCTTTTGGTGGCAATTCAATCGGTTTCATCTTGCCAGGCGAAATCATTCATCGAGTATCAAGTATTCATCAAGTATCAGAGAGGACTGAGGTCACAACTTTGAGTCAGATGAAATGGAAAAAGTCTCTCACTGAGCTCATTGTGCTTTATGTAAATCTCCCTTCAAAATAAGATCAGTGTAGGCTGTGTCATGCAGCCTACGCTGATCTTAGTTTTTGGTCATCTTAGACAGTATTTGTTTTTCATTTTTCATTTCTAGTTAGGACATTGAATTTTACAAGCTAATTGTCAATGTAAAAAGTATGCAAATACACTAAAGAACACAATAAAGCAGGTTTTCTAAACTGCTTTTAGATACATTGTTCAGATCCACCATGATATTTTCTCATGGAAAATATTGCTATGAGCATATAGGATTTAAATCAATAGAACATGATGGATACAATACTTAAAATATTGTTCCCTTTTGCATATTTAACCTTAACACAATTTATTGTCTGATCTGTTTTTTGTGTTTGGAAAGTGGAAGTAGGCACAGCGTGGTTTCTACATGTGACTGCTGAGTGTTAGACAAACAGTTTGTTCTGTTTATGTTGGTGGCATTAAATGTGCAGGGGATTTATTTTAAGAGG
Organism: Toxotes jaculatrix; assembly: GCF_017976425.1. Classification (NCBI taxonomy): domain Eukaryota; kingdom Metazoa; phylum Chordata; class Actinopteri; family Toxotidae; genus Toxotes; species Toxotes jaculatrix. Next base: position 8,655,656 of record NC_054407.1, read on the forward strand.
TGTTTCACATGTTTGGCAGAAGCTGTGTTGTGCAGACAGCTCACCGCAACTTCCTCTCGTGTAGATATCTCTGGTTGCATTCACCTCTTTGTGGGAGGAGGGTTAAGTTCGTTGGGTACTGTAATTAAAAAAAAAAAACAATGTGTTTGACAAACCACGTTTAACCTTCAATTGTAGTTATGGAGGAAAATATGCAGGTGAGAAGAACTGTGGAAGATATTGCTTGCAGGAAGTGGAGAAGACACAAAAATGACAGAAAGTGAGCACAGTTATAATTGTCAGAGTGACAACAGTTGATGGAGGAAACTCACAGATGGGTGTTGCAACCGATAAAGAAAATGTCTGAGATAACCGTTTCTGTCACCACAGCAAGCCAAAAACAGCTCTGTCCTATCACAAAACATTTCCTGTCAAGTATGAGCATAAACAAAACAAAACAGTATTTGCTTGATGTTCAAAAGCAACCCATTACCTTTACTTGCACACTTTACGTGGGCTTATTTTGTGTTTATGTAAATTTACATGTCGCTGAATTTGTCAAGGGGGGCCGCTTGTTAAACAAGTTACAGCACACATAAACATATTAGTTTTATTAAGATGTATTGATTCAGGTAATACTAATTGAAAATGTGTATTTAAGAATTAATTCTCAAAGAGCCATATCATTTTTCTCCTGTTTGAGCCCATGCATTTACACCAAATTGAATGTTCTTTACATTTCTTTCCAAATGCATATACATTCTTATTCTTTGGCGTGTTATTCTTGTCTTTCACCAGCCAATGGTTTTCAACTGCTTCACAACAGTATGAAAATCAAATAATACAGACCCTTACAGGACAAACAAAGTCCTTTGAATTACTGTAGATGTTCACAGTGAACATCATGCTTGCACTTCCTGTTGTCAGTTACATAACGATTTTGCAGTAATACAGTTGCAAGTGCAGGTTGATTTAAAAAATGAATTCAGAACAATACAGTACAGAACACAGAACAGGATGGTACTGAGGTCAAATTAGGTGAATTCCATTAGGCAGAATAAAGTGAAAGCAAACAGCTTTCACTTTATTCGACACAGATACGTTTTCTGAAGAAATGCAACAGACATTTCAGGCTTAATCTCCACATGCTGGTTTTAGCCCTGCTAGCAGCATGGCTCCATGGATGGTTGTGTATGACTTTTTGTTAGTCAGTCTCTCCTGCACTTTTAACCAGACTAAAATATTTCAACAGCAACTGGACGGATTGCCTTGAAATTGTACAGTCATGGTGCCCAGAGGATGAAGTACAATTATTTTGGTGATCCTCTTACTTTCCCTCTAGATGGATTACATAATATAATTTGCTAACATGCTAAACTAAGATGGTAAACATTGTACCTGCTTAACATCAGCAAGTTAACATTGTCATTGTGCACATGCTAGCACACCAGCATTATCATTTAACTCTATGCCTAAGTATGTCCTAACAGAGCTATTATACAGTAAAAGCCTTGAATTGATCACAGGGTTTGCCAGTAACTAAAGAAGGGGTTCAAGAATTAAATGATCTGGGTGAATAAAAAACTTTGCAAGTGTGATGTCAGCCAAGTATGCGACACTTTACCATTGTCTGAGTAGAGAGAACCAGAGTAAATTAGATGTATGGAAAGTATGTCTGAAAATTTTCAGGCTTTTTGCAGATATGAACACAAAAGCTGGTTTGCCGGCAGTTTTGAAGTTTCTCCAGCCCTGAAGATGTTATTATCAACAACATCAGATTTCCACGTGACTATATAACAAATTTGACCCTGGTGACTGAAAACAGGGGGGGTTCAAGCATTCTGCATCACTTATGAGGATCAGGAACTTGCATGATGCTTAAGGTTTTTAGACATTTGGTAATGGATGTGGTGTCCATCGCTGACTGCCACAGAGTATATTTTAAACTACCAGTAGAGCAGGCCAGTTTTGAAATAAAAAAAAAAAAAGAAATTGAGTCGCTGCTTGAATTCACAACAGAAATTTGCTGGATATATCTGTATTGTCCATACTAAAGGAGACATGATGTTGTGAATCAATCCATAAGGAAATAAAGGTCCACAGGTTCAAAGGTGACAGAATCCAAAGATGGATGACGGATGCTTTTAGAGAGGCGTATGGTTTAGAGCTAAGGGGTTCTTAAATTTCATACGATAAAAGCAGATAATTAAGCACATCTTGAGTACCGTGACAAGCTGTAAAATCTGAATAAATGTGTTTTAAACAGAAATGATCAGTCATTAAAAAAAGAAGTTGATCTGCAACCATTTCCTCCTCAGTCTTGGAAAGTTCAGATCAGTGTTATATTGCTTACATCGCTGGGACTGAAGTAAGACAGAGGAAAAAACAAACAAACAGCGGAACTACACCTGACAACATTTATAAACTTGATAAAAGCAATCATGAGAAAACTGGAACTTAAAGACTGATCGTGTTCCTCTGGAATTTAAAAAAACTAAAAACAAAAAGTCCAGGAAAATCTCCAAACTACAAGTGAAGGCTATTGTTTCGTCAAAACTACCTGGTAACATACACTGTTGCTCATAAAGTTGGAATAAAATATATTTTACCTCTTCTCATGAAATGATTGTGACAAAGTGATTTATTCTTGATAGATAAAGTGTATATCTTCTCAAGACTTTATTGATTAATCTCTTCCAGTGTGATTACTGATGTATATAAATAGAAATAAAAAGAGGAATGTGTCTGAAAACAAAATTATTTCAACTTTATGGGCAACAGTGTATAAACAGGAAATGAACAAGACGGTCATTAGTATCTTATTTATGACAAAAAGCTACATTATACCCTCTGTGTCTACAAGCTTGAATTCTGTCCAAAATGGAATCAAGGGGGGCGGCTGAGTGATATAAGATGCACACCATGGAACCACAGAGACCCTGGTCTGGTTCCGGTGGGTGACCTTTTCTACATGTCACCCCCTCTCTGTTTCCCCTTGTACTTCCTCCACTGCCTCCACTGTCTAAGATCAAACAATGGCAAGAGGTTGCTACATGGAAACCAAGACATCGTTAAAGTGATGTAGCAATGCACTTGCAGAAAGAGAAGGCTCAAATTGACTCAGGGGAGTGCTGTGGAGTAGCATTAAATGTTTGAAGCTAAATTCAAGACAAGTTCAAGACAAGAATCGTATGTTAGTTGTCCTCACAGGACAACACCAAGTCAAAGGAAGAATATGATATTGGGTTATTTGATCCATAAAATAACCCCAGCATCTAGTTCACTAAACCTGAAACATTGGTTTAAGGCATTGGTTCTCTGGCCACACTTGAACAGAGACTAAAACATTTGCCTATCTGATGTTGAAGTTTCCACAGCAACATTTGCATCCCCAGACTTTAAACCAAACAAGTAATGATGCAGGTCTGAGCAGAGTACAGACATACAACTGTAGCTGCAGTCTGTGTATATTTGCGTCATCCTCAGCTTCCTCTTTTTCTGTGGTTAGCTGTTGTGACGCTACTCACCAAACTCATCTCAGACTCCTGCTATAAGTTGACGCTGAGCAGGTTCCTCAAACACACACATACAGTGGCAGTTGGAGATATCATAAGTGTAACACAGGCACACTTGTACAAAGCGTTGTTGCCATGCCAAGTCTAGTCGCATCACCACCAAGGGAGCTTCTGCACTTCAACATGGACACTGAGAATAAGAAGAGGAAAGATAGGTAAATATTTTAACTGATGCATAATGCCTCCTACAGCATCTCTAGTCATTGCTGATCAAACTTTATTTATAACATGAAAATGTCAGTAAAATATGTGTTTGTTTGGTTAACTAGCAGAGGAAACCTGAAGTCTCGGCTGCAGTGTAGATCATCTCAAACTGCTAACACTGAAGGGTAAGTGAAGAAAACTGGAAACTAAACGTGAAAGTGTTGACATACTTATTGCATGTATGAGTGACAGTGCACCCTTCTTTTGCAGGCTTTGTTTTGAAGAGATGTCCCAGTGGTCACACTCACTAGAGAGACTCCTATCATCCAAATGTAAGTTAATCAATGTACAGATAGTCAGTAGTCATAGTCAATATCCTTCCTCAGCACTGTCTAACCGCTGCTCATTTTATCTACCTTTCAAGATGGCATGAAGATCTTCCAGGCCTTCTTAAAGTCAGAGTTCAGTGATGAAAATATTGACTTTTGGATGGTTTGTGAGGACTATAAGAAGATCAGGTCTTCCTTCAGGATGTCCTCCAGGGCCAAAAAGATCTTCAAACGCTACATTCAGGCTGAGGCTCCGAGAGAGGTAAGCACAGGGGTTTTTATAATGATTTACAGCTCTTTTCACAGTACTTACCACTACTGCCACTACTTTAGTATTCATTGGTCCTCATCATGTTTCCTTATGCTTCCAGATCAACATTGATCACAAGACCAGGGAGCTGATCAGGCGGAACATTAAGGCTCCCACTGCAGAGTGCTTCAACGATGCCCAGAGGATTGTCTACGGGCTAATGGAGAGGGACTCTTATCCACGTTTCCTCAGGTCTGACATCTATCGGACTCTAATGGACTCTACATCGCAATCAGTGAAGATGTAAAGAAAACAGACACTGGGGACATTATATTAGTAGAAGCTGGACTGTAAAGCTAAGCCCACTGCTGGACTACCTGAGAGAGGCTGTGGGGTGTGTTTGCCTGTCCTGGGACCACTGCTGGTGATTCTAACCAAAGGCACCCAAAACATATAATTTTCAACATATTCATGGCTTCCTTTTCAGTTGGAGAAGTCCCGTTTTGGGGTTGCACCTGTTGTGATAGCTCCTGTAAAGCAAAGGACTTCCCAGAGATTAAGTGATTATGCAGTGAAAATGCTGGGGACTTTCTGCGAGAGACGCCAGGAAGTGTCTGTGGTGCACACAACGTCTTCCGCCCAAGATTCAAGTGCATGAGCTAGTATCTACATTTGCACACCATCTTAAATTCAGTCATCTCACTAAAGCAATAGCTAAGTAGATGACATCTAGATGTGGATTTTGTTTGTTTGTTTTTTACATTCTGACATCAGTGCTGTAACACTGAAATAGCTGATATGTTCAGATGTCATAATCTGTTATGAGATGTATGCGGAATATATGTGCCATAGTGTGCGAAACCTCTGTGAATGTGAATATTAAGATGGATTTGTACATATTTAATAAAATTTATATATTTGAATTGAAATCTGTGTAGAACAAATCGTCTTAAATGGTACAATGCCTCAGTGACTAAAATGTGTTTTAATCAGAGAGGTGAAGCTTTAGATGTACATCACCTCAAGATTCCGGGAAACAACTTAGTCACCAGTTCATTCATTCAATGTTTCATTCATTTTTTCATTCATTCATATACTTGCTCACAGTTACTGTACTTACCCCTACATTTACCATCTGTTAGTTATCAGGAGTTTAGAAATGTCTGCATCAGTGTGCAGGATGTATTAGTCATGTCCTCTGCAATGCTCAACAGTGTATGGTGTTCACATGTCTGAAATTGTTATTTTTTATGTTTATTGATGTCAAACTTTACTTAAAGGAACAATTTTGCATTTTAAAAATATACTTAGTGACTTTTTTGTTGAGAGTGAGATGAGAAGATAGCGCTCCCAAGTCTGTACTGTAAATAGGAAGCTACAACCAACCAGGGAACAGAGGGAAACAGCTAGTCTAGTCCACTTACAAGCACCTCTAAAGCTCAATAATCAACACATTGTATCACGTTTTTCTTTTAAAATTAATCTGTACCAATACAGAATATCTTTGGACAGGCCCAAGCTAACTGTTTCCTCCGGTTTCCAGTCTTTATGCTAAGCTAAGCTAACCATTTGGTGGCTGTAATGTCATTTAGCTTACAGACATGTCCGTGGGCTGCTCAGTTGGTAAAGCATGAGACTCAATCTCTCAGGGTCGTGGATTTGAACCCCACTCCGGGCGGCACTGCCTCCTATGGGCTCACCACCCGTGGGAGGTGCCATAGGACTTCGGTACATTGTGGACTGGGCGGCAGTCGCCCCCATGACCTGGGCCTGGACCCAGATAAGCGGCAAATGACATCAGTGATATCAATGTTCTCATCTAACTCTCGGCAAGAAAGCAAAAACTCACAGAGCCTTGAGGTTACCATTAGAATACAAAATTAAGTTCTGTCTGATGGCACCACATTTGTGGTAAAGACATTTGTGTATATTCTACAGAAACTTTTTCAGACAGTTGAGTATGTGTTGTATGAATGAGACAGGCTGTCACATAATGCTCCCACCTATGCCGCTGTTCTTACCTCAGCCTTTCATGTGTATTTGGACTTTCATGCTTATGAATGTGTCTCAAGCTCATCCTCCCTTTCAATGATTCATTCAGCCTGTGTTTTACCTCTCAGTCTTTCTTTTTCTCAGTATAACCATCAGATCTCACCCTTAGAAATTGCTAATCCTAACACAACAGATGAGTTTAAAAGTGAAACTTCATTTATTTCTCAAAAAACACAGAAAAGGAAGTTTATCTGTGGGAACCCATCAGGTATCACTCTGCTAAAGGTTACAGAAATCAGGAAGGAGAGTTGAGACTCAAATGCTCCGCCACATCCTCTTTTAATTTCACTTATGTATAGTCGTGTTTGCACAAGAACATAGAGGCAGACTCACATACACAAGTAATGATGCCTCTGAAACACCTTTTGTGCTTTCAGACTATAATAGATAAAAAAAAGTTCTATATATGGGCACAGAAATAATTTCATGTTTTTGTCAAAAGAGCTTTCAGTAGGATGAGAACAACCTTTTTTATTTCTCACACGTCAATTTTTTTTCGTCAGATGCAGCTGAGGTGCTAAAGTGACACAAATGGGCCTAACTAGTCATCGTTTCCTTATTTGACTGTTCTATTCATTAGTGACTAGATGATCCTGTGATAGGTTAGTCATATGACCATGAGGAGCAATAAAAAACAGGATGTTCAAGTTATCAGGCAATGCATGACACATATACAAATCCCTGACATATAATGATAAGGATATCTTCTGTCCACTACATATATTCCTCAGTCACTGAGACCAAAAAAACTGTTATAAGTTAAGCTGTCATGTGTGTCATGAGACAAAGGTCATCCATTTAGAACAACATGGGCTGTATTCAGGAGGCCACTGGATTACTGTGTGATGTTGTTTGACCAGTTCAACAAAGGAGGCATTGTTTCAGGACTGTTTCAGAACCAGGTGAAAAAAGTTGAGCCTATTAGATCACACAATAAATCTAAAACAGAATTTGTATTTATTTCTTTACCATTTTAAGACATCAGGTCTTTTTTACCGTAAACTTTATCTGGAAGAACAAACAAAAGGGAAATTGATGTCACAGAGATTAATATTGCACAGTACACTCTGAGATACAAGAACATTTGCTGATTAGCACTTAAACCCTGTGCAATTTTTATATTTTCATTTTCGGTTTAAACTGACAGCAGGGCAGACTACATACTAAAAACTTAAGTATACTAAGTGTGTTTAGACCTAGAAGTGATAGGCTCACTATAGTTCAAAAGTTTAACTTCATCTGTGAACAGGTTTTCACAAAATCTACCAAATGTGTTTATCTATGATTGGTAAAATGAGTTGATCATGACATTTTTTGTGATTCAGTTTCTGTTGTAACAGATTAAAATTCTGTAAAATGGTGGGATTAGGTCTTAAATCAAATATTTCCCTGCATGCATCAGTCTGAAGACAGCCAAACAACCTGGATACACAAATAGTCTCCATTCCACTTGACCTGCATATCTTTGGACTGGAAGAGGAAGCTATAGACCACACAGCGAAACCCCACTTGACCGTGCGTGTTATCATGTTAACATGTTAATCCCACTGATACATCCACCTAGTATGCTGACTGCAAATAAAAAGTTATAAAAGTTTTTTTCACCCTTGGTTTTGGCTGCCACATCCATATTATGTAAAACTAAAATGTGATCGAAGTATGTAGCCACATGAGCATAATCTTTATATAGAGGGGTTATATAACTTGTTGTTTTAGAACAACACGGTTTTATGTGCTGCAAAAGAGAGTCATGCAAAATACGAAAGCGTAAAATATCACTGGAGATAATCAAAGATGATCCTGACCAACTGGCCGAGTTCAGTTCATACGTCAAACAGTAACAGGTTCGTTGCATATTCTGGCCTCCTGTGACCTAAAATCCAGTGTGATTACAAAGGTTCTATGTAAGTGATGATGTGATACACATGTGAAACCAGACCTAGATATTCTTTTTTGCTTCTCTGCTGTACCTGTGTTCACACCACTTCCTCAGCAACGACCTTAATAGTGAAGTGTGTGCACTACAAAAACATCCACATTCAGTCATGTGGTCTCTTTCTTAGTTTTTAGGTCACATTTATAAGTAGGTGAGATCATTTAATCCAGAGGTGTCCAAACTGTTCCACAAAGGGCCGTGTGGCTGCAGGTTTTTGTTCCAACCAATCAAGAGCACACAGTGTGACCAATCGACTGTCTGAAGACTGAGATCAGTTGATTAAATGAGTCAAGTCTGGTGTGCTGCTGCTTGGTTGTAACAAGAACCTGCAGCCACATGGCCCTTTGTGGAACAGTTTGGACACCTCTGATTTAATCTGTTCTTTTCTTTCCTGTATTTTATCCAAACCAGGAAGCATTTAGAAGCTGGATTTTTAGTGGATATCAGGACAAATTGTGGTCTCTGTAAGTGGTTTCATTTGATTTTTGTTTTTGACAGTCTAAAAGTTCATATTCATGTTAAACAAGGAAGAAAACCAGTCTTTGGTCACAACTGGTAGACCAGTGAAAGACGGGGTCACAGGTAGACACTGTTTTGTTTTTGTTTTAAGGTGTCACAAGACCAAAATGTTGAGAAGAGTAGTAGTAACTTTAAAAAGTGAGCATACTAGTGATATTTCACATGCTCAGTATGTATAATCATATGTTACAGAATAGGCCTAAACACTGAGCTATGAGTTGCTGATTTTAGAGGACTGGAAATTTTGCTGATTTGTTCAGGCTTAATCTAACGGATCAAAGTTTATTATAACTTTTATAACTAAATGAGGTTTAATTGTGTGTGTGATTTCTCTGTTAATGGTGTTGGATTGGGTGTATGGTATCTATATACAAGAGGTAACTGTTCTCAAACCATGCTATTTCTCACTTTCAAGTTCACGTCATAAAAACTTTACAGGGCCCTTTTAGATGTGTATGAGGCTGCAGATTTTCCCTCTCACAGCTTCTTCCTGTTCAGTACAGCCCTGTCTGGTCCTGCGAACCACATACTAATTCATGTATCATGTCCTTGTTTCAAGTTCAAGTTCAGTCTTGTCTGTACCGGTTTTTGTCTGGTTTGTGTGGTCTAGTATCTCATTCACAGTGACGCTCTGCTCCACAGGTCATACTCATTTTCCCTTTAATGCAAAGCACACATTCATTCATGATTGTGTTTTATTTTTAAAATGGCTGTTAACAGAAGGTGCCTTACATGTATAGATTTTAATTTTAGTAATAAGTGGTTAACCAGAGTGGCAGGGTAGATAGAAAATCTTGTCAGAAAATGAAAAGTCAGAAAAAAAGAGTACGTAATGATCACTTTCAGATTCTCACACAGAGCTATATGTATCATTACCTAACAGTTTATGCTGCAGTTTCTCAGTTTTCTGATCTTGTGACCAAAGCATTTTTAGCCATGCTAGTGGCATGGCTGTGGGGATGACAGTGTTGTTCTCTTAGACTGTTGATTCACCACTTCAGCCCAGACTGAAATATCTTGCAACCACTTAACAACTACCCTGAAATTTTGTGCAGACATTCATGGTTTCCAGACAATGCATCACCCTGACTTTAGTGGCCCCCTGATGTTTCCAGTAGTGCCACCAGCTGACTGACATTTGTGGTTTTGAGTAAAATCTCCCAATAAATCTTTAATGGATTGTCATGAAATCTGGTCATTCATTTCCAGGTCAGAATAAATCATAATAACTCTGGGTATCTGTTAACATTTTATTTAGTGCCATCGTCAGGTCAAAGTTTTAATTTGCTTAATATGTCAGTTTGTTTTTAAACAAATATTTGCAAAACTAATGACATTCCCTCGACATTCCATGTGAATTTCCAATCCTGTGAGTTGTCATCTAAATTTTGTAAACTTCATTAATAGTCTCCTTCCATTTGTGGTGCATTTTGTTTCAGACTATTTTTGGGCATCTGCTTAATGCTGGTTCTTCTAAAATTCAAAAGAGGTTCTTGTCAGATTGGTGAGAAAGTAATGATGGTGTTTTATTGCTTAGTGACTACACTGGACCCAAAGAGTAAATAAATAAAATGTCCATAATTTATATGATCTTAGAACCTGTATATACTTACAGCACTTAAAGTTAAAGATTTACTTAGTTCAAGTAATGCCTGCAAACACAGTATTAAAACAGGCTTTAATTACATTAATGAACAAACATAAGACTCCTGTCACGAAAGGAAACATACTGTACCTGTAATTTATATGGTTTAAAAAAAATTACAGATTGGACCTTTAAACCACTAGACTGTAACAAATACCAATTTGAAGTCACCCCAGGTTTCTAATGCTGATATTGAATTGTCCCTTTGAGAAAACAGTTGTCACTATATTACAACTTCTGATGTTCCACTACAAACACAAAATCACAGTTTCAAGTACATAAACACACTGATCATCACAAATTTATTCTGTATAAACGGAGGCACGGAGGAACCTTATTAAAATGCTACAAATGTCATGTAACATCATGAAATTAACAGCAATTTAAAGAAACTACATTTTTTTTTAAAAAGTAAAAACATGAAAAACCAACATCGATAGTGGAGAAGAGGTAATGGGAAAGAAAGAGGGAAGAGCAAATCAAAATCAAAACTGCCTAAAGAAACTCATGACCCCTTGACGTGTGACTAAGAATAGCACAAACTTGAATGGTGAGCTAAATGACGTAGAGACTGGATGACAATGATCAGCCTGTGTAATACTTTTAACTGTGGAGAATCTGATGAGGGTTGTGATACAGAGCAAAGTTTTGTTCTAAAATTAAACAAGGAAGAGCACAAGGTCTGATGCACTTTGAGTATTCATGTGGCTCCTTCTAATTATGTAACAAATAGTTGGCATGTTAACAGAGGTTAAAGATAGCAAAACACAAGGGAGGAAAGAAAAGTGCCGAGAGCTGGGAGAAAAACTGTCTTGACATCACAGTCAGATTCCACTCTGATATTGACCCTCATCAGTGAGCAGACACAGTCAGGGCCGGGTTGCGAAGCTGTCAGGTTGGAAATATGACTGAAATACAGGGAAAATTCTTCTGAGGATTCAGCGGCACCATGCATACTGAGAAATACCTTCAAATTCTAATTCACAGAGGAGGAAGTGTATTTCAAATTCAACAATGAATGAAATTTCTAGGACGACTCTGGACCTCCAGGACACAAAGAAAATGTAAGTACAATATGTTTCATTTGTCATGCAGTGAGGCTTATTTTGAATGCTTTTTGTTTCATACCACTGGGACTGTAAGACTTATATGTTCCTACTGTTTTCCTCTCTTGAAGACATAACGCATGGAAATCAAGAATACAAAAACACCTCGTCCAGAGTCCATTACCATGGAGGAAAACAAACAGGTGGATTTTAGTTTGATCAAACAGCATATTAATATGGTATTGTCCAGTATTTTCTTGAAAATGTGAACAAATTCAAAAACCTTCCTTGTCTTCCATCTACAGACAGGAAACTAATGAAGCAAGCCTACTGGGAGAATCTCTTGAGACACTCCTTTCCCAGAAATGTAATTTTCATCTGCTCTCAAGCACTACAAAACTAATATCACAGTTGGTTACTGTTTTCTTTATAATGACGTTATGTTCTTTTGTGTTACAGGTGGACAAATAGCATTTCGGGACTTTCTAAAGTCAGAGTTCTGTGAGGAAAACCTCGACTTCTGGCTCGCATGTCAAGAGTTCAAAACATTTGACAGTTCAGAGGAGCGAACAAGGAGAGCAGCAAAGATATATGAAGAGTTCGTCAGTCCTGGGTCCCCTAGACAGGTAAAAATATATTCAACTGGATGACCAAGTCATTTTGGGAGAACTTTTGTGCAGAATGCGCTTAAATATAAGCATGGCATAAGAAAAACATCATTTTGTCAGCACATGAATATTCATTGTGTTTATTACAAATTTCCTGGAAAAATGCACAAGCAGACAAAGTCCTAAAGAAGTAGGTAGATGGTACATTGTGTGTAGTATGTAGTTCCAATGTCTAAATTGTAACTGGATGTTTTAACTCTGCATCGCTTTACATATCTTTCCAGGTAAATGTAGATTTCTACACAAGAGAGCTCATCAGTCGGAGTCTCCGGGAACCAAGTCCATCATGTTTTGTTGTGGCACAGAAGAAAATCTACAGCCTGATGGCGAACGGCTCCTTCCCGCGCTTCATCCAGTCGGAGCAATACAAAGTCCTGTTCGATGCAGCTTCTAAACAGAGAGGCTTTGGGAAGCACTGGAAGGCCAGTCACAAAGCAGACACGTTCCTCAAAATGTCACCTTAACAACATAATGTCTGACAAGACTGAAAGCTGTGCCAGTTATACTGCCGGCAGTGTCATCTAGTGAACACCGGACATTACCAAAAGTAAAATTATGAGTTTTAATTAAGTGATATTTTAAATGTAAATTTTAATATTCATGAAATGCACGTGACTGCAGGACTGTTGTGTGTTTTCTGAGCTATTTTGTGAGCTTGCACTTAAACAATATTTATAAAATAAGATACATGATCTTGACATGTATGTATCATGAAGAACTGCAATGCTATAGACTTTATTTTGTGTTTAAATTAATATAAACTGTTCAACTGACTGAGCAAGTCCGTTGAGGAGACTGTGTCCCCTGGGTGTAAAAATGCATCCTGTGTGCTTACAGTTGGTGTGCTACTGCCACCCAGTGGTGACTTGGAACACTTGCAAACAAAAATACATTTTGAGCTACTGATGTAAACATTTGCAGGAAAATGAATTATACAAATTGTGTGTAATACTGAGATAAAAGTGATGAATTATGAACTTCTAAACTATTCTTCACTTGTTGTCTGACAATGACATGCACCAGAAAGGTGCTATCAAGACATTGCCAAAGGTTTTGTCTCATCTGTAACCTGTTTCGACAAAATGCCACAAATAAACAAGTTAGTTTTATTATTTTGAAGAGGGATTCCTAGCTAAGTTTGAGTCAAACCCATTTAATTTCAGTCAGTTTGAAATCACATTTCTAAAATAATCTCCAGTGAATCCGTTCCGTTTTCTGTCAAGTTCTGTCAACAAAAAATAATATCTTTTGCCTAAATGCTTTCTGTCTGTGTTCAATTAACAAGCACTGTCTTGTGGTAAAAAGACTGATGAAACAGTCAAACTGGTGATTCTGCTGGAATGTACAATACATCCATCTTTACTTTTGTTTCCTACTGTGACACGTCAAAATGTCCTCCGCAGAAAAGGAAAAGTGATGGACTCAGTCAGGCTCGATCAAAACTATTACACTTGAAAATGGAAATGACATTTACAGGAGGGCGATCTGAGTCACAAGCACTCCAGAGAGAGAAGAGTGGTATGAACAGACTTCGTACTTTGTGAACAATGGGTCAGCACTCAACATTATCATTTTCTTCTCTGTGCCTTCTTCCACGTTCTGTAGCCTACCAGTGGCATTTCTGATTTGATTATGGAAATAGTGGCTGAAAAACTGGCAGCATCAGGAATCAGGATCTGTTTTAATTAGAAAAGTATGCAAAACTACAAAGAATGTGTCTTGGTGTTTGCCCCACAAATATAAAATAACACGAAAACAAAATCAGAATGTATTTACAGTCAATTATGATAGTGGTGAAGTGGGATATAAATGAAATGTGCAATGGAGAAAGTGAGGTGTATGAAATATATGAAAGTGACAAGTACAAAGATCAGATGTGACGTGTGCAACCAGTAATTAAATTGTATAAGAGCAGGAGGTGGAAAAGGAGTGTACAATGTAAAGTCCACTTAAATGAAGCTTGTAATCTTCTCTGCTGAGTGAATGAGGATGCACTGTACCAGTCAGTGATGGATGACATGAGGATGGACTCAACAATGGCAGTGCAGAAATGGATCAAGGAGGTGTGAAGATGAGTGGCTGTATAATGGGGGAAAGGGGAGTCTAATAGGCTAGAACTCTTTCAGGTCATCTGCCAGCTGATGGTCATCAATGGAGATGATCTGTGGTGATTTCTTGCAGGCCTTCAGCCTCTCAGCATGCCTCTCCTAGGCTGCTCTAATCATTCTCTTCAGCTGATGAGGAGAGAGGGAGGATGCAAAAGGGGAAGAAATTATGTGTATAACTGACCACAAGATGATTTGGGTGTATGGGGGAATTAGAGAATGGATATTTCACTGAGAAATGAAATCAAATATTGTGCTGGGTGGGAATGCACAATTACATTTACTATTGCATGGCACTCTCCTCATGAGTGTATTGAGTGATCAAAAGCAAACTCAGTGCTTTATGGTAACTACTGAGAGAGAGATGGTGCTGTGTGATGGTACTCTGTATCCCAGCATCCATCGCGGCACCGCCCCTGTTTAGCTCACTGACGGTCAGAGGGGAGGCCTTTTTGCATCAAGCTTCATCAAAAACTTGAGCACTGTGCACATATATTGTGGTAAGTTCGTGTCTATGTCATGAAATTGCCGACCGGAAGGTTTCGATGAGTAACACTGCATGTTAGCAGGAAAACTGACATAGTTTCCTGGAGGCTGTCGTAGCTAAGGAGCCAGCTGCCCATCCCAGGCGAGCTGCATCAAGCCGCCTAGCCCAGCTTTCCGTTGCCCGGCTAGGAAAAAGCTTAGATGTGGGTCTTTATAGTTTGTTGTTGGAGGAGACCGGGTGGCTAACATTACAATGTATCTACGGCTGAGAAACCTTAGGAGCACTTGGACATATCTGACTACGTAACTAGCTATGTAGCTGTTTAACGTGAATATAACATTACTAAACCAGCTGGCTAACGTTAAATAACTTCGACCAGACTGCTCTCCTTTGCTAGCCTAACTTAGTTAGTGACCTGAACTGGTAAAGTCAGCTAAGTCGAGGTTGACAAGCTAGTAAGCAGCTGAGATTTTCGCCGTATGTAACTTTAACGTCATGTGTGCTTAAGTTTTCTGCCATCTTCTCGAAACAGCTCAGCGTGTTTAGTATCTGTCTTATGTGTATCATCATGTCCTGTAATCGGCTTTACGCTATTTCTGTCAGCGCACAGAGCCAGTGAGTAAGTAATGTTGCTAGCGAAGTCAACAATGCCTTGTGTTCATGGAGATACTCTGGGTGTCCATACATCTCCGCAGCAGTTTACTGGGGTTCATTATTTTTCATGCTGCTTATCCCATCCCACAGCAGCACCATGAATGGGACATTAACTCAGGCATATTCTTTTAATCTGAGCTGTGGTTTATAGTTAGTCCACTGATTACTTTGATCAGTGCAGAGCTGATGTGTGACAACATTAAAAAAGTTTCTTTTACAATCAACAACTTCATTGTGGCCAGTCAGTATAAAAGTGTGTATAATTCCCTTTCACCGCTTCCTATTTCAGGCCTGGTCCAGTTTTACAATGGAGCCATCGGGAAGTGCTACAATAGATTCGTCGAGCAACCACACCCTGAACTCAACAGGTGGTGGTGGAGGTTGTCCATGGGAGGTCAGCGATAAGGCCAGACTGTGCCGCTTCCTCTGCTATGGCTCAGAGGGAGACATTTACACTGCCAGGGAGGAGGGTCGTGTCAGCATGGAGAGCGCCGGAGGCCTCCTCTCTCTGCTGCAGGAGGGCCGGGGTCCTGAGGTGGTGGAGGAGATAAAAAGGTTCACTCAGGATGGGCGAGCTGTCAGACTCGGCCCCTCCTTCTTCGCATTGGCTTTGTGCTCTCAGCACTCTGAGCTTAAGACGAGGCAGGCAGCTTTCAAAGCCCTGAAGGAAGTTTGTCGGGACCCTGCCCATCTGTTTTCTTTCATCCAGTACAAGAAGGAATTGAAAGAGGGCATGAAGTGTGGGATTTGGGGACGTGCCTTGAGGAAAGCAGTATCTGACTGGTATAATGAGCAAGATGCTCTGAGTCTGGCTGCGGCTGTGACCAAATGTAAACAGAGAGAGGGATGGTCACACCAGGATCTGCTCAGACTCTCTCACACCAAACCAGCTAATGAAGGTGACTTTACACAAGCTCACATTATTCACTACTGTTTACAGAGGACAGGCAAAAATATCAACCTGAGATTACTTTTTATTTATTTATTTTGGTAAAGCTAGAAGAATTCATTAAATTCAGAGGGTTTTTTTTCTGTTTAGTGTCTTTAAATTATTGTTGTAGATGGCCTTGTTATGACCAGTTTGTCAAATTTTCAGAAACTCTCCCTTGCTACATTACATACAGTAATAGTGCAGAAAAAAAACAAACAAAAGCATGATCTTTACCAGTTTCTTATTGACTGCATTTCTACTGTGTTGTAAGATGTATTTGTTTGATCTGGGCTGACCCTATACATTTGCAAACCTGTGCTGATTAACAACATTAAGTTTTAACTCTACACCATGACGTATATGAAAAAAGCCTGCTCGCATCAGACTGTAATAGTCTTACCTTTGTGTTTTCAGCAATTGCCTTGATCAGCAAATATGTAACAAAAGGATGGAAGGAAGTCCAGGTTGCTTACGCGGACAAAGAGAACTCAGAAGAAGTTGTCAAAGTACTTTCGTATCTTGAAGTAGTGGAAAAGGTCAAACACAGTTGCGATGAAACAGAGGTTATCAATTTAATAGAGGAACACAAACTGGAGAGAGAACAGCTGCTGACAGACCACCTGAAATCCAAACAGGTGAGTGTGTTTTTTAAAATCATTTTTGTCTTGAGATTTCCTCTGGATCAGCATTATAGACTCAGCTGCAAAACAGCATTACGTTGTTAGGGTATTTGTTATTTGAAAACAGTTTTTTCAGTTGTCAGTACAACTGAGAAATGTGCCAATCTGTTTACACTTAGAGCTGCATTTTCAGGGGAATAAAGAAAATGGGTGGGGACACACGTTTCTGTGAGCAAATCCTAGATATCGGAAAGACTGATTGGAAGCGTATCATCTGGAGTTAATCTGTTAAGGAAAAATGTGGTTATGTTTTTTTTTTTTTTTTTTTGGAGGTATGGAGATCACTGTTGAAGGAAATGCCTCTCCAATCAGTGTTGAAGATCTTGGGTAAGATGACGTCAAACAAAATTCTTGAACCGGGAGGCTCAGACACACAAGCTGTATGTGACAGAATCCAGAGCGAGACAGCGTTAAAGAAGGTAGGACCTTTCTGGCCTTTCTGATTAATTTACAGCTGTGTTTTTATTAAAACATGAGACGGTACTTTATGTTTGTCTTGAAAATGCCAGGCAAAGATCCACCCTTTAAGCATACTCTTGGCTTCAGAGAACTACAAAAGAGGCCAGGGCTACCAGGGTAAAACAAAATGGGAACCAGACAGCAGCATCCTCAAAGCAATGGACTCTGCATTTTACAAGAGTTTTATGGTAAGGTCTTTTAGTCCCACAGCTTCTCACAGACATTAAAGACAGAAATCAGTTAAATTAAAGAACACAAATAATTTCTTATACCGTTGCAATTCTGTCCCCAGAATGTGGAGCCTG
Organism: Toxotes jaculatrix; assembly: GCF_017976425.1. NCBI lineage: Eukaryota > Metazoa > Chordata > Actinopteri > Toxotidae > Toxotes > Toxotes jaculatrix. Next base: position 8,673,420 of record NC_054407.1, read on the forward strand.
TGGGTAAACGCTTCGTAGTGGCGGTAGATGTGAGCACATCACTGAGCAGCGTTGTCCCAGGGACGTCAATCAGCACTGCCGTCGCTGCTGCTGCCATTACCATGGTAAGACAGTGCTAGAGTTGGATACACAGTGTGTGGGTAATTGTTGTTGCAGTTGGAACAGCTGTGTCTGTGAGAAGGGCTCGGGCCACTCCATCTTTGGAGGAAGTCTGGGTCAAGGAATTGGTCTGTTGACACACTGCAGATTCCTGCGAAATTCCTTCCGCGGCGTGATTATGGTAGTCCCCAGGCCCTGCAGGAGTTATTAGCTGAGATGTGTGCCATCACAGTAATGATTCTCAGATACTTGTAGCATGTTTGCTTGTTATGTTTTGCTGCAATACACGTATGTGTACATAAGAGGTGGAGTTTTGTTACAGTGACGTCATGTTGTTGTTGTTTTTTTGTGTGTGTGTCTGGTGCAGATTTTTGCAAGGTCAGAGGTGGACACACAAGTGCTAGCCTACTCTGAAGGAGCTTTGGTTCCATGCACTTTGTCTGCTGACATGACTCTCGCACAAGCAACAGTTGAACTGGTTAAGGTAAGGCAGTTCACAGCATCAAGTCGTAAGAAATTATTTAGTTACTGATCAGTGTGCTTTAGGAATAAGAGCATTTTATGACCATCTATAACCTAGTTATTCATAGTTGTAAAATACAAAATTTACAAATTGTTTAATACATTTTCAGAAGCCCAGTGACAGATTAGCCGTTGTGTTAACACTGACTTCACTGAACATATCTTGCTCTTGAACTCTGACCTTTCCGCCATATGCTCCAGATCCCAGGAGGGAACACAGACTGCTCCCTTCCCATCATATGGGCCACAGAGAATGGGAAAGCTGTAGATGTGTTCATCGTTCTGACCAACAACCCGTTGTGGTCGTTTACTGCCAGCCCAGTGGAGTCTCTACAAAAGCACAGACAGGTACATTTATTCATTCGCGTCTGCTTGTGCAGGGGATTTATTTGGCTCATGATCTCTAAGATAAAGATTGTTTTTGAAAATAGGATTACACAAACGCCAATTAATTTGCAATTTGATGGGTACAGACTTCATCAGACAAATGGGATGAAGGACCTTTTCACGTTTACATTAAAGATGATCCCTGGGTTTTAATTTCCAGAATGGCATGGCATTTGACCAGTACACAGTTTATGTCATATAATTCTCTAGTATTTGTGTTATGTTAGACATTTGTAATGGGATTGGGTGGTGGGGTGCTGTTAATTTTCTTTAATTACATGACATTTACTAAAAACGCATGTCTATCCTGTCCTGTCTTTGTATGTCTTTATGACATAAAGGAAGCTGTAACATTTTCAGCAATAACAGAAGAATTAGGGACCAGTTTCAAGTAAATGAAAGCATACATATACATGATTTTTGCAAAAAGTAATTTCATTAAATGTGGCATTTTCTCAATAGAAATCAGGAGCCAGTTCCAAGTTGGTGATGTGTGGACTGACTTCCACTGGACACACCATCGCAGACACAGAAGACAGGGGTTTACTTAGCATCTGCGGCTTCGACCTCGGAGCTTTGAGCGTCATGCGTAGCATAGCCCAGGATCTGATCTGATTAAATACTGGGACTTGGGTCTTGGAATCATGTGGTTAGAGTACAAAAAGGAGGCACAAAGTGGACCAATGTGGCTCACTTAGCATGTAGAGTGCCCTAAAACAGCACTAATCCAAAAGATGTTGACATTTACAATTCCAATTTCTCTTTTTGTATTATGTCGCTTACAGGTCAATTGACAAAGTGTCCAGCGGGCTGGACAAATCTCTGGAAATGTTGTGTGCATATATTTTTTCTGAAATTTGAAAAGGAGGTGTTAAGACATGATATGTCATTGCATATCATTCTGTTAAGAGTAAAGGTGCAAACGGCACTCTGTATGACGGGCTGTTTAGTGCTTTGATGGTTTTTAGTGAGACACTAACCCATTCAGTAATATATTCCACTCATTTATAGCAAGATGTTGGCAGATTAAATAAGGGGAAGAGTCAGAATGTTAAAGGTTTAGTGCAACTGTAGGTTTCTTTTAAGGGGATTTACTGTAGTTTCTAGTATGTATCTATGGAATGATTTTAGCAGGTTTGAAGTGATGGTAGAGGCGTTTTAAATTTGAAAACTTGTCCCTTTGTTTTATGTAGCATTATTATAAATTATCAACCGATATAAAAGAAATGAACTGAAACAAAGCACCAAAAGTCCACAGAATACCTTGCAGTTTTTTGGCTATTTGGTTAAATTCTTTGATTTATTTGACCAGAGAAGATTTTTTTTTATACTGTTTACACAACTCTTGCCTTTAGCTTAGCTACAATTGTTACTTGTAGTATTAACATTTGTTTTCCCCTAAGCCAGTTTTTATTTTAAAATGGAGTTGTCTGTTCTGCTCGTGTTGAAGCTCTTCTATAAAAGAATACCCTTGGTGCTCTTAAATGTCATGATCCATTTTTTTTGGGGGGGGGGGGTATTTGCGTTATGGACTATTGTATCGTCCTTTGTGAAACAATGATGCCAATGTTTGGGACTGTAAGTCAGTTTACTGTAAGATGAAGAAATAGATTTGTTCTCACATTTTAGTCAGAATTCTATGCATCACAATATGGGTTTTACTGTATTATTATTATTATTATTATGTCCAGGAAGGATAAATCATAGCTATTTAACAACTGTTTACCTAGACTGAATCTGCTAGCAAAGTAATGATTCTGTATTTTTGATGTAAGAATGTTCGTTATGCAAAAACTAACAGATAATTGCTACCCTCCTGGAATTAAATGAATTGAATGTACTTTTGTAAAACATGTAACCGTAGAGATTTAAAGTACAATGCTTTATATTTCTTCAGACACTGAGTAAACACACACTGCTTGCAGTGTCTTAGCATTAGGGGCCAATTCATTTTTGGGAAATGCAAGAAAATGACTTTAGTGGTGCTCCTGTTACAGTCAGCAGTAATTGCTGTAATTACTGACAGCATTCACAGAACTTACCTTACTTATTACTCATTCTAGTGTAAATCATTCTTTATGAAGAAAAATAAACTCCTGACCATGTTACTGTGAAGGATTTTTGTCCACAAATGCTGATACTGTCATTTTCAATGTTAAGACAATGTCCACTGTCTTTTTGGCCAAAGGTCAAAATACAATAAAGCTGAAATATTTATGTAATATGCTTATTGATACAACGTTTGTAGTTGAAAGTCTGGCACAAAATGTAGTCAATATGAAGTTTGGTAGTTCACAATTGTTTCACCACCATGGTTAACTTTTTTCCATCCCATTGTCTGTTGTATCCATTTTGCCTAACATACACGTATCTGACTGTAGTAGCAATGTAAACCCCTAATAAACAGTTTGCTGCTCATCGAGTATTGTTTTATTCTTGGCTTTCTGCATTATGAATGGTGTCTGAATTGCTGGAAATTAACTAATATTACTTCATTGTGGGTTTATCACTGACTGTGACCAGTGTCCATCCAGTGGCGTCCTTGAGCAAGGCACTGTGACTCTCCTAGTACAGTGTCTCACTGTCGACAAACAAACCAGTCAAAATTAAGAATTACGTTTGTCAACATTGGAATTAAATTTTGCCTGGCAAACACGGGTATTGACAGTCAGATCCTTTAACCGAGGGGAGATTTGTTTTAAATAAAAAAAAAAAGTTTCATTTAGATCAGGCATCCTGTGAGGCCACATGCTGTTGATAACCGGGGGCTTCGCAAACACACTACAACAAGACAAGTGAAGATGGCGGATGTGTTGAGTGTTCTTCGTCAGTATAATATCCAGAAAAAAGAAATCGTCGCAAAGGGAGATGAAGTTATATTTGGAGAGTTCTCTTGGCCGAAAAACGTCAAGACCAACTACATAATCTGGGGGTATGTCAGCGCTAAAAATAAGTGCAAATGGCGTTTGGGGGCCTGCTGCTGAAGCTTAGCGGCGCCTTGTGCTGCTCGTAACGGCGGAACACTCGCTAGCCACCAGATTCTAAGATGCTAACCTAACTCCTGTCTTCGTTGTTGTACTTGAAACTTTAAGCACTCCTTGCCTGCTTTGGCATGATACTTAAATATTGTAGCCTAGACCATAGAGTCTTGCTGCTTTCCTTTGTGTCTCAGTTTATCTTTCTTAAACTTGAAATTTATTTGAGAGAGTTGTAGAGTTAAACTTGCAGGAGTGATGTGATGCTAACTAACTAGCGACGTTGGCTAGCGATGAGTTGTTACTCCAATGGAGTAAAGGATCCAATGGATCCGTGGGAGAGCAATGTGTTTTTAAGTATCTATAGCCGTGCCTATCAGCAGCTTTGTTAACAGTGCGAAAAGCTTTGCTCATGTAATCCATGAAATAAAATCGCACAAGGATTAGAAGACTAGCTATCTGTTGATAGTTGCGTGCTAATTTGACATCAGAACCACTGTTTCGTTACTTTCGTGAAGTAACTTGCGCCTAATTTCGTGTATTTCGTTTTATAGATTGATGCAGTTTACTTTAACCTCAACTTGCAACTTGCAGTGCACATTTTCAGTCGTGTGCTATGATGGTCAAATAAACCTGAGGTCTGAGTGTTTTGGGGATTTTTTTCATGTCTTTATTTGCCTGTGTTTCTACCTTCAGTACTGGTAAAGAGGGCCAGCCCAAAGAGTACTATACTTTGGACTCTATCTTGTTCTTGCTCAACAATGTGCATCTCCCGCATCCATCCTATGTGCGAAGAGCTGCAGTAAGTGCTTTGGATTAAATATCATAACGCTACAACGTGTCAATGCCAGATTTCCATTACTTATCAAAGTATTACTTGAGGACCAGCTCCAGTTTTAGCCTTTTTTCGTCTGTTATGCAACATCTTTCAGATTTTCTCACAACTGCCCTGCCTGTGGTTTTGTGTGACATGATTGTTTGATGTTTATAGACAGAGAACATCCCTGTTGTCAGACGACCTGATCGAAAGGGCTTGCTGTCATATCTCAATGGCGAGAGTTGTAAGTAGCGCTTGTGAGATCTGTGGAGATTGTAGATAGTATTTCTGTCCCGTCTAGGGCATTAAGAATTTGTTTTCCCATGTGTGCATTAGCTCATTATATTTCCACTTATGTCTTGATTTCTTATAGATTTTGATTCACTAAATATTAAAAGTCTTTTGAAAAGTACCCTTCGTGGGGTTGACCTGGTAATAAATTATAATGTGTTATTTAATTTTTGTCCGTTCACAGCTACATCAACAAGTATCGACAGAAGTGCTCCCATAGAAATAGGTTTGCAACGACCAACACAAGGTAAGTTCACAGCATATTTGTTTGATTATAACTTTATCATTATTGTCATTAATCTTCACCGTCTGAAACTAAGATTACAATTTATTACTTACGAAATTGTGGCTTTTGTTTCGACCTTTGCTGCTAACTGTCCTAGTTTTACATATGTTTGCCACTGAATCTGTGCTGGGGTTTTTTTGGTGTGGAGGGCTGATATGAAACCATAGATAAATAATGCAATTATTTTTTTTCGCTTCTCAGTCAAAAGAGCAGCTGATGAGGTATCTTCTGAAGCCAAAAAGCCAAGGATTGAGGTAAACTGACAGGAATGTCACAGCTGTTTCTGCCAACAAAACACTAGTAACCTTAAATGATATTCATTATCACATGTTGGTCAGCGCAGCTAAATACCACTCTCGAGCACTAAACTTTCTTAGTTTGAATCTCTAACTACACACAAAGCAACAGCTTCAGCACGCAGTCATCAATTGTAAAAAGCTAAATTAAATGTTTTTTTCAGGTTGTTATGATGAAAAGAAAGGCTGACCTACATGATCACACAATATTGTTGGTTATTGGAATTGATAACCTGACATATTTTGGTCTAATGCGTTCAAATTGCCAAAAAACTCACAACATCATGAGCCAGAAAGCAATTTTATTTTAGTTAGCTGTTAAATTTTGATTAAATGCAATTTAATAAATGTGGCTTTAAGAATTTAGTATGTTGTCCATTTGTCTTTGTTTGAAAAACAGTATATATTTAGCTAGAATAATACAGTCTGTGTGTATGCACTTACAAAAGTTAATTGTTGTTTCAACTGACAAACAGAGGAACTACCTTGCTCACATACAAGGCAAAAAGAACCATAATGTTCCTTGTAGTGGGCAGTGTAAGTTATTACATTGTAAAATTATACAATCAAACTTCACATTCTAATTCACAGTAGCGACAGGTGATAAAATACTTTGTTTTAAATGAGTAAATTAAGCATTGACTTGTTAGATTGTAGATCTGTGATATTACAGTGTGTGATATTCTGTAGTTTGCTAATAGTGTATATATTGCTTAAGGATGAAGAACGAGTGCGTCTGGACAAGGAGCGTCTGGCTGCCCGTCTGGAGGGCCACAAAGAGGGCATTGTGCAGACTGACCAGATCAGGTACTGTGGATCTTTCGCAGTAACATTATATATATATGTGTGTGTGTGTGTGTGTGTGTTATGTGGTTCCTGTAGATCGTTTTTATTCAGCATACCGTATTTTCAGTGTGTAGCGACTGATATTGATGTCATGTTTTCACTACGCATTAACACTCACAGGTGCTTGAGCTATTTAACTGATCAGCATCTTTTCTCCCCTTCCTCCAGATCGCTGTCTGAGGCCATGTCAGTGGAGAAAATCGCAGCCATCAAAGCCAAGATTATGGCCAAGAAACGTTCCACCATCAAAACAGATCTGGATGATGACATAACCCTGAAGCAGAGAAGCTTTGTGGATGCTGAGGTGGATGTCACCAGAGATATTGTCAGCAGAGAGAGGGTCTGGAGGACCAGGACAACCATTCTTCAGAGCACAGGAAAGGTCAGAGTCTGCTTTAACCTAACGATATCCAATCACAGTGATCTTTCTCTGCAGTTTTCTTTCTCTTGTGACAGTAAATAAGTGCATTTCTCAAAATGTTAGACTTTTCCCTCAAATACATCTGTGTCAGATTAGCATTTGTGAATTTTCTTGTATTCTTACCTGAAAAGTGGTTCAGGTAATGGTTCATAATTTAAAGGTCTGAAATCACAGGAAAAGAATTGTTCTGTTGTAATTCTGATCACACACAACAGTGATGGTATCCACATATCGCTTTTCTAGTTGATTGAACCACTGAAAGCGCTTTACACTACATACTGTTCACCCATTGACAAACACATTCATACACACACTCACACGCCGAAGACGTAACCATCAGGCGCAATTTGGGTTCAGTATCCTGACCAGGGACAATTGAACATATCCACGGCTATATCCATATAGCCGTGGATCAAACCATGACCTTCTGATGAGGCGTCCTGCTCGACAAGCATCTTCTACCTCCTGAGCCACAGACTCTCAGGAGGTAGAAGCTGAAGCAATGCACTGCAGTGTTGCATAACATTTGGCTTTGGGCCTGAGGTTGTTTTCAGGCTTGGCCCAAATAATTTGAGTTCACATCCAGATTTATTTATTCAGTCGTTCTCAACATGTCAACTGCTGTAGACTTTCACCAGATATACATTTTATTTATTTGTTTATTTTATTTTTTTGTCAAAATGAGCAGTTGAATAGACTTCACGGACTAGAGGCAAAGTTTCAGACCACTGTTTGGAAGTGTACACGAGACCACATTTATTGTATGTAGTTCAAAAGCAGCTCATTTATTTGACTAAAACTCCTGAACTCTCAGGGACAAAAGCTGTGCAGGTGGGGAAACATTTCCCAATGGCCCAACCTTGACAACACCCAAAGTGTGTAGTAAGGAGACAGTTACAACCACTAGGTAGCAGCAGTAATAATAAATAATAATTTCTATCCAGTGTGAATTTACTCTGAAAATATGGGTTCTTTATGGGCCACGGAAGGACTTTGACAAATGTGTTAAAGTGTTGATCGGCTGTATGCTTAGAGTAATTAGTCTGGTAGAATATAAATCACCTACCAGATCCAATGTCCATGAAAATGCATAAAATTTGAAAATGTATCTTTTCCTCTCTGTTTTGGTCTTTCATGCTTTTAAGCTGTTCTCTTACCAAAAAATCCTTCCTCTGTACATTCTGGCATCAACAATCCCTTTCAGTTGGTCTTACAATGTGAGGGGAGATGAATTCTGGAGTCCTTGTTTGTCTAAAAATGTATCCCGAAGCTTATTTGACAGTAATATCAGCCTTCAGAACTCTAAGTCACATCAAGTGGATGTCTTCCAAAGTTAAAGTGTTTTTACAGTGTGATATAAAATTCTTTTTGTCTCCACAGTCAGTGTTTCCCTTTTGCGCTGCGGTGGAAAGATAAACACAAAGATTGAATTTCTTGCTAAAATGACCGTAACTTTGGAAGACAGGAGAAATAATTACAGCAAGCAAAACCTGTTTCAGTTTTCACATGGGTCTCTGGCTGTTATTTTAAGACAGGTATTAAATGGGAGCTGATTTTGTCCAAAGATACTGCACACTCGTCGTCTAAACCCCTACACCATGGGGGTGGCCCAGCAGTTCTTATTATTGACCTGTATTTATGTGCATGTTGCCAGATGACTCAACCTAATTTCATGTTTTTATGATTTTCAGTCTTTTAGAAATTAATTTATACTGTTCGCTAGATCAGAACCAAATCACATCTGTCTTGAAGAGGAATCCACATTGCACTGTGGCTGACATTCTTCAGTAGGACAGAATGACCTTGGGTAGACACCTGACAACTTGATATTCATTCTCACAACATTTTGGCTTTGTTATTTTATGTCTCTCAGCACGCTGAAGAGTTCAGGCCCAAGTTGCTGTAAAAGTCAAAGTGTTCCTTGAAAACTGTATATGTTAATGTAATGTTATAGACAGTCTCCATTCAGTGAAGGACATTTGATTCATTCTGCTGCACATGCCTTTAATAAAAATAGCACAGCATAAACTGTCATGCTAAAGATATAATGTGCCTGCAGGTGGCACTGTTGGGTCAAAGTGTTTGGTTACAGATTATAAAACACCAACACCAAATGATGAGTAAAGCAGTCATTTTCTGTGTAGGTGAGCTTAACTCATTTTATCCGTATCCCTTTTTCCTCCTGCAGAATTTCTCCAAGAACATTTTTGCCATTCTTCAGTCAGTGAAAGCCAGAGAAGAAGGGCGAGCGCCAGAGCAGAGACCTGCACAAAACACTACTCAAGTGGTGAGCACAACATTTACTGTGCTTTATATGTACATTATATAAAACAGTTTCTCTCCCTACACATACCTTTTTTTTTTTTTTTTTTTAAATCAAGCTTGAAATTAAGGGTATATAGAAACGGTCAGTAGGTATTTAACCCATGAAAGCATCAGCAAGCCTATAAATGGCTACTGAGGTTTTGACTAAAGAGAGTATTGATAGGTATGTACTTAAATTATTTGTTCATATTTCATGCAATTTTCCAGGACCCGTCCTTAAGGAACAAGCAGCCTGTCCCAGCGGCATACAACAGATACGATCAGGAGCGATTCAAAGGAAAAGAGGGTGAGTTGTACTAGTGTCTCTGTAGGTAATGTTAGTCTTGAACTGTTTGCTCTGCGTCTAAAAGAAAACTACCGTTTCATCGTATCTCTGTACCCTTAGCTTATAATTTTCAGTCAAGAAAAGTATCAGAGGTTCCTTCCCAATAACCACACTTGCAGTATTTCCAAATAGGCAAGGGCTTACTTGTGTGATGTGATTCTGTTATCTGCTAAATTGCTTGTTAAGATCACATCAGAGTTTGCAGGGACACACATTGACGGGCGTCAGACGCTCTGCACCAATACATGCCTTTATAGAGCCCACATGCTTTGCTGGTTTAATTTCTACATAATTAAGGAGGGTTAATACAAGTTTTCACTGTTTACATTTATATCGTACAGCAACAGTCAGATGATAGTGAATAACAAGCATTATGGAGCTGAAGGAATAATCCAAGTAATAAATCAAGTTATCCAGAAGCATTTAGATCTACTGTAAATAATAGACATAATGCCATACTATGAATGTTCTCTGTCTGATAAAACTTTAGGGGTGACAGTGTCAAATATGCAGTATCAATCTTTTAAGTCCTGCTAAGAAGAACAGATTTTTGATTGAGGAATAACTATCTGTGGCCGTTTCACTGTAGTTGTGTGATGTTTTGATAGCAATGATAAAAACAAAAATAATGTAAATAATAATAATAATAGTAGTAGTAGACATATTACAGCCAACAACTGGACTGAAATGGCACAGCAGACCGAATTGAATTGTGGTATACATGTGGCTCTTACATTCAATGTGTTAGGTGCACTGTGTTGGCATTTTTCTGACATTGGACACACTTACTTACCACCTACCTGTGCACGAACTCTCACTGAAGCACTCAAGTGAGTATTGAGGTAGGCCAAAGGTCTTGGATCAGAAACAAGTTTTTGCTGCTGTGCATCATCAGGTGTAGGACACCTGAAGGGCAGTGAATGGAGCCTTTGTCTTTGGGGAGACCCAACCAAAATTTTATACGGACCTTGTAAATTACGGGTTCAATTGTATGCACATAAATGTGAAAATCAGGCTTTAGTCGCAGACACTCATATTGTACATTCATCTTTTCAAGCGTCAGAAACCAGACTTTGGTTTTACTCTTCACTTTGGTTTTACTCTTCAATCTGTTTTATACAAATTCTAGTGATTATACTAGTATTAAATGTAGGTTTAATACCAGCTATCGAGGTGCTGCAAGTACTGATTATTCTCAAGGTTACTTGGAAATCAAATGGTAATTATGTTAAAGGGAAGGTGATGTGAAATCACCGAGAGTTTTAGTTCCTCATTCTTAACATGTGGTACTGTTTTGTAGGAAGACAGAAGCAGTATATGTTTCAGTGGCAAATGAACTGTGTTTGCATGTCACTGATCTGCTGATTTTGTAAAACGATCACAGCATATGAGCCACTGACAGATGTCACATAGATCACTGTCTTTATTAACATTGTTATATTAAGGCTCCTATGGCATTATTATCTCTTTATTATTATCTCTTTGCACTACATCTACTTTGCAACATTGCACATTGTTGCTATTATTATTTGTGCAAACTGTTTCTTCCTCTTAGTACTTCTTTCTTCTTTCATTTTAGTATAAAAAAAATTTTTTTGGATTTGTCAGTCCAATTCATCTGTTTTGCACCAACAACACCACTTCAAATGTCTTGTATGTGTAACATACCTGGCAATAAAGTGTTTCTGATTTGTGGTAGCTAAACCAGCTTCTACTGCAGAGTGCTGATACCAGCCAGGTGGAATGTGGCCCTGCTCTAACACAACCGCACAGACATCCTCCCACGCCTCTGAGTTTCTGGGGTGTTTATATTCTCACCTGTTTCTTTTGCAGCTTGTGGTCATATCACAGAGTCGGTAGTCGATGTTCTCTGCTCAGTTTTGTTTACATTTGTAACAGGGATTCTTTTCAGCACGTACATAGTTATGACAAATAATGAAAAATCATTAGAGAGATGGTTGAACTTTTGCAGTGTTTTCCTTTAGTTACGTTTAAGAATTTAAAAGTGCAAACATATTGCATAATATTGTCATTTTGTATTTTAGTACAGCTATGCTTTTGAAAACTTTGTTCCGTCAGCTGCCTGCAACTCATTGTGTGTGGTTTTCTTAGAAACGGAGGGTTTCAAGATCGATACCATGGGCACCTACCACGGCATGACCCTGAAGTCAGTGACGGTAAGAACGCAGCTTCCTGTTCACTGAAGACTAATCAATGAGGAACACAGCGTAAATGAAGTTCACTTTGCACACATTCAGAAAAAAAAACCTTTTATTTTAATGATTGGTGTTTGCTGGAGGAGCATATGGTCCCTATGATTATTGCCATGTCCTGGCTCACAGCATCACTTGGCACTGACTAACTCTCTTTGTTTCTCAAGTAGGTCAGTAAAAATAGTTTAAAATGTTTAAATTATCAACAATATATGAAATAAAAATCCTGCTGGTCTTTCACGTTCTGAGAGAGGTGTCATCTCATCCACTGTCGTGTCACAACAGGGTCTCACTCAACATCTTACTCTTTTGTAAAAATAGACCAGTGTTTTGACTCAGACATAGAAACAGTTTTCATCTCTTTTGTACAAAATTGGCAAGAATATTGGAGCACTTCGTCAGTTTTTACACATCAATGCAGAGTTTGTTTTGAGTTCTCATATGGAAAAACTGTGGATTACTCCCTTCATATCAAGTTAAGAAGAAAATGTGCTGAGCTAACAATGATTGCATCTAACAAAGAGCTTGTGGGTGCAACAGTTTCTGTTATTGAGCTTGTTTCTTCCCATGCATTCTGTGCGTCCTGCCCACTCTCTCTTTAAGTGTGTTGATGCAGGCGTTGCGTTTGTTGTTTTGCAGGTGATGCCAGTATTTAAGTAGTTCATTGGGATGAAACCCATGCGATGTTATCAGGTGGCTGTACTTGCAGCTGGAGTAAGACACACGCCAGTGGTTGAATAGGAACTCATTGGGCGGTGGCGTGGGCTCAATCTGGAGCTTGGCCAAGCATATTCCCACATACACATCCTCCAGATGCAGGTGGCGGATGCTGAGAGATGCTTGGTAGATTTTCCTTGCTAAGTCACCAGAGAAGACGTAACCAGTCCCAGAGCAGAAGGTGGGATACTTCTCACCTGGGTACAGCTCCGGGGGCATGTACCACTTGCTGTTTATATTTCGGTTGGGTGCAAAGCCTCTCATGTTATTGCCTGTGAAGTAGTTCTTCTTGGGCTTCAGTTCTGGCCTGAGCAGATTATATATGAGGTACTCAGTGTTGACAAACATGTCGCTGTCCGTCTTCATGACATAGCTGGCCTGTGGACAGTGCATCGCCACCCAGTTCATTCCCATCAATGTCTTTATGGTCAGGTTTTTGTAGGAATCCAGAAAGTCCTGCTGAATGATATCATGATGCCTTTGGCTCTCAGCTTCTAGCATCTTTTGCTGTAAAAGTCCTAGTTCTCCCTCATTTTTCCCCAACATGAAGAGCCGAATGAATCCCAGAGCAGGGGCAACACTCTCATTCCCCCATGTCTGGCGTATGGCGTTCCTTTCCTCCACCTTCCTCGCCTCAGTGGCTATCAGTAACACCAGAAATGGCGTGGCTCTGCTCTGCACACATTTGTCTGGCTCATTGATGATATAAGGGAAGGGCCCACGAGTTATTGTGCCTCCATGGTCTCCCTCTTCACTTTGGCTTGTATTGGCTGCCAGTGTGTCCTCAAAATCTTGGTCTTGTTGATGAGACAAGACGCCTTTGCTCTCATGGGAGCTGATGTTAGCGTCGTCCTCGAAAATTGGCTGAGAAACAATGACAAACCTCCACATTGAATGTTGGGAGGTGTTCAGTTTGGGTTTGGCAGCATGAAATACTCCACCTCCGTACACCACAGGATGATCTCTCCACCACGGCATACCTGTGAGCCTAGGCAGCCACACCTGGTTGACCAGAAAGATCAGTACACCCAACAGTGAGACGATATAGAAAAGTTTAGCTGTGTGCATACAGCGGTGGCGCCGTCTCCACAGCATGGTTCTGCTTGTGACTGTTCACTCAGTCATTACGCTCATAAGGTCACTGATCAGCAGCTTCTGACCAGGTCCTGGTCCCTGGCGATGAAGCCAAGTTTATGTGGTGGGTTGGCCCTGTGTTGATATCTCGTTTCTGTATGTGTAAATCTCTTTGCTGTTGTCCAGAGATTGCCTAGGAAACAGAGGAGGATATAATTGATCAATAAAATAGATAAAGCACGTCTCACAATCACATTAAAGTTGCTGTAATTAATATGTTGTTATTTGCAATGGGTAGAATATCTACACTACATGAACGTACACACATTTATGTTTTGTTTTTTGTTTGTCACCTCTCTCATTACTTTGCTGTTTTTGGCTTGCAAAACGCTCTAAGAAGCCATGGTATGCTACCTGCCCAGCACCACAAGAAAGATAGACAAAGTTGCCAACAAGCTGGTGAACATTTAGCAGCCAGATACTTTTTTCATGAGTTGATAGAGACTGCAAGAGCAATGAAAGGAGCGTGAATACTGCACTTACATTCACCAGGTGGCCAGAAACATAACCTAAAAGGTGACAAAATGTCACTGTTGTTTACAGCTCGTTTCCACTGTCCTCAGGTTGTATAAAAATCTGTTGTTGCTCTTTTAAGATTAGTTTTTTGTCCCAGTCTTCAATTTGTATCCACCAGAGGTATCTCCTCTGGTGTTAGAATATGTAAAGAAAATAACAGTAGGAGATTGTATAATTAATTTGTCCCTTTATCTTTAAATGAAATTTGTTTCATATAGTGGATACATGTAGTATTTTACATTTCAAATGTAATACACTGAATTAAGGTTGAATTTTGACATAAAATCCATGTTCCTTCCTGGTTTGATTAATTCCCGGAGGCTCTGCAGGTGACTAACATCATAATGTTGGATAACTAACTGCAGTAAATCAAGACAGGTCAACCGACTATTCTGTCACAAAAGGTTCATGTTTACACAGAAAGGCTAATGTAGAACAAAATAACTACGTATTTTTCTAGACTTATTTACTTTAACAGCTTAAAACTTTATATACTGAAACTTGATTTAGGCCTCATAAACTTCAGCTGTTTGGTTAAAGGGATTTCTTATATTGTTGCTTTCAGAGCACAACAGAACAGAGCTATGTTCTGTTTTCACAACTTTACTTTCCTTTGCTCTTGAGCAGAGTTCAGATGAGGAATGGTTATAGAAGAAACAGCCTATGTTTGCATGCTGCTAGCACCCTGAAGTGGAGTGTGTTCTCAGTTTTTTTTTTTAACTGAATTACAAACTACCCTCTTAAAGGACCCCAACAAGACAAAGAACGGTTTGTGAGAGCTCACAGAAGCACTGAAAAGACTTATGTTAGATGTCTTACCTGCCGTTGCATCTATAGAAATGGAAACCAGTGTTCTGTCTTGTCCTTTAAAAACTGACACACCCTTCATATCCTGTCTAGCATAAAAACTGATAATTGATTTTGCAGCAGGAAGTATTTCTTTTTGTGTAGCTATGTGTTGATTTGCATTTTCATTTTAACCCTTCACAACATAAGCTCACCCTTTTTAATCAGAGTACTCGTCTCTTCCTGGTATCCACCATTCTTGGATTTGATAGATTGCAGTCCTCATCCACTGATCGCTCTCTTGGTCTTGGTCTGCTCTGTGCACCAAGCCAAATCACAGTCATTGGAGCTTGACGGCTTAGATCCTCAGTAATTTCCTTTACGACGTGTGGCAGATAAACCTCTTTGTTTACTCAGGAAGTAAAAGTAATAGTTTTTCATCATTGGTCAGTTGGAAATTTAGTGCTTTTCCAGATATTTGTAGCAGTGTACCACATGCATGCACCGGGGTGTCTGTGTGCATCGGCAGAACATGTGCCAGAGCTCGAGTGTTGCAGTCTCTCTGTCTGTCTTGGCGCATTGTCCCCAGAGGCTTGATGCTTGACGGTGCTGCCGCCGCCGCCGCTGCTGCATCTGGCCAGAGGAAGGATAAAGTCGGTAGACAGTTAGCCCCATGGCCTTTCTCGCCAAATTGTGAAAATCAAAGCAGTGGTGGATAGATCGGGTTAATCCTTGCTTGATGCGTAAGCCTTCAGTCTCTCTGTTTGTCCAGCCTTTCTTCTAATTTCAATGCTGATGCTTATTTCCTCTCATTCTTCTCCTTCCTCTAATTCACATGCTCGCATGTTAACTTCCCTCCCCCATGTGCCTTTTCTCCTTTTTTTTGGTTTCCATTTTCCTCTTCCCACCCTCCTCGTTCAGCGGCCCCTCTGTGCCGTCGTTGTGTTGTCTGTGAGAGGGCTAGAAGGGTGAAAACAGCGGGGGAGGAGAAAGATGAACAGGAAGCAGTGCTGTGAGTTGTGTGTTCATTCTGCAAGGCAGCTCCAGGCTTGGTGGCAGTACGCTCTCCCACCACGTCACGCCGTCTCTGCTGCTGTTGCTGACTGCTCTGTCGAAGGGGTGGGGGATAGTGGGCTCCTGACCTATTTGTATTCACGCCCACTCTCCAGAAAGAGCAATAAACCATTATCTCAATTTGACATGCTGTGAAATAAGAGGAAAGCAGAGAGATGTTAAAGGGGTTGCCAGTTGCCTAATCTGACTGAAAGACTGCGAATGTCATCCTCTTGCATCCTCTTGCTTGAGCAATAGTGGACAGTGCAACTCAAAACCTCATGTTAGTCGCAGTCTTTAATGTGTTTCTGCCAGTCTGATGTGCTGGACAATGATTAGAACAGATAATTAAAACAATCTTTCCGCTACGCTCATTCAGTTGTGTTGGTCTCATGCCTGAATTTTCATATTCGAGCATTGTCATTTTAATTCTACCACAGTATGACTGGGAGCAATGTTTTGATTTTTTTTTTTTTTTTTGTTTTTTTTTTTTTGTGCTTTTTTTAGTTATTTTTTTTCCCAGAGGAAGGCAGGGGAAGGGGGTGGTGGTTTTTGCATGCTTGCCCACAGGCAGTCACGATCCCTTCAGCTGCACTCTGGTCACCTCCTAACAGGCTTGCACAGCTTTTCATATTCAAGTGTCTGTACTCAAGTTTAATCTATTATCTATATATCTATCTATTATCTATAAGTTAACAAACCTAGGTAAAGGTGAAGTGCCCTTTATTAAAATAAAAATTGAAAAGTACCTCTCTGAGCAGACATACCTTTATTTGCTGGCCAATAAATGGATACTTGGATTCTCCAAGAACCGATTCCTTTGCTTTGTTACGGTGTTGGTCCATCTGCTTTGAGGTTGGAATATAAAAATTTAGATTGAAGGGGTTTTTTTTTTTCACAAATCCAAACAAATTTTTGAGATTAAATGAATATGTTTTATAGAAACTGTCAGGGTTTTTCAGATGGTCTGGTTGTTGTTTTTTTTTTATCTAAGTTGGAGATTGTACATTATAAATCACAATCTTTTCATGACACTGATATAAATGACTCTGTGTTGACAGTACAGACAAACTGTTTTCATGACAGATAATACCTATTATTATTATTGTTATTATTATTGTTGTTGTTGTTGTTGTTGTTGCTGGCAGTGTTACAATGAAGTGAGCCAGACTTCTTTAAGGTATACAAGTATTGGATTTATAGGATTTTTGCATCATTTTGATGGCTGCCATCCACCTTGACAGTTCCTGTTGCGGCTTTCTTTTCACCTTGCAGTCCCGTAAATACTGTATATTAAAATTGTAACGTGGAGCAGAGGATCTCTTGCGGAATGTAATATCAACGGAGAGAAAATACAAGCACCCGGACTGCAGACAAGCAGTTTATCTGTAATTGGCAGTGATCCTGCAGTGCTGCTGATAGTCTCTGCCCTGCAGCAAGTGTGATGGGAGCAGAGAAAATAAATTTATTTGCTACTCATCTCGAGACCTTGGGGCGCTCTAATTGTGAACGGTGGATTGTTTATATTTCATTTATGTTACTGTTAAAGTGCTGACAATGTGCAGATGCTATTTTCTAAACCTCAGCTGTGGCACAGAGCTGCTGTTTTCCAAATGCTCAGTGGTTTTGACATCAGGATTGCTTGGATTGAGCAGGGATGTGGGGCTCTTGGCTCCTTCAGAAGAATTTTAATTGCTGATTTTAGAGGACAGTCTAAATTAATCCTATAAAATATTCACACACTGTTCATTATTTTTTACTGGGAAACATGGCTTCAATAATTTATACCAAGAGACCTCTTGTGCATGTTAACAGAGGCTATACACAGGTCTCTTACATGCATGAAACTAAGCAAATTATCAGTATTAGTTTGTATCATGTCCCAACTCAAATATTTTTATACATTTTTTAGGGTTTCAAAAATGTTTGAACCGATTTTTGTATTTCTTCATTTATGAAGCAGCAGTGCTAAAACTGAGTGTGATACAGATTCTCAAATGTGAGAATTTTTTCACACGATTTTAAAATTTTAGAATTCTTTTTGATCCTACATGTAACAGCTTTTTTTCCCTTTTGTTGTCAAGTCAGTTAATAAAAATTGCAACGTCGTCCTTACTTTTGCAAAATTTATTATGCGTTTAGCTCTGTGCTCAGCCTTTGCATAAACCTGTCTCTGGGATAACTGCTGCTTGTGTGACATAGCTGTGCTGCATTGTATTGCTGCTTCTAAATTCTGGGACTGTCACCGCTCCTCAGCCACAGGCCAGCCACGTCTGCATGTTTCTTTAGCTCCTCTATCCGCCTGAGCTCCAGCCTCAGGGGGTGTCACTGGATTACTGTTAGACTATGACGCCTAATATGACCCCCTGTAAAGCCCCCCCCTCCTCGTCAAACACATGACTATACATATGCTTTCTCACACACGCACACTTCTCTACAGGGAATCAATAGTGACCTGCAGGGAGCGGAGGATGAGCAGTTATCCACAAAGCACATGGAAAAAGGGTCACAGCCTTTAAATGGAACTTGCCCCCTTTTTCCCATAATTCAACTGTTTTCTTGATCTACATTTTCCTCTTAGACTGTACTTGACTAATGTTCGACTTCTAACAAGACTAGGTCAAAGCCTAGTATATGGCTGGACCGCCCTTTACTCTCTGTGCTCACATATACAGTAATTTAATAAAGTTGTTATCTTATTTACATGTTTTTCTGGTTCTGTGGTCAGACACTGAAACAAATATGAAATAGTGACTGAGACGTGGCCCATCAAGATGACATGTTAACCAGCAGTCACTTCCACGCCATGTCCAAGCTGCTGCTCTGCTGGTGGTCCTGGTCCTGGTTTTATAACCTCGACATCGTCTGAGAAAATCACCACACACATAAGTTAAAGACAAAGGCTGTATTCACGTTAGCGTCGAGAGATAAAGCCCGACCTCACGCTCGCTGGGCGACATTGGCTACTCTAGTCTGGGGTAAATAGTAAAGGTTTGTCCAAAAAAGTTGCTGGATTTATTGCTAGGTGCTTTTCACCAATGACTTAATGAGTATTTATTTGGATTAGGCCTTTGAACTCACATGCACAGCAACACAGATAACAAAACAAGCTTTGCCTAATGTTGCTGCAGCATTTTCTTTGTGACAGACTTACAGCATAGTGTGTTTATGTATATGACCTTTACATGTTGTGTTTTCCAGGAAGGAGCATCTGCTCGGAAGGCTCAGACCCCAGCTCTGCAGCCTGTCCCACGCCCAGGTCAGTATTTAATTCAAAACGCCTACATACATTCATGCATATGTCTTGTGACAATGTTTTACTGAAAGTTGCCTAGTTCCAGTGCATGTTATTGTGTATTAGATAGAGGAAGTGAGAGAGGAAGTTTTAGGACAAAATAAGTTTAAACACAAATACAAGTGTTTTTTCTTATGTTGCAGTCTTATCCTCTTTATCTACTTCATGCATTCCTTTTCATTTGGGAAGAACAGGGAAAATCCCACAGCTTGATGAAAAACTAAATTACATGCTGGAACAAAGCCGCTTTTATTCTCATGTGCACTTTCATTTTTTCCCCTTTCACTTCCTTTTTCTCACTTTCTCAGTGGTCGGTTTGTTTGTCTGCTGCAGCACCTTCAATTTCACTCACTATCCTCTGTAACCCTGACCTCTCACTGGGCTTGCTTGTGTTTTACATCTTTACCATCCCTCGTGGCTGAGGGAGTTTTCTTTCCCAGCGCTGCCTGTCAGTAAATCCTGGGCAGACGTCTGCACGTGTCAGTCATTTGGATTTCCTGCCCATAGCTTCAGCAGGAAGAGTTCAGAGGAGAAAACTAACACTGGCCCGACCAGTCAGTCAGTAATCGTTTTCTGACCCTAGCAGCTGCTACACCTGAGATTTTGTGGTTCTAACAGATTTCCTTTGTTCACATCCGTTTGGAATTAGGCATGATGAGGTGGTGCATTTAAGGTCCACAGCCAAAACATGCTACCTCATTTGCTCAATAAATTATTACTTGGAAAAATTGCTTGGTCATAGTTTCTGTAAGGTTGACTTTTGCCACACATGGCATATTTACACATGACCATACCACAAATATGTACATTATGTTTGGAAAAAACTGCCTCCGTGAAAGGGACTTTTGTTTGGAGAGAAGAATCCCACCTCTGTTTGACTCCTCAGCAAACACTGACCCAAGGTTCTCCACCACATTTTTTACTTTCATTTTTCTGAGAAAGTCTGAGAGCACAACAAAGCAGCGCCAGTCTGTGTGAGTTTGTGAGACTGGTCGACTGGGATCGTTTTGCCCCACAGCAGTGACAGAGATTAACAGCTCAACCTTTGAAACAAACTAATTGCATCCTAGAGCTCTTTTGTATCTGCTATATTTTATATCTATGCTTTATATTATTTCTATTTTGTAAAACCATCACTGGCATTAATATTTATACTTTAATCTATGAGTGAGTGATCCATTTTCATGCTTTACTTGGAATATGATCTCTTATTTGGGGGGGCTTTTTTGTTATATTTGGCATTGTTTAATTGTGATTGTCAATGTCTTTTTTGTTGTTGTTAAAGGTTTTATTTGTGTTTATATTGTTTTAATGTCATTGCCCTTGAAAAGCCCATGGTACATCTGAAAGGGTTTTTCCTAGTAATGAATTTCCAACATCTTCAGTCAGTACTTTACTTTTTATCAAAATCTTTGTTTTTGGGGGGTTTTCAGAGTTAAATGTACAAACAATATATTGCCTGACATCCATACATCCAGCTAAAGCATTTAATATATGTGTACATTAATAATTGCAGTTAAGTAGCTAGTGTAGTCCTTCAATCCTCCAATCCTGTTACAGTCATTTAAAACCGATATTTAATGTTGTTTGTGGAAACAGTAATCCTAACAGGAGTAACCTACAGCAGTGGAACAGCAAAGCAGTTTAACTGCTTTGCTGTTCCACTGCAAAGCAGTTAAAGCAGTTTAACTGAGAATCACGTGTAGCATATTTTTTCCTGCTCCGTGAACTTTAATTCTATCTATCATGTGTTTGTGTTTATAAATGTTTTTCACATATTTCTTTTCCTTTTTCTGTCTAGTTTCACAAGCCAGACCTCCACCAAATCAGAAGAAAGGTACAGTAGATAATATCCCGTTGGCATAGATACAAACTGTTTACTGTACCTTGTAAACATGTAAACAATGTAAACATTACATTATGGAAATGTCTTTTTTTTATCATCACCCTGGGTTAATATGATTTCCTGTAACTGCCTTTGATTAACTATCTGTCCAATGCTTTATCTCTGACTGATGTTATCTCTGTTATTGTGACTTTTCTCGACAGGGTCCCGGACACCCATCATCATCATCCCGGCTGCCACCACCTCGCTCATCACAATGCTCAATGCCAAGGATCTTCTGCAGGATCTAAAGTCAGTATATATACTATTGCACTTTTGAAAATTCTTTTAATGCCCTCACTGTTATGCTGAAGTGTAACACTGAGATGCTATTGTTGGTTTTTGGTGGCAAAGAATGAATTGTGTTTGTGAAACTACTACAAACATACCAAATCATATTTCTCAGGGGGATTTGGTGAAGGTACATGAAGTCAGCTTCAGGTTAACAAACTCACAAGAGGACAAACGGACACACACACAGAGATGGTTTGGTGTGTCCAAACCAAATCATCTCAGAGATGATTTGGTTAACCAAACCATCTCACACTCTTTCTGTGTGTGTGTGTGTGTGTGTGTGTGTGTGTGTGTGTGTGTGTGTGTGTGTGTGTGTGTGTGTGTGTGTGTGTGTGTGTGCGCGCACCCAAGTGTGCAAGATAGATAAAGCCAACTGCTTACCTCCTCCTAACTGCACAGGAGATATGTTTATCTACAGCGTACAGCGTACTGATGACTGATGTTGAAATGACTAATACATTTTTGCACACCTGCCATATTATAAAATATACCTCTTCACTTTAATGATTGAGCATCATTACATTAAATCAAGTTGGTTCAGGACAGTTCACATTACTGTGCAGCCGGCACTGAAAAAAGATACCACGAGAGCCAGGCAGAGAGCTAGCAAACGAGCATCCCAAAAGTATGAAATGCCACTTTGGAAGAATCCACCACCCAAACTCTTTATATACAGGTTATCTTCTGTCTTACTGCAGCTCCAGCATCATGTGGATATTTCCAAAGCTTGTCAGACTTGCCATTACATCTACAGTTGGACAGTTGGTGCTGGGGACAGGGATTTAGTCTGAATGTAATGGATGTGTTTAAGTAAAAAAAAAAAAAGTGTGACAGTGGCACAGTGAAATGAGATAAAGTGAAAACTCAAAGTTCCGATATCATATATAGTATGCATAATCATATATATATATATAATTTCTGTTTTTTTTTTTGTTTGTTTGTTTTTTCCCTACTAGGTTTGTCACATCCGAAGAAAAGAAGAAAGGGGGCATCCAGCGCGACAATGAGGTTCTTCTTCAGAGGCGCAAAGACCAGATCCAGCCAGGTGGAACAACACTGAGTGTCACGGTGCCGTACCGTGTCATTGACCAGCCTCTCAAACTGGCTCCGCAGGACTGGTGAGCACAGGAACTTTTATGTGGAGAAAACCAGCAAAGTCTCTGAGGCTGGCATAGCGTGAACGTTTCTAGCTGAATAACTTTTAACGTTTACTGTGAGCCGGTCTGATGAAGGTACAAAGTCTTTTTCAACTTGAACTTTCTTGGGATGGGCAGTTTCAGAGGTACAGCCTGTTGTTTGCCTTAGTCATAGCGTGAAACAACCAAACGTCAGATCACTCTTCAGACGACCCATTACAAATATGACCAATATGACTTAGGAGTACACATACAGCCTGTGTAACAAGCAAAAATGTAGTTCATGAGGATATTTCAGCATCTGTGTTGTCTAATTGGTACAAAACACTGGCCCCTCTGTTGTCCCAGTCCTTCGTTTTAGATTTATAAGAGGAGAGTGGACTTTTCTTTTTTCATTTTCTCACAGTTCTGTTTTCATAGTTTCATTGTTTACACCCACCGTTGGGGAGGAGTGAGGTTTTACATCTTTGCAGTTGGGCGTGTGGTTTATCAGGGTTGTCTACACCTTGTACTTGTGGATTTGAGATTAGAATAGTGGCTGTTTGGTCACAATGTCAAACCTCAGTGCACAAAACATACGGTACAAGGTGAATTAAATCTACAGGCTCACGACAACACACTGCAAAGACAAACACATAATGTCGCATTGGTCATGAAACCTTGGCCTGAAATTAAATAGCATCACTGCAGCTTTAGTGTTAACTGGTGACAGGTAACTTTTTTTATGTTAAATGTTTAGTTCTGTATTTTAATCCAGCTGTGAAGTAAAACACATCTGTCTGTGTTTTATCACAACAACAACTTGTGGGTGTTTCTTCTTGCAGGGATCGGGTGGTGGCTGTGTTTGTGCAGGGTCCTGCCTGGCAGTTCAAAGGCTGGCCGTGGCTGCTGCCCGATGGATCTCCAGTTGACATTTTCGCCAAAAGTGAGCAACACACCTATTGTTATTTCTTCCCCCTCTTTAGGAAATTGCTAACACCCTCATAACAGTGCATCAGCAAACATTCGACACTATTCAAATGAGTTATAATTTGAGTGAGCTTCAGTATTAGTGTCTTGTTCCTCATCCATCTTGAAGTCACATTGGGTATCACACTGGAAGAAAGATGTCGATGTTGGATGAATGAGAATCTTAACAGACATATCTCATATAATACGACAGTGTATTAGGGCCCTTTGAGGTTTTTCAGTCTCAAATCACTAAAATGTGTCAAGCCCTTTGACAATACTGGACTACATGACCGTATTTTCACCATGTAACAGGTTCCACAGCACCGCCTGGTCATATTTGTGGGAAAAGCAGTTACAGATCTTTTCACATTGTAGTGTTGTAATGCAGGTTTAAAAGGGAGGGGCCTCTACAGTGAAGACGGCTGGTTTTTATTTCCACACTCAACCCTGATTCATATATATAAATGTGCGGATGTGTCCCCTACAGTTCGAGCCTTTCATTTGAAGTATGACGAGGCAAAGATAGACCCCAATGTGCAGAAGTGGGACGTGACCGTCCTGGAGCTGAGCCGCCACAGGCGCCATCTGGACCGGCCTGTCTTCCTGCGCTTTTGGGAAACCCTCGACAGGTATTTATTCTCGCACACCTTCATTAATACCCATCTTTTTGCCTACGGTGCACATCTTATTTCTTAGTTCTTTAAAATTCTTTAATATATGTATACATTTTGCCACAGACTGACCTTTCTTCCCTTCTCCCTCTCAATCGTCAGATACATGGTGAAACACAAATCTCACCTCAGGTTCTGAGCCCAGATCACAGCGTCCACCTCCTAAAAATGAAAATAAAAATGAATTCTCCAACTCTCCACGGCCCACCTTTTGCAGAGGCATCGCCCTCTCATCCAAGCTGCCATCCCACCTTCCAACACGATTCCCATTTAAACTAGAGAAGGAGGACAGATTATGCAGTGCTCTTCCTCCAACACTTCCTCAAGGACTCCTAATGTAATGCGCTGGATTTGTTGCCCTGGACACTGGAGAGGAGAATTTAGGGGATTTTTGTGTTCCTGTTGTAATTGTTTTCTAATGTTTTCATGTAGTTAAATAAAAATACCAAAATATGTTTTATATTAAAAAAAAATAAGGGGTTGGAGGCCGAGGAGGTTTTGTCAATAGTAATGCAGAATATTGTGAATTCTACTAAGAACAGTTTAGATCAAGAGTGTGAAATGTGAAAATAACTCGGTACAAAAAAAACAGCCACTGAGTTTGAGGAAAGAGACTTCCTTCACTTTTATCTTTTTTTTTTTTCCATTTTGGGTGTTTGTGGTCTGAATGTACATATATGATAAAACCTGTCAGAGCTGAAACTTAGAGCAGAGAGGAGGGTGCAGGGAAGAGATTTGTTAATACTTAGTGAAGCTACTCTGCTCTGGCTCAATAAAATTATCTCAGTCAACAAACCAGATCAGTTTTTTGACAGATCAGCACATCTCTTGGTCATGCAATGGCCTCGTTACAGTCTTCTTTTTCTTCTTTGTTGGTGTTGTGCTAGAGGAGAGGAACGATGGGAAGTATTGCTTTAAGTCATCACATGAAAATAGACAATAAAGCCTCAGAGAAACAAACACTTGTGTACTGTAGACTGTTAATGTTTATTTAAAAAAATGTTCTGTTTCATTTAGGTTACATTTCTTGACACAGATGCAAATGTGCAAGTAATGCAGACCGGAAGCATCAATGAGACTAGGTGTGAACCAGCCTTAAGAGCCTGTGAGCACGACTGCTCCAGCTAACACATCACTGTCTGAGATACAGATAACACACTTCAGATCAAGAGGTGTGTATCTGCCTATCTATACGTCCTGCAGATACTGACAACATTTGGACTTAAAACACTTAGATGAAACCCAGGAAATGGGAAAAATGTTACAGAACTTCACTTGCTTTTTTGTTTCCAGCCTCCACTGTTAATCAGTTGAAGTCACACTGTCCATCTCAAGGCTGTTTTGAATCATACCAGAGTGATACCAGACTCAGATCTTCTTAGAACAGTCACATCACGTGGCCAGAAGCATCAAAACACTTCTGAAAGACTGTGTGACCGACCATTTTCCCTCCTGTGTGTGTTATGAGGGTGAAGAGAGTGTATAATGCACTTATGATAATTAATATTCATCTCATGTACCTCCTGTCTCAGGGGCCTCCACAGCTGGAGCTCACAGATTTCTCCCCTTTCTGCTGTTCAAAGATGAGTGGAGGAAAAAAAACAACTACACTTCAGTTAACTTTGTCTAACAGCTTTTTGCTGTAAGATCAGGATGAACTTTTGCTATATGAACTTGTGCTGCAGTGGACAGTGTACCCTGTATCATGTGTTCCTTCCACAGACTTTGACAGCAAATGTAGGTTGGCCGCAAGGCTGTCGTAACAAGTCCTGACTGGGTATCCTGGCTTTAGTCTAAGTGTCGAAACCCCAGTAATTATTCTCCATTTGTTGTGGCAGATGAAGGGGATGTTTCCCAAATGAAGAGTAATGAGCTCTTTATCAGCACTGCTCAGTCCACACAGTGGCTGATTAAGTAACTGCTTCCACGGCTTCTGGCTGAATTTGAAAAAAAAAAGCAGATATGAGGAGTCTGGAGGCAGTTTTGACAAATGAAAAAGGATCAAAAGAAAATGAAAGATTTTTTTCTCAAGATTTTATGATTCGTGTTTTCTTCAGCTAAACCAGACAAATGAATTTTATTGTCTAGTGTATTTTATATGTCTGCAAAGTCTTTATTACCCACACTGGCACAAAACACTTTTTTTTGTCTACTTTCAGCTCACTTGTTTTCTGTTCAGAACAGACTGGGAATGGATGGATCGTATGAGGTGTGAGAAGACAATCTCAGACGGAGGAAGATGTAGTGCGACAAAACCCACAACGAAACCAGCAACCTCATCAAGGACCAGATTGGTAAAGCAGGCAAATACATACATAGTTCTGGAGATTGATGGTCTCGCACACAGAGGGGAGGACAAATTGCATCCAGACTTCTGTCGTCTTTCACAACATCCAACCCTTCTACCTCAGTAGGTCCAGAGATGCAGTGCTCTCTGTGGGTCAGTTACTGGTTTCTGCTGGTTTTTCATAATGATGTTCGGGAAATCTGGTGGCAGTGGAGCTCAGATTGACACAAAATGTCAAGCAATCCTGGCAGTGCCACGTAAAATGTCTGGTTTTAAGATTAAATGTGGAGTAAACCAGTAAAAGAAGCAACAAATACTGAAAATCACAAAACTTAAATGGTGAACGTAATTTTAACTGAGCTGAGTCACTGTATTAGGGGCTGACTCATTAACCTGCTGCCTGCAGCTTGATTTTTGACCATGCAGTTTATTTTCACACACAACTGTATTACCTGGATAAATATCCAGGTTATAATATCACCCACACAGGTCTAAGACTGAGTGTCCCACAAGGAAACTGTAGGGTTTTTTTTCCAAGACTCATGAATCAGATAAAGACGGATACTTTGTGATACTCAAATCTATCAATGGGATCAACATCAAGACCGATAAATTGATTAGTAGGTATTACTTATTAATAGCACCAGATCCAGATGTTTGTTTTTGAATGACAGCAATTAAAAACACTGAATTTCACCTCTGTTTTTAAAGTGCGACCTTTGGCATGATGGTGTTGTTTTGTACTTTGTAACTCTGACCTCTGGTCACAGCAGTCTGGGAAATCATTTTGAAATCCGGTCTCTAAACAAATATTGTGGGCGAAACTGTGTTAACAAACATTCGGAGAAACACCGCTGAATGCCACAATGCTTAACGGAATATGACACACGTTACAATAAACAAGATTAAAGTTGAGATTAGGCTCAAACAAAGTATGTTTTAGTTGTGATTTATTATTATTACTTTTTGAGGATTTGAGCATAAGTGTATTGTGACATACAAAAAAAAGAAAAAAAAAACTATAGACGGTGTTGATTTAATTTTTTTGTTTTGTTCTTTTAGAAGTGATCAAAGTGTTCCTCACATGGATTACTGAGAACCATATTACAATAAAAAAAAATTTTGTTTGTTTTTATTTTTTTAAACAAAGGAGGGCTTGCTGAATTTTATCAGTGTATTGGCTCTGGAGCAAGAACATGATGTCAGAGTCACAGTTACAGAAGTGTTTACTCCACATTTCTTAACTTTTTGGGGAAATGCCCTCAGCAATTATTAACTGGTTCTGATTTGAACTGGGGTCTTTGCTCTGCTTTGTCCTACGGTTTTTGAATTTCTGACAAAATGTGCACGACATGCTTTGGATTTATTCTGCTGATTTGGTTTCCAGGACTATTACATGGTAAGAACATTAAACTCTGTCCCCTACAATCATTTTAATGTGTTTAAAAAAAAAAAAAAAAAAGCATTTAGCATATTTCTTTGCTCTTTTGCTTATCTCCGTTTCAGCACAAAGTGCAGTTCAGCCTTGTCGGGCTCCCAGACTGGTTGGTGGTTATTTTGTCCCTGATGAACAAATTTATGCTCATGAAACCGAGCTGACTTATGCCTGTGATGAAGGACTTAAACCAGTTGCGGAGGGTTGGTGGGCAACCAGCACATGTCAAAATGGTAAATGGTCTCCACAACCACAATGTATAGGTAAGTGTAACCCTAACCCTAACCATAAAAAAAATATTTGTTGTTCACTAAAGCTTTTTTTTCAGTGTCTTTGTGTACCCTCACTATTGATATAATTTGTTCACATGTTCTATTCACAGTGTCTTTTCTTTTTTTTATAAGAACAAATGTTTTTTACAAACACATTTTTCTATGCATATACAACATTTCTTATGTAGATTTATTTGAAAGATTTACAAAGGTTGATTCAAAACTACAACCTTTGGTATTATTTGTGAACGTCACTTTAATCTTTTTGG
The DNA here is from genome assembly GCF_017976425.1 of Toxotes jaculatrix. NCBI lineage: Eukaryota > Metazoa > Chordata > Actinopteri > Toxotidae > Toxotes > Toxotes jaculatrix. The sequence goes on from NC_054407.1 coordinate 8,701,924, forward strand.
CCCTAATTTGAGCCCGTAGCACTCCCAGTAGCAACTGCTCAACACTCAGCAAAACAGCTCCAAATCATGATGTTCCCTCCACCGTGCTTCACCACTGGCATGATGTTTTCATGGTGATATACAGCGCCCTCCTTATGTCATGTGTAGTGCTGCATGTTCTTCCCAAACAATTCAACCTTAGTTCCATCAGTCCTCAAAACATTTTCCCAGTGGCGCTGTGGAGTTGTCAAACAGTGTGTGAAATAGGGGGGTCTCGTTGTGAATGTTTGAATGATTAATGCAATATGCACAAATACAATACTGTGATTTGTGAGTTTACTAATTGTAACATGTAGACCTGACTATAAGATAAATTCCTACATAAATGCAGGTAACTGCAAAGGGTTCACTTCTTTTTTTTTTGTCATTACTTTTGTAAATAAAAGTCAGCAAATCAGCAAGTCTTTAAAGATATTAGTTAATTAATAACCAAAAAAAAAACTTTAAAATGTGACCAAATTAATTTGTTGCTTCTTTTTTTCAGATGAAAATGCCTGCATCCCAATAACTATCCCCAATTCAAAATACACTGAAAATGAAAATGGTTGGTATGCGCAGGGAGCCACACTAAGGACAACATGTGACAAAGGATATGAACACAAAAACCGAGATGCAACAGCCAAATGCGTAAATGGAACATGGTCTTCTGTGCCTGTTTGTGAGAGTAAGTCTGTCACATGTTCTCGTAAGCTGAAAAACTAACAGCAACCACAATATTACAAGAATATAAAGTTTGAATTCTCACCAGCTACTTCAACCAAATCGCCACTCACGGGAGAAGCTTACTTCTGCTTTTTGATGACAAATGTGCTTATTTTTACAGAAAGTAGAAGCACATGCAGTGAGCCCCCTAAAATCCCACATGCCGTAATCATTCATCGGGAATACCAGGAGGTTTTTTTTGCAGATACAGCAGTACAGTATGAATGTGAAGATGGATATACTGTAGAGGGGACACACATCAACAAATCCATCATATGCATGAGTGGAGACTGGACTGAAGCCCCACCATGCAGTAAGTGGTCAATGTGCTGAGATATGCAGTGATGAAAATACTTTAAATTATAAATGCAAAAGAGAAACAACTGACCGTAGCATGTACAGCTAGTTAGCTTAACTTTACAATGACAAGGGGCACATGCCATTGTAAACTATATCTACATTATTTCATAAGGTTACCAACCATGTACTCCATCCACTAGAAAGTCAAATGTTTGCCAAGCTCATTGGTTATACCTCATCCTTGAACCCTTATCTCCTGTAAAAGTAAAGCATATAGATAGAAAATATCATCATTAAGCCATAAATACTGCAATCAACCATTGGCAGTGTAGAAATAGGGCATAAGTACAGTACTGCTACTACTATTAAGCTAGTAGTTCACAGTGTTGATCACTATTATAGTGAGTGCAGATTCCCTGCTGCTCATCTCTTACTCTGTCACTCTCCATCTCTGCATGATTTCAGTTTGTGAAGGGGCCGCATTCAGGTTAAAACAGGGTGCTGAACCAGCAGTAGCAGATTTTGCGAAATATCTGTTCTATCAAATGTCTCTCTACACAACCCTGTGTCCTGTAGGTTATATCGCTGTGCAACTAAACTGCTACAGCATACAGCATACCATATGTCTGCTTAATGTTTTTCCACTCAGTTATAGAAACAGGACCAGGTGCTGGTGGTGGTTCTGCAGAGGTGGGAACAAGTGATAGAGACACATCTACTGGCCGTGGAACGCAACCTGGGGGTGGAGGTAGGTTATTGATCTGTATTAAATATGGATTAGTATATCCATTTATAAAATCTTTCTAAAGAATATGTATGTACTCTATATCTGATGTCTTTTCCCTTTTCCACTTAGTCAGAAGACCAGGTGCTGGTGGTGGTTCAGCAGAAGTGGGAACAGGTAGTAGAGACACATCTACTGGCCGTGGGACGCAACCTGGGGCTGGAGGTGGGTTACGGACCTTTCTGCCACTGTTAACAAAATACAATTTTTAACAGTAGATTTTATTCTTTCATTTAAAGTTACATGTACTTTACTATTTACGGTTTTTCATTTTCAAAAGGCTTAACTGGAAATTTCTTTAGACATTGAATCAGACAGAAACTGACGTCAAAGAACATCCCAAAGTGAAACTGGTGTGTGTCCTGTTCTGTTTATGTAGCTTTATTTCCTCTGTATTTTACAGGATCCTCTACCAGCTCTGGCAGTGGACCTTCATTCATTACAAGTAAATCATTCAGATGCTTCTTTTACAAGACATATATCAGACATGGTTTACGTGTTTACTTGGTGGAGCCATTCAAACATTTCTTCACTGGCTGACCATTTACTGTACTCAAAAATAATCTCAATCAGTCCAGTACAGTAAGTGGTTTGGGGATGACTTGGGTCAAAATCTTCATATCAAGCTCATCATATCAAATCTTTGCTATTAATTTTATTACAGTAACTTATGTTGTTGCTGCTGTGATCACGTTTTCATTGACATGCTTTGAGTTTTAAACAACCTCTTGTTTCATTTCAGTCGACAACTGTGGGACATACCCAACTGTTCCAAATGGTGTTGTTGTGCAAGAGGATCGAATGTATTTAAAATACAAATGTAATTCTTTTTACACACAAGTCGGTTTAGACACCGTGGTGTGTCAAAGCGATGGCACTTGGTCACAACCACCCACCTGCAAAGGTACAAACACATCAGTACGACTTTACTTTTCAAACGCCTGTCAACTATGGTCTAAATGATTAACCAAAAGTTTTTGTTTTGTTTTTGTTCATTTTGTGCAGAGGCATTCTGTGTCATGAGCCCTGGTCGTTATGACACTGGTTTAACATTACACACATCTGAATATATAAAGGAAGGAGAGACAAAGAATCTTCAGTGTATTTGGCGGGATTATACACTGGCTGTTCAATGCAGTAATGGAAAAATAACTCGTACCAGATGTAAGTATGTATGTAAGCTCTTTGTGTTTTAGCTTGTCACAATGCTTTTAGCCTCAGCCTTTTTATTTTTAGCTAACACACATGAATATTAACTCTCCAGGATCTGAGTACACAGTAGGTAAGAGAGTTTCAAGAATAATAATGAAGGAAGAAATAAATATATACAACATTAGGCAGCTGAAATTTCAGTATTTAAAAGATGAGCTGAGCATTATTCTGTGTTTTTCTTCTTGTCAACAAATCCCATGAAAAGAACATGTTGCTTTGTCAGGGGCACTGTGGTTTATTTTAAGTCAGTCTCACCTACACTTTTCTCTCTGAAACTATTTCTGAAACTAGTTTTCTTTATGTGTGAAGACAAAGTCGGCAACAAATGAAATATGCGATTGAAAGTTAATTTTCAGGCAACTGTCAATAGTTAGAAATGTTTCTATACATTCATGAGTGAATTTCAGTCTTCAGAGACATCTTCAGTTCACATCTTCTCAGGCGAGAATGTGGTAGGTGATCAATTTGTTCCAAATATGAAAGATCCCCACACTAAATCCAGTTGCCCCCACAAGTCCACGATGGCTGGTTTATGACTAATAAAATACCTCAGAGCACCAATAAAAACCTATATCGACAAAATATTTTCATGTCACGGTGGGAAAAGATATAGATCAGTAGTTGCCCCTGTTCTTTAAGAACACAACAGATTTTCTACTGTAGGTGGAGACAAGCAGAAATTTAGTGACTCAGACAACAATAACAAAAGTTTGTGTGAATTTAACTGCTTCCTGAAATATTCACTGCTCTACTGCTTTTATTGGATTTTTATAGGTTGTCATTATTCTGACCATCAAAGGGTAAGTGTTGCTCTGGGATTTATTTTCAACAATCTACATTATTATTAAATTGTTTTGTGTCTTTAATGTTGGACAACACTTTGTTTAAACTTTATTTTACACTGCAGTTTTATATGAATTAACTGTTAATATTATTTCCTGTTGTCTGTGTTGTAACCAGAGAGTTTGTAACTAAAGGGAATGACTGCTGCCTGGTGGATCACTCACCACTGACTGACAACAAAACCAAATTGGAAACTTTTGAAATGGCTCCACCAGAAAACAGCTACACTCAGAAAAAAACAATGTCACATTTCTTTTAGATTTTTTTTAACTAGTTCTTTTTCATTTTGATCTGAAATACATACTCACAATGTTGGATCTGGATGTTCTTCATCAGTCAGCTTATGTCTTTATGACTGGAGCTCTAAATGCAGCAATGGCATGGTCAGTCCTTTGAATGCATAAATAAAGCTTGTATGGCCTACAAATACATTTCAAACACTGTTTACAGCTTGTTACCACTGTGTTTTGAACCAAATGCTAACATCAACATGCTAACATGCTCACCATGTTATGGTGATAACATGACACAATGATAATGATGATGTTAATCAGGTATAATCTTTATCATGTTCACCATCTTACTTTAGCATGTTAGCATGCTAATATGGTTATGAGCACCAAGCAGTACATTTGGGGCTCATGAGAAGGTCACTCAGTTTGCAAGTAGTTATAAACAAAACTTGTTGCACAAATGAATTCAATTCAATTCAATTCAATTTTCTTTATATAGCGCCAAATCATAACAGAAGTTAACTTCTCAAGGCACATTCCATATAGAGCAGGCCTAGACTGTACTTTTTATATTATCTACAGGAACCCAACATTTGCCCCAACAGCAAGCACTTGGTGATGGCGGCAAGGAAAAACTCCCTTTTAACAGAGAGAAACATTGAACAGAACCTGTTAAATGATGATGAAATGATGTACCAAATTTCATGGCAATCCATCTACTGTTTGTCGGGATATTTCAATCTGGACCAAAGCTGTGGACCAACTGACTGATTAATATCGGTTATAATGGCTCATTACAGAGGTTTATGCAGGCTTACACTGGTTAAACAGGTGCAATGTTTTATTCTGCTTATTGTATTGTTGTTTTATTTGTAACTAAAAATGGGATTCCATAAAACCATCTGCATTACACATGAAAAGTGTAGTCATTACTGAACTTCAAAAATGGGAATTCAGCTTTGATTGAGACATAATTTCATCTTGGCAAAATATTTATATTTTATTTCCCTTTAAGTTCCTCCATGTAAGTTCCCCTCCAGGCATTTTTAAAATCCTCTGCTTTGTAAGATAATGTTTTGCTGTAAATTATGTTTCTACTACAAGCTCAATTAACTAGTTAAACGTTCTCAAAATGCCATCTACTCTTTCCCTCCATTAAAACATCTATAATCTGTGACTATTTCTGAACTACAATTCTCTATGAAGTTGCCATTATAGATTTCTCATAAAATGAGAGTGACCAAGTTGATTGACATAAAAGACACAAGATAATATTTGTTTTGTCAACATGAGATTCTTATCTTTGAGAATGCAACAAATTCAGTCGCAGATGTAAGTGACGCAAAACAGGTATTAACTCTGAGCAGTTAGAATACCATCACTTCTAAGTGTCTCATTGAGTCTTATTCATGTAATGGTAGAGTATCCATGTAGATCTGGGTCTATTGAAGGCAACTGTTGTTCTCAGAAGCAACTGTAACAGGCCTGTATCATCACCTTCACACTAATTGGTACTGGTTTTGAGTGACTTTGGGTGTGGGTGTGCGTGTGCGCGCACGCGTGCGTGTGTGCCGATGTGGAGGCTGTGTGTACATGTGTTCTGAATGTATACAGACGTGTTACTCGTGTCGAGAATTTTTTTTCAAGCCAGAATGCATCTGTGAATGCATATGTGTATGTATGTTTATGTGTGTGTGTGTGTACTTGTATGACAGTGTGAGGACCGGTTTGAATTTCAAACCATTTTGGGAAAGTGAAGACATTTTGCCCGGCCCTCATTTTCTAACAAGCCTTAAAATGGCTGTTTAAGGGTTAAGAATTGTTTTTTGGGTTAGGGTTATGCATTCAGTTTTGATGGTTAAGATTAGGGTAAGGGGCTTGAGAATGCATTATGTTGAGGAGTGTCCTCACAACTAATTTAGTATGTAAGACAAGTGTGTGTGTGTGTGTGTGTGTGTGTGTGTGTGTGTGTGTGTGTGTGTGTGTGTGTGTGTGTGTGTGTGTGTGTGTGTGTGTGTGTGTGTGTGTGTGTGTGTGTGTGTGTGAGAGAGAGAGAGAGAGGCAGACAGACAGACAGAGTGAGAGGGACTTCATATTTGCTATGAGCCCCTGGCTGTGATTCAGGTGCTGATTGAAGGCAAGTGTGTCTGGATGTGCCTCCACACTGTGGTCTACTTGTGCCACATGCAGCAAACGCTGCTGGTTCTCATTTTTCTGTGTTTCTCTGTGCGCAGACCAGCATAGCCAGCCTAGACCATGGTTACCACTCAGAGAAGACTGCCATCAAGTGATGTTTAGAAGTTGTCAGTGGAGTGTAAGGCAGCAACCAACCTACAGTGCAGCTGAGCTTTGGCCTTGGACTGTTACTAGTCTCCCCCTCTCTTGCAAGTAGGATATACTATTTTCCCCTCCTTTCTTGATAATTGAGAGTATTGCCACAGGTTTAGAGGTTTTCCTATTGATTTTAGAGCATTTATATGAAATATGCTACTGAAACTGGTTGGTCAAATCAAGAATCTGATGTAAGAATCTGCTTCAAAGGTTGTGTTACTGTGTTACACATCCTTTGGCCAAAAATGTGTTTTTAGAAATCGTTCATCCAAAAGTGCTGAAGACCCAGATGGATAAATAATTAAATCAGGGGCATAAAACCGACCTCTGATCACAACAGTCCATTTTGAAATTTGAACTCTAAATAATCAAAACTGGGCGGCACGGTGGTGCACTGTCGCCTCACAGCAGGAGGCTTCCAGGTTCGAACCCCGGTCTCGACCATTCTGTGTGGAGTTTGCATGTTCTCCCTGTGCCTGCGTGGGTTCTCTCCGGGTACTCCGGCTTCCTCCAATAATACCAAAAACATGCATGGGATAGGTGAATTCTACTCTAAATTGCCCCTAGGTGTGAATGTGTGCGTGTGTGATTGTCTTTGCGTGTCAGCCCTGCAATTGACTGGCGACCAGTCCAGGGTGTACCCTGCCTCTTGCCCATAAGCAGCTGGGATAGGCTCCAGTTCCCCCGCGACCCTGAGGATTAAGTAGAAAATGAAAATAATCAAAACTTTTTTTGTTGAGAGAGTTAAGCAAATGATCTGTAGATGGTCTAGTAGCCCTACTCTAGGGACAAATTAATCATTATCACAGGCCTTTCCCAAACAAGTTCACAAATGTCAGATTTGTCCTTGAAGTATGATAATGAACAGTATTATCCAAGGTCAATAAGCAATATTAAACACAAAACAGATGTTTTTTAGGAACTTCATTTAAATGAGATGCTTTAAAAAAAATGACTGATCAGAAATTTTCTATTTGTATCAATAAACTGTGTAACGCCTATGTTCCTATGTTTTGTGCATGTTTTGTGTGTATTCTGTATTTGCCCTTTGCTTTGGCGCCAGGCCATACTTGAGGGTTTACTTGTGTTTTGTTTTTTTTTTTGGGGGGGGGGGGGGGGGGGGGGGGGGGGGTTAAATATTACTGAACTACTTCTGATCTGGACTAGGGTCTTTGCTCTGTTCTGTCACTGAATGATTCAATTCCTGACAGAATGTGCATCAGATGTTTTGGATTTGTTCTCCTGATTTGGTTTCCTGGTGTGCTACATGGTGAGAACATCAAATACTTTCACATACAACCATTTCATTTTGTCAAAAGCACAGTTACTGTCCAGTAATCTTACTTGTTGTATTTTAGCACAAAGTGCAACACAGTCCTGCAGTGCTCCCAGACTGGATGGTGGTTTCTTTGCCCCAAAACAGGATACGTACACTCATGAAACAAGGCTGGCCTATACCTGCAATGAAGGACGTAAACCAGTAGTGAGGGGTTGGTGGGCCACAATCAAATGTGAAAATGGCATATGGTCTCATCAGCCACAGTGTATAGGTAAGTGTTGCATAAATACATCTACTGTTTTCTTTGTTTGGCCATGCTAGCTACATAGCTCTGTAGAACACAACACGATCCGCAACATCTTCCCATTGACCCACAACTCTTCAGCTGCTGAAATACTGAAAGACTAAAATATCTCAACAATTCGTATGTGTATTGCTGCCACGTTAGAAAAAAAAATAGATCAAAGTATTGTTATAACAAAAAACACAAAAAAAACTTGTAAAATACGTATAGAGAGTAAATAAATTGTGGCACATGACTCATTTTCTCAATTTGATGAAGTTCTACTCCATGCTTGGTGGCATTGCTATTAGACTATGCTGTTTCTGAACATGGTGGATTATATTGTGAGTAGGCCCATCAAAAAACCTATTAAGTTTGTCCGAACCCTCTCTGTGTACCTATCCTTCAGGGTGCGCATGAGAGCGTGCTGACGCCTACACATATACACTGTTGCCCTTAAAGTAGGAATAAAATATATTTTACCTCTTCTCATGAAATGATTGTGACATGATTTATTCTTGATACATAAAGTGTATATCTTCTCAAAACTTTATTGATCAGTCCCTTCCAGTGTGATGACTGATGTGTATGAATAGGAATAAAAAGAGGAATGTGTCTGAAAACAAAATTAGTAACAAAATTATTCCAGCTTTATGGGCAACAGTTTATTATTACAGGAAACCCAGCTTGGATGCAGCTGGTGTAGCTTTTATCCATGGAGGCATCCATGCCCCTCCAGCTGATCAACGAGAAATAATACTACTTCCAGAGCCTTGGACTTCTTATTTAGTGTACACATACGTATCATAAAGAATGTCATTAGAAGTATGAAAATGCTGTCAAACTGTAGTGTTGTTTTCTCTTTGTTTCTCAGATGAAACAGCCTGCATCCCACCAACTATCCCCAATGCAAATTATATAAAAAACTCAAAAGGTTGGTATGAGGATGGGCACACATTAAGGATAACATGTAACAAAGGATATGAACACAAAGATGGGGTCACAACAGCCTCATGCATTAATGGAAAATGGCCTTCTGTGCCCATCTGTGAGAGTAAGTGTGTCAGATGTTCTATATTTGTTGGCTGTGGAGAGAAATAACAAGAACAATTCCAGTTTAAATGTTTTAGCTTTGTCTGTTGGCACATGAGCATTTTTACTTACTGATGATTTGATTTGTTATTTGTTATTTACAGAAGATCTCTTTCTATGCAGTGAGCCCCCTAAACTCCCCCATGCTATAATAATTAATCAGGGATACCAGGAGGTGTTTGCTGCAGATACAGAAGCTCAGTATGAATGCGAGGATGGATATACTGCAGAGGGAGCACACACCAAGAAATCCATCTTTTGCATAAATGGAAACTGGACCGAAGGCCCAACATGTAGTAAGTGGACAATGTGCTGAGAAATGAAGTGATGAAATACATTTGTTCTGAGAAATCATACTTTATGTCTTCCTTGCATTTCCGTGACAGGTGTTATGCTGGTTGCTGATCATCAAGTGAAAAAATGAGCCTGTCAACCATGTTATATTTTACAAAAGTAAAACTGCCTTGCTGTAGCTGCCCAGATAGCAGCTGATTCTGGGCCGAGTACATGTGTACATTAAGGAAATGACACAACTTAATATCAATATTAAATTTGAGTTTAACATTCAGTTAAACTCAAATTAATATAATCTTTAACAGCAGATTTATTCTTTCATTTAAAGTTACATGTACTTTAGTATTTACAGTTTTTAATTTTCAAAAGGCTTAACTGGAAATTTCTTTAGACATCGAGTCAGACAGAAACTGACGTCAAAGAACATCCCAAAGTGAAACTGGTGTGTGTCCTGTTCTGTTTATGTAGCTTTATTTCCTCTGTATCTTATAGGATCCTCTACCAGCTCTGGCAGTGGACCTTCATTCATAACAAGTAAATCACTGAGATTCACTGCCTCTCTTACAAGACACATATTGGACATGGTTTACGTGTTTACTTGGTGGAGCCATTCAAACATTTCTTCACTGGCTGACCATTTACTGTACTCAAAAGTAATCTCAATCAGTCCAGTACAGTAAATGGTTTGGGGATGACTTGGGTCAAAATCTTCATATCAAGTTCATCATATCAAATCTTTGCTATTAATTTTATTACAGTAACTTATGTTGTTGCTGCTGTGATCACGTTTTCATTGACATACTTTGAGTTTTAAACAACCTCTTGTTTCATTTCAGTCGACAACTGTGGGACATACCCAACTGTTCCAAATGGTGTTGTTGTGCAAGAGGATCGAATGTATTTAAAATACGAATGTAATTCTTTTTACACACAAGTCGGTTTAGACACCGTGGTGTGTCAAAGCGATGGCACTTGGTCACAAGCACCCGTCTGCAAAGGTACAAACACATCAGTACGACTTTACTTTTCAAACGCCTGTCAACTATGGTCTAAATGATTAACCAAAAGTTTTTTGTTTTGTTTTTGTTCATTTTGTGCAGAGGCATTCTGTGTCATGAGCCCTGGTCGTTATGACACTGGCTTAACATTACACACATCTGAATATATAAAGGAAGGAGAGACAAAGTATCTTCAGTGTATTTGGCGGGATTATACACTGGCTGTTCAATGCAGTAATGGAAAAATAACTCGTACCAGATGTAAGTATGTATGTAAGCTCTTTGTGTTTTAGCTTGTCACAATGCTTTTAGCCTCAGCCTTTTTATTTTTAGCTAACACACATGAATATTAACTCTCCAGGATCTGAGTACACAGTAGGTAAGAGGGTTTCAAGAAGAATAATGAAGGAATAAAAAATGAAAAATAAATGTATACATTAGGCAGCTGAAATTTCAGTATTTAAAAGATGAGCTGAGCATTAGTCTGTGTTTTTCTTCTTGTCAGCAAATCCCATGAAAAGAACATGTTGCTTTGTCAGGGGCACTGTGGTTTATTTTAAGTCCGTCTCACCTACACTTTTCTCTCTGAAACTATTTCTGGAACTAGTTTTCTTTATGTGTGAAGACAAAGTCGGCAACAAATTAAATGTGTGATTGAAAGTTAATTTTCAGGCAACTGTCAATAGTTAGAGATGTTTCTATACATTCATGAGTGAATTTCAGTCTTCAGAGACGTCTTCAGTCCACATCTTCTCAGATGAGAATGTGGTAGGTGATCAATTTGTTCCAAATATGAAAGATCCCCACACTAAATCCAGTTGCCCCCACAAGTCCATGATGGCTGGTTTATGACTAATAAAATACCTCAGAGCACCAATAAAAACCTATATCGACAAAATATTTTCATGTCACGGTGGGGAAAGATATAGATCAGTAGTTGCCCCTGTTCTTTAAGAACACAACAGATTTTCTACTGTAGGTGGAGACAAGCAGAAATTTACCCTAACCCTAACTCAGACAAAAATAACAAAAGTTTGTGTGAATTTAACTGCTTCCTGAAATATTCACTGCTCTACTGCTTTTATTGGATTTTTATAGGTTGTCATTATTCTGACCATCAAAGGGTAAGTGTTGCTGTGGGATTTATTTTCAACAATCTATATTATTATTAAATTGTTTTGTGTCTTTAACGTTGGATAACACTTTGTTTAAACTTTATTTTACACTGCAGTTTTATATGAATTAACTGTTAATATTATTTCCTATTGTCCGTGTTGTAACCAGAGATCTTGCCCAGTAATTTCACCAAGGGAATGACTGCTGCCTGGTGGATCACTCACCACTGACTGACAACAAAACCAAATTGGAAACTTTTGAAATGGCTCCACCAGAAAACAGCTACACTCAGAAAAAAACAATGTCACATTTCTATTAGATTTTTTTTTTAACTAGTTCTTTTTCATTTTGATCTGAAATACATACTCACAATGTTGGATCTGGATGTTCTTCATCAGTCAGCTAATGTCTTTATGACTGGAGCTCTAAATGCAGCAATGGCATGGTCAGTCCTTTGAATACATAAATAAAGCTTGTATGGTCCTACAGTAGTCTGAACAAAAATGTTCACTATTCATCATTTCAACAGTAACCTTTGTATTATTTTGTCTACACATTGTGTACAACAGCCCTTCCTCTAAATATGGATATATCAGTAAGTATCGGTTCTTTTTGTGTTAATATACTTGACACCACATCACTGCAACATCTGCAGACAGAAATAGTCAGCGTCACCTAAAAATAAAAAGCAGTCCATCCCATGGAGCAACAGACCTTTTTCAGACATATTAACTTGTTGTAGCAGGAAAAGCACAGGTGTGCTATTCAGGTATCAGTGACAGTGTGACAGTGAGCCAATATGAACAAAACCAGGACCCTGAAACTGAAGTACCTACATGGAATTCAGCCATCAATCATTTTTATAATTTACCCTAATGAGAAAAGCGTATGTCTTCTGTGATGATGCAGAGCACATGAGGATCCAGCAGATGGTAATCAAAGTCTGAGCTAGAACTCAAAGACAAACTGGAAGACCACAAAGTAAATATCCCATGAGTTAATGATCCCATGTGAACTAATATGGAACACAACGGTGTGCCTGTTTTTGCTTGGTGATTAAATCTTTACAGCATTCCACCTCTGTTTCTAAAGCCTGTCCTTTGACGTGAATGCTCATCTCTCAGTCCAGGAAATCAATTTGAAATGCGGACTGTAAAGAATGTCATAGATTTTTGTAGAAAGCATTGTCTGAGGGACAAATGAATCACTGTAGGCATTTCTTAAACAAATAAACAACAAACGTGAAATAACAAGAGCAGCTTTTTCATGAATTCTTGAATCAACCCTCCTCTTAGATATGTTCATGGTGCAGTGTGTACCAAAAATAAAAAGATTGAAAAACAAAGTCAAAATCTGACAGCAAATGAGGCAACAGCTGTACATAATACTGGCCTGTGAACCTCATGTCAGCAAGACACTTTTGCACACAGTGACTCATCTGACAAGAGTACATGGAGCATATTAGTATATTTGTGTTGGCTTCTGCAACAGCATAATGACAGTAACTCAGCTTGATGTTTACTATTTCTTAACTTATCAGCTCTTTGTGGAAACACCCTCAACAATTATTAACTGGTCCTAAGAGAGGATCTTCTCTTTGCTTTGTCGTAGTGATTTAATTCTTGACAAAATGAGTGCGAGGTATCTTGGATTTATTCTCCTAGTTGGGTTTCCTGGCATGCTGCATGGTAAGAACATTCAATTCTGTCAGTTAGAAACAGTTAGAGACTTTGTTAAATAAATGTTTAGCATGTACTTTTGTTCACCATTGTATTTCAGCACAAAGTGCAGCTCAGCCTTGTCGGGCTCCCAGACTGGTTGGTGGTTATTTTGTCCCTGATCAACAAACTTATGCTCATGAAACCAAGCTGACTTATGCCTGTGATGAAGGACTTAAACCAGCTGTGGAGGGTTGGTGGGCAACCAGCACATGTCAAAATGGCAAATGGTCTCCACAACCACAATGTATAGGTACGTGTTTCATAAATATCTCCAATGAATTTGTTTGAAGGTGATTTGAAACCTTTAAATTCACTGTAGTCACTATGGTTTTGTGTATTTTCCTAAGAAATGCTATCATTAATGATCTTAGTACATGAAAGATCAACTGAAAATAGGAGGACAGATTCACTGGGGACAATGACATCAGGCTAGTTCAACAATTAAACAGGAACAGCATAAAAATGGCATTTCACATTCCTGCGAGATAATGCTCCTGCTTTTGGATGCAGCTTTCTCACAGAGGTCTGTAAATCCAGTATCTAAATGTAAAATATATGCCTGAAATAAGATGCTAACACAAAATTAAAGTGTCTTATTGTCTTTTGACCTTTGGATTTTTTAAGTACTTTCACTAAACTCTTGAAAAATGCCAATTAAACCTCTTGCTACTCCTGTAACAAATGATTTTAAACTTCAAATATTAAACATCTTCCAGAAGTAACCACATTCCTCATTACCTTTAAAAAGTAAGTCATTTGGTGCTTTAACTTTCTGTTAAAAGTTATGGATAGTATACAAGTTCTGAACAGGTGATACAAACCTGAGGTTCAGGACCCACACAAGGGGTCAAGGGGTTAAAAAAAAAAAAAAAAAAGGTCGAAAGTAGATATTACTTTGTATTTCCAAAGTATTAATATTACACATTCATAAAAGTAATTTTGCAAATCTGAAAATGTTGACTGGGGTTTTGTTGTTTTTTCCTCAGATGAAAATGCCTGCCTTCCACCAGCTATCCCCAATGCAAAATACACTGAAAACACAAATGGTTGGTACGAGCAGGGAGCCAAACTAAGGACAACATGTGACACAGGATATGAACACAAAGACTGGGACGCAACAGCCGAATGTATAAATGGAACATGGTTATCTTTACCCATCTGTGAGAGTAAGTTTGTCAGATGTGTTAGGAAAAACAAAACAAAGCACAGAAACTGTGTCTTAAACCAATGTCACCAACTACAAAAATCAAGTAGTTATCCATTTGGACCTTTTCCTGCTCATTCATGATTTATTTTCTTCTTTACAGAAAGTATCAGCACATGCAGTGAGCCCCCTAAAGTCCCCCACGCTGTAATCACTAATATGGGATACCAGGACGTGTTTGTCGTAGATTCGAAAGTGCAGTATTTGTGTGAAGATGGATATACTACAGACGGAACACACACTAATAAATCCGTCTTTTGTTTGAGAGGACACTGGGCTGAAGTCCCAACGTGCAGTAAGTGGATAATATCCTGAGATATGATGAAAATACTTTTTATGAATTGACATTAAAGTTGCCATAACCAATATTTGTATATTGGCAACACATCACAAGACACTAAAAAAGTGTCAGCTTTTTCTATTTTCTGTTGACATTCAGTATTACTCACTAAAAAGCCTACTTTGCAAAAAAAGTTTGAACCCTTCGTGGTTTACAACCATGTTTACCTGCTAACACTTTTGTTCTTCACTGCCTTTGTTAGCGTATTGCTTTTGTTTCTTGGTTCATTACCACCATCTGCAGAATAATGTGAAACCATTGGCAGGAATGTGTATGGCAACACCCATGCGCACGTGCGTGTGTCTACAGTGGTAATAGTGGTTAACCATTTTGGTTCACTCTCACCGAGATCACACGCCTGTCTCACAACGAAAAAGCTCTGCTAAACCACTGTGAGTGTCCTGCCCTGCACCAAACTTTAGCATTTAGCTAATGATAAAGGTAAATAACAAAAACCAAAGGACCTAAAAACAAAGAATAAATATTGGACTTCATTTTTTTTTCTCTCAGGCAGAGGAACAGGACCAGAGGAATCTCCCCAGAGAATATGTATACATTGTGTTTGTTTTTTTTTTCCACCTAGGCCCCCGATCAGATACTGGACATGGTGGATCTCCAGTAGGAGGAACAGGTGGCAGTGGGACACAGCCTGTGGATGGAGGTAGGTTTTGATTGTGATTTCCTTCATCAAAAACAACCACAACATTTTCAAACTTTAGGAAGCATGACCGGAAAAAATGTAACATAAAATAAAACATAAAATATCTCACTGTGATAACTAACTAGCAACTAATAACTACTGTGTACATTGTATCTTACAGGATCTTCTAGCAGCTCTGGATCAGATGAAAGAGAAATTACTCATATCACACCAAGTAAATAAATACATTCATTTCTCCTTTTGTATTGCATGTACTGGATGACATATCAACCAATCAGGGCCTTTTACTGGGTGATTTGGGGGAAACAAAGAAACACGAAATGTTATATATCAATTGTTACTATCTGTCTATCTTCATCACTTCATTAAAAAGAAGAATCTGTAGCTATGGTTCTTATCAGTTACCTTACTGAGTCCATCAGTGAGGCAGCTGGTAAAAGGCTGAGGAAATCAAAATGTGGGGTAAAGTTTTAAGTTGATAAACTTTGCTCCCACAGTTTGACATATTTGTACCTTTTTCTTTTTTCTATTTCAGTCATCAACTGTGGAAGACGCCCCGTCATCTCAAATGGTGATGTTGTGGATACTGGTGAAATGTTCTTGAAATACCGGTGCAACAGCTTTTACACACGAGTGGGTCCAGACACGGTGGTGTGTTACAGCAATGGTAAATGGTCAGAAGTACCCACCTGCAAAGGTATGAGCCAATCAGCCCTACAAACTCTTATTTCAGTGGTCTGTCAGTGAGGTTGGCTGAGAAAAAAAAAAAGTTAACATGCTGTTGTTCCTCTTGTGCAGTTGCCTACTGTTCTGTGGACACTGATCGATATCGTGATTTGGAATCTGTTGGAGTTAAATATATAAAAGACGGTGAGAAGGTGAATTTGAAATGTGAGGATCTGGAGAGCTGGTGGACAGGTCATTATTCAGTGGCCCGGTGCACTAATGGAAGAATTACGTTCAGCAGATGTAAGTATGACTTTAAGCTCATTATATTATCACGCCATTAACAGAAATACAGACGGATCACAGATATTTCTGGTGTTGTTTTCTCTGCCAGATGGTTTCATAGACAGTGTGATCCTTATAGACAGGCCAAATAAAGAATTTGTTCCCAGGCTCAGCTCTGTTGTTGATCACCCTGAGCCTTAAAGGAACTGTTTGACATTTTGGGAAATGTAGATGAGAAGATTCACACCATTCTTGTGTATGTATGCTAAATCTGTTGCTACAGCCAGTAGCCAATTAGCTTAGCTGGGTTTGCCCAAAGAAAATGCACCTACCAGCACATCTTACACTCACTACTTATCAGTTTTATATATTTCTTTAAACTATATGAAAACGAAGTGTAAAATAACAACTTGAAGTTATATAGTGACTTATGAGTTGGATTGTTCTTGGCTGGGACTCTCTGATGGTTGCCTGGCAACCTCAAGGAGCAGACAAGACTCCTTCACAACTAAACAATAATTCATTCTGTGCCATACAAAAATCTACTGCTGTTTTTCTATAATTTATCCCAACTTTATGGGCAACAGTGTACATGGCAATGAATATATAAATGGCAGAACATAATGCAAAAAACTAAATAATAATACCAATCAAGCAGCTTAAACTGCCAGAACCAGGCCCAGCAAGTTCGAGAGTAAGACTGAACTGTAGATCAGTTACAAAGACTTAAAAGTAACAAAGAACCAGCATCATACACAGTGTTTTAAATTGTGCCTATTTTTCCTCTTTAGTTAATTCAGTTAACAAAACAATATTCACTACTCTGCTTCTTTATGATTATTTTTAGGTTGTAGCTGGGTGACAATAAAGTTGGTGAGTGTTAATCCTGTCTGAATACAACGGTTTAATTTTTATATGCATTTATGATCATGCACTCATATTGTTTTTTATTAGGTTTTATTAGAATTATTTATTGTCTGTAATTGTAATATTTATTGTCTGTGGGTCTTGTGACCAGAACCGATGCTGAGGCTGAGGCTGTATCACCAAGGGGGAGAGACTGCTGCCACTGACTGAAAACAAATGTCAGCCTGGAAACTTAATGTTACAATTCTGATGTTACACACTGTGTTGGGTTTTTCAAAAACCATTTCAGGTTTCTCATTTTGATTTATGAATTACTACATAATGTGAGTAAATTGTCTGTATGCTCAAAGTCTCAAAGTGATGGACTGGCCTGAATAAAACCTGAACTGGAATTTCAGCACTGGTCTTCCTAGAACTGTGTTTACAGAGTTTTCATGTCATCAAAAAATAAATATATTAATTTTAAAAAAAGAAAGAAAAGAATAAATAAAAATTATACCGGTCTGTCAAAGGGCTAATAACTCAAACATTCATTCACTTCTCGTTTTATTCATCACGACACAGTTTGAGAAGAGCATCACCACTGTTTCATTTCATGTTTTCATGAGATTGACCACAATAACAGTAACAATAAAGTGTGCACACTTTTTTACACGCTTTTTTTGCTGTTCCACTTTTGTTTTCATCTGATTTTCCACTCCTTTGTTTCTAAAAATCAATAATTAAGAAAAAAAAAATCACATGATTTTAATGCCTGCATTTGAAATAAGGTTCTTCCACACACTCACAAACACACACACACACATCAGTACACTGACTTGTAATACTTAATAACTGTGCTCATATTTACGCAGCACAAAGAAAAATTCTTTCCTATGTTCATTTTGCATTCAACAATTACAAATTACCCAAAGTCTCTGAGCGACTGGTTGTACAGGCGGTACACAAATTACAGTATTTATTAAGGCCACTCAGTTTAAGTCTCCTCACTGTTAAAGGGCTGCAGTGTAATCTTTTTACAATTATATCTATGGATATTAGTTTTATTTATTTATTTGTTAAACCAATTGATTCTGTCCAAAAAATGTACTGATTAATTAGAAGCTAAAACCATTTCTACTGGAAACATTACCTGAATCATCTGTCAAGTTAACAAACCTGTAATTACTGTTTCTGCCACTTGATTAATCCACAATCACATTGATTAATCCACTGAATCAAGTTCAGATGTGTAGTTTTTGTCTTGAATTTAATCATTTACATGGAGGTCAAAAACTGCCCTCTGACTTAAAATGTGAATATATTTTGGTGGTGAATACTGTAGCTTCTGTTCTTTTTTCTGTTTAAAATGACTGAACAGGTTTTTCGGACTGTGCCTTGAAGACCTAGTTTTGGTTTAAGGAGCATCAGTGATTGTGATCAGAGTTGGAGATGTTCTGCACAGAGGAAGCTGAATCCAGTCCCAGCAGCGTGCCCAGGTAGGACTGCTCTCTGGGGTCCAGCATCTGATCGGGCCTCACAGGGTGGACGATGTTGGTGGGCTGGGGGGTGAGGGTGAATTTCTCTAAGAATGCCAGGTCTGTGGCGGCCTGGTAGCCAGAGTTCTGCTGTTGTCCTTGAGCCTGCATGCTCACAACGCTGTGACTTTGGGAGGAGAGAGACGAGGCACCGTGAGTGTTCAGGTCGCTCTGCGCTCCTCCTGTCACCTGGACAGGAACTAAGGTGACTGGCACGCAGACATTCATAGGAGGAGGGGTGGACTTAGGCACAGCACGATATGCCTTTGAGGTTTCCTCAAAAGGAATGGAGACTATTTTGTCTTCGCTGAGTGTGCTGAGGGGCTGCTCAGTAAACCGGGTGCTGTGCACATGGTCAACATGATACTTGAGCTTGTCTTTTCTTTTAAAGGTGGCGCTGCAATGGGGACAGTTAAAAGGACGAGCGTCTGAGTGAATCACCATGTGCTTTGTCAAGGTCTTCTTGATCCGAAATGTCTGGTGGCATTCAGGACATCTGTGGGGCTTCTCACCTGTCACGTCAACACAAGTGGAAACATTAGTGTGAGCGTATAAAAAAAAAAAGTATGTGCATAAAGGTGCAAGCTCGGCACGTATGCTCTATCTCGGCATACATGCCAAGCTAGAGCAGAAATCAGAAAACAGTCAATTGAGAAACATTTTGCCTCCGCAAGCATCTCTCTGCCACTCTTCTCTTCTCTATGCATGCACATTCTTTGTTGCCTTACCTGAGTGAGTCCTGAAGTGCATTTCTAGACTGGACTTTCCTTTAAATTCTTTCTTGCAAACCTCACACTGATGCACTGCGGTTTTATACCTGTGAAAAATTTCGTCATTAGCAGAGACAGAAAGCAGGTAGCAACATTTGGCAAACTTTGAAGGTCTGGCTAAGGTTACTATTACAACTTGTACAACAATACCAAAAAGGTTTATTAAGTGTGACTGTGATTTATATGATAAATACATACTTCTGCCAAACTTTCTCTCCCAAATGAACACTTCTATAGTGGACAGTGAGATGATCATGGCGTCTGAAGCACTTGCCACACTCTTCACACTGGTGTGCTTTCTCACCTGTAATAAATGTGGGCCAGGTTAAGATTGACACTGTACTGTATTTTAACAAGTGGCAAAGATTAATATGTGTGGATGAGACAAAGTGGAACCTATCACAAAAGAAGAAGAGGAAGACACATGAGAATCTCACTGTTGTATGTCTTATACTATACCAGAGTGTATTTTCTGATGCTTGGTCAGGTGATCGTGTCGTATAAACGTCTTCCCACATTCATCACACTCATAGCGCTTATCATCGTGGTGGACTCTGAGGTGAAGCCTGTCCGTGGAATAGTTTGCTCATTATAGGCAACTTCATGAATGATAAGGACAATCAAAGTGAGAGCTTGAAACATTCACAACCACCAACATCAGACAGCTTCTTCCAGTCTCACTGGGCCTCACCTGTAGGAGCTGCCATGACGGAAACTTTGGCCACAGATACTGCAGAGGTGAGGCTTCTCCCCACTGTGGATCCTCAAGTGCTCCCTCAAGGTTGTCCTATAAAGAAAAAACACTATTAAACAAGATGTTCCTGAAGCTCAGCCAGTCAAAGTAAGAGCTTGGGCTTTAATAATACATAATATGCACACTGCCACCGGACAAAATAGCACGGTGCTCTTCCAGGTGGGAAAGTTTAGGGACAGAGAGACGTACCTTTCCCTTACTGATTTCCCACAAACAAAGCAGGTCCACTTTCTCTTGCCTCCATGAGTACACTCGATGTGTCTCTTTCTGTTGCCTGTGTCATTAAACTGTCGACCACAGATTTCGCAGGGAAAAGGACCTGAAAATGAGACAGGAAAAAAACTCTTTGTTGTAATGACAAAATTGACAGTTAACATATGTTGTAATGATGCAAAAACTCAAATATTTAATTGTTAGAACTTTTTTTTAGCAAAGAAAATGATTATGTATGCTTATGATTATGAGATTAATTATGAATTTAATTTTCATGGCATATTTCTCACCCAGGTGGTACTTCTCCTGGTGCTTCAGTCTGGCAAACCTTGACTTGAAATATTCATCACAGAAGGAGCATTTAAAAGGCCGGTCTTGGGTGTGAAGGATCATGTGCTCCTGCAGGTGAGGTCTGCGGGTGAAGGTCTTCAGACAAATCTGGTTCCGAAATTTCAAAGGTTACATGTTGTTAAGATGTTGTTAAGTTTACACTGTTATATTCATGAACTACTAAAAATAATTAATTCATCGTCATACTTTATATGAACTCATATTTGAAAGTTCTAGGTATATTCATGTGATCATATTGTGAACAAGAAACAAAAACTGTGATCTACTATGATCAACCTGTATCATAAAACTTAAACCTGTCCTTACAGCACATTTCAAGCCTTCTGTCTTCCTCTTCTTCTTGGTAAGAAACTCTTGGACGTGGTCTGGATGAAACCTGGCAGGACAGTGAAGAAGACCATACAGTATGAGTGTAGCAGCACATGATCCAGTGGACCATCAGTGCTACACAAAGCGTTTTATTTCTTTAAACCTAACTAAAACTTAGAAACCACAATTCAGTCAGTATGAACATATATGCAGTATTTTTTCAAACTGCATCACCATAGCGTTTAATGACACTGTTACCATCATTTTATGTCTGTACTACATCCGATAATACACCTATGTTAAGGTGAAGAACTGTAGTTTTTTTTTAGCCACAGTGGCAGCATGGCTCTTGTAATGGCAGGGTATGTCAGCTGACCAATTTTGTCCAGAATGAAAAATGAAAAATCTCTGCAACTAAGGCCCCAAAAGATTATGCCTACTGACTTTGTTAAAACAAAAACATGACCTATGTTAACTGAACTTAGTTCAGGTGACTAAATTAATCCACAAAATAAAATGAAAGGGAAAGGAAACTGAAGGCAGACTGGATGTAATGATAGAGCTGTGTCTAACCTCCTGACGTGCTTGGCTAGGGTTTTCTTGCTGGCATGGAGTTTGTTGCAGAAGGGGCACTTGTGCTCCTTCTTCTGGAAGGGAGTGTCGCTGGCATGCTTCTTCTTGTGCACGGTCAGGTTAGACTTTGTGGAGTAGCGCTGGAGGCAGATGTCACACTGGAATGGTTTCTCTCCTGTGTGCACTCTGGTGTGACTCTCATACTTCCCTGGACAACACGGGCACAGTTTTAACATCATGTATCAGTAACCCATTTGAATCATTAGTATAATCACTGTCAATAAACACAGCATTGCTATGACAACTGAATTTCACACAGAACGAGGAAATGTGCTATATAAATGATTAGCTCTTATCCGTCTTACTTTTTAAACAGGAGAAAAGGAGAACAGGTAGAATACCAATAAACAACAATTCTGATTATTTATCATCATATCAAATAATCAAACAAAAATGTCAAACATTTGCTAAGTCCAGCTTCTCAAAAGTCTGAATTTGCTGATGTTTTGTTTTTTTCTATTTTCTATCTTTTTAAATTGAACATCTTTGGATTTTGAACTGTTACCTGGATAAATCAAGCAAACTGAAGAGATTAACTTGGGGTGTGGTAAATTTGGGATGGGGATGTGGATTTTCACTATTTTCTGACATTTTATAGACCAACAGACCAATAATTCACTCAAGTAAAAAATAAGATGAATAAATTATATTGTTAGTTGCAGTCCCACCATGTAAGATAGAATTTATAATTCTACTAATAGTAAGTAAATCTAGATATTTAATAGAACGATTGTTGTGTTTATTGTTCTTCTTTTATCTTAATCTGGTAGGGTAAGCTGAAAAAAAAAGTTGGCTTCAGTTCTCAGTGATACTAGCAATACAACCACCCCTCTACAATGGCCACCACTACTAATGCTGCTGCTGCAACAGAAAACTTTAATAATAACACTAATAACCTAGACCTTATACTATGGTTCCCACCTGCTCGGTCAAAGGTCTTGTCACATTTGGGACACTTGAGAGTCTTCTTGCTGGAGGTCTGGATGATGACTGGAGCTAGGCCCTCAGGGTACACTGGACTCTGATTAGTGCTTCCAGCTGCGGACGCATGCACTTCCACCTCTCGAACATCCTGCTGGAGCTCTGTCTTTTCTACCTCTAAACCCTGCTGACTTGCACTCTTCTGCGCTGCACACACTTCAGCAATTTTCTTTTGGGCAACCACGTCTTCACTCACATCTCCTCCCTCTTCCTCTTCATCCTCCTCATCCACTATGTCATCCATCTGCGCTGGTTTAGATGTCTCGTTCATGTCAGATTTGGGAGTTCGGTTTTCCACAGCCACCTCTGCTGCTTCTTCTGCTCTGTCTTCATCCTGCTCTCTTGGTGATACAGTCCTTTGTCTTTCCTCAGGAGTGTTGATGAAGTACTCTTCATCATCTCTCTTATACTTAGTAGGTGTTCTCCTCCTACGAGCTGATCTCCGTGTGGTAGCACTCCTCTGACCTGCTGTCTTCTCCTTCTCAGTTGAGGTTTCCTGTGGTACATCACTGTGACTCTCAGCCAAGTGGTTCTGCACAGAGTTTTCTGAGCTAAACTGGCGACTGCGCAGGGTGCTCTGTTCAGATGGGCTCTGGAAGTCTGTGTCACCTGCTGGAGAGTCACTGGGGGTCATTTCTACCTCAGGAGACTCTCTTATCTCAGCCTGGGCCTGGATCACATTTACAGAATGGACGTCCCCTTCTCTGCTCAACAATTTTAGTATATCCATCATGTCCAGGAATCGGGCCGCTTCTGTTAGAGCCGGGAGGTCTGTCTCTGCGACAACGCACTCAGAGGTGTACAAAAAGCTTAGCAAGGGCTGGAAAACAGAGTCCTCCACATGGTCCAGAGTCACATGTGTTGTAGCAGGGTTCTTGGACAGCTCAGCGTGGAAGTAGCTGCTCCCATGGGCCAACACCACCTTGTGGGCACTGTAAAGCTTCCCACCCACAGACACAGACACATCGCAGAACTTCTGCCGCGTCCGGTCCTCATTCAAAAACTTGAGGAGGTTGCGACTGTGCTGCAGCATAGTCACGTGCCTGATTTGTGAGGCTGATCCTGGAACAGTTTCAGAGTTTGGTGGGGCATCAGTGCTCAGCACACTGCCCGGCACTGTGGCACCTTCATTGCTGGCACTGACCAGCCTGCTGCGTTTAGGACGCAGGGGGGTACTGGGCTTTTTCTTCATCGGTGTGTCCGATGGGCTACCATAAATCACTCCTGAAAACCAGAGGAATAGAAACTGTGGAGAATGAACATGCATAGATCATAATCTCTTAAGTACTGTGTTTTGATTTACATTTGATGGGACTGTGATATGAAAGAGGCTAGACAAATGGTTTAGCTTTTAAGTGTAACCAACTTTAAAAACACAACAATAAGACCGACAGCATGACGCTGACACGAAGAGGATATTATGATGAAAAGTTATCATAAATGTGTACACTGTGCATAAACAGATGCACAATAACGACTTAATGCTAACGTGTAAGCTGTATTTTCCCCATTTATTAATGCAACGCAGAAAGAATGACCAGTTGCTATAAACACTGCACTCTGTAGACAATATAGGCCTAAAGGAGACGTGAAATTAAGCTAGTAACCGTGTTGCTATCCTGAATTCTTAACGGTGTAGACCCCTGCATTTGCAGATTCGCTCCCCACCTCAAGGACCCCTAACACTATGATGAGTCTGACGGGCGGACCCCCCTCCGGGGAGAGTGTTGACAAACGACCCTTAGTGCTACCCCGGAAATTAACGTGTATATTGGGATATTTTTGTAAAAAAAATCTTACCTGAGAGATACGGGCCGCGTTTACTAACCACTACACAGCCCAGCTCACATAAGTAAAGTGGAAAATAAACAGAGGAATAATAATTTCCTGAATATCTGTAACGCCCAACCTCACCATCCTACCAGAAATGTCGGACGCTGCAACAAACTGTTCGCTCATTGGCTGTTTGAGCTTTTGTCCTGTAACGCTCTGGTTTAGAGGTGCAAACAGAAGAAAACAATATAAGCATCAGGGGAAATACGAGATTTGATTCTTTCACTCGTTCATTAAGCGTATGAGCCTTAAGAATTCAAACATGAGCTAAACAAAGAGGACGTGCAGGCAGTATCATAATGTTCACGATAGGCTTCACCATGCGAGGGTATTATGGGTAATGTAGTTTGAAAGCTAATAGCATACCTCCATTAGCTGCTAACCAGTTTAACATCTCAGCAGTGTGAAGCCAGTTATCAGACAGATAAAGTTACATGTTATGTAAAATGTAAACGTGTTATACAGTAAATTAAACCACCCATAATTATATAAATAATTATATAAAATGAGTAAAACTACCTGTACAATGACAGCTATAACATTAAATGAATGGTTACATCTCAACGCATCAATAATTTGAACAAACAGATTAGCTGCATATCAAGGCCTTTTAAATTTTAAGTACATTTTGTTGATAGTACCAACCAAGATTTACATTTAAATAGGACTTTTGCTTGTAACAGAGTATATTTCAATTGTGGTATTCCTACTTTTATGTAAAGTAAAATATCTGATTGCTGATTTCACCACTTGTCTTTTACTTTACTCAAGATGTATTATATGAGTCTATCTATCAATTCAAATATGTGTGCAAATACACCAGCTAAAAGAAAAAAATAAGTGCTCTAGCATAATGATAAACGTGCACATTATAGTATTTAATTGCTGTGTTTATTTTACATGTTGGACCATGGCCCCAAATTCTGGGCTTTAGCATACTGTACTGTAAAACCTGAGCCAGAGCAACTGCAAAACATGTAACATTAAAAACAACAGTAAGGCAAGTAGTATTACTAATGAGCAGAAGAAATGCTCTTTAGACTCTTTAGACATGCTCTTTAGACTCTTTAGGGCTCTTTAGAGACATGACTTGTGATGACGTCCGTGACGTTTTAATGACAGAGATACTTCCCAGATTAGAACCACTGGCCTCAGTTTACTTCTTTCAGGGCACAAACGTATTTGTGTTTATGTCCACATTTCAGGGTGTGTATTTAGAGTTCAGTTGTTGGAATATTTCCTCCTACAGAAAACTGAAGATGTAGTAAAAAAAAAAGCTGAATTTCGGTTTGTTCCTCTGCTGAGATCAGGTTCACCATCTGCTCCAAAATTCTCACATCGCATTGTTTTCATCAGGTCACTTATATAAATGTGTATCACAGTTCTGTCAAGGGAAAATATTTGCAGTTGTTCAAATTAGCCTCCTGGATGAACCCCTCCTGTCAACAACACATGAAATGTGTAAGACATTGTAAGTGCATTAGCTTAATCCCTCCTGTCTGGCTCTTGGCGCTCCAAGCATTTCAGTGAGCACACACATGCTTGGAGGAGCAGAGCTGAAGATGGAGCTGCACAAACAAGGATTCTCCACCTGTCTTTGACTTAAAATGAAGATATTGCCAAGCATCTAGTAATTTGGAAGACTTTTTGAGTACAATGTTCAGATACAACGTGCATGTGTGGATGTTATGGTTGCTTTATGCAGGTAAGCTTACTGCATATGCATATGTTGTATTCATAAATGAATATTATTTGCAAATGTTTATTGTATCTTCAAGCCAGTATAGTTGTGTAAGTAGTAATAATTAGAATTTTTTCTTCCTCTTGTCATTATGCATTGTCATATTTGGAAATAGTGGCCCAGGTATAAATAAATGTATTGTACAATTGCTTTATATTCTAGATTTATTCCTAAAACACTTTTATGTCTGAATTTTAAAATTAAGCAATTATTCGAGTGGTATGTTTTCCCAGTTCTTTTTTTTATTTGGTTCTCATCTATATTTTGGAAGTTTATTTGTGTGTGTGTTTATATATATATATATATATATATATATATATATATATATATATATATATATATATATATATATATATATATATAAAAAATATATAATATATTATATATATTATATATATAATAAAATAAGTCATAATGAATTGTAATGGTCTCTCTAGGCACTTTGTCCGGAGAGGACATCTATGGATGTGAACAGCAGCCATGCCAAAATGGTGGTGTATGTGAGAGCCACAATGGGGGATTCAGATGCCTTTGCTCCCAGCAGAGCCAAAATGGGCGGCTATATGGGGGAGAGACTTGCACAGTTGCACTTTCAGGCTGTGATGACAACCAGTGTGAGAATGGAGGAATATGCTCTCCTTTACTTGTAAATGATCAGCACACTTACACATGCATCTGCCTTGCTGGCTTCACAAGCTCAAAATGTGAGACCCCCACAGTCTTCTCGTTTGAGTCCAGAGGCTACATGTACATAGAGACACAGCTTCTAGACCCAGAGGCTCCTCTTCATGTCACATTCAGCTTCAAGACAGGAAGGGCAGTCGGTACCCTCTTGCAGCGCAGAGTGGACGACTTGCTCCTCAGCATCGAGCTCATGGAAGGGCATCTCTGCCTCCGCAGCCTGAGAGGTCAAGGCTCCAGCACTCTGGTTCAAGAGCTCCCAGAGTACCTGTCCAACAATAAGTGGCACACAGTGGAAGCATCATTAGGCGGCGTGGTCAGTCTCATCAGGCTGCTCTGCACGGAAGGAAGCTGCACCAGAGACTCCAGCAGCGAAGTCCAGTTGCTTGAGCAAGCCTCTGCTCTCCCTGACCCAGGATTGGTTCGTCAAAGCCTCTTTCTAGGAGCAGTTGGGGGCAGCTGGGGTTTGGGCAGAGCAGTGGATGAAGCAGACTACCTGCCTGCTTTTCTAGGCTGCTTCAGAGATGTGTTTGTGGACTCACGTCTGGTGTTGCCTGCTATAGTGCCAGAAGATTCAGACACCCAGGTAAATGTCACTGTGGGATGCAGTGACAAAGACAAGTGTGACAGCAGCCCATGTCAGAACCGCGGGCGCTGTGTGAGCCAAGGCTGGAGGAGCTACATGTGTGAGTGCCACAGACCATATGAAGGAAACAACTGTGCAGAAGGTGAGACCTACACACACCCCACTGCATGGCATTTAAATTAAAATTTTTTCAAATATATTTCCACTAAGAAAACCAATCAACCAAACTAACCTCCCATGCAGGTAGACAGGGTTGACAAAATAACACAGAATTGTTGGCAGAATTAAAAGTGCAACATGATGTGAGAACCGGTACAGGTCAAGCCGCCTCCATTGCATCACTGCAGGATTCTCAATGGTTAGCCACTAAGAGAACCATCCTGCAGGATGATAAAGTTAGTCAGTCGACTTTAAAGGAGCTTAGAGAGTCAGTAGAAATAGCACAGACTTCAGCCACTCAGTCATGCAATTAGGAGGCATTCTACAACACCTGGGCTGAGGATTAAAAAAACGTGGTTCCAGGAGCCGACCTGGAGTGCCTTCACTTTGGCAAATCAGAAAGTCTTATGGACTCACGCCTTGCAGAAGCACTTTCATTGGTTGGCATCCTCAGCAGCTTCTTCTGTTCATTGAAGAGAGCACTCATTGTCAACAGAATGCTGGAAATAGTCCGTTACTTCACCTGTCTGTCAGTACAAGCATTTATTAAATTAATGAACAGAATTTGGTCCATAATGCAGATAACTGCACAAAAATCAAATGTTTTATTGGCTCTAGTTTGACATTTTGGGAAATATGTTAATTCACTTTCTGGTGTGGAGTTAGATGAGAAAGAATAGAATAGAATAGAATATACTTTATTGATCCCTTTGGGAGGTCCCTTGGGGAAATTTGGGTACCAGCAGCAGTACAACACCAAAAAACACCAAAAAAAATCAGTACAATTGTCATGTGTGTCCATTAAAAAATCTGTTAGCTTAGCTTAGCAGCCTGGAAATGGGGGAAACTGCACATCATTTGATTAATTTGTGGAAAAAAGCTAGATGTGCCAGACTGTCTTGGTGCTGAGATGTTGCCAGGCAACCAGCAGACACATCTGGATGTTACTGCTCCTGGGCAAGAAATAGTCCAGCCCATAACCCCCTGTGAAATGGCAAATTATCATTTGTACAATTCCATTTTTGTACAGATTAAACACATGAGATATGACCTGTTAATTAGTGAGCTTTGAAGGTGGTGGTAGGTGGCTTTATTTTTATCTTTGGACAAACCCATGCTAACTTTTTCTTCTGTTTCCAGTCTTTATGCTAAGCTAAGCTAAGCAGCTGCTGGCTGGAGCTTCATATTTATTTTGACAGACAGAGAGCGGTCAATCTTCCCATCAAACTCCAAAATGTTGTACTATTCATCAGGTTTTGGTTAAGTTTGACTTTAACCTCTCTGTTCTCTGTACCCATACAGAGTATATCACTGCAAGGTTTGGAAACCAAGACCTGGAGAGTTATGCTGTCTTCTCGTTAGACGATGACCCAGGTGATAGTGTGACTATATCCATGTTCATCCGCACCAGACAGTCAAGTGGCCTGCTCCTCATCCTGGCCAACAGCACCAGCCAGTACCTCCGCCTGTGGCTGGAGGAGGGCAGGGTCAAAGTTCAGGTCAACAACTTTGAGACACTTGTTGGTCAGAGTGCTGTCAGTGATGGCCATTTCCATCTGGTGACTGTGAAGCTGGAAGGAATGGCAGCCAGCTTATTTCAGTCAGCCCAAGACCAAGGCTCCATATCCATCAGGCACATCCAAGCCCATCCCGGGGATCTGGTTTTCATTGGAGGGCTGCCAGACTCAAGGGCCTCTGCTTCGTTTGGTGGCTACTTTAAGGGTTGTATCCAAGATCTGAGGATTAACAATAAACGATTGCAGTTCTATCCCATAGCAACTCCGGTGGAATCTTACAACCTGGAGAAACTCATCAATGTTGCGCAAGGATGCAGCAGTGACAATGCCTGTGCTGTGAGTTGTATCAGTGCTGTCATGTTAACCCTTTTTTTCCTTAATGAACTAGTGACATGTTTTCATTCCTTATCTCCACAAATAGCAGACATTGCTCTCAGGGAGCATTGTTTGATTGATTTGAACGACTGTTTTCTCTTGATTAGGTCAACCCCTGTCTCAACGGTGGAGTGTGTTACTCCATGTGGGATGACTTCATCTGCAACTGCCCCCCCAACACTGCAGGGCAGCGCTGCGAAGAGGTTAAATGGTGTGAGCTGTCTCCCTGCCCCGCCAGTACCATTTGTCAGCCCCGCTTTCAGGGCTTTGACTGTAAGTATCCTGAGATCAGCAGGTTGTTGTTGCACTGTTCCTGTCTTAGAACAGGCTCTATGCTATAAATAATATTTTGTGTACAGCCTTCGTTACTATTATTGTTTGTGACATGTGAAATGATTGCCAAGAAAAAGGATCCGTAATAGATGTGTAAGCCTTTTATTGTATTAGGCCATTTCTGATCTTGAGTTTGTATTCACTGAAGGGACTGTCTGCAACGTGTGTTCCCTTCAGGACTCTCACTGCTGCAGGCACCGATTAATTACAGTGCGGCTGATTACAGAAGGGAACAGAGTTGAGGCAGGGATCCTACATAGGATTCCTCTAAGACGTGGTAATCCCTGGTCAGATTAAGTCTGTCGCCACACGCCTGTGGAAATTTACGATGACAAGTCTTCCTGGAAATATCACATGTTCACAAAGAGAAAATTAGGGGAGCTGCTGATCCAGAGTAGCTGCCAGTAAAAGCCATTTTAGCAGCTCACATTGTATGCATTTTGTCTACAGTCTGCTTTGTCTCTTGTGCATTTTATCAGACAAACAGTAATAGTTTAAAGGCCCTGAAGATCTATTTGATGGGTTGTTGCTTATGTTGCCAAAGGTGTCAATAAAGCCTAATCAAACTTAAAGTTTTGAGTTTTATTTTTCAAATTTAATGTTATTAGCGTAACTTAACACATGCCTAAAAATCTTGTTTTTGCTGATCTCCAGTGGTTTAACTTTTGGTTTTCCTGCACTGATGTAGAAGTGTACTTTAGGACACCATGACATCACTGTTAGGCATGGTTACAGATGAGGGGTTTAGTATTTAATTATAGTAAGAAAAGGCACTATGTCTTGGTACTGAAACGTATCAAATGATTGGTAAAACTACCAATTAAGTACTCAAATTTCATTTCAGTTCACTAAGTCTCTCCCATTTCTTTCCTTCAGGTTTGTCTAATGTGACATTTCGGGCTGAAAGCAGCATTTTGCACTACCGGAGCAATGGAAAGATCAGACGCAGGCTCACCAGTGTGTCCCTCAGCTTCCGCACAAGACAGTCCACTACCACCTTACTGCATGGACAAAAGGACTCAGACTACCTCACTGTCTCCCTGCAGGACTCTCATTTGGTCATGGAGATCCAGGTTGGGGATGACAAGGATTTCCCCAAGGTGACAGTTCAAAGTCAGTGTCCAGTCAGTGATGGAGAGTGGCACACTGTGGAGCTCATCATGGAGAGAAAGACGCTTCTGACCTCTAGGTGGATCATGGCTGTGGATGGAAGCCAGAAGGAAATAAGCATCTCCAAAACAGCTGCGGGGGACTTGGATTTTCTTAGGGAGGGAGCAGACATTTTCTTGGGGGGACTGAGCATGGTTGCTGGGGTGAAAATGTCTGGCTGTCTGGGTTCTGTGGAGATCGGGGGCCTTCTGCTTCCTTTCCACCTGGACACAGAGTTGAACCTCCCCAGACCTCAGGAGGAGCAGTTTATGAGGACAAATGGCAACGATGCCCTGCAATACGGCTGCTGGGGGTCCAGTGTGTGTGAACCCAACCCTTGTCAGAACCAGGGTGTGTGTCAGGACCTGTTTGACCTGCATCACTGCACATGTCTCTCCGGATGGACAGGACCGCTGTGTCAAGACCCAACAGACGCCTGTGTCTCCAGCCCCTGCATCTATGGCAACTGCATCAACCTACTTTGGGGATTCAAGTGTGAGTGTGAGCTGGGGTACAGTGGTGAACAGTGTGAGGTTGAGATCGATATGTGCGAAAACAGCAACTGTAGCAACGGTGCCACGTGCCTCAAAGGCTTCCAGAGCTACTCATGCCTTTGCCCTCAAAATCTGACAGGCCAGTACTGCGAGTGAGTTTGTCAACACTTTATTAATATCTCTCTGACACCAAAGTTACAGCAGCACACACCTATAATAGCTTACCAAGCTTTGAGTTGTCCTGATTTGCAACTTTGTCTCTCACAGTGACAGAATTCCTGAAATCTCATGGTACATTGAGGCAAACCCGTAAGTGCTTCTACACTAAATACCAAAGCTCAACACATTTCCATTATTTCATCAAAACAAATAAATACTAACTCCACCAGTGCCGAACTGGAGGGCATTGACATTTCTGTTTGTGTCCTTTTGTCTGTTAAGACTTCCTCAGTTACCTGTATCGACATGCATGGGTACAAGATGGAAATACAGCTGCTTTAACGGAGGGAACTGCTCTGAAGCAGACAACACCTGTTACTGCCTGCCGGGTTTCACAGGGCAGTGGTAAGGCATGCATAATGATATTTAATCCTCTTTACAGCCTGTAGGTTGCAACTCCAAGGTTTCACAGCACCAAGGGTCGGGACCAAATGGCCCCACATGGGGGTCACTAGATATTCAGACAGGGCCACTAATATTAAGACTGATCTGTTGATTTGTCTGTGATAAACTGAACATAACTGAAATAATTAAATAGGTTTTACACACAGCATAATTGCCATTAAATTGGTTTATGGATGCCTCTGCACCATTCCCCTGAGAGAATCTTTGGACCTATAATCAGGATCATGAGCCAGAAAAGGCTGAATACACCCTGCAATGGGCCTGTGCTTAAGCTGCTGTTGTCAACAGCAACATTGGATTGAAAAGTGTAATGCAAACAGAGACAAACAACTCCAACAAACAAAAAATGATTATGCATCTCTGTTTTTCCCTTCAGTTCTACAGAGCTTTTTTTTTTTTTTATCTTTGAGCTCATTGTTTTGGTTTAACAACTTCTCCTTTGGTGTTTTTGGTTCACACTTACCACTCCTGTGTCTTTTTAGATACTGCAGAGAGCTGTTTTTAGCACAAAAGCCTTAAAAGCTAACAGCCCAGTACCAGTCTACAAAGTTAGACAAAGTTAGCAAACTATCTGGTGAACACAGTGGAGCATTTAGCTAACATTTTCCTCAGGAGTTGGTGGAGCCAAAAAAACATGGCTAAAAAAAAAGAGTAAAATTAAGCTTACATTTGTTAGGTGGCCAGAAATTCAAATTCAAACTAATGCTAATGTTTCTGCTGCCCCCAAATGGCCAAAAATCCAGTTACTGCAGGTTTAAGTTTGCCTTTTCTTGTTTTTGATCCATAATTCTCTCTCTTCCTCTCAGGTGTGAGAAGGATGTGGATGAATGTGCCTCGGACCCGTGTATGAACGGAGGCTTCTGTGTCAACTACGTGAACAGTTTTGAGTGTGTGTGTGATATGAATTACTCGGGGATACACTGCCAAATAGACATCAGTGACTTCTACTTGTACCTCTTCTTGGGCCTGTGGCAGAACCTCTTCCAGCTGGTGTCGTATCTTGTGATACGGCTCGACGATGAGCCAGAAATTGAGTGGGGCTTCCATGTCAATGATTAATCCCCTCCTTGTCTGTTATGGTCAAATAATTAATGGAAAGTTCATCATGTGATGTGTTATCCTAAATATCCATAATGCTTTATACAAAAGGGAGGAGAGAACCACAACATCCTTAAGTGAATTCAGCTTTCTCAGGACAGGCTGCTTCATCACACCTGTGTGATTGATAATCTGTCTTCTTTCATTTTTGTCACTTCCTGTGGGCAGATACGTTCACATAGATCAGGGGTCAGCAACCCGTTGCTCCAGAGCCGCATGTGGCTCTTTCATCCCTCTGCTGTGGCTCCCTGTGACTTTGGAAAATAAATAATGAGTATTTAATTTAACTGTATTTTTATTTTAGTTTGTTCATTTTTTAAATGTAATTCTAAATGTGAGGATTACGGTGATCTTGTAAATTAAAGCGTTTTTAATTTTCTGTCGCTTAAAATATGCGTCACTACCGCCGCTGTGCAACACCCGGTGGCAACACCCGGTGGCAACATTTTCAGGTTGACAGCTGACTGCACGCTCCAGCGCACGCGATAAAGTGATGACGGAACACAGAAGCAGACAGCATTTTTGCTTCGCCATAGGTGGAAAATAAAAAATGTTTATGTTTGGATTTTTATTTCAGAAATACGAGGAGGACTCAAATAGACATTTTTTACAGAGTATTTTATTTCAAATTAAGTATTAACCAAGCGTCTTTTTTTTCGGAATTCAAAATGTTTTTGTTACATGCAGAAATAAAATTTTGTGTTCTCTGTAGCAGTTCACTGATTTCATAACTGCAACACACTAAAGTTTTTTATCTATAGCATACAGGTTAAAAAAAAAAAACGATATATGCAGTGTTATCCTCATTTTAGATGTCAAAGGGTTTTGTGGTTCCGGGTGTTTTCTTTTCTGTGGGAGACGGTCCAAATGGCTCTGAGTATTTAAGATTGCTGACCCCTGACATAGATGTTATAAGGAAATATATCTACCCACATGGTCTCAGTCGTAAAATGGAGCTCTCTCCCTCATGGTCACTTATGATTGAGGTTGATAAAGCAGGCGTATCTACATTAAACCTGCTGCAGCATTAACTGGATCCCAATTACAAAAACAAAGGGAATTAAAGCTGCAAGCAGCGATGAGCGGGCCCTCACACCCCTTGCGACCCGCTGGAGCCGCAGCTGCCGCAGTCAAGCACCAGAGTCCTCCTATGTCCTCTCCTCTCTCCTGCTATTCTCCCCGGAAAGCAGTATACAGCAAGAGAAAAGACATTGTCCCCTCCCAGCAGGGGGCGCTATAAGTGTATCATCATATGAGCATATAAATCAGTTGAGAGTCTAAAGATCATCCTGACTCTAAAATGTGATCCACATTGGATGAAGTATGTGGGAGTTACAGGCACAAATACATCCATTTCCTGTGTGTTGGCGAAGGGTCAAATTTGTGGCAGGGCCACGGGTGTCGTGCACCTCGTCGTCCTCCTATGTCCTCTCCTCTCTCCTGATCCTCTCCCCAGAGAAAAGACATTGCCCTCTCCTAGCAGGGGGCGCAATGAGTGTATCATTACATGAGCATATAAATCAGTTGAGAGTCTGGAGGTCATCCTGACTGTAAAGTTTGATACAAATTAATTGAAGTATGTGTGAGATACAACCAAAAATACAACCATTTCCTGTTTTTTTGGCGATGACCCCCTCCTAGCAGGAGGCATTATGAGTGTATCATCATATGAGCACTTAAATGAGTTGAGAGTCTGAAGGTCATCCTGTGTGTAAAGTTTGATACACATTGAATGAAGTATGCGTGAGATACAAATACATGCATTTCCTGTGTGTTGGCAAAGGGTCAATTTTGTGGCGGTGCCACGGCCACACCATGTAACTTTGATGAAAACTTTTGATAACTTTTACTCATCAATGTCTTCTGAACCATGAGAGAACATTTCAAATGTATCAGATTATGTCCCTAAGAGGAGTTCATTAAAATACAATGTGTGAAATGTGGAAAAGAGACCTTAAAATAATGCATACAGCCAGTAGGTGGCGCTGTGACTGTACCATCATATTAGTACATCAATCTGTTCAGAATCACATGGTCATCATGCCTGATTATTTCCATCCACATTGGATGAAGTATGTTGAGATAGAGGAACAAATCCATTTCCTGTGTGTTGGCGAAGGGTCAAATTCGTGGCGGCGCCAAGGGCAGCCCATGAGACCCACAACAAAACGTTTGATAACCTTTTGTCCCTAATGCCTTATGAGCAATCTGACCAAAATTCAGCTCAATCGGACTATTCCCCTGAGAGGAGTTTGTCAAAGTACGGCGAGTGCGAAACGCAGGATGGTGCAGGCCGATTTCCTGTACATGGTGGAATTTTGCTCCAAGAGGCTTTTGTTCTTGTCTCGACGCGATGCATCTGTGTACCGATTTTCAGGTCCGTAGGTCATACTTGGAATATTTTCACACTGTCGGGGGCGCTGCAGAGCTGTTTGGCAACGCCGAATTGTGCTAAAACGGTGCCCTGTGGCAAGACTTGTAGGGGATTATAGGTTTCAAGGCAGAGTATTAGCCAGAATGGATGATAAGTGGGAAAAACAAAAATCCTCATTTTCACAAATCGGAGGGTGACTTTGCGGCAGTGCTCCGCCCACATCGTGTAGCGTAGAGAAAAGATTTTGATAACTTTTGGACAATAGTGTCTTAAGAGCAACATAACAAGATGATTTCCCGAGGAGGAGTTCATTAAAAAAAAAAATGAACTGCTGCCATTAGGGGGCACTGTGACCATATCATCATATAAGCATATCAATCTGTTCGGAATCAGATGATCACCATGCCTGATTTTTTTCATCCACGTTTGGATGAAGAATGTGGGAGATAGAGCCACAAATACATCCATTTCCTGTGTGTTGGCGAAGGGTCAAATTCATGGCGGCGCCACAGGCAGACCGTGTGACCCAAATCAAAAAAGTTCGGGGGAGGGGGGGCTGGGTAAGTGTTCAAGATATGCCAAAAAAAGTCATATTTTAGTGAGATCTCAAAATGTCAAAAAAAGTCATACGGCTGCGAGGCTTCAAAATATGCCAAAAAACTCATATTTTAGCAAGACCTGAAAATGTCATAAAAACCGTCACAAGGCCGTAAGGTGTCAAAATAGGCCAAAAGAATTCATATTTTAGTAAGACCTCAAAATGTCATAAAAAATGTCATACGGCCATAAGGCGTCAAAATAAGCCAAAAAAAGACATATTTTTTTTAGCCTCAAAATGTCATGAAAATGGTCATAGTATAGTAAGGCGTCAAAATCGGCCAAAAAAAGTGATTTTTTTTTTAACCTCAAAATGTCATTAAAATGGTCATAATATAGTAAGGCGTCAAAATCGGGCAAAAAAAATATATGTTTTAAAACGGCCTCAAAATGTTGTAAAAATGGTCATAGTATAGTAAGGCCTCAAAATTGGCCAAAAAAAGTGAACTTTTCTTGACCTCAAAATGTCATAAAAAACGTCATAGTATAGTAAGGCGTCAAAATCGGACAAAAAAAAGTCAAATTTTTTTTTGAACTCAAAATGTCATAAAAAACGTCATGGTATAGTAAGGCTTTTTTTTGGCCAAAAAAAGGCAAAAAAAATTTTGACCTCAAAATGTCATAAAAAGCGTCATAGTATAGTAAGGCGTCAAAATGGGCCAAAAAAAGTCAAAAAATTTTTTGACCTCAAAATGTCATAAAAAACGTCATAGTATAGTAAGGCGTCAAAATCGGCCAAAAAAAGTCAAAAAAAAATTTGACCTCAAAATGTCATAAAAAAACGTCATAGTATAGTAAGGCCTTTTTTTTGGCCAAAAAAAGTCAAAAAATTTTTTGACCTCAAAATGTCATAAAAAACGTCATAGTATAGTAAGGCGTTTTTTCGGCCAAAAAAAGTCAAAAATTTTTTTGACCTCAAAATGTCATAAAAAACGTCATAGTATAGTAAGACGTCAAAATCGACCAAAAAAAGTCAAGTTTTTTTTTACCTCAAAATGTCATAAAAAACGTCATAGTATAGTAAGGCGTCAAAATCGGCCAAAGAAAGTCAAAAAATTTTTTGACCTCAAAATGTCATAAAAAACGTCATAGTATAGTAAGGCGTTTTTTTCGGCCAAAAAAAGTCAAAAAATGTTTTGACCTCAAAATGTCATAAAAAACGTCATAGTATAGTAAGGCGTTTTTTTCGGCCAAAAAAAGTCAAAAATTTTTTTGACCTCAAAATGTCATAAAAAACGTCATAGTATAGTAAGGCGTTTTTTT
This sequence comes from Toxotes jaculatrix, assembly GCF_017976425.1. Taxonomy (NCBI): domain Eukaryota; kingdom Metazoa; phylum Chordata; class Actinopteri; family Toxotidae; genus Toxotes; species Toxotes jaculatrix. The sequence goes on from NC_054407.1 coordinate 8,739,526, forward strand.
CGGCCAAAAAAAGTCAAAATTTTTTTTGACTTCAAAATGTCATAAAAAATGTCATAGTATAGTAAGGCGTCAAAATCTGCCAAAAAAAGTCAAAAATTTTTTTTACCTCAAAATGTCATAAAAAACGTCATAGTATAGTAAGGCGTTTTTTTCGGCCCAAAAAAGTCAAAATTTTTTTTGACCTCAAAATGTCATAAAAAACGTCATAGTATAGTAAGGCGTTTTTTTCGGCCAAAAAAAGTCAAAAAATGTTTTGACCTCAAAATGTCATAAAAAACGTCATAGTATAGTAAGGCGTTTTTTTTGGCCAAAAAAAGTCAAAAATTTTTTTGACCTCAAAATGTCATGAAAAACGTCATAGTATAGTAAGGCGTTTTTTTCGGCCAAAAAAAGTCAAAAAAAATTTTGACCTCAAAATGTCATAAAAAATGTCATAGTATAGTAAGGCGTTTTTTTCGGCCAAAAAGAGTCAAAAATTTTTTTGACCTCAAAATGTCATAAAAAACGTCATAATATAGTAAGGCGTTTTTTTCGGCCAAAAAAAGTCAAAAAATGTTTTGACCTCAAAATGTCATAAAAAACGTCATAGTATAGTAAGGCGTTTTTTTTGGCCAAAAAAAGTCAAATTTTTTTTTGACTTCAAAATGTCATAAAAAATGTCATAGTATAGTAAGGCGTCAAAATCTGCCAAAAAAAGTCAAAAATTTTTTTTACCTCAAAATGTCATAAAAAACGTCATAGTATAATAAGGCGTTTTTTTTCGGCCAAAAAAAGTCAAAAATGTTTTGACCTCAAAATGTCATAAAAAACGTCATAGTATAGTAAGGCCTCAAAATCGGACAAAAAAAGTCAAAATTTTTTTTACCTCAAAATGTCATGAAAAACGTCATAGTATAGTAAGGCGTTTTTTTCGGCCAAAAAAAGTCAAAATTTTTTTTGACCTCAAAATGTCATGAAAAACGTCATAGTATAGTAAGGCGTTTTTTTCAGCCAAAAAAGTCAAAAAATTTTTGACCTCAAAATGTCATAAAAAACGTCATAGTATAGTAAGGCGTCAAAATCGGCCAAAAAAAGTCAAAATTTTTTTTGACCTCAAAATGTCATAAAAAACGTCATAGTATAGTAAGGCGTTTTTTTCGGCCAAAAAGAGTCAAAAAATTTTTTGAACTCAAATTGTCATAAAAAACGTCATAGTATAGTAAGGCGTTTTTTTCGGCCAAAAAAAGTCACATTTTTTTTTTACCTCAAAATGTCATAAAAAATGTCATAGTATAGTAAGGCGTTTTTTTTGGCCAAAAAAAGTCAAAAAATGTTTTGACCTCAAAATGTCATAAAAAACGTCATAGTATAGTAAGGCGTTTTTTTTTGGCCAAAAAAAGTCAAAAATTTTTTTGACCTCAAAATGTCATAAAAAATGTCATAGTATAGTAAGGCGTCAAAATCGGCCAAAGAAAGTCAAAAAAATTTTTGACCTCAAAATGTCATAAAAAATGTCATAGTATAGTAAGGCGTTTTTTTCGGCCAAAAAAAGTCAAAAAATGTTTTGACCTCAAAATGTCATAAAAAACGTCATAGTATAGTAAGGCGTTTTTTTCAGCCAAAAAAAGTCAAAAAATGTTTTTACCTCAAAATGTCATAAAAAACGTCATAGTATAGTAAGGCGTCAAAATCGGCCAAAGAAAGTCAAAAAAATTTTTGACCTCAAAATGTCATAAAAAACGTCATAGTATAGTAAGGCGTCAAAATCGGCCAAAGAAAGTCAAAAAATTTTTTGACCTCAAAATGTCATAAAAAACGTCATAGTATAGTAAGGCGTCAAAATCGGCCAAAGAAAGTCAAAAAATGTTTTGACCTCAAAATGTCATAAAAAACGTCATAGTATAGTAAGGCGTTTTTTTCGGCCAAAAAAAGTCAAAAAATTTTTTGACCTCAAAATGTCATAAAAAACGTCATAGTATAGTAAGGCGTTTTTTTCGGCCAAAAAAAGTCAAAATTTTTTTTGACTTCAAAATGTCATAAAAAATGTCATAGTATAGTAAGGCGTTTTTTTCGGCCAAAAAAAGTCACATTTTTTTTTTACCTCAAAATGTCATAAAAAACGTCATAGTATAGTAAGGCGTTTTTTTCGGCCAAAAAAAGTCAAAAAATGTTTTTACCTCAAAATGTCATAAAAAACGTCATAGTATAGTAAGGCGTTTTTTTCGGCCAAAAAAAGTCAAAAAATTTTTTGACCTCAAAATGTCATAAAAAACGTCATAGTATAGTAAGGCGTTTTTTTCGGCCAAAAAAAGTCAAAATTTTTTTTGACTTCAAAATGTCATAAAAAATGTCATAGTATAGTAAGGCGTTTTTTTCGGCCAAAAAAAGTCACATTTTTTTTTTACCTCAAAATGTCATAAAAAACGTCATAGTATAGTAAGGCGTTTTTTTCGGCCAAAAAAAGTCAAAAAAATTTTTGACCTCAAAATGTCATAAAAAACGTCATAGTATAATAAGGCGTTTTTTTCGGCCAAAAAAAGTCAAAAATTTTTTTGACCTCAAAATGTCATAAAAAACGTCATAGTATAGTAAGGCGTTTTTTTCGGCCAAAAACAATCTAAACATTTTTTGACCTCAAAATGTCATAACAAACGTCATAGTATAGTAAAGCGTTTTTTTGGGCCAAAAAAAGTCAAAATTTTTTTTGACCTCACAATGTCATAAAAACGTCATAGTATAGTAAGGCGTTTTTTTCAGCCAAAAAAAGTCAAAAAAATTTTTGACCTCAAAATGTCATAAAAAACGTCATAGTATAGTAAGGCGTTTTTTTTTTCGGCCAAAAAAAGTAAAAAAATTTTTTGACCTCAAAATGTCATAAAAAACGTCATAGTATAGTAAGGCGTCAAAATCGGCCAAAGAAAGTCAAAAAATTTTTGACCTCAAAATGTCATAAAAAACGTCATAGTATAGTAAGGCGTTTTTTTCGGCCAAAAAAAGTCACATTTTTTTTTTACCTCAAAATGTCATAAAAAACGTCATAGTATAGTAAGGCGTTTTTTTCGGCCAAAAAAAGTCAAAAAAATTTTTGACCTCAAAATGTCATAAAAAACGTCATAGTATAGTAAGGCGTTTTTTTCGGCCAAAAAAAGTCAAAAATTTTTTTGACCTCAAAATGTCATAAAAAACGTCATAGTATAGTAAGGCGTTTTTTTCGGCCAAAAACAATCTAAACATTTTTTGACCTCAAAATGTCATAACAAACATCATAGTATAGTAAAGCGTTTTTTTGGGCCAAAAAAAGTCAAAATTTTTTTTGACCTCACAATGTCATAAAAACGTCATAGTATAGTAAGGCGTTTTTTTCAGCCAAAAAAAGTCAAAATTTTTTTTGACCTCAAAATGTCATGAAAAACGTCATAGTATAGTAAGGCGTTTTTTTCGGCCAAAAAGAGTCAAAAAATTTTTTGACCTCAAAATGTCATAAAAAACGTCATAGTATAGTAAGGCGTTTTTTTCGGCCAAAAAGAGTCAAAAATTTTTTTGACCTCAAAATGTCATAAAAAACGTCATAGTATAGTAAGGCGTCAAAATCGGCCAAAAAAAGTCAAAATTTTTTTTGACCTCAAAATGTCATGAAAAACGTCATAGTATAGTAAGGCGTTTTTTTCGGCCAAAAAAAGTCAAAATTTTTTTTGACCTCAAAATGTCATGAAAAACGTCATAGTATAGTAAGGCGTTTTTTTCGGCCAAAAAAAGTCAAAATTTTTTTTGACCTCAAAATGTCATGAAAAACGTCATAGTATAGTAAGGCGTGTTTTTCGGCCAAAAAAAGTCAAAAAATTTTTGACCTCAAAATGTCATAAAAAACGTCATAGTATAGTAAGGCGTCAAAATCGGCCAAAAAAAGTCAAAAAATTTTTTGACCTCAAAATGTCATGAAAAACGTCATAGTATAGTAAGGCGTTTTTTTCGGCCAAAAAAAGTCAAAATTTTTTTTGACCTCAAAATGTCATGAAAAACGTCATAGTATAGTAAGGCGTCTTTTTCGGCCAAAAAAAGTCAAAAAAATTTTGACCTCAAAATGTCATAAAAAACGTCATAGTATAGTATGGCGTCAAAATCGGCCAAAAAAAGTCAAAATTTTTTTTGACCTCAAAATGTCATGAAAAACGTCATAGTATAGTAAGGCGTTTTTTTCGGCCAAAAAAAGTCAAAATTTTTTTTGACCTCAAAATGTCATGAAAAACGTCATAGTATAGTAAGGCGTTTTTTTCGGCCAAAAAAAGTCAAAAAAATTTTTGACCTCAAAATGTCATAAAAAACGTCATAGTATAGTAAGGCGTCAAAATCGGCCAAAAAAAGTCAAAATTTTTTTTGACCTCAAAATGTCATGAAAAACGTCATAGTATAGTAAGGCGTTTTTTTCGGCCAAAAAAAGTCAAAAATTTTTTTGACCTCAAAATGTCATGAAAAACGTCATAGTATAGTAAGGCGTTTTTTTCGGCCAAAAAAAGTCAAAAAAATTTTTGACCTCAAAATGTCATAAAAAACGTCATAGTATAGTAAGGCGTCAAAATCGGCCAAAAAAAGTCAAAAATTTTTTTGACCTCAAAATGTCATGAAAAACGTCATAGTATAGTAAGGCGTTTTTTTCGGCCAAAAAAAGTCAAAATTTTTTTTGACCTCAAAATGTCATAAAAAATGTCATAGTATAGTAAGGCGTTTTTTTCGGCCAAAAAGAGTCAAAAATTTTTTTGACCTCAAAATGTCATAAAAAACGTCATAGTATAGTAAGGCGTTTTTTTCGGCCAAAAAAAGTCAAAAATGTTTTGACCTCAAAATGTCATAAAAAACGTCATAGTATAGTAAGGCGTTTTTTTCGGCCAAAAAAAGTCAAAAAATGTTTTGACCTCAAAATGTCATAAAAAACGTCATAGTATAGTAAGGCGTTTTTTTTGGCCAAAAAAAGTCAAAAATGTTTTGACCTCAAAATGTCATAAAAAACGTCATAGTATAGGAAGGCGTTTTTTTCGGTCAAAAAAATTCAAAAATTTTTTTGACCTCAAAATGTCATGAAAAACGTCATAGTATAGTAAGGCGTTTTTTTCGGCCAAAAAAAGTCAAAATTTTTTTTGACTTCAAAATGTCATAAAAAATGTCATAGTATAGTAAGGCGTCAAAATCTGCCAAAAAAAGTCAAAAATTTTTTTGACCTCAAAATGTCATAAAAAACGTCATAGTATAGTAAGGCGTTTTTTTCGGCCAAAAAAAGTCAAAAATGTTTTGACCTCAAAATGTCATGAAAAACGTCATAGTATAGTAAGGCGTTTTTTTCGGCCAAAAAAATTCAAAAATTTTTTTGACCTCAAAATGTCATGAAAAACGTCATAGTATAGTAAGGCGTTTTTTTCGGCCAAAAAAAGTCAAAAAATTTTTTGACCTCAAAATGTCATGAAAAACGTCATAGTATAGTAAGGCGTTTTTTTCAGCCAAAAAAGTCAAAAAATTTTTGACCTCAAAATGTCATAAAAAACGTCATAGTATAGTAAGGCGTCAAAATCGGCCAAAAAAAGTCAAAAATTTTTTTGACCTCAAAATGTCATAAAAAACGTCATAGTATAGTAAGGCGTTTTTTTCGGCCAAAAAGAGTCAAAAAATTTTTTGAACTCAAAATGTCATAAAAAACGTCATAGTATAGTAAGGCGTTTTTTTCGGCCAAAAAAAGTCAAAAATGTTTTGACCTCAAAATGTCGTAAAAAATGTCATAGTATAGTAAGGCGTTTTTTTCGGCCAAAAAAAGTCAAAAAATGTTTTGACCTCAAAATGTCATAAAAAACGTCATAGTATAGTAAGGCGTTTTTTTCGGCCAAAAACAATCTAAACATTTTTTGACCTCAAAATGTCATAACAAACGTCATAGTATAGTAAAGCGTTTTTTTGGGCCAAAAAAAGTCAAAATTTTTTTTGACCTCACAATGTCATAAAAACGTCATAGTATAGTAAGGCGTTTTTTTCAGCCAAAAAAAGTCAAAATTTTTTTTGACCTCAAAATGTCATGAAAAACGTCATAGTATAGTAAGGCGTTTTTTTCGGCCAAAAAGAGTCAAAAATTTTTTTGACCTCAAAATGTCATAAAAAACGTCATAGTATAGTAAGGCGTTTTTTTCGGCCAAAAAGAGTCAAAAAATTTTTTGACCTCAAAATGTCATAAAAAACGTCATAGTATAGTAAGGCGTTTTTTTCGGCCAAAAAAAGTCAAAATTTTTTTTGACCTCAAAATGTCATGAAAAACGTCATAGTATAGTAAGGCGTTTTTTTCGGCCAAAAAAAGTCAAAATTTTTTTTGACCTCAAAATGTCATGAAAAACGTCATAGTATAGTAAGGCGTTTTTTTCGGCCAAAAAAAGTCAAAATTTTTTTTTACCTCAAAATGTCATGAAAAACGTCATAGTATAGTAAGGCGTTTTTTTCGGCCAAAAAAAGTCAAAAAATTTTTGACCTCAAAATGTCATAAAAAACGTCATAGTATAGTAAGGCGTCAAAATCGGCCAAAAAAAGTCAAAAAATTTTTTGACCTCAAAATGTCATAAAAAACGTCATAGTATAGTAAGGCGTCAAAATCGGCCAAAGAAAGTCAAAAAATTTTTTGACCTCAAAATGTCATGAAAAACGTCATAGTATAGTAAGGCGTTTTTTTCGGCCAAAAAAAGTCAAAAAATGTTTTGACCTCAAAATGTCATAAAAAACGTCATAGTATAGTAAGGCGTTTTTTTCGGCCAAAAAGAGTCAAAAATTTTTTTGAACTCAAATTGTCATAAAAAAGGTCATAGTATAGTAAGGCGTTTTTTTTTCGGCCAAAAAAAGTCAAAAAATCTTTTGACCTCAAAATGTCATATAAAACGTCATAGTATAGTAAGGCGTTTTTTTTCGGCCAAAAAAAGTCAAAAATTTTTTTGACCTCAAAATGTCATGAAAAACGTCATAGTATAGTAAGGCGTTTTTTTCGGCCAAAAAAAGTCAAAAAAATTTTTGACCTCAAAATGTCATAAAAAACGTCATAGTATAGTAAGGCGTTTTTTTCGGCCAAAAAAAGTCAAAATTTTTTTTGACCTCAAAATGTCATGAAAAACGTCATAGTATAGTAAGGCGTTTTTTTCGGCCAAAAAAAGTCAAAATTTTTTTTGATCTCAAAATGTCATGAAAAACGTCATAGTATAGTAAGGCGTTTTTTTCGGCCAAAAAAAGTCAAAAAAATTTTTGACCTCAAAATGTCATAAAAAACGTCATAGTATAGTAAGGCGTCAAAATCGGCCAAAAAAAGTCAAAAAATTTTTTGACCTCAAAATGTCATGAAAAACGTCATAGTATAGTAAGGCGTTTTTTTCGGCCAAAAAAAGTCAAAATTTTTTTTGACCTCAAAATGTCATGAAAAACGTCATAGTATAGTAAGGCGTCTTTTTCGGCCAAAAAAAGTCAAAAAAATTTTGACCTCAAAATGTCATAAAAAACGTCATAGTATAGTATGGCGTCAAAATCGGCCAAAAAAAGTCAAAATTTTTTTTGACCTCAAAATGTCATGAAAAACGTCATAGTATAGTAAGGCGTTTTTTTCGGCCAAAAAAAGTCAAAATTTTTTTTGACCTCAAAATGTCATGAAAAACGTCATAGTATAGTAAGGCGTTTTTTTCGGCCAAAAAAAGTCAAAAAAATTTTTGACCTCAAAATGTCATAAAAAACGTCATAGTATAGTAAGGCGTCAAAATCGGCCAAAAAAAGTCAAAATTTTTTTTGACCTCAAAATGTCATGAAAAACGTCATAGTATAGTAAGGCGTTTTTTTCGGCCAAAAAAAGTCAAAAATTTTTTTGACCTCAAAATGTCATGAAAAACGTCATAGTATAGTAAGGCGTTTTTTTCGGCCAAAAAAAGTCAAAAAAATTTTTGACCTCAAAATGTCATAAAAAACGTCATAGTATAGTAAGGCGTCAAAATCGGCCAAAAAAAGTCAAAATTTTTTTTGACCTCAAAATGTCATGAAAAACGTCATAGTATAGTAAGGCGTTTTTTTCGGCCAAAAAAAGTCAAAATTTTTTTTGACCTCAAAATGTCATAAAAAATGTCATAGTATAGTAAGGCGTTTTTTTCGGCCAAAAAGAGTCAAAAATTTTTTTGACCTCAAAATGTCATAAAAAACGTCATAGTATAGTAAGGCGTTTTTTTCGGCCAAAAAAAGTCAAAAATGTTTTGACCTCAAAATGTCATAAAAAACGTCATAGTATAGTAAGGCGTTTTTTTCGGCCAAAAAAAGTCAAAAAATGTTTTGACCTCAAAATGTCATAAAAAACGTCATAGTATAGTAAGGCGTTTTTTTTGGCCAAAAAAAGTCAAAAATGTTTTGACTTCAAAATGTCATAAAAAACGTCATAGTATAGGAAGGCGTTTTTTTTCGGTCAAAAAAATTCAAAAATTTTTTTGACCTCAAAATGTCATGAAAAACGTCATAGTATAGTAAGGCGTTTTTTTCGGCCAAAAAAAGTCAAAATTTTTTTTGACTTCAAAATGTCATAAAAAATGTCATAGTATAGTAAGGCGTCAAAATCTGCCAAAAAAAGTCAAAAATTTTTTTGACCTCAAAATGTCATAAAAAACGTCATAGTATAGTAAGGCGTTTTTTTCGGCCAAAAAAAGTCAAAAATGTTTTGACCTCAAAATGTCATAAAAAACGTCATAGTATAGTAAGGCGTTTTTTTCGGCCAAAAAAATTCAAAAATTTTTTTGACCTCAAAATGTCATGAAAAACGTCATAGTATAGTAAGGCGTTTTTTTCGGCCAAAAAAAGTCAAAAAATTTTTTGACCTCAAAATGTCATGAAAAACGTCATAGTATAGTAAGGCGTTTTTTTCAGCCAAAAAAGTCAAAAAATTTTTGACCTCAAAATGTCATAAAAAACGTCATAGTATAGTAAGGCGTCAAAATCGGCCAAAAAAAGTCAAAAATTTTTTTGACCTCAAAATGTCATAAAAAACGTCATAGTATAGTAAGGCGTTTTTTTCGGCCAAAAAGAGTCAAAAAATTTTTTGAACTCAAAATGTCATAAAAAACGTCATAGTATAGTAAGGCGTTTTTTTCGGCCAAAAAAAGTCAAAAATGTTTTGACCTCAAAATGTCGTAAAAAATGTCATAGTATAGTAAGGCGTTTTTTTCGGCCAAAAAAAGTCAAAAAATGTTTTGACCTCAAAATGTCATAAAAAACGTCATAGTATAGTAAGGCGTTTTTTTCGGCCAAAAACAATCTAAACATTTTTTGACCTCAAAATGTCATAACAAACGTCATAGTATAGTAAAGCGTTTTTTTGGGCCAAAAAAAGTCAAAATTTTTTTTGACCTCACAATGTCATAAAAACGTCATAGTATAGTAAGGCGTTTTTTTCAGCCAAAAAAAGTCAAAATTTTTTTTGACCTCAAAATGTCGTGAAAAACGTCATAGTATAGTAAGGCGTTTTTTTCGGCCAAAAAGAGTCAAAAATTTTTTTGACCTCAAAATGTCATAAAAAACGTCATAGTATAGTAAGGCGTTTTTTTCGGCCAAAAAGAGTCAAAAAATTTTTTGACCTCAAAATGTCATAAAAAACGTCATAGTATAGTAAGGCGTCAAAATCGGCCAAAAAAAGTCAAAATTTTTTTTGACCTCAAAATGTCATGAAAAACGTCATAGTATAGTAAGGCGTTTTTTTCGGCCAAAAAAAGTCAAAAATTTTTTTGACCTCAAAATGTCATGAAAAACGTCATAGTATAGTAAGGCGTTTTTTTCGGCCAAAAAAAGTCAAAATTTTTTTTGACCTCAAAATGTCATAAAAAACGTCATAGTATAGTAAGGCGTTTTTTTCGGCCAAAAAAAGTCAAAAATGTTTTGACCTCAAAATGTCATAAAAAACGTCATAGTATAGTAAGGCGTCAAAATCGGCCAAAAAAAGTCAAAAAATTTTTTGACCTCAAAATGTCATGAAAAACGTCATAGTATAGTAAGGCGTTTTTTTCGGCCAAAAAAAGTCAAAATTTTTTTTGACCTCAAAATGTCATGAAAAACGTCATAGTATAGTAAGGCGTCTTTTTCGGCCAAAAAAAGTCAAAAAAATTTTGACCTCAAAATGTCATAAAAAACGTCATAGTATAGTATGGCGTCAAAATCGGCCAAAAAAAGTCAAAATTTTTTTTGACCTCAAAATGTCATGAAAAACGTCATAGTATAGTAAGGCGTTTTTTTCGGCCAAAAAAAGTCAAAATTTTTTTTGACCTCAAAATGTCATGAAAAACGTCATAGTATAGTAAGGCGTTTTTTTCGGCCAAAAAAAGTCAAAAAAATTTTTGACCTCAAAATGTCATAAAAAACGTCATAGTATAGTAAGGCGTCAAAATCGGCCAAAAAAAGTCAAAATTTTTTTTGACCTCAAAATGTCATGAAAAACGTCATAGTATAGTAAGGCGTTTTTTTCGGCCAAAAAAAGTCAAAAATTTTTTTGACCTCAAAATGTCATGAAAAACGTCATAGTATAGTAAGGCGTTTTTTTCGGCCAAAAAAAGTCAAAAAAATTTTTGACCTCAAAATGTCATAAAAAACGTCATAGTATAGTAAGGCGTCAAAATCGGCCAAAAAAAGTCAAAATTTTTTTTGACCTCAAAATGTCATGAAAAACGTCATAGTATAGTAAGGCGTTTTTTTCGGCCAAAAAAAGTCAAAATTTTTTTTGACCTCAAAATGTCATAAAAAATGTCATAGTATAGTAAGGCGTTTTTTTCGGCCAAAAAGAGTCAAAAATTTTTTTGACCTCAAAATGTCATAAAAAACGTCATAGTATAGTAAGGCGTTTTTTTCGGCCAAAAAAAGTCAAAAATGTTTTGACCTCAAAATGTCATAAAAAACGTCATAGTATAGTAAGGCGTTTTTTTCGGCCAAAAAAAGTCAAAAAATGTTTTGACCTCAAAATGTCATAAAAAACGTCATAGTATAGTAAGGCGTTTTTTTTGGCCAAAAAAAGTCAAAAATGTTTTGACTTCAAAATGTCATAAAAAACGTCATAGTATAGGAAGGCGTTTTTTTCGGTCAAAAAAATTCAAAAATTTTTTTGACCTCAAAATGTCATGAAAAACGTCATAGTATAGTAAGGCGTTTTTTTCGGCCAAAAAAAGTCAAAATTTTTTTTGACTTCAAAATGTCATAAAAAATGTCATAGTATAGTAAGGCGTCAAAATCTGCCAAAAAAAGTCAAAAATTTTTTTGACCTCAAAATGTCATAAAAAACGTCATAGTATAGTAAGGCGTTTTTTTCGGCCAAAAAAAGTCAAAAATGTTTTGACCTCAAAATGTCATAAAAAACGTCATAGTATAGTAAGGCGTTTTTTTCGGCCAAAAAAATTCAAAAATTTTTTTGACCTCAAAATGTCATGAAAAACGTCATAGTATAGTAAGGCGTTTTTTTCGGCCAAAAAAAGTCAAAAAATTTTTTGACCTCAAAATGTCATGAAAAACGTCATAGTATAGTAAGGCGTTTTTTTCAGCCAAAAAAGTCAAAAAATTTTTGACCTCAAAATGTCATAAAAAACGTCATAGTATAGTAAGGCGTCAAAATCGGCCAAAAAAAGTCAAAAAATTTTTTGACCTCAAAATGTCATAAAAAACGTCATAGTATAGTAAGGCGTTTTTTTCGGCCAAAAAGAGTCAAAAAATTTTTTGAACTCAAAATGTCATAAAAAACGTCATAGTATAGTAAGGCGTTTTTTTCGGCCAAAAAAAGTCAAAAATGTTTTGACCTCAAAATGTCGTAAAAAATGTCATAGTATAGTAAGGCGTTTTTTTCGGCCAAAAAAAGTCAAAAAATGTTTTGACCTCAAAATGTCATAAAAAACGTCATAGTATAGTAAGGCGTTTTTTTCGGCCAAAAACAATCTAAACATTTTTTGACCTCAAAATGTCATAACAAACGTCATAGTATAGTAAAGCGTTTTTTTGGGCCAAAAAAAGTCAAAATTTTTTTTGACCTCACAATGTCATAAAAACGTCATAGTATAGTAAGGCGTTTTTTTCAGCCAAAAAAAGTCAAAATTTTTTTTGACCTCAAAATGTCGTGAAAAACGTCATAGTATAGTAAGGCGTTTTTTTCGGCCAAAAAGAGTCAAAAATTTTTTTGACCTCAAAATGTCATAAAAAACGTCATAGTATAGTAAGGCGTTTTTTTCGGCCAAAAAGAGTCAAAAAATTTTTTGACCTCAAAATGTCATAAAAAACGTCATAGTATAGTAAGGCGTCAAAATCGGCCAAAAAAAGTCAAAATTTTTTTTGACCTCAAAATGTCATGAAAAACGTCATAGTATAGTAAGGCGTTTTTTTCGGCCAAAAAAAGTCAAAAATTTTTTTGACCTCAAAATGTCATGAAAAACGTCATAGTATAGTAAGGCGTTTTTTTCGGCCAAAAAAAGTCAAAATTTTTTTTGACCTCAAAATGTCATAAAAAACGTCATAGTATAGTAAGGCGTTTTTTTCGGCCAAAAAAAGTCAAAAATGTTTTGACCTCAAAATGTCGTAAAAAATGTCATAGTATAGTAAGGCGTTTTTTTCGGCCAAAAAAAGTCAAAAAATGTTTTGACCTCAAAATGTCATAAAAAACGTCATAGTATAGTAAGGCGTTTTTTTCGGCCAAAAACAATCTAAACATTTTTTGACCTCAAAATGTCATAACAAACGTCATAGTATAGTAAAGCGTTTTTTTCGGCCAAAAAAAGTCAAAATTTTTTTTGACCTCACAGTGTCATAAAAACGTCATAGTATAGTAAGGCGTTTTTTTCAGCCAAAAAAAGTCAAAATTTTTTTGACCTCAAAATGTCATAAAAAACGTCATAGTATAGTAAGGCGTCAAAATCGGCCAAAAAAAGTCAAAAATTTTTTTGACCTCAAAATGTCATGAAAAACGTCATAGTATAGTAAGGCGTTTTTTTCGGCCAAAAAAAGTCAAAAATTTTTTTGACCTCAAAATGTCATGAAAAACGTCATAGTATAGTAAGGCGTTTTTTTCGGCCAAAAAAAGTCAAAAAAATTTTTGACCTCAAAATGTCATAAAAAACGTCATAGTATAGTAAGGCGTCAAAATCGGCCAAAAAAAGTCAAAAATTTTTTTGACCTCAAAATGTCATGAAAAACGTCATAGTATAGTAAGGCGTTTTTTTCGGCCAAAAAAAGTCAAAAATTTTTTTGACCTCAAAATGTCATGAAAAACGTCATAGTATAGTAAGGCGTTTTTTTCAGCCAAAAAAGTCAAAAAATTTTTGACCTCAAAATGTCATATAAAACGTCATAGTATAGTAAGGCGTCAAAATCGGCCAAAAAAAGTCAAAAATTTTTTTGACCTCAAAATGTCATAAAAAACGTCATAGTATAGTAAGGCGTTTTTTTCGGCCAAAAAGAGTCAAAAAAATTTTTGAACTCAAAATGTCATAAAAAACGTCATAGTATAGTAAGGCGTTTTTTTCGGCCAAAAAAAGTCAAAAATGTTTTGACCTCAAAATGTCGTAAAAAATGTCATAGTATAGTAAGGCGTTTTTTTCGGCCAAAAAAAGTCAAAAAATGTTTTGACCTCAAAATGTCATAAAAAACGTCATAGTATAGTAAGGCGTTTTTTTCAGCCAAAAAAAGTCAAAAAATGTTTTTACCTCAAAATGTCATAAAAAACGTCATAGTATAGTAAGGCGTCAAAATCGGCCAAAGAAAGTCAAAAAAAATTTTTGACCTCAAAATGTCATAAAAAACGTCATAGTATAGTAAGGCGTCAAAATCGGCCAAAGAAAGTCAAAAAATTTTTTGACCTCAAAATGTCATAAAAAACGTCATAGTATAGTAAGGCGTTTTTTTCGGCCAAAAACAATCTAAACATTTTTTGACCTCAAAATGTCATAACAAACGTCATAGTATAGTAAAGCGTTTTTTTGGGCCAAAAAAAGTCAAAATTTTTTTTGACCTCAAAATGTCATGAAAAACGTCATAGTATAGTAAGGCGTTTTTTTCGGCCAAAAAAAGTCAAAAAAATTTTTGACCTCAAAATGTCATGAAAAACGTCATAGTATAGTAAGGCGTTTTTTTCGGCCAAAAAAAGTCAAAAAATTTTTTGACCTCAAAATGTCATGAAAAACGTCATAGTATAGTAAGGCGTTTTTTTCAGCCAAAAAAGTCAAAAAATTTTTGACCTCAAAATGTCATAAAAAACGTCATAGTATAGTAAGGCGTCAAAATCGGCCAAAAAAAGTCAAAAAATTTTTTGACCTCAAAATGTCATAAAAAACGTCATAGTATAGTAAGGCGTTTTTTTCGGCCAAAAAGAGTCAAAAAATTTTTTGAACTCAAAATGTCATAAAAAACGTCATAGTATAGTAAGGCGTTTTTTTCGGCCAAAAAAAGTCAAAAATGTTTTGACCTCAAAATGTCGTAAAAAATGTCATAGTATAGTAAGGCGTTTTTTTCGGCCAAAAAAAGTCAAAAAATGTTTTGACCTCAAAATGTCATAAAAAACGTCATAGTATAGTAAGGCGTTTTTTTCGGCCAAAAACAATCTAAACATTTTTTGACCTCAAAATGTCATAACAAACGTCATAGTATAGTAAAGCGTTTTTTTGGGCCAAAAAAAGTCAAAATTTTTTTTGACCTCACAGTGTCATAAAAACGTCATAGTATAGTAAGGCGTTTTTTTCAGCCAAAAAAAGTCAAAATTTTTTTGACCTCAAAATGTCATAAAAAACGTCATAGTATAGTAAGGCGTCAAAATCGGCCAAAGAAAGTCAAAAAATTTTTTGACCTCAAAATGTCATGAAAAACGTCATAGTATAGTAAGGCGTTTTTTTCGGCCAAAAAAAGTCAAAAAATGTTTTGACCTCAAAATGTCATAAAAAACGTCATAGTATAGTAAGGCGTTTTTTTCGGCCAAAAAGAGTCAAAAATTTTTTTGAACTCAAATTGTCATAAAAAAGGTCATAGTATAGTAAGGCGTTTTTTTTCGGCCAAAAAAAGTCAAAAAATCTTTTGACCTCAAAATGTCATATAAAACGTCATAGTATAGTAAGGCGTTTTTTTTCGGCCAAAAAAAGTCAAAAATTTTTTTGACCTCAAAATGTCATGAAAAACGTCATAGTATAGTAAGGCGTTTTTTTCGGCCAAAAAAAGTCAAAAAAATTTTTGACCTCAAAATGTCATAAAAAACGTCATAGTATAGTAAGGCGTTTTTTTCGGCCAAAAAAAGTCAAAAATTTTTTTGACCTCAAAATGTCATGAAAAACGTCATAGTATAGTAAGGCGTTTTTTTCGGCCAAAAAAAGTCAAAATTTTTTTTGATCTCAAAATGTCATGAAAAACGTCATAGTATAGTAAGGCGTTTTTTTCGGCCAAAAAAAGTCAAAAAAATGTTTGACCTCAAAATGTCATAAAAAAACGTCATAGTATAGTAAGGCGTCAAAATCGGCCAAAAAAAGTCAAAAATTTTTTTGACCTCAAAATGTCATGAAAAACGTCATAGTATAGTAAGGCGTTTTTTTCGGCCAAAAAAAGTCAAAATTTTTTTTGACCTCAAAATGTCATGAAAAACGTCATAGTATAGTAAGGCGTCTTTTTCGGCCAAAAAAAGTCAAAAAAATTTTTGACCTCAAAATGTCATAAAAAACGTCATAGTATAGTATGGCGTCAAAATCGGCCAAAAAAAGTCAAAATTTTTTTTGATCTCAAAATGTCATGAAAAACGTCATAGTATAGTAAGGCGTTTTTTTCGGCCAAAAAAAGTCAAAAAAATTTTTGACCTCAAAATGTCATAAAAAACGTCATAGTATAGTAAGGCGTCAAAATCGGCCAAAAAAAGTCAAAATTTTTTTTGACCTCAAAATGTCATGAAAAACGTCATAGTATAGTAAGGCGTTTTTTTCGGCCAAAAAAAGTCAAAAAAATTTTTGACCTCAAAATGTCATAAAAAACGTCATAGTATAGTAAGGCGTTTTTTTCGGCCCAAAAAAGTCAAAAATTTTTTTGACCTCAAAATGTCATAAAAAACGTCATAATATAGTAAGGCGTTTTTTTCGGCCAAAAAAAGTCAAAAAATGTTTTGACCTCAAAATGTCATAAAAAACGTCATAGTATAGTAAGGCGTCTTTTTTGGCCAAAAAAAGTCAAAAATTTTTTTGACCTCAAAATGTCATAAAAAACGTCATAGTATAGTAAGGCGTCAAAATCGGCCAAAAAAAGTCAAAATTTTTTTTGACCTCAAAATGTCATGAAAAACGTCATAGTATAGTAAGGCGTTTTTTTCAGGCAAAAAAGTCAAAAAATTTTTGACCTCAAAATGTCATAAAAAACGTCATAGTATAGTAAGGCGTCAAAATCGGCCAAAGAAAGTCAAAAAATTTTTTGACCTCAAAATGTCATAAAAAACGTCATAGTATAGTAAGGCGTCTTTTTCGGCCAAAAAAAGTCAAAATTTTTTTTGACCTCAAAATGTCATGAAAAACGTCATAGTATAGTAAAGCGTTTTTTTGGGCCAAAAAAAGTCAAAATTTTTTTTGACCTCAAAATGTCATGAAAAACGTCATAGTATAGTAAGGCGTTTTTTTCGGCCAAAAAAAGTCAAAAAGAATTTTTGACCTCAAAATGTCATAAAAAACGTCATAGTATAGTAAGGCGTCAAAATCGGCCAAAAAAAGTCAAAAATTTTTTTGACCTCAAAATGTCATAAAAAACGTCATAGTATAGTAAGGCGTTTTTTTCGGCCAAAAAGAGTCAAAAAATTTTTTGACCTCAAAATGTCATAAAAAACGTCATAGTATAGTAAGGCGTTTTTTTCGGCCAAAAAAAGTCAAAAATGTTTTGACCTCAAAATGTCATAAAAAACGTCATAGTATAGTAAGGCGTTTTTTTCGGCCCAAAAAAGTCAAAAATTTTTTTGACCTCAAAATGTCATAAAAAACGTCATAATATAGTAAGGCGTTTTTTTCGGCCAAAAAAAGTCAAAAAATGTTTTGACCTCAAAATGTCATGAAAAACGTCATAGTATAGTAAGGCGTTTTTTTCGGCCAAAAAAAGTCAAAATTTTTTTTGACCTCAAAATGTCATAAAAAACGTCATAGTATAGTAAGGCGTTTTTTTCGGCCAAAAAAAGTCAAAAAATTTTTGACCTCAAAATGTCATAAAAAACGTCATAGTATAGTAAGGCGTCAAAATCGGCCAAAAAAAGTCAAAATTTTTTTTGACCTCAAAATGTCATGAAAAACGTCATAGTATAGTAAGGCGTTTTTTTCGGCCAAAAAAAGTCAAAAATTTTTTTGACCTCAAAATGTCATGAAAAACGTCATAGTATAGTAAGGCGTTTTTTTCGGCCAAAAAAAGTCAAAAAAATTTTTGACCTCAAAATGTCATAAAAAACGTCATAGTATAGTAAGGCGTCAAAATCGGCCAAAAAAAGTCAAAAATTTTTTTGACCTCAAAATGTCATGAAAAACGTCATAGTATAGTAAGGCGTTTTTTTCGGCCAAAAAAAGTCAAAATTTTTTTTGACCTCAAAATGTCATGAAAAACGTCATAGTATAGTAAGGCGTTTTTTTCGGCCAAAAAAAGTCAAAAAATTTTTGACCTCAAAATGTCATAAAAAACGTCATAGTATAGTAAGGCGTCAAAATCGGCCAAAAAAAGTCAAAATTTTTTTTGACCTCAAAATGTCATGAAAAACGTCATAGTATAGTAAGGCGTTTTTTTCGGCCAAAAAAAGTCAAAAATTTTTTTGACCTCAAAATGTCATGAAAAACGTCATAGTATAGTAAGGCGTTTTTTTCGGCCAAAAAAAGTCAAAAAAATTTTTGACCTCAAAATGTCATAAAAAACGTCATAGTATAGTAAGGCGTCAAAATCGGCCAAAAAAAGTCAAAAATTTTTTTGACCTCAAAATGTCATGAAAAACGTCATAGTATAGTAAGGCGTTTTTTTCAGCCAAAAAAGTCAAAAAATTTTTGACCTCAAAATGTCATATAAAACGTCATAGTATAGTAAGGCGTCAAAATCGGCCAAAAAAAGTCAAAAATTTTTTTGACCTCAAAATGTCATGAAAAACGTCATAGTATAGTAAGGCGTTTTTTTCGGCCAAAAAAAGTCAAAAATTTTTTTGACCTCAAAATGTCATGAAAAACGTCATAGTATAGTAAGGCGTTTTTTTCGGCCAAAAAAAGTCAAAAAAATTTTTGACCTCAAAATGTCATAAAAAACGTCATAGTATAGTAAGGCGTCAAAATCGGCCAAAAAAAGTCAAAAATTTTTTTGACCTCAAAATGTCATGAAAAACGTCATAGTATAGTAAGGCGTTTTTTTCGGCCAAAAAAAGTCAAAATTTTTTTTGACCTCAAAATGTCATGAAAAACGTCATAGTATAGTAAGGCGTTTTTTTCGGCCAAAAAAAGTCAAAAAATTTTTGACCTCAAAATGTCATAAAAAACGTCATAGTATAGTAAGGCGTCAAAATCGGCCAAAAAAAGTCAAAATTTTTTTTGACCTCAAAATGTCATGAAAAACGTCATAGTATAGTAAGGCGTTTTTTTCGGCCAAAAAAAGTCAAAAATTTTTTTGACCTCAAAATGTCATGAAAAACGTCATAGTATAGTAAGGCGTTTTTTTCGGCCAAAAAAAGTCAAAAAAATTTTTGACCTCAAAATGTCATAAAAAACGTCATAGTATAGTAAGGCGTCAAAATCGGCCAAAAAAAGTCAAAAATTTTTTTGACCTCAAAATGTCATGAAAAACGTCATAGTATAGTAAGGCGTTTTTTTCAGCCAAAAAAGTCAAAAAATTTTTGACCTCAAAATGTCATATAAAACGTCATAGTATAGTAAGGCGTCAAAATCGGCCAAAAAAAGTCAAAAATTTTTTTGACCTCAAAATGTCATAAAAAACGTCATAGTATAGTAAGGCGTTTTTTTCGGCCAAAAAGAGTCAAAAAAATTTTTGAACTCAAAATGTCATAAAAAACGTCATAGTATAGTAAGGCGTTTTTTTCGGCCAAAAAAAGTCAAAAATGTTTTGACCTCAAAATGTCGTAAAAAATGTCATAGTATAGTAAGGCGTTTTTTTCGGCCAAAAAAAGTCAAAAAATGTTTTGACCTCAAAATGTCATAAAAAACGTCATAGTATAGTAAGGCGTTTTTTTCAGCCAAAAAAAGTCAAAAAATGTTTTTACCTCAAAATGTCATAAAAAACGTCATAGTATAGTAAGGCGTCAAAATCGGCCAAAGAAAGTCAAAAAAATTTTTGACCTCAAAATGTCATAAAAAACGTCATAGTATAGTAAGGCGTCAAAATCGGCCAAAGAAAGTCAAAAAATTTTTTGACCTCAAAATGTCATAAAAAACGTCATAGTATAGTAAGGCGTCAAAATCGGCCAAAGAAAGTCAAAAAATTTTTTGACCTCAAAATGTCATGAAAAACGTCATAGTATAGTAAGGCGTTTTTTTCGGCCAAAAACAATCTAAACATTTTTTGACCTCAAAATGTCATAACAAACGTCATAGTATAGTAAAGCGTTTTTTTGGGCCAAAAAAAGTCAAAATTTTTTTTGACCTCACAATGTCATAAAAACGTCATAGTATAGTAAGGCGTTTTTTTCAGCCAAAAAAAGTCAAAAAAATTTTTGACCTCAAAATGTCATAAAAAACGTCATAGTATAGTAAGGCGTTTTTTTTTCGGCCAAAAAAAGTCAAAAAATTTTTTGACCTCAAAATGTCATAAAAAACGTCATAGTATAGTAAGGCGTCAAAATCGGCCAAAGAAAGTCAAAAAATTTTTGACCTCAAAATGTCATGAAAAACGTCATAGTATAGTAAGGCGTTTTTTTCGGCCAAAAAAAGTCAAAAATTTTTTTGACCTCAAAATGTCATAAAAAATGTCATAGTATAGTAAGGCGTTTTTTTCGGCCAAAAAGAGTCAAAAAATTTTTTGACCTCAAAATGTCATAAAAAACGTCATAGTATAGTAAGGCGTTTTTTTCGGCCAAAAAAAGTCAAAAATGTTTTGACCTCAAAATGTCATAAAAAACGTCATAGTATAGTAAGGCGTTTTTTTCGGCCCAAAAAAGTCAAAAATTTTTTTGACCTCAAAATGTCATAAAAAACGTCATAATATAGTAAGGCGTTTTTTTCGGCCAAAAAAAGTCAAAAAATGTTTTGACCTCAAAATGTCATAAAAAACGTCACAGTATAGTAAGGCGTCTTTTTTGGCCAAAAAAAGTCAAAAATTTTTTTGACCTCAAAATGTCATAAAAAACGTCATAGTATAGTAAGGCGTCAAAATCGGCCAAAAAAAGTCAAAATTTTTTTTGACCTCAAAATGTCATGAAAAACGTCATAGTATAGTAAGGCGTTTTTTTCAGGCAAAAAAGTCAAAAAATTTTTGACCTCAAAATGTCATAAAAAACGTCATAGTATAGTAAGGCGTTTTTTTCGGCCAAAAAAAGTCACATTTTTTTTTTACCTCAAAATGTCATAAAAAACGTCATAGTATAGTAAGGCGTTTTTTTCGGCCAAAAAAAGTCAAAAAATTTTTTGAAATCAAATTGTCATAAAAAACGTCATAGTATAGTAAGGCGTTTTTTTTTTCGGCCAAAAAGAGTCAAAAAATTTTTTGACCTCAAAATGTCATAAAAAACGTCATAGTATAGTAAGGCGTCAAAATCGGCCAAAAAAAGTCAAAAATTTTTTTGACCTCAAAATGTCATGAAAAACGTCATAGTATAGTAAGGCGTTTTTTTCGGCCAAAAAAAGTCAAAAATTTTTTTGACCTCAAAATGTCATGAAAAACGTCATAGTATAGTAAGGCGTTTTTTTCGGCCAAAAAAAGTCAAAAAAATTTTTGACCTCAAAATGTCATAAAAAACGTCATAGTATAGTAAGGCGTCAAAATCGGCCAAAAAAAGTCAAAAATTTTTTTGACCTCAAAATGTCATGAAAAACGTCATAGTATAGTAAGGCGTTTTTTTCGGCCAAAAAAAGTCAAAAATTTTTTTGACCTCAAAATGTCATGAAAAACGTCATAGTATAGTAAGGCGTTTTTTTCAGCCAAAAAAGTCAAAAAATTTTTGACCTCAAAATGTCATATAAAACGTCATAGTATAGTAAGGCGTCAAAATCGGCCAAAAAAAGTCAAAAATTTTTTTGACCTCAAAATGTCATAAAAAACGTCATAGTATAGTAAGGCGTTTTTTTCGGCCAAAAAGAGTCAAAAAAATTTTTGAACTCAAAATGTCATAAAAAACGTCATAGTATAGTAAGGCGTTTTTTTCGGCCAAAAACAGTCAAAAATGTTTTGACCTCAAAATGTCGTAAAAAATGTCATAGTATAGTAAGGCGTTTTTTTCGGCCAAAAAAAGTCAAAAAATGTTTTGACCTCAAAATGTCATAAAAAACGTCATAGTATAGTAAGGCGTTTTTTTCAGCCAAAAAAAGTCAAAAAATGTTTTTACCTCAAAATGTCATAAAAAACGTCATAGTATAGTAAGGCGTCAAAATCGGCCAAAGAAAGTCAAAAAAATTTTTGACCTCAAAATGTCATAAAAAACGTCATAGTATAGTAAGGCGTCAAAATCGGCCAAAGAAAGTCAAAAAAATTTTTTGACCTCAAAATGTCATAAAAAACGTCATAGTATAGTAAGGCGTCAAAATCGGCCAAAGAAAGTCAAAAAATTTTTTGACCTCAAAATGTCATAAAAAACGTCATAGTATAGTAAGGCGTTTTTTTCGGCCAAAAACAATCTAAACATTTTTTGACCTCAAAATGTCATAACAAACGTCATAGTATAGTAAAGCGTTTTTTTGGGCCAAAAAAAGTCAAAATTTTTTTTGACCTCAAAATGTCATGAAAAACGTCATAGTATAGTAAGGCGTTTTTTTCGGCCAAAAAAAGTCAAAAAAATTTTTGACCTCAAAATGTCATAAAAAACGTCATAGTATAGTAAGGCGTCAAAATCGGCCAAAAAAAGTCAAAAATTTTTTTGACCTCAAAATGTCATGAAAAACGTCATAGTATAGTAAGGCGTTTTTTTCGGCCAAAAAAAGTCAAAAATTTTTTTGACCTCAAAATGTCATGAAAAACGTCATAGTATAGTAAGGCGTTTTTTTCGGCCAAAAAAAGTCAAAATTTTTTTTGACCTCAAAATGTCATGAAAAACGTCATAGTATAGTAAGGCGTCTTTTTCGGCCAAAAAAAGTCCAAAAAATTTTTGACCTCAAAATGTCATAAAAAACGTCATAGTATAGTATGGCGTCAAAATCGGCCAAAAAAAGTCAAAATTTTTTTTGACCTCAAAATGTCATGAAAAACGTCATAGTATAGTAAGGCGTTTTTTTCGGCCAAAAAAAGTCAAAATTTTTTTTGACCTCAAAATGTCATGAAAAACGTCATAGTATAGTAAGGCGTTTTTTTCGGCCAAAAAAAGTCAAAAAGAATTTTTGACCTCAAAATGTCATAAAAAACGTCATAGTATAGTAAGGCGTCAAAATCGGCCAAAAAAAGTCAAAAATTTTTTTGACCTCAAAATGTCATAAAAAACGTCATAGTATAGTAAGGCGTTTTTTTCGGCCAAAAAGAGTCAAAAAATTTTTTGACCTCAAAATGTCATAAAAAACGTCATAGTATAGTAAGGCGTTTTTTTCGGCCAAAAAAAGTCAAAAATGTTTTGACCTCAAAATGTCATAAAAAACGTCATAGTATAGTAAGGCGTTTTTTTCGGCCCAAAAAAGTCAAAAATTTTTTTGACCTCAAAATGTCATAAAAAACGTCATAATATAGTAAGGCGTTTTTTTCGGCCAAAAAAAGTCAAAAAATGTTTTGACCTCAAAATGTCATGAAAAACGTCATAGTATAGTAAGGCGTTTTTTTCGGCCAAAAAAAGTCAAAATTTTTTTTGACCTCAAAATGTCATAAAAAACGTCATAGTATAGTAAGGCGTTTTTTTCGGCCAAAAAAAGTCAAAAAATTTTTGACCTCAAAATGTCATAAAAAACGTCATAGTATAGTAAGGCGTCAAAATCGGCCAAAAAAAGTCAAAATTTTTTTTGACCTCAAAATGTCATGAAAAACGTCATAGTATAGTAAGGCGTTTTTTTCGGCCAAAAAAAGTCAAAATTTTTTTTGACCTCAAAATGTCATGAAAAACGTCATAGTATAGTAAGGCGTTTTTTTCGGCCAAAAAAAGTCAAAAAAATTTTTGACCTCAAAATGTCATAAAAAACGTCATAGTATAGTAAGGCGTCAAAATCGGCCAAAAAAAGTCAAAAATTTTTTTGACCTCAAAATGTCATGAAAAACGTCATAGTATAGTAAGGCGTTTTTTTCGGCCAAAAAAAGTCAAAATTTTTTTTGACCTCAAAATGTCATGAAAAACGTCATAGTATAGTAAGGCGTTTTTTTCGGCCAAAAAAAGTCAAAAAATTTTTGACCTCAAAATGTCATAAAAAACGTCATAGTATAGTAAGGCGTCAAAATCGGCCAAAAAAAGTCAAAATTTTTTTTGACCTCAAAATGTCATGAAAAACGTCATAGTATAGTAAGGCGTTTTTTTCGGCCAAAAAAAGTCAAAAATTTTTTTGACCTCAAAATGTCATGAAAAACGTCATAGTATAGTAAGGCGTTTTTTTCGGCCAAAAAAAGTCAAAAAAATTTTTGACCTCAAAATGTCATAAAAAACGTCATAGTATAGTAAGGCGTCAAAATCGGCCAAAAAAAGTCAAAAATTTTTTTGACCTCAAAATGTCATGAAAAACGTCATAGTATAGTAAGGCGTTTTTTTCAGCCAAAAAAGTCAAAAAATTTTTGACCTCAAAATGTCATATAAAACGTCATAGTATAGTAAGGCGTCAAAATCGGCCAAAAAAAGTCAAAAATTTTTTTGACCTCAAAATGTCATAAAAAACGTCATAGTATAGTAAGGCGTTTTTTTCGGCCAAAAAGAGTCAAAAAAATTTTTGAACTCAAAATGTCATAAAAAACGTCATAGTATAGTAAGGCGTTTTTTTCGGCCAAAAAAAGTCAAAAATGTTTTGACCTCAAAATGTCGTAAAAAATGTCATAGTATAGTAAGGCGTTTTTTTCGGCCAAAAAAAGTCAAAAAATGTTTTGACCTCAAAATGTCATAAAAAACGTCATAGTATAGTAAGGCGTTTTTTTCAGCCAAAAAAAGTCAAAAAATGTTTTTACCTCAAAATGTCATAAAAAACGTCATAGTATAGTAAGGCGTCAAAATCGGCCAAAGAAAGTCAAAAAAATTTTTGACCTCAAAATGTCATAAAAAACGTCATAGTATAGTAAGGCGTCAAAATCGGCCAAAGAAAGTCAAAAAATTTTTTGACCTCAAAATGTCATAAAAAACGTCATAGTATAGTAAGGCGTCAAAATCGGCCAAAGAAAGTCAAAAAATTTTTTGACCTCAAAATGTCATGAAAAACGTCATAGTATAGTAAGGCGTTTTTTTCGGCCAAAAACAATCTAAACATTTTTTGACCTCAAAATGTCATAACAAACGTCATAGTATAGTAAAGCGTTTTTTTGGGCCAAAAAAAGTCAAAATTTTTTTTGACCTCACAATGTCATAAAAACGTCATAGTATAGTAAGGCGTTTTTTTCAGCCAAAAAAAGTCAAAAAAATTTTTGACCTCAAAATGTCATAAAAAACGTCATAGTATAGTAAGGCGTTTTTTTTTCGGCCAAAAAAAGTCAAAAAATTTTTTGACCTCAAAATGTCATAAAAAACGTCATAGTATAGTAAGGCGTCAAAATCGGCCAAAGAAAGTCAAAAAATTTTTGACCTCAAAATGTCATAAAAAACGTCATAGTATAGTAAGGCGTTTTTTTCGGCCAAAAAAAGTCACATTTTTTTTTTACCTCAAAATGTCATAAAAAACGTCATAGTATAGTAAGGCGTTTTTTTCGGCCAAAAAAAGTCAAAAAAATTTTTGACCTCAAAATGTCATAAAAAACGTCATAGTATAGTAAGGCGTTTTTTTCGGCCAAAAAAAGTCAAAAATTTTTTTGACCTCAAAATGTCATAAAAAACGTCATAGTATAGTAAGGCGTTTTTTTCGGCCAAAAACAATCTAAACATTTTTTGACCTCAAAATGTCATAACAAACGTCATAGTATAGTAAAGCGTTTTTTTGGGCCAAAAAAAGTCAAAAATTTTTTTGACCTCACAATGTCATAAAAACGTCATAGTATAGTAAGGCGTTTTTTTCAGCCAAAAAAAGTCAAAATTTTTTTTGACCTCAAAATGTCATGAAAAACGTCATAGTATAGTAAGGCGTTTTTTTCGGCCAAAAAGAGTCAAAAATTTTTTTGACCTCAAAATGTCATAAAAAACGTCATAGTATAGTAAGGCGTCAAAATCGGCCAAAAAAAGTCAAAATTTTTTTTGACCTCAAAATGTCATGAAAAACGTCATAGTATAGTAAGGCGTTTTTTTCGGCCAAAAAAAGTCAAAATTTTTTTTGACCTCAAAATGTCATGAAAAACGTCATAGTGTAGTAAGGCGTTTTTTTCGGCCAAAAAAAGTCAAAATTTTTTTTGACCTCAAAATGTCATGAAAAACGTCATAGTATAGTAAGGCGTTTTTTTCGGCCAAAAAAAGTCAAAATTTTTTTTGATCTCAAAATGTCATGAAAAACGTCATAGTATAGTAAGGCGTTTTTTTCGGCCAAAAAAAGTCAAAAAAATTTTTGACCTCAAAATGTCATAAAAAACGTCATAGTATAGTAAGGCGTCAAAATCGGCCAAAAAAAGTCAAAAATTTTTTTGACCTCAAAATGTCATGAAAAACGTCATAGTATAGTAAGGCGTTTTTTTCGGCCAAAAAAAGTCAAAAATTTTTTTGACCTCAAAATGTCATGAAAAACGTCATAGTATAGTAAGGCGTTTTTTTCGGCCAAAAAAAGTCAAAATTTTTTTTGATCTCAAAATGTCATGAAAAACGTCATAGTATAGTAAGGCGTTTTTTTCGGCCAAAAAGAGTCAAAAATTTTTTTGACCTCAAAATGTCATAAAAAACGTCATAGTATAGTAAGGCGTCAAAATCGGCCAAAAAAAGTCAAAAATTTTTTTGACCTCAAAATGTCATAAAAAACGTCATAGTATAGTAAGGCGTTTTTTTCGGCCAAAAAAAGTCAAAATTTTTTTTGACCTCAAAATGTCATGAAAAACGTCATAGTATAGTAAGGCGTTTTTTTCGGCCAAAAAAAGTCAAAATTTTTTTTGATCTCAAAATGTCATGAAAAACGTCATAGTATAGTAAGGCGTTTTTTTCGGCCAAAAAAAGTCAAAAAAATTTTTGACCTCAAAATGTCATAAAAAACGTCATAGTATAGTAAGGCGTCAAAATCGGCCAAAAAAAGTCAAAAATTTTTTTGACCTCAAAATGTCATGAAAAACGTCATAGTATAGTAAGGCGTTTTTTTCGGCCAAAAAAAGTCAAAATTTTTTTTGACCTCAAAATGTCATGAAAAACGTCATAGTATAGTAAGGCGTCAAAATCGGCCAAAAAAAGTCAAAAATTTTTTTGACCTCAAAATGTCATAAAAAATGTCATAGTATAGTAAGGCGTTTTTTTCGGCCAAAAAGAGTCAAAAATTTTTTTGACCTCAAAATGTCATAAAAAACGTCATAATATAGTAAGGCGTTTTTTTCGGCCAAAAAAAGTCAAAAAATGTTTTGACCTCAAAATGTCATAAAAAACGTCATAGTATAGTAAGGCGTTTTTTTTGGCCAAAAAAAGTCAAAAATTTTTTTGACCTCAAAATGTCATAAAAAACGTCATAGTATAGTAAGGCGTTTTTTTCGGCCAAAAAAAGTCAAAATTTTTTTTGACCTCAAAATGTCATGAAAAACGTCATAGTATAGTAAGGCGTTTTTTTTCAGCCAAAAAAGTCAAAAAATTTTTGACCTCAAAATGTCATAAAAAACGTCATAGTATAGTAAGGCGTTTTTTTCGGCCAAAAAAAGTCACATTTTTTTTTTACCTCAAAATGTCATAAAAAACGTCATAGTATAGTAAGGCGTTTTTTTCGGCCAAAAAAAGTCAAAAAATTTTTTGAAATCAAATTGTCATAAAAAACGTCATAGTATAGTAAGGCGTTTTTTTTTCGGCCAAAAAAAGTCAAAAAATGTTTTGACCTCAAAATGTCATATAAAACGTCATAGTATAGTAAGGCGTTTTTTTCGGCCAAAAAAAGTCAAAAAAATTTTTGACCTCAAAATGTCATAAAAAACGTCATAGTATAGTAAGGCGTTTTTTTCGGCCAAAAAAAGTCAAAATTTTTTTTGACCTCAAAATGTCATAAAAAACGTCATAGTATAGTAAGGCGTTTTTTTCGGCCAAAAAAAGTCACATTTTTTTTTTACCTCAAAATGTCATAAAAAACGTCATAGTATAGTAAGGCGTTTTTTTCGGCCAAAAAAAGTCAAAAAAATTTTTGACCTCAAAATGTCATAAAAAACGTCATAGTATAGTAAGGCGTTTTTTTCGGCCAAAAAAAGTCAAAAATTTTTTTGACCTCAAAATGTCATAAAAAACATCATAGTATAGTAAGGCGTTTTTTTCGGCCAAAAACAATCTAAACATTTTTTGACCTCAAAATGTCATAACAAATGTCATAGTATAGTAAAGCGTTTTTTTGGGCCAAAAAAAGTCAAAATTTTTTTTGACCTCACAATGTCATAAAAACGTCATAGTATAGTAAGGCGTTTTTTTCAGCCAAAAAAAGTCAAAAAAATTTTTGACCTCAAAATGTCATAAAAAACGTCATAGTATAGTAAGGCGTTTTTTTCGGCCAAAAAGAGTCAAAAATTTTTTTGAACTCAAATTGTCATAAAAAACGTCATAGTATAGTAAGGCGTTTTTTTTTCGGCCAAAAAAAGTCAAAAAATCTTTTGACCTCAAAATGTCATATAAAACGTCATAGTATAGTAAGGCGTTTTTTTTTTCGGCCAAAAAAAGTCAAAAATTTTTTTGACCTCAAAATGTCATGAAAAACGTCATAGTATAGTAAGGCGTTTTTTTCGGCCAAAAAAGTCACATTTTTTTTTTACCTCAAAATGTCATGAAAAACGTCATAGTATAGTAAGGCGTCAAAATCGGACAAAAAATAGTCAAATTTTTTTTTTAACTCAAAATGTCATAAAAAACGTCGTATTATAGTAAGGCGTCAAAATCGGCCAAAAGAAGTCAAAAAATTTTTTGACCTCAAAATGTCATAAAAAACGTCATGGTATAGTAAGGCTTTTTTTTTGGCCAAAAAAAGGCAAAAAAAATTTTGACCTCAAAATGTCATAAAAAGCGTCATAGTATAGTAAGGCGTTTTTTTCGGCCAAAAAAACTAAAAAAAATTTTTGACCTCAAAATGTCATAAAAAACGTCATAGTATAGTAAGGCGTTTTTTTTTCGGCCAAAAAAAGTCAAAAATTTTTTTGACTTCAAAATGTCATAAAAAACGTCATAGTATAGTAAGGCGTTTTTTTCGGCCAAAAAAAGTCAAAATTTTTTTTGACCTCAAAATGTCATGAAAAACGTCATAGTATAGTAAGGCGTCAAAATCGGCCAAAAAAAGTCAAAATTTTTTTTGACCTCAAAATGTCATGAAAAACGTCATAGTATAGTAAGGCGTTTTTTTCGGCCAAAAAAAGTCAAAAAAAATTTTTGACCTCAAAATGTCATAAAAAACGTCATAGTATAGTAAGGCGTTTTTTTCGGCCAAAAAAAGTCACATTTTTTTTTTACCTCAAAATGTCATAAAAAACGTCATAGTATAGTAAGGCGTTTTTTTTCGGCCAAAAAGAGTCAAAATTTTTTTTGACCTCAAAATTTCATAAAAAACGTCATAGTATAGTAAGGCGTTTTTTTCGGCCAAAAAAAGTCAAAAAATTTTTGACCTCAAAATGTCATAAAAAACGTCATAGTATAGTAAGGCGTTTTTTTCGGCCAAAAAAAGTCAAAAATTTTTTTGACCTCAAAATGTCATAAAAAACATCATAGTATAGTAAGGCGTTTTTTTCGGCCAAAAAAAATCTAAACATTTTTTGACCTCAAAATGTCATAACAAATGTCATAGTATAGTAAGGCGTTTTTTTGGGCCAAAAAAAGTCAAAATTTTTTTTGACCTCACAATGTCATAAAAACGTCATAGTATAGTAAGGCGTTTTTTTCAGCCAAAAAAAGTCAAAAAAATTTTTGACCTCAAAATGTCATAAAAACGTCATAGTATGGTAAGGCGTTTCTTTCGGCCAAAAAAAGTCAAAAAATTTTTTGACCTCAAAATGTCATAAAAAACGTCATAGTATAGTAAGGCGTTTTTTTCGGCCAAAGAAAGTCAAAAATTTTTTTGACCTCAAAATGTCATGAAAAACGTTATAGTATAGTAAGGCGTTTTTTTCGGCCAAAAAAAGTCAAAAAAATTTTTGACCTCAAAATGTCATAAAAAACGTCATAGTATAGTAAGGCGTCAAAATCGGCCAAAAAAAGTCAAATTTTTTTTTGACCTCAAAATGTCATGAAAAACGTCATAGTATAGTAAGGCGTTTTTTTCGGCCAAAAAAAGTCAAAAATTTTTTTGACCTCAAAATGTCATGAAAAACGTCATAGTATAGTAAGGCGTTTTTTTCGGCCAAAAAAAGTCAAAAATTTTTTTGACCTCAAAATGTCATAAAAAACGTCATAGTATAGTAAGGCGTTTTTTTCGGCCAAAAAAAGTCAAAAATGTTTTGACCTCAAAATGTCATAAAAAACGTCATAGTATAGTAAGGCGTTTTTTTCGGCCCAAAAAAGTCAAAAATTTTTTTGACCTCAAAATGTCATAAAAAACGTCATAGTATAGTAAGGCGTTTTTTTCGGCCAAAAAAAGTCAAAAAATGTTTTGACCTCAAAATGTCATAAAAAACGTCATAGTACAGTAAGGCGTTTTTTTCTGCCAAAAAAAGTCAAAAAAATTTTTGACCTCAAAATGTCATAAAAAACGTCATAGTATAGTAAGGCGTCAAAATCGGCCAAAAAAAGTCAAAATTTTTTTTGACCTCAAAATGTCATGAAAAACGTCATAGTATAGTAAGGCGTTTTTTTCGGCCAAAGTCAAAATTTTTTTTGACCTCAAAATGTCATGAAAAACGTCATAGTATAGTAAGGCGTTTTTTTCGGCCAAAAAAAGTCAAAAAATGTTTTGACCTCAAAATGTCATAAAAAGCGTCATAGTATAGTAAGGCGTCAAAATGGGCCAAAAAAAGGCAAAAAAAATTTTGACCTCAAAATGTCATGAAAAACGTCATAGTATAGTAAGGCGTTTTTTTCGGCCAAAAAAACTCAAAAAAATTTTTGACCTCAAAATGTCATAAAAAACGTCATAATATAGTAAGGCGTTTTTTTTTCGGCCAAAAAAAGTCAAAAAATTTTTTGACCTCAAAATGTCATAAAAAACGTCATGGTATAGTAAGGCGTTTTTTTCGGCCAAAAACAGTCAAAATTTTTTTTTACCTCAAAATGTCATAAAAAACGTCATAGTATAGTAAGACGTCAAAATCGACCAAAAAAAGTCACATTTTTTTTTACCTCAAAATGTCATAAAAAACGTCATAGTATAGTAAGGCGTCAAAATCGGCCAAAGAAAGTCAAAAAATTTTTTGACCTCAAAATGTCATAAAAAACGTCATAGTATAGTAAGGCGTTTTTTTCGGCCAAAAAAAGTCAAAATTTTTTTTGACTTCAAAATGTCATAAAAAACGTCATAGTATAGTAAGGCGTTTTTTTCGGCCAAAAAAAGTCACATTTTTTTTTTTACCTCAAAATGTCATAAAAAACGTCATAGTATAGTAAGGCGTTTTTTTCGGCCAAAGAAAGTCAAAAAATGTTTTTACCTC
The DNA here is from genome assembly GCF_017976425.1 of Toxotes jaculatrix. Classification (NCBI taxonomy): domain Eukaryota; kingdom Metazoa; phylum Chordata; class Actinopteri; family Toxotidae; genus Toxotes; species Toxotes jaculatrix. The sequence goes on from NC_054407.1 coordinate 8,770,444, forward strand.
AAAATGTCATAAAAAACGTCATAGTATAGTAAGGCGTCAAAATCGGCCAAAGAAAGTCAAAAAAATTTTTGACCTCAAAATGTCATAAAAAACGTCATAGTATAGTAAGGCGTTTTTTTCGGCCAAAAAAAGTCAAAAAATGTTTTGACCTCAAAATGTCATAAAAAACGTCATAGTATAGTAAGGCGTTTTTTTCGGCCAAAAAAAGTCAAAATTTTTTTTGACCTCAAAATGTCATAAAAAACGTCATAGTATAGTAAGGCGTCAAAATCGGCCAAAGAAAGTCAAAAAAATTTTTGACCTCAAAATGTCATAAAAAACGTCATAGTATAGTAAGGCGTTTTTTTCGGCCAAAAAAAGTCAAAATTTTTTTTGACCTCAAAATGTCATGAAAAACGTCATAGTATAGTAAGGCGTCAAAATCGGACAAAAAATAGTCAAATTTTTTTTTGAACTCAAAATGTCATAAAAAACGTCGTATTATAGTAAGGCGTCAAAATCGGCCAAAAGAAGTCAAAAAATTTTTTGACCTCAAAATGTCATAAAAAACGTCATGGTATAGTAAGGCTTTTTTTTTGGCCAAAAAAAGGCAAAAAAAATTTTGACCTCAAAATGTCATAAAAAGCGTCATAGTATAGTAAGGCGTTTTTTTCGGCCAAAAAAAGGCAAAAAAAATTTTGACCTCAAAATGTCATGAAAAACGTCATAGTATAGTAAGGCGTTTTTTTCGGCCAAAGAAAGTCAAAATTTTTTTTGACCTCAAAATGTCATGAAAAACGTCATAGTATAGTAAGGCGTTTTTTTCGGCCAAAAAAAGTCAAAAATTTTTTTGACCTCAAAATGTCATAAAAAACGTCATAGTATAGTAAGGCGTTTTTTTCAGCCAAAAAAAGTCAAAAAATGTTTTTACCTCAAAATGTCATAAAAAACGTCATAGTATAGTAAGGCGTCAAAATCGGCCAAAGAAAGTCAAAAAAATTTTTGACCTCAAAATGTCATAAAAAACGTCATAGTATAGTAAGGCGTCAAAATCGGCCAAAGAAAGTCAAAAAATTTTTTGACCTCAAAATGTCATAAAAAACGTCATAGTATAGTAAGGCGTCAAAATCGGCCAAAGAAAGTCAAAAAATGTTTTGACCTCAAAATGTCATAAAAAACGTCATAGTATAGTAAGGCGTTTTTTTCGGCCAAAAAAAGTCAAAAATTTTTTTGACCTCAAAATGTCATAAAAAAGGTCATAGTATAGTAAGGCGTTTTTTTCAGCCAAAAAAAGTCAAAAAATGTTTTTACCTCAAAATGTCATAAAAAACGTCATAGTATAGTAAGGCGTTTTTTTCGGCCAAAAAAAGTCAAAAAATTTTTTGACCTCAAAATGTCATAAAAAACGTCATAGTATAGTAAGGCGTTTTTTTCGGCAAGAAAAAGTCAAAAATTTTTTTGACTTCAAAATGTCATAAAAAATGTCATAGTATAGTAAGGCGTTTTTTTCGGCCAAAAAAAGTCACATTTTTTTTTTACCTCAAAATGTCATAAAAAACGTCATAGTATAGTAAGGCGTTTTTTTCGGCCAAAAAGAGTCAAAAAATTTTTTGAAATCAAATTGTCATAAAAAACGTCATAGTATAGTAAGGCGTTTTTTTTTCGGCCAAAAAAAGTCAAAAAATGATTTGACCTCAAAATGTCATATAAAAGGTCATAGTATAGTAAGGCGTTTTTTTCGGCCAAAAAAAGTCACATTTTTTTTTTACCTCAAAATGTCATAAAAAACGTCATAGTATAGTAAGGCGTCTTTTTCGGCCAAAAAAAGTCAAAAAAATTTTGACCTCAAAATGTCATAAAAAACGTCATAGTATAGTAAGGCCTTTTTTTTGGCCAAAAAAAGTCAAAAAATTTTTTGACCTCAAAATGTCATAAAAAACGTCATAGTATAGTAAGGCCTCAAAATCGGCCAAAGAAAGTCAAAAGATTTTTTGACCTCAAAATGTCATGAAAAACGTCATAGTATAGTAAGGCGTTTTTTTCGGCCAAAAAAAGTCACATTTTTTTTTTACCTCAAAATGTCATAAAAAACGTCATAGTATAGTAAGGCGTTTTTTTCGGCCAAAAAGAGTCAAAAATTTTTTTGACCTCAAAATGTCATAAAAAACGTCATAGTATAGTAAGGCGTTTTTTTCGGCCAAAAAAAGTCAAAATTTTTTTTGACCTCAAAATGTCATAAAAAACGTCATAGTATAGTAAGGCGTTTTTTTCGGCCAAAAAAAGTCAAAATTTTTTTTGACTTCAAAATGTCATAAAAAATGTCATAGTATAGTAAGGCGTTTTTTTCGGCCAAAAAAAGTCACATTTTTTTTTTACCTCAAAATGTCATAAAAAACGTCATAGTATAGTAAGGCGTTTTTTTCGGCCAAAAAAAGTCAAAAAAATTTTTGACCTCAAAATGTCATAAAAAACGTCATAGTATAGTAAGGCGTTTTTTTCGGCCAAAAAAAGTCAAAAATTTTTTTGACCTCAAAATGTCATAAAAAACATCATAGTATAGTAAGGCGTTTTTTTCGGCCAAAAACAATCTAAACATTTTTTGACCTCAAAATGTCATAACAAATGTCATAGTATAGTAAAGCGTTTTTTTGGGCCAAAAAAAGTCAAAATTTTTTTTGACCTCACAATGTCATAAAAACGTCATAGTATAGTAAGGCGTTTTTTTTCAGCCAAAAAAAGTCAAAAAAAATTTTGACCTCAAAATGTCATAAAAAACGTCATAGTATAGTAAGGCGTTTTTTTCGGCCAAAAAAACTCAAAAAAATTTTTGACCTCAAAATGTCATAAAAAACGTCATAGTATAGTAAGGCGTTTTTTTTCGGCCAAAAAAAGTCAAAAAATTTTTTGACTTCAAAATGTCATAAAAAACGTCATAGTATAGTAAGGCGTCAAAATCGGCCAAAAAAAGTCAAAATTTTTTTTGACCTCAAAATGTCATAAAAAACGTCATAGTATAGTAAGGCGTTTTTTTCGGCCAAAAAAAGTCAAAAATTTTTTTGACCTCAAAATGTCATGAAAAACGTCATAGTATAGTAAGGCGTCAAAATCGGCCAAAAAAAGTCAAAATTTTTTTTGACCTCAAAATGTCATGAAAAACGTCATAGTATAGTAAGGCGTTTTTTTTCGGCCAAAAAAAGTCAAAAAATTTTTGACCTCAAAATGTCATAAAAAACGTCATAGTATAGTAAGGCGTCAAAATCGGCCAAAAAAAGTCAAAATTTTTTTTGACCTCAAAATGTCATGAAAAACGTCATAGTATAGTAAGGCGTTTTTTTCGGCCAAAAAAAGTCACATTTTTTTTTTACCTCAAAATGTCATAAAAAATGTCATAGTATAGTAAGGCGTTTTTTTCGGCCAAAAAAAGTCAAAATTTTTTTTGACCTCAAAATGTCATATAAAACGTCATAGTATAGTAAGGCGTTTTTTTCGGCCAAAAAAAGTCAAAAAATGTTTTGACCTCAAAATGACAAAAAAAACGTCATAGTATAGTAAGGCGTTTTTTTCGGCCAAAAAAAGTCAAAAAAAATTTTTGACCTCAAAATGTCATAAAAAACGTCATAGTATAGTAAGGCGTTTTTTTCGGCCGAAAAAAGTCACATTTTTTTTTTACCTCAAAATGTCATAAAAAACGTCATAGTATAGTAAGGCGTTTTTTTCGGCCAAAAAAAGTCACATTTTTTTTTTACCTCAAAATGTCATAAAAAACGTCATAGTATAGTAAGGCGTTTTTTTCGGCCAAAAAGAGTCAAAATTTTTTTTGACCTCAAAATTTCATAAAAAACGTCATAGTATAGTAAGGCGTTTTTTTCGGCCAAAAAAAGTCAAAAAATTTTTGACCTCAAAATGTCATAAAAAACGTCATAGTATAGTAAGGCGTTTTTTTCGGCCAAAAAAAGTCAAAAATTTTTTTGACCTCAAAATGTCATAAAAAACATCATAGTATAGTAAGGCGTTTTTTTCGGCCAAAAAAAATCTAAACATTTTTTGACCTCAAAATGTCATAACAAATGTCATAGTATAGTAAGGCGTTTTTTTGGGCCAAAAAAAGTCAAAATTTTTTTTGACCTCACAATGTCATAAAAACGTCATAGTATAGTAAGGCGTTTTTTTCAGCCAAAAAAAGTCAAAAAAATTTTTGACCTCAAAATGTCATAAAAACGTCATAGTATGGTAAGGCGTTTCTTTCGGCCAAAAAAAGTCAAAAAATTTTTTGACCTCAAAATGTCATAAAAAACGTCATAGTATAGTAAGGCGTTTTTTTCGGCCAAAGAAAGTCAAAAATTTTTTTGACCTCAAAATGTCATGAAAAACGTCATAGTATAGTAAGGCGTTTTTTTCGGCCAAAAAAAGTCAAAAAAATTTTTGACCTCAAAATGTCATAAAAAACGTCATAGTATAGTAAGGCGTCAAAATCGGCCAAAAAAAGTCAAATTTTTTTTTGACCTCAAAATGTCATGAAAAACGTCATAGTATAGTAAGGCGTTTTTTTCGGCCAAAAAAAGTCAAAAATTTTTTTGACCTCAAAATGTCATGAAAAACGTCATAGTATAGTAAGGCGTTTTTTTCGGCCAAAAAAAGTCAAAAATTTTTTTGACCTCAAAATGTCATAAAAAACGTCATAGTATAGTAAGGCGTTTTTTTCGGCCAAAAAAAGTCAAAAATGTTTTGACCTCAAAATGTCATAAAAAACGTCATAGTATAGTAAGGCGTTTTTTTCGGCCCAAAAAAGTCAAAAATTTTTTTGACCTCAAAATGTCATAAAAAACGTCATAGTATAGTAAGGCGTTTTTTTCGGCCAAAAAAAGTCAAAAAATGTTTTGACCTCAAAATGTCATAAAAAACGTCATAGTACAGTAAGGCGTTTTTTTCTGCCAAAAAAAGTCAAAAAAATTTTTGACCTCAAAATGTCATAAAAAACGTCATAGTATAGTAAGGCGTCAAAATCGGCCAAAAAAAGTCAAAATTTTTTTTGACCTCAAAATGTCATGAAAAACGTCATAGTATAGTAAGGCGTTTTTTTCGGCCAAAGTCAAAATTTTTTTTGACCTCAAAATGTCATGAAAAACGTCATAGTATAGTAAGGCGTTTTTTTCGGCCAAAAAAAGTCAAAAAATGTTTTGACCTCAAAATGTCATAAAAAGCGTCATAGTATAGTAAGGCGTCAAAATGGGCCAAAAAAAGGCAAAAAAAATTTTGACCTCAAAATGTCATGAAAAACGTCATAGTATAGTAAGGCGTTTTTTTCGGCCAAAAAAACTCAAAAAAATTTTTGACCTCAAAATGTCATAAAAAACGTCATAATATAGTAAGGCGTTTTTTTTTCGGCCAAAAAAAGTCAAAAAATTTTTTGACCTCAAAATGTCATAAAAAACGTCATGGTATAGTAAGGCGTTTTTTTCGGCCAAAAACAGTCAAAATTTTTTTTTACCTCAAAATGTCATAAAAAACGTCATAGTATAGTAAGACGTCAAAATCGACCAAAAAAAGTCACATTTTTTTTTACCTCAAAATGTCATAAAAAACGTCATAGTATAGTAAGGCGTCAAAATCGGCCAAAGAAAGTCAAAAAATTTTTTGACCTCAAAATGTCATAAAAAACGTCATAGTATAGTAAGGCGTTTTTTTCGGCCAAAAAAAGTCAAAATTTTTTTTGACTTCAAAATGTCATAAAAAACGTCATAGTATAGTAAGGCGTTTTTTTCGGCCAAAAAAAGTCACATTTTTTTTTTTACCTCAAAATGTCATAAAAAACGTCATAGTATAGTAAGGCGTTTTTTTCGGCCAAAGAAAGTCAAAAAATGTTTTTACCTCAAAATGTCATAAAAAACGTCATAGTATAGTAAGGCGTCAAAATCGGCCAAAGAAAGTCAAAAAAATTTTTGACCTCAAAATGTCATAAAAAACGTCATAGTATAGTAAGGCGTTTTTTTCGGCCAAAAAAAGTCAAAAAATGTTTTGACCTCAAAATGTCATAAAAAACGTCATAGTATAGTAAGGCGTTTTTTTCGGCCAAAAAAAGTCAAAATTTTTTTTGACCTCAAAATGTCATAAAAAACGTCATAGTATAGTAAGGCGTCAAAATCGGCCAAAGAAAGTCAAAAAAATTTTTGACCTCAAAATGTCATAAAAAACGTCATAGTATAGTAAGGCGTTTTTTTCGGCCAAAAAAAGTCAAAATTTTTTTTGACCTCAAAATGTCATGAAAAACGTCATAGTATAGTAAGGCGTCAAAATCGGACAAAAAATAGTCAAATTTTTTTTTGAACTCAAAATGTCATAAAAAACGTCGTATTATAGTAAGGCGTCAAAATCGGCCAAAAGAAGTCAAAAAATTTTTTGACCTCAAAATGTCATAAAAAACGTCATGGTATAGTAAGGCTTTTTTTTTGGCCAAAAAAAGGCAAAAAAAATTTTGACCTCAAAATGTCATAAAAAGCGTCATAGTATAGTAAGGCGTTTTTTTCGGCCAAAAAAAGGCAAAAAAAATTTTGACCTCAAAATGTCATGAAAAACGTCATAGTATAGTAAGGCGTTTTTTTCGGCCAAAGAAAGTCAAAATTTTTTTTGACCTCAAAATGTCATGAAAAACGTCATAGTATAGTAAGGCGTTTTTTTCGGCCAAAAAAAGTCAAAAATTTTTTTGACCTCAAAATGTCATAAAAAACGTCATAGTATAGTAAGGCGTTTTTTTCAGCCAAAAAAAGTCAAAAAATGTTTTTACCTCAAAATGTCATAAAAAACGTCATAGTATAGTAAGGCGTCAAAATCGGCCAAAGAAAGTCAAAAAAATTTTTGACCTCAAAATGTCATAAAAAACGTCATAGTATAGTAAGGCGTCAAAATCGGCCAAAGAAAGTCAAAAAATTTTTTGACCTCAAAATGTCATAAAAAACGTCATAGTATAGTAAGGCGTCAAAATCGGCCAAAGAAAGTCAAAAAATGTTTTGACCTCAAAATGTCATAAAAAACGTCATAGTATAGTAAGGCGTTTTTTTCGGCCAAAAAAAGTCAAAAATTTTTTTGACCTCAAAATGTCATAAAAAAGGTCATAGTATAGTAAGGCGTTTTTTTCAGCCAAAAAAAGTCAAAAAATGTTTTTACCTCAAAATGTCATAAAAAACGTCATAGTATAGTAAGGCGTTTTTTTCGGCCAAAAAAAGTCAAAAAATTTTTTGACCTCAAAATGTCATAAAAAACGTCATAGTATAGTAAGGCGTTTTTTTCGGCAAGAAAAAGTCAAAAATTTTTTTGACTTCAAAATGTCATAAAAAATGTCATAGTATAGTAAGGCGTTTTTTTCGGCCAAAAAAAGTCACATTTTTTTTTTACCTCAAAATGTCATAAAAAACGTCATAGTATAGTAAGGCGTTTTTTTCGGCCAAAAAGAGTCAAAAAATTTTTTGAAATCAAATTGTCATAAAAAACGTCATAGTATAGTAAGGCGTTTTTTTTTCGGCCAAAAAAAGTCAAAAAATGATTTGACCTCAAAATGTCATATAAAAGGTCATAGTATAGTAAGGCGTTTTTTTCGGCCAAAAAAAGTCACATTTTTTTTTTACCTCAAAATGTCATAAAAAACGTCATAGTATAGTAAGGCGTCTTTTTCGGCCAAAAAAAGTCAAAAAAATTTTGACCTCAAAATGTCATAAAAAACGTCATAGTATAGTAAGGCCTTTTTTTTGGCCAAAAAAAGTCAAAAAATTTTTTGACCTCAAAATGTCATAAAAAACGTCATAGTATAGTAAGGCCTCAAAATCGGCCAAAGAAAGTCAAAAGATTTTTTGACCTCAAAATGTCATGAAAAACGTCATAGTATAGTAAGGCGTTTTTTTCGGCCAAAAAAAGTCACATTTTTTTTTTACCTCAAAATGTCATAAAAAACGTCATAGTATAGTAAGGCGTTTTTTTCGGCCAAAAAGAGTCAAAAATTTTTTTGACCTCAAAATGTCATAAAAAACGTCATAGTATAGTAAGGCGTTTTTTTCGGCCAAAAAAAGTCAAAATTTTTTTTGACCTCAAAATGTCATAAAAAACGTCATAGTATAGTAAGGCGTTTTTTTCGGCCAAAAAAAGTCAAAATTTTTTTTGACTTCAAAATGTCATAAAAAATGTCATAGTATAGTAAGGCGTTTTTTTCGGCCAAAAAAAGTCACATTTTTTTTTTACCTCAAAATGTCATAAAAAACGTCATAGTATAGTAAGGCGTTTTTTTCGGCCAAAAAAAGTCAAAAAAATTTTTGACCTCAAAATGTCATAAAAAACGTCATAGTATAGTAAGGCGTTTTTTTCGGCCAAAAAAAGTCAAAAATTTTTTTGACCTCAAAATGTCATAAAAAACATCATAGTATAGTAAGGCGTTTTTTTCGGCCAAAAACAATCTAAACATTTTTTGACCTCAAAATGTCATAACAAATGTCATAGTATAGTAAAGCGTTTTTTTGGGCCAAAAAAAGTCAAAATTTTTTTTGACCTCACAATGTCATAAAAACGTCATAGTATAGTAAGGCGTTTTTTTCAGCCAAAAAAAGTCAAAAAAAATTTTGACCTCAAAATGTCATAAAAAACGTCATAGTATAGTAAGGCGTTTTTTTCGGCCAAAAAAACTCAAAAAAATTTTTGACCTCAAAATGTCATAAAAAACGTCATAGTATAGTAAGGCGTTTTTTTTCGGCCAAAAAAAGTCAAAAAATTTTTTGACTTCAAAATGTCATAAAAAACGTCATAGTATAGTAAGGCGTCAAAATCGGCCAAAAAAAGTCAAAATTTTTTTTGACCTCAAAATGTCATAAAAAACGTCATAGTATAGTAAGGCGTTTTTTTTCGGCCAAAAAAAGTCAAAAAATTTTTTGACTTCAAAATGTCATAAAAAACGTCATAGTATAGTAAGGCGTCAAAATCGGCCAAAAAAAGTCAAAATTTTTTTTGACCTCAAAATGTCATAAAAAACGTCATAGTATAGTAAGGCGTTTTTTTCGGCCAAAAAAAGTCAAAAATTTTTTTGACCTCAAAATGTCATGAAAAACGTCATAGTATAGTAAGGCGTCAAAATCGGCCAAAAAAAGTCAAAATTTTTTTTGACCTCAAAATGTCATGAAAAACGTCATAGTATAGTAAGGCGTTTTTTTCGGCCAAAAAAAGTCAAAAAATTTTTGACCTCAAAATGTCATAAAAAACGTCATAGTATAGTAAGGCGTCAAAATCGGCCAAAAAAAGTCAAAATTTTTTTTGACCTCAAAATGTCATGAAAAACGTCATAGTATAGTAAGGCGTTTTTTTCGGCCAAAAAAAGTCACATTTTTTTTTTACCTCAAAATGTCATAAAAAATGTCATAGTATAGTAAGGCGTTTTTTTCGGCCAAAAAAAGTCAAAATTTTTTTTGACCTCAAAATGTCATATAAAACGTCATAGTATAGTAAGGCGTTTTTTTCGGCCAAAAAAAGTCAAAAAATGTTTTGACCTCAAAATGACAAAAAAAACGTCATAGTATAGTAAGGCGTTTTTTTCGGCCAAAAAAAGTCAAAAAAAATTTTTGACCTCAAAATGTCATAAAAAACGTCATAGTATAGTAAGGCGTTTTTTTCGGCCAAAAACAATCTAAACATTTTTTGACCTCAAAATGTCATAACAAATGTCATAGTATAGTAAAGCGTTTTTTTGGGCCAAAAAAAGTCAAAATTTTTTTTGACCTCACAATGTCATAAAAACGTCATAGTATAGTAAGGCGTTTTTTTCAGCCAAAAAAAGTCAAAAAAAATTTTGACCTCAAAATGTCATAAAAAACGTCATAGTATAGTAAGGCGTTTTTTTCGGCCAAAAAAACTCAAAAAAATTTTTGACCTCAAAATGTCATAAAAAACGTCATAGTATAGTAAGGCGTTTTTTTTCGGCCAAAAAAAGTCAAAAAATTTTTTGACTTCAAAATGTCATAAAAAACGTCATAGTATAGTAAGGCGTCAAAATCGGCCAAAAAAAGTCAAAATTTTTTTTGACCTCAAAATGTCATAAAAAACGTCATAGTATAGTAAGGCGTTTTTTTTCGGCCAAAAAAAGTCAAAAAATTTTTTGACTTCAAAATGTCATAAAAAACGTCATAGTATAGTAAGGCGTCAAAATCGGCCAAAAAAAGTCAAAATTTTTTTTGACCTCAAAATGTCATAAAAAACGTCATAGTATAGTAAGGCGTTTTTTTCGGCCAAAAAAAGTCAAAAATTTTTTTGACCTCAAAATGTCATGAAAAACGTCATAGTATAGTAAGGCGTCAAAATCGGCCAAAAAAAGTCAAAATTTTTTTTGACCTCAAAATGTCATGAAAAACGTCATAGTATAGTAAGGCGTTTTTTTCGGCCAAAAAAAGTCAAAAAATTTTTGACCTCAAAATGTCATAAAAAACGTCATAGTATAGTAAGGCGTCAAAATCGGCCAAAAAAAGTCAAAATTTTTTTTGACCTCAAAATGTCATGAAAAACGTCATAGTATAGTAAGGCGTTTTTTTCGGCCAAAAAAAGTCACATTTTTTTTTTACCTCAAAATGTCATAAAAAATGTCATAGTATAGTAAGGCGTTTTTTTCGGCCAAAAAAAGTCAAAATTTTTTTTGACCTCAAAATGTCATATAAAACGTCATAGTATAGTAAGGCGTTTTTTTCGGCCAAAAAAAGTCAAAAAATGTTTTGACCTCAAAATGACAAAAAAAACGTCATAGTATAGTAAGGCGTTTTTTTCGGCCAAAAAAAGTCAAAAAAAATTTTTGACCTCAAAATGTCATAAAAAACGTCATAGTATAGTAAGGCGTTTTTTTCGGCCAAAAAAAGTCACATTTTTTTTTTACCTCAAAATGTCATAAAAAACGTCATAGTATAGTAAGGCGTTTTTTTCGGCCAAAAAGAGTCAAAATTTTTTTTGACCTCAAAATTTCATAAAAAACGTCATAGTATAGTAAGGCGTTTTTTTCGGCCAAAAAAAGTCAAAAAATTTTTGACCTCAAAATGTCATAAAAAACGTCATAGTATAGTAAGGCGTTTTTTTCGGCCAAAAAAAGTCAAAAATTTTTTTGACCTCAAAATGTCATAAAAAACATCATAGTATAGTAAGACGTTTTTTTCGGCCAAAAAAAATCTAAACATTTTTTGACCTCAAAATGTCATAACAAATGTCATAGTATAGTAAGGCGTTTTTTTGGGCCAAAAAAAGTCAAAATTTTTTTTGACCTCACAATGTCATAAAAACGTCATAGTATAGTAAGGCGTTTTTTTCAGCCAAAAAAAGTCAAAAAAATTTTTGACCTCAAAATGTCATAAAAACGTCATAGTATGGTAAGGCGTTTCTTTCGGCCAAAAAAAGTCAAAAAATTTTTTGACCTCAAAATGTCATAAAAAACGTCATAGTATAGTAAGGCGTTTTTTTCGGCCAAAGAAAGTCAAAAATTTTTTTGACCTCAAAATGTCATGAAAAACGTTATAGTATAGTAAGGCGTTTTTTTCGGCCAAAAAAAGTCAAAAAAATTTTTGACCTCAAAATGTCATAAAAAACGTCATAGTATAGTAAGGCGTCAAAATCGGCCAAAAAAAGTCAAATTTTTTTTTGACCTCAAAATGTCATGAAAAACGTCATAGTATAGTAAGGCGTTTTTTTCGGCCAAAAAAAGTCAAAATTTTTTTTGACCTCAAAATGTCATGAAAAACGTCATAGTATAGTAAGGCGTTTTTTTCGGCCAAAAAAAGTCAAAAATTTTTTTGACCTCAAAATGTCATAAAAAACGTCATAGTATAGTAAGGCGTTTTTTCGGCCAAAAAAAGTCAAAAAATTTTTGACCTCAAAATGTCATAAAAAACGTCATAGTATAGTAAGGCGTCAAAATCGGCCAAAAAAAGTCAAAATTTTTTTTGACCTCAAAATGTCATGAAAAACGTCATAGTATAGTAAGGCGTTTTTTTCGGCCAAAAAAAGTCACATTTTTTTTTTACCTCAAAATGTCATAAAAAACGTCATAGTATAGTAAGGCGTTTTTTTCGGCCAAAAAGAGTCAAAAATTTTTTTGACTTCAAAATGTCATAAAAAATGTCATAGTACAGTAAGGCGTCAAAATCTGCCAAAAAAAGTCAAAAAATTTTTTGACCTCAAAATGTCATAAAAACGTCATAGTATATTAAGGCGTCAAAATCGGCCAAAAAAAGGCAAAAAATTTTTTGACCTCAAAATGTCATAAAAAACGTCATAGTATAGTAAGGCATTTTTTTCGGCCAAAAAAAGTCAACATTTTTTTTAACCTCAAAATGTCATAAAAAAGGTCATAGTATAGTAAGGCGTTTTTTTCGGCCAAAAAAAGTCAAAAATTTTTTTGACCTCAAAATGTCATAAAAAACGTCATAGTATAGTAAGGCGTTTTTTTCGGCCAAAAAGAGTCCAAAATTTTTTTGACCTCAAAATGTCATAAAAAACGTCATAGTATAGTAAGGCGTTTTTTTCGGCCAAAAAAAGTCAAAATTTTTTTGGACCTCAAAATGTCATAAAAAACGTCATAGTATAGTAAGGCGTCAAAATCGGCCAAAATAAGTCAAAAAAAATTTTGACCTCAAAATGTCATAAAAAACGTCATAGTATAGTAAGGCGTTTTTTTCAGCCAAAAAAAGTCAAAAAATGTTTTTACCTCAAAATGTCATAAAAAACGTCATAGTATAGTAAGGCGTCAAAATCGGCCAAAAGAAGTCAAAAAATTTTTTGACCTCAAAATGTCATAAAAAACGTCATGGTATAGTAAGGCTTTTTTTTTGGCCAAAAAAAGGCAAAAAAAATTTTGACCTCAAAATGTCATAAAAAGCGTCATAGTATAGTAAGGCGTCAAAATGGGCCAAAAAAAGGCAAAAAAAATTTTGACCTCAAAATGTCATGAAAAACGTCATAGTATAGTAAGGCGTTTTTTTCGGCCAAAAAAACTCAAAAAAATTTTTGACCTCAAAATGTCATAAAAAACGTCATAATATAGTAAGGCGTTTTTTTTCGGCCAAAAAAAGTCAAAAAATTTTTTGACCTCAAAATGTCATAAAAAACGTCATGGTATAGTAAGGCGTTTTTTTCGGCCAAAAACAGTCAAAATTTTTTTTTACCTCAAAATGTCATAAAAAACGTCATAGTATAGTAAGACGTCAAAATCGACCAAAAAAAGTCAAATTTTTTTTGACCTCAAAATGTCATAAAAAACGTCATAGTATAGTAAGGCGTCAAAATCGGCCAAAGAAAGTCAAAAAATTTTTTGACCTCAAAATGTCATAAAAAACGTCATAGTATAGTAAGGCGTTTTTTTCGGCCAAAAAAAGTCAAAATTTTTTTTGACTTCAAAATGTCATAAAAAACGTCATAGTATAGTAAGGCGTTTTTTTCGGCCAAAAAAAGTCACATTTTTTTTTTTACCTCAAAATGTCATAAAAAACGTCATAGTATAGTAAGGCGTTTTTTTTGGCCAAAAAAAGTCAAAATTTTTTTTGACCTCAAAATGTCATAAAAAACATCATAGTATAGTAAGGCGTTTTTTTCGGCAAAAAAAAATCTAAACATTTTTTGACCTCAAAATGTCATAACAAATGTCATAGTATAGTAAGGCGTTTTTTTGGGCCAAAAAAAGTCAAAAATTTTTTTGACCTCACAATGTCATAAAAACGTCATAGTATAGTAAGGCGTTTTTTTCAGCCAAAAAAAGTCAAAATTTTTTTTGACCTCAAAATGTCATAAAAAACGTCATAGTATAGTAAGACGTCAAAATCGACCAAAAAAAGTCAAATTTTTTTTGACCTCAAAATGTCATAAAAAACGTCATAGTATAGTAAGGCGTCAAAATCGGCCAAAGAAAGTCAAAAAATTTTTTGACCTCAAAATGTCATAAAAAACGTCATAGTATAGTAAGGCGTTTTTTTTGGCCAAAAAAAGTCAAAAAATTTTTTTACCTCAAAATGTCATAAAAAACGTCATAGTATAGTAAGGCGTCAAAATCGGCCAAAAAAAGTCAAAAAAAAACTTGACCTCAAAATGTCATAAAAAACGTCATAGTATAGTAAGGCGTTTTTTTCGGCCAAAAAAAGTCAAAAAATTTTTTGACCTCAAAATGTCATAAAAAACGTCATAGTATAGTAAGGCGTTTTTTTCGGCCAAAAAAAGTCAAAAATTTTTTTGACCTCAAAATGTCATAAAAAACGTCATAGTATAGTAAGGCGTTTTTTTCGGCCAAAAAGAGTCAAAAAATTTTTTGGCCTCAAAATGTCATAAAAAACGTCATAGTATAGTAAGGCGTCAAAATCGACCAAAAAAAGTCAAAAATTTTTTTGACCTCAAAATGTCATAAAAAACGTCATAGTATAGTAAGGCGTTTTTTTCGGCCAAAAAAAGTCAAAACATTTTTTGACCTCAAAATGTCATAAAAGTCGTCATAGTATAGTAAGGCGTCAAAATCGGCCAAAAAAAGTGAAATTTTTTTTTACCTCCAAAAGTCATAAAAATGGTCATAGTATAGTAAGGCGTCAAAATCAGTCAAAAAAAGTCATTTTTTCGAACAGCCTCAAAATGTCATAAAAATGGTCATAGTATAATAAGGCGTCAAAATCGGCCAAAAAAAGTGAAATTTTTTTTTGGCCTCAAAATGTCATAAAAAACGTCATAGTATAGTAAGGCGTTTTTTTCAGCCAAAAAAAGTCAAAAAAATTTTTGACCTCAAAATGTCATAAAAAACGTCATAGTATAGTAAGGCGTCAAAATCGGCCAAAAAAAGTGAAATTTTTTTTTACCTCCAAAAGTCATAAAAATGGTCATAGTATAGTAAGGCGTCAAAATCAGTCAAAAAAAAGTCATTTTTTCGAACAGCCTCAAAATGTCATAAAAATGGTCATAGTATAATAAGGCGTCAAAATCGGCCAAAAAAAGTGAAATTTTTTTTTGGCCTCAAAATGTCATAAAAATCGTCATAGTATAGTAAGGCGTTTTTTTCGGCCAAAAAAAGTCAAAAAATTTTTTGACCTCAAAATGTCATAAAAAACGTCATAGTATAGTAAGGCGTCAAAATCGGCCAAAAAGAGTCAAAAAATGTTTTGACCTCAAAATGTCATAAAAAACGTCATAGTATAGTAAGGCGTTTTTTTCGGCCAAAAAAAGTCAAAAAATTTTTTGACCTCAAAATGTCATAAAAAACGTCATAGTATAGTAAGGCGTCAAAATCGGCCAAAAAAAGTCTAAAGTTTTTTTGACCTCAAAAAGTCATAAAAATGGTCATAGTATAGTAAGGCGTCAAAATCAGTCAAAAAAAGTCATTTTTTCGAACAGCCTCAAAATGTCATAAAAATGGTCATAGTATAATAAGGCGTCAAAATCGGCCAAAAAAAGTGAAATTTTTTTTTGGCCTCAAAATGTCATAAAAATCGTCATAGTAAAGAATGGTGTCAAAATAGGCCAAAAAAAGTCATATTTTAGTAAGACCTCAATATGTTACAAAAAATGTCATACGGCCGTAAGGCGTCAAAATATTACAAAATACGTCATATTTTAGTAAGACCTCAAAATGTCATAAAAAATGTCATAAGGCCATAAGGCGTCAAAATAGGCCAAAAAAAAGTCATATTTTAGTAAGACCTCAAAATGTCATAAAAAATGTCATACGGCCATAAGGCGTCAAAATATGCCCAATGCCCAAAAATGAATGAACTTTTGGACAATAGTGTCTTAAGAGCAACATAACAAGATTTCAGCTCCATCCAATGATTTCCCTAGGAGGAGTTAATTAAAGAAAAAAATGATCCACTGCCATTAGGTGGCGCTGTGACCACATCATTATATTAGCATATCAATCAATTCAGAAACACATGCTCATCATGCCTGATTGTTTTCATCCACATTAGATGAAGTATGTGTGAGATTCAGCCACAAATACATCCATTTCCTGTATGTTGGCGAAGGGTCATTTTTGTGGCGGCGTCACGGCAGACCATGTAACCCACATCAAAACATTTGATAACTTTTTGTCCCTAATGCCTTCTGAGCAATCTGACCAAAATTCTGTACAATCAGACAATTCCCCTATTAGGAGTTCGTCAAAGTATGGCGAATGCGAAAGGCAAAATGGTGCAGACTTTCCAAAATGACCGACTTCCTGTACATCGTGGAATTTTTTTCTTGTCTTGACGTGATGCATCTGTGTACCAATTTTCAAGTCCATAGGTGAATATTTTCACACTCTAGGGATCGCTGCAGAGCTGTTTGGCTGTGCCCAGTCGCACGGACAGTGTCAAACAAGAATTTCCATGGGGGGACAATTTTGGGTAAAGTTTAGTGATTTTTTGAGCACGGGGGTTCAGGGGGTCAAATTATCCAACAAAACAGCGGAAGAAAAATAAAAGAGGAGAATAATAATAATCACCCCAGTTACAGTAGGGCTTCGCACGAATTTCGTGCTCGTGCCCTAGTAATAATAATAAGAATCATACCAATACCAATAGGGCTTCGCACAAGTTTTCGTGCTTGGGCCCTAATAATTTTCTCAGCAACCATGAGGCTAAATTCTAAAAGTTGTTCCCTTAATATGAAACATGCATGAGTTCACAAGACCAGAAGAGACAGGAAATTTCATTATATCTAGTGTACTGAGAAGGTCAGTAATAGAAATGTCTGTTGTGAACTGATTTATTTGGTCATGAATATTACATATTGTACCATATTTATTACAGTATATTAGTGCATTTTATCTGGTTATCATACTGAAAACCACACATTTGAGTTTTTCTTGTACCAAAAAATTTTCAGCCTCAAAATGTCATAAAAATGGTCATAGTATAATAAGGCGTCAAAATCGGCCAAAAAAAGTGAAATTTTTTTTTGGCCTCAAAATGTCATAAAAATCGTCATAGTAAAGAATGGTGTCAAAATAGGCCAAAAAAAGTCATATTTTAGTAAGACCTCAATATGTTACAAAAAATGTCATAAGGCCATAAGGCGTCAAAATAGGCCAAAAAAAAGTCATATTTTAGTAAGACCTCAAAATGTCATAAAAAATGTCATACGGCCATAAGGCGTCAAAATATGCCCAATGCCCAAAAATGAATGAACTTTTGGACAATAGTGTCTTAAGAGCAACATAACAAGATTTCAGCTCCATCCAATGATTTCCCTAGGAGGAGTTAATTAAAGAAAAAAATGATCCACTGCCATTAGGTGGCGCTGTGACCACATCATTATATTAGCATATCAATCAATTCAGAAACACATGCTCATCATGCCTGATTGTTTTCATCCACATTAGATGAAGTATGTGTGAGATTCAGCCACAAATACATCCATTTCCTGTATGTTGGCGAAGGGTCATTTTTGTGGCGGCGTCACGGCAGACCATGTAACCCACATCAAAACATTTGATAACTTTTTGTCCCTAATGCCTTCTGAGCAATCTGACCAAAATTCTGTACAATCAGACAATTCCCCTATTAGGAGTTCGTCAAAGTATGGCGAATGCGAAAGGCAAAATGGTGCAGACTTTCCAAAATGACCGACTTCCTGTACATCGTGGAATTTTTTTCTTGTCTTGACGTGATGCATCTGTGTACCAATTTTCAAGTCCATAGGTGAATATTTTCACACTCTAGGGATCGCTGCAGAGCTGTTTGGCTGTGCCCAGTCGCACGGACAGTGTCAAACAAGAATTTCCATGGGGGGACAATTTTGGGTAAAGTTTAGTGATTTTTTGAGCACGGGGGTTCAGGGGGTCAAATTATCCAACAAAACAGCGGAAGATAAATAAAAGAGGAGAATAATAATAATCACCCCAGTTACAGTAGGGCTTCGCACGAATTTCGTGCTCGTGCCCTAGTAATAATAATAAGAATCATACCAATACCAATAGGGCTTCGCACAAGTTTTCGTGCTTGGGCCCTAATAATTTTCTCAGCAACCATGAGGCTAAATTCTAAAAGTTGTTCCCTTAATATGAAACATGCATGAGTTCACAAGACCAGAAGAGACAGGAAATTTCATTATATCTAGTGTACTGAGAAGGTCAGTAATAGAAATGTCTGTTGTGAACTGATTTATTTGGTCATGAATATTACATATTGTACCATATTTATTACAGTATATTAGTGCATTTTATCTGGTTATCATACTGAAAACCACACATTTGAGTTTTTCTTGTACCAAAAAATTTTCACCTTTTTTTCTGAAGCACTGTTATCTAATTTAGTGTATATTTTATAACTGTTCAGGGACACACTCACATACAGTTGTAATGTGCAGGAGATTAATAAAATACATGTATAAATCTAGGAAATAATGTATTTACAAAAACATATGTAACCTGAAATAAATGAATAAAGAATATTCAGCATGCAGTGCATACAGCACCTGGTCTGTAAGGTGAAAAAATAAAATAAACTTTGTGAAATGTTTGGAAAGGGTTTGATTTTATTTGAAACATTATATACATACTTCTATTGTGCAACAAACATCAGGTAAACTATAACGCAAAATATCGCCAACTACAAGTCGACAACGATAGATGAGACTTTAAAAAAAAGTCAAATAAGGTGTACAGAGATTTTAAACGCTAAAAAAGTAACACGGATATGGACCATGACAGACTAGATCCATTTCAATAGGCAGTCGATTCAGTAATTCAATAAGGCTCTGTTGGTACACTGTATGATGTGTAAAATTTGCACTAACAGTATCGTAAGTCTGTGAGCAGCACAGACACAGCTTGGACTGCTGATCTCATATCTGAATCAGAAGCAGCACGTATCATCAGCAATACATACAACTCTGAGTTACTCATCAGCTCTCTTCATGGAGCTTATAGTCGCAGAGCTCTTTGTAGATTCTCTTACGTATATTTGGTATGTCCTCCTGTGAAAACTGCAGGGGTTTTGATAGAGCAAGGCGTCTAGAGTACTGATAAGGAGAGAAAAAGAGAGGTATAATGTAATGAGTGAACAGATTAAAAAAAAAAGGAAACAATAATGACTGAAGTCATGAATGCTAAACAGTTACCTCCAAGACAAAAACTCCACAGTCATTTTTATTGGTCTGTTGTGGGATTTTCTGTGAACAGGCAGCAGGGGGAGACAAGACATCGTGTCAGTGAGTTTGCTGGGCAAATCTCCTGCAGGTGATGATGCTTACAGCCTGCACCAGGCCTCAGACACCAGCTTCCCTCATTTCAGGACAAAACATCAATGTCTGCCTACCTCATCAAATGACACTGCCCAACCATTTTCAAAAGCTGTTTGCTGCTTCTCCTTTGCTTCTGTCATCAAGTATTTCAGGATGTTCTATTTTAAGCAAAGCATAAAATATACACTAAGTTCTTTGAATACAGACTTATGATTACTTCAAGAAGAGTGACTGAAATGTTTATGTATATTGTTAGAGTGACAAAAATTTACACAAAATTTGTTATTACCCTTGCGACCTTCTGGAGTGCGTTCCCTTGAGAGTCATATAGGCAGATCTTTTTCTTGACAAAGTCAGCAGTCACCAGACACCAATGAACCTCCAGGTGGATTGGCACTAATAGCAAACTCTTAGAAAACAAATCCACCTGTGCAAGAGAGATCTTAAGTAGGGATGGGGCCGATCTGATCCAGTATCGATTTCCGATACCAATATAATTCACGATCAGAAATTTCCGATCCAACCTGCAGAGATTTCCGATCCATGAACCATTTCTGTGCTGTAATGTTGTCTGCTGAAATTACTCCACAAGTGATTCCCTGCGGGCTGCTTTGCTAACTGGCTGCAAAATGTGGAATGGATTTCCTGAACGGAGGCGCGTCTCAGTGTGACACTGAGTAATGAGACACCTCGCCATTCACACAAACGATAAACCAAAGCGGGACACCATAACAGGTAAGTCATACAGGTAATTCACACACCAACAACATATTACTCACAGACTTATGTCCCTTCTAGGTACAGCAGGAAGAAAATGAACCGTGAGTGAGCTTCTGGCCCTCGGGATGTTTAAGATTTGAAAAACCTTGATTTGTTGCTGCTACAAGAGCCAGTATACTTAATTTGTGCTGATCAGATCAAGTAGCCCTTTTTATTTCTATTTTATTTGGAGAGGGGTAGTCTAAAAGAACGTTACCCTTTATGGGTATCTCTTCGGCAGATATCCAAATTCAGGTATCGGGATTGGATCGGAAGTGAAAAAATGTGGATCGGTGCATCCGTAATCTTAAATCACTGTCATCTCATAATAATCTGATGATGAAGACTTAAAAGTTCATTTGCTCTTTTTTTTTGCAAATATATGTTATAAACACAGACAAATCACAGAACTTCCATCTTAGACCTTACCTGCTTTGTCCACCTCTTAACACCTTCATATCCTTTAGTCATGAGCTGCCGGTGGAAGAAACTGTTGAGAAAATGGACCTAAGAGTGAAGACAGAAGGAAATAAAAAGTTACAAAACTACAATTATAAAACAAGGAAGATTTATAAACATGTCTGTGCAGGTTTGTGTGTTTGCATTTGTTTAAAAAATATTCTTGTCAACTGTCATTGTCTTAAAGTTCTTCAAGAGCTGTATATACATGAGATCAAGAAATAGGACAATTCTCTGAGTGTGACGCAGTCAAGCTTATAGGCAAATACTGTGATTAATTAAAGGAATAGTTCAACATTTTGGGAAATAAACACTGGGTTGCCTGGAAGCCTTACAGTGAGGACAAGATTCCTACAGAGGTCCCTGTACCTGACCAAGAAATAATCTCCTGCAAAATAACAAAATGTAATTTTTACTCTTTAGTTTTTATATGGATTTCACAAACAATATATAACTTTTTTTGTACTTTTATACTCATGTTACTTATGTTATTTTTATCCTTATTTTTATGGTAGTTTATTTTTTCTTGTACCATATTGTGGTTTTCCTTCTCTACCTCTACTGTGATCTTCTGAGCTAGTGCAACATAATCTCCTTCCTAATACGTACCTGAACGTAGAGGGAATGACAATAAAGTTCTCGGAATCGGAATCAGAATCATGTTAATTAGTTTCCTTCAGAGATGCTGCTAGGCAGATTTTTTTTTGTTGGACTGAGCCACCTTAGCTGTTTCCCCGTTATCAAGTCTGTATGCTAAGCTCAGCCAACTACCGGTTGCAGTAGCTGCACATTTAACATACAGACATTAGAATCTAAAAGAAAATATTCTAGCATCTTAGACTGTGTACATAGCATTAGATTACCTTGTGACGGGCAGATTCCACAATCAGTTCTCCGTACATGTTCATGACCTAAAGCAGAAACAAACAAATTTATATACAGTTGGAAGCAAAGGTTTGTTCACTCCCAGGCAAATGTTTAAGTTAGTTGTTTAAATGAAAAGAAGGGAATACGACCCCTGATGATTCTCTGACTCCTCAAACTGTGTGGTAATACTCAACAAACCATGGGCTCCTTTTAAGCAACTGACCGAGGATCTGAACATGGAGCTAACTGATGCCTACAAAGCAGGGAAAGGCTATAAAAAGATATCTAAGTGCTTCCAGCTTGAAGTTTTAACTGTTCAAAATGTCATCAAGAAATGGAAGTTAGGGGGACTGTGGAACTCAAGACAGGATCTGGAAGGCGAAGAAAGATAAAACTGCACATCTGCTGGGCAGAAAGATAAAAGTTTAACTGACAAAAGAGTGATGGTGCACCGTCCACTGTGCAGATAAAGTTAGAAATTTAGGCCACAATCACCAAAACTTAAAGAAAAACTTAAAAAAAAAAGCAGCGTTCGTTGAAAAGCAGCGTTTAAGCATGTGGGTGAAAATATCCTACTTTGTGGTTGTGTGGCAGCCAATGGCACAGGAAACATTGTACAGATAAAGAGAAGAATGGATTCAACTAAATATCAGTAAATTCTGGAAATCTGGTGTGTTAGATAATAACCTGGTCGTTGAGCCAGTTCTGATCTGCCAGTGTCGACAAATCATCCAGCGTCAGTGTGTGTTTCTTGTAGACCACCTGGAAGGAGGGAACAGGTTTCTGAACAGTCGCAGCTCTGTATCTGGTAACCTCTGAGAAGATGACATTTTTCCTGCAGAGGTTGGAAAACATAAAAACAATTGGTCCAAGAATAAAATCATTTCATTTCAATGTGACTGCTCCACCGGCAAACACACGACCTTTAAAACACTGCACCTAAAAAAGTCCAGAAAACTTCCATGCAAATAGAGAGAATCATATGACTCAACATGACTGAAGGACAGTCAAATTTAGATTTACCTGTCACTGAAATCAGTGTTAAACGTCCTCTTCAGGTGTGCCAACACGTCTCTCTTTTGTAGCGGGATGAAACTTCCATATATCCGGTAGAAGTTATCAAGGAAGTCTAGAGAAACATGGAAACATTGTAATCTCAAACAGCTATGAAAGACTAAAACGTAAAGCCAAAAATAGAGGTACAAAAATGATAAATGTGAAATAAGATCTACCATGAATGTCCTTAGTCAGTGCTTTAAGACTGACATCAGGTTGGGAGAACTTTTTACAGGTGAATCTCTCAGTGTCAGTATCTCTGTCTGGAAGCTGGTCCCGAAATAGAGTGACAGTAGTATGTTGCCCTGATTGGCAGTTGACTTCGAGCCTTTGAGGTAGTATCATTGCCCTTGGTACCTTAAACCTTGTAATCCCTCCACATGCTTCACCATCTGCACTCAGCGGGGGTTTTAAAGTATGAGAACGTTTTGAAGAAGTTTCAGTTTCAGCAGTATCACAGAACTGTCCGAAGGTTTCTGCTCTTTGAGCAGACGTGGCTTGAGTGATGGCACCCGCAGCAACATCTGTGTCTGTAACCTGCTTCTGCAACGAGCTGGAGGCAGTGCAAGTTTCTGACAGACTGATGGATTCATGTGGCTCCAGCAGGCAATCCTGCCCTCTACGTGTGTCCTCTGATGCTCCATCATCGCATCCAAGTGGTGACACAACAGCTGAAGTTCTGGCTTCCGAGTTTTCTATGTTTAGTGTGTGGTACGTTGGAACTTTCCTGTTATTCTTCTGTGATTGCACTTTTAAACTGAGGCAGCTGCCGGAGCCAGAGCTGATCCCCCAAGCTCTCTTCTTTGCTCTGAAAATCCCAAAACTGCATTTCTCTCTCCGCTTCCTCCACATCCAAAGCTGTAATTTGCAGCACAAGCGTCTCTTGGCTCGCCTGGACAGATGAGAAACTCCCTTGACTGAAGACATGAACTCCTTCCTCCTCTTGAGGTAATTTGCTTTGCTCTGCTGGCTCTGTGTTCGGTTCATCTGGGAGAGATGGACAGAGGGTCACATGAGAACACAGAGTTGCAGGTGTCCTTACAGCGGTGGAAATGGCAGGTGTGAGTCAGAAAGCTCATATGAAGCAGTGCTGAATCTGGACTTTATTTTGTATTCTTTGTGACAAAAATATAATCAGTTTCCACACCATGATCCACTACCTCTAATGCCTGCTTCAGGTGTAATTATCAGTAATACACAGTCTGAGCATCTGCTGCAATACAGGATGGATGGGTTGTTACATGCAGAGCTCCCAAACGTGTTCATCTCACTTTTTTAAAAAGTTACAAAACGTTTTTTTCTGAATTTTGATGAGCTTTCATTGTTATACATGAAGGTTATGGCTGAACAATACAGTGGTTAACTAGACAGTGGTGGAATGTAATTGAACTCAGAACTTGAGTTTGAATGCAGGACTTCTGGTTTTTTATAACCTTGTATTGCTACTTTATAAGTAAGAGCTTCAAACAACCTAAAGCATTTTCAGAAGATGTCAAAGCTGTGCACAGCAGTGCAAGACCTTACTACGAGTCCCACAGAGTCCCACAAGGCAAAGTTAAAAAACTATAACTAAAACTCGACTTCCTCCAGCCTGTCACACCACAGATGGCTCGCGGTTTGGACCAGCCTGGCTTAGTATCTTCTCGACAAGTGTTTCCAAGCAAAGCCCCCCGGCTAAACTAGCTAACATAGCTCGGTTTACAGACACTGGAAAACGGGGAGGGAGGGAGGGGAGTGAGACATGAACACTGTGCCTCACCGTTACTGCCTCGTTTGCCTCATTGAAACCTCGGAGCGGAAATGAGCTCTTGCCTGATAAACGCCTTCCATGTCTACCTTCTGGAGAATTTATGTACTTTCTGACCGGCTAAACCTGCGGGGCTCTCAGCAGCATGTATACAAACCGCTGCACACTGGGAGCGTCGCGTGTGGAATGCGTCATCATGGCGCCGACCAATCAGATTTTAATAAGAACGAGGAGCGGATTCAGGACAATAAACAAAAAATAAATCACTTTCCAAACCAGAGGTACGAAGTGCTTTACTTTAAAAAAAACATGGAATAAAAATAATAAACGGACAGCCCAAAGTATAATAATAAATAATGAATTTTACACGTGAATTTTAAACAACATAAATAATCAAAACCATTTCAACATTAGATAAAATTGAGATTTAATAATTTCCCTGACTGAGATTCTCAGGCAGGGAGTACCAGAGCTGAGGGGCCCTAACAGCAAAGGCCCAGTCACCTTTAGTGACAAGTGGAGACTTAGGGCTCTGACAGAAGATCTCAAACAGTGATCAAGCTCATAGGGAGTTTAAAAACAAGTAGTAGAATCTTACAATCAATTCTGTAACTCACAGGTAAGGGTGAAGGGCAGCAAGATTCTTTCAGAAAGTATTTAAAGCCAGACAGCAGTGCCTTTGGATGTTTGGCATTGGAGCTGGAACTGTTTGTTGTTGTGTTCACTTGAAATATTCAGTTCTTTCATTTTCTGCTTTTTCTGAATTAGTGTTTTCTTACCGGGAGCCAAAAGTATTTGGCATCTTCTCAGTTTTAAATCTGACTATGCTACACTCAAAACTTAATGTAGAAGCAAACAAACAGCTTGTATTTATTTATGAAAACTGCCATTTGGTCCTTCATGTTGAACTTGCAAATAAGTCCTAATTAAGCCATGGAGGAAGAGTGTTGAGGATGTTTTTTTCTCCACTGTTTTCTTCCTGTTTTCTTCTAATTTATCATTTATAACCAGGACATGTGGGATTAAAATCAGTAGAATTAGTGTCATAAAAATCAATGTTAAACATCCACTACAGATGTCTTAATGCTTCACTCTTTTGCAGTGTGATGCAACTTCCATGTAGAGAAGTCATAGTGGAATTCTAGGGAGATTTAAATAACACTGCCGTGAGAGAAAAAGCCTCTATGAAAAAAAACTTCTGGACAATACAACAATGCAATAAAAAAGATAATGAGAAAAACAGAGTTGTCGGTGCTCTATTTCTGACGTCTGTTTGAAACAAACTGCTTTTTACTAGTAATCCTCTCATCAGTGTCTCTGTTTGTAGCCTGGTCCTGACCTGGAGTGACACAAGTGTATTGTGCAGTCCAATGCAGAGCAAACATGTGGGCGGCAGCAAAAAGTGCCAAACATCCTCTCTGATGAACTGTCATTGAGCAAGGAACTGAATCACTGCAGACAGTGGGGCCCTGTTCTGTGGCTGATCACTCTCACTGACCTCTGTGGACAGCCAGAGATGGTTACACAATACAGGTGTTCGAACATAAAGCTCCTCACACATTTTTATATTTAATTCAAGGAACATTTTTGCCTGATTGGCGTTGGGGGGGGGGGGGGGGGGCAGCCATCAAATGATAGAGATGTTTGCAGATGTCTCACTAAAAAAAAAAAAAAAAATTAAGAAAAAAGAAAAGGACAGTGAAATATCACTGATTTAAACTCTAAACTTGACTTTGTCAACTTACATTTGTTTTGGCAGCAGTCCTAAGACAGAGTCCAACCCACGTGTGACGCAGAGTCAGGAGGGATGATGATTGTGTTTAACTTGGCTCTGTTTTCCCGTTTAAAGTACAGGATATATACACCACACACTGCATGAGTTCTGCCTCTCCTCCTTATCCTTATTTGCTCCACTGCTCCGGTACCTCTTGCATCTCTCAGAGAAATGAACCTACTGAGCATCACTGTGGTTCTGGGACTACTGGTGGGGGCATGGGCTCAGGTCAATGTGAGACGGCCTCTGTGTGACTCCCCTGAGGCAGAGGAGGCTGCTCTGGTGGCACAGGATTACCTCAATGGTCAGCACACTCACGGCTACAAGTATGCACTGAATAGGATCGAGGATATTAAGATCCTCTCCAAGGTAAGTCAGCAAGTAGATGCTAGTGCAGTTATAGGCAGAGACACACAGGTAGTGACCTGTTTTTCTATCAGCTTGGAGGTGGGAACATAAAATGTTCTACACAACAAAAAATTTCATATGTACATTTCATCTATACCACTGGACAATATGATCACATACTTGTGATTAAAATGTGAACTGTATCAAGAATGTGCGACTGAATTAAGCTGACAGGAGAAGAAATGTGGTAAAAAAAAAAAAAAAACATATATAACAAATGGCTAAAACATAAAGCTATTGCAAGTAAAACGGAATAATTTCAGAAAAAGCACATTTTGTTATAAATACCTCCTCACTTCCCTTAGTTGTTGCTCATCTTAAATAGAATATATTCTTTCTTTCTTTCTGTCTTTCCATTGTGTTATTTGATGCTGTCAGCACCCAAATTGAGACATGATCCATTCAAGAATATTCAGTTGTTGCTTGATCCCTCTGCATGCATACGTTTCAGAAAAGATTAGCTCTGTTTTTCAGTGTCAGAAACTACATATACATGTTCATCCATGCAAATATGAAGACAATTTTTTTTTCTCTGATGAAAGAAGAAGATAAATAGTGTTTGATTTTATGTCTCCTTAGCCTGATGGAGATGACACGTATGTCCTGGAAATCGACCTGCTGGAGACAGAGTGTCATGTGTTGGACCCCACACCTGTTGCCAACTGCACAGTCAGACCCAAAGCAAAGACGGTGAGACTGCACAGCAAGATACCTGATACCTGAGCTACAGAAATTCAACAAACTATAAAGATGATAATTTTAGGATATCACTGGAATAGAACAGAAGATTGTTATGCTGTTTGGACTGATCTGATTCTTTGTCTTCAATCAGGCAGTGGAAGGAGACTGTGACGTGGTGCTGAAGAAGGTTGGAGGAGCTCTGACTGTCACCGCATTCAAGTGTAAAACAGAGGGTAAAACTTCCTGATTACTCACTAAACCATATGAACACACACACTTACAACCCTACACACAAAAACTTGCGTGTGTCTTTTTTGTTTACTGACATACAGAATCGAAAGAGGATCTGTGCTTGGGCTGTTCAACCCTCCTTCCCCTAAATGATACTGCAGCGCTGGACTTTGTCCATGCCTCTCTGGCAACCTTTAACAACATTACTGTGAATGAATCTTACGCTGTTCTGGAGGTTGGAAGGGTGTCATCACAGGTGGGCTTAAGCATAATCTGTTCAGATGAAGTGCAAGAATTTTACAGGATTTAATGCACCTGCACATTTAATTAGTGTCTCTCAGTACACCAATACTTCCTTTGTTTCAGATTGTGTCTGGTGGCCCAAGATACTCAGCAGAATTTATCATAGTTGAGGCTAATTGCACTGATGACAGCTGTGTGCCCCTGAATGACCCCCTGGCTGTAAGTATGCAAATGCATCAATTTTGTTTGCCACAAGAACAGCCTATTTTTGAAAGAAATGGGGGAATAGTTCTCTAAATTATTACTGGAATGGTGTATTTTATACATCTCTTTAGACCTGATGATAAGGTAATCGAAAAAGACAGGGATATGACAAGCTCCCCTTTAAAAACTTTTTCTTTTCCTTACCAGGAACGTGGTATTTGCATTGCTGAAGGAGTTCAAACTGCTCTCACAGTGGACTGCAAGATGTTTGCTGTTCTGGTAAAATACTGTTTCACTCCTCGATATTATTTTTTGATGGCCATTAATATGTCTTGAAGTTTAACATGCATAAGCCTCTCTTGATGCATATGATTTTTCAGGCACCTGCTATAGATGCCAACAACACTGTAGCTGCTGCTCCTGCCTTGCCACCACTGGTCCATGTACACGCAGGCAGCCTGTCACACAAGCACGGTCTAAGACACCATAGGCTGACCTCTCACCACGACCCTCATCTAAGTGGCCTCCTGTCGGCAGAATCAGCCGAGTCAACTGAAACTGTACCTGTAGTAGTAGTGGTCGATGCTGCTGCAACTGCTGTACCTGCTGCTGATCCCGCTCCAGCTGCTGACCCTGCATCAGCCTCAGATGCCTCAACCAGCAGGGAGGTCCCTGTTTTTGTGTTTAAGAGAGATGTAGCTGCTGCACCAGCCCCTCCAGCAGGTGACACCCCTGCGGCTCAAACAGAACCTGTTCTTCTTGTGCCAGTATGCCCAGGAAGGATCAGATTCTTCGACTAAACAGGTCCCACAGACTCTCTATATTTGCTGCCTTTGGCTACACTAGTGCTAGCGTAATTTTAATTGACACATGAAGATGTGCTGGGGTAGACAGATGTAATACTATTACATTTCCTGCAAAGGAGGAATAATCCATTGTTTGAAATTGTCAGTGGAGCATAATGTATTGTAAAACAGCTCTTGAAATATCTGTAAAATGCATTATAAAGATTTCATGTTGCTGAATAAATCTCTCAAGTCCAAACTTTTTGTGTGCTTACTTTTTGGTCATCACATTCTTTAATATGAACTGAAACACGTGGCCATTGAAGGACTGAGAGTCATGTAAGGCAAAGCGCCTTACATGACATGACAGGTTTGAGGAGGACACACTGATAACCCCTCTATACAGAACTTTCAATGAACCAAATGCATTTAATCATTCATGCCACATCTTTAAGGGCGATTGCAAAACACAGTGCTGTTTGCTGATCATGTTGACCCATGCCAATGACATTCCCGTGAACCCACTGACATTTCTACTAATACAGCCGCTGCAAAAGAGTATCTGTTACTTACGTTTTGTCCTTCATGGCACAAGAGTTCAAAACAGTTTAGCATTTCAAACACTATTTTACTGACATATTAAAGACTGTTCCGGGCTCTTCTGCTGCCAGGAAAAATATATTGCTCAGGTGGATTGATAATACCATGCACCTACAAATGTGAGATGGCATAAGCTGATATGTCATAGGATAATCCAACGTACAAATTTAAAAGTAAATTGGATGATTGTTTAAGAGCTGGACATCTTACTTTAGATACGCTTAGAAAAGACCTCGAAATATTGTATGAAATGGGATGATCAATTGTAGTGATGAAAACTGGCAAACTGCGCACACTGGGCAAACTCCAGATGTGTATATATAGTTATACAATTCAGGTGTCCACCTCCAGAGGAGGTAAAACACATGCCCACATTTGAATATTCCCACCACTATGTTTCACGGTGGTATCATTTTCTCTCCTGTTCATCTCCTTGAATACACCTTTATGTTACTGCCAAGAGTTTGGCCTTGTTTCCCCCTCTTGCCTCTCGTCCTCTGAGACCACTACAAGTCATCTTTCTTTTGACACTACTTGTGCTGATTGGAGTTTTGCATTCTTTATTTATCAAATTCTGCATTTGTGATGAAGCCCATGCTTTTCTGTCTCTCAGGGAACTAAGCGTGATGTATTGATCTTCTAATGGTGTGGTCACTTTTGGTCTGCCTGATGGTGCCTTGGAGTCTAAGACTTCCATACAGTGCCCCTTCAGAAGCTTTTAGCCATGATTTGATGCTGAGAAAGCCCCTCTTTGCTTAGAATAACAATTTGACTTCTGACACTTTCACTCCTGATGTTCTGATGCCATTTTTCCTACTATCACCTGTAATTTGCTGCTGAAACAGTAATGACGTGCTGGAAACTTGATGCACGACCTTATAACATTTGAAAGAGCCTCTGATGAGACAATCAAATCCACCTGAGTGTCGTCTGAACACATGCCTCAATGGAAGGCGGACAATTCAAGCAAATCTGTCTGTTGAGATAGTTTATTCCTTATACCTATGTAGTAAATTGTATCTAATTTAGTTTTGAATTTAAATTTAAGTTTTTAAAATGCACATGTAAATACACAAATGTCTTGGTGGTGGATGAGTTTGAATGTGAAAACCACTGAATTGTCCCTGACGTATGCATTTCAA
This sequence comes from Toxotes jaculatrix, assembly GCF_017976425.1. Taxonomy (NCBI): domain Eukaryota; kingdom Metazoa; phylum Chordata; class Actinopteri; family Toxotidae; genus Toxotes; species Toxotes jaculatrix. The sequence goes on from NC_054407.1 coordinate 8,800,573, forward strand.
GTCAAAGCAAATCAAAAGTGATCCAGTTTAGTCCACACTGACTGCTGTTGTTCTTACTGAAGGGTTTAAAAAAAAAAGAGGACTCAGTATTGAGAAATGCCTTTTAGCAGTTGTAGAAAAACTAACATCCAAAGGTCAGGTTGTAGGAGCAGTTCATGGGTTAGAAAACACATTTAAGTATCTGGTAGGCACTAAATATAAGTAATTAGACCAAATTAGACATTTTTTGCTAGACCCAACAGTCAAGAAAAAAAAACATTATACCTTTTACCATTTTAGGCTATAAATATAAAATACTGTGTGAAACAGTGAAACGTTAAAGTTTCAAAGAATTTAAAATTTCAAGAGCAGGTGCAAAGATTTTAGGGCTGCACGCACAGAGGCCACTGTTGATGAATGGGTAAATCTTACTAAGTGTATTTACATGAATGGGTCAATGTTCAGTAAGCACCAGTTCATGGTAAAGCAAAATAAGCAAAACAAATAAGTTCAACAAGGGCAATGCACCTTTTGGGTCTAAAAAGCGGATATAATGCCAACAAGTACTGACTAAACCATCAACTTTGAAATTAGCTTAAAAGGGAAAAAAGCCGTTCTTTACTGCCGATGCCAAAAGAGATACTGATGTCTGTAGCAAATCTTTTACACCCATTTTACAGATTTTGTTCGCCAGACACTTGCAGACAAAAACTAATTCCAATCTTCTGGGAGGAAAAAAGCCAGCTCAGGTTCTGTTTTCATTTTTTTAATTATTGACACTAAAGGCAACTCATTTCTGCTTCAGATTTCCACCCTCTCCATGGATGGGTTGATTCCATCCTGTAAGAGATAAGAACATTAGTTCAAAAGACTTCAAGACATTTTCTTAAAATAAAAAAAATAAAAAATAACAACACACCATTTGCCTGGTGGTCTGCTGCAGAGCTCGATCGTTGAAATGCCTTTCCAGGAACGTGGGCTGGAATCCTTCGGTGGGTGCCTAGAGGTGTAATGGGCTTCCACATATCTTTCAATGACTCAGGGAATTCAGGCCTTAAATGTACTGCACTAACAGAAGGGTCCTGGGGCAAAGGCACAAAATGAGGGTGATCCGAAGCAAAGGCATGCAATGTCAAACTTTCTGATTTATCACCAGGTCTCGGCATGTAGTCGATATTACCAGGTAAAGGACCGGACATTTCCCCCTGCCATTTGGGATGCAGGGGTTTTAAATTCTGAGAATGTGATGGTTTACGGCTGTGAGGTTTAGCAACATTTTGTGACAGGAAGTTTGTGTCACGAACCAGATCTCTGAAAGGCAAAGGAGAGTCATCAAAACTGTTAAGCTCCCTACCTGGCAGGCCATGCTTTAGCAGCACAAAACTCTTTGGCTCAGAAGAGGGATGGTCAGTCTGTTCATGTTGGGTGGACTTCTCTGAGCCACTCAAAAACACCTGTGGTTGTGAGGAGTTATCAGCAGGAGCTTGATCGTCTTGAAGCATGTAGTAAGGGACCATAACATGTTTGAGTTCACTTTGGACTTTAGAATGTGTCAGCCTTTCAGATTCTTTGTGTGGCTTTGTGTTTGATGGCTGTAGGTTCTTGGCTCTCCATTCACGTTGCTGGTTTGGTACATGCTCCTGTTGCTGATATTGGCTGAGATAAGACATGAATTTAGGCCCAGAGGGATTGTTCATGTCCCCAGGTGACAGTTTGCTCATTTGCTGCTCTGGGGACTGTATGTAATACGGCTCATATTGCACCACTGGAGCCTGAGGATTGGACGGAACATTGTAGTGAGCTGCTGATTGGCTTTGCGGTAAATTTTGTACTTTCTCGTTTTGTGGTAGAAATGGCCATTTAGGATATAGTGAATTGGGTATAAAATAGGGATAAACTGGTGGTTCAGGACTTGTAGGCTTCCTGATAGTACTTCTCGTTTGTTCAGCAGGGTTGCCATCTGGTGGCAGGAGATATGGCTGCTTTTCATTTGCAGGTGGGAGGGGCTGCAGTGAAATGGGTGCATAGGTGAAAGCTTGTGCTGTTGCTTCAGTTGGCTCTTGAGGAAGGGGAGCGGTGCCCAAGCCATAACCGAACCCAAACTGTGCCAGTGAAGGAAGGAATGACAGTTGCGGATAGACTGGAGTATCTTTACTGCCACGTCCAGCTGGAACAATATGATGGTGATGTTGATGAAAAGCAATTTGTGGACAGCAATTAGAAAATCCAGATGGGCAAAACTGAGGGCAGTACAAAGGGGGCATATATGGAGGGGCTGGTTGAGGGCCTTGTGGGACTATACCACCAGTAGCAGGTTGTGTGATGGCAACCTGTTGTGGCTGCAGCATGGAGGTAGTAGGGGGTAATGTTATAGGCTGAGGGTGCTGGGGCTGCTGTGGGTAGAACAGGTTAAAACCGTTATAGATCTGGCCATCTGGTGGTGTGACACCTGGAGGCTGCTCACTTGGGACAGGCTTTCCAGTGGGTGTTTTAGCACCATTTGTTCCAGCACCTGGTATCTTTGATGGTTGTTGTGGGTGAGAAGGTTTATGCACTGGCTTCTCAGCTGGCTGTTTTTCAGGCTCTGGCTGCAGGTAGAAGTAGTAGGGGTAGGGCATTGGATGCACTTGACCCCAAGGGGCTTCAGGTTGTTGGACAGAGGCCAGATGTTTACCTGGGTCTGGCTGAGGATAGAGAGGGTAGGGATATTGGTGTACCTGACCTCGCGGGTCTTCAGGCTGTGGTGGCCCTTTGCTCTCTGGAGCTGGTTTGCTGGGTGACAAGTGTCCAGGGACTTGGGGTTTAGATATTTCGGGTTGCAATGGACTAGGAAGTTGTTGTATTTGGCCCTTTGGAGCTGGTGTAGGGGTTTGCTGTGTGGGTGGCAACTGTGTCTGATAAGGACCTTGAGGCAAAAACGGAGGGTAAAATGGATATTGGTAGAATGGCGGGTAAATTTGTCCCTGAGGTTTCTGAGGAACTGTGGGTTCTGGTGGCACAGTCTTTTCAGGTAATGGTTTTTCAGGAGATGGCTGTTCTACTTGGGAATATCCAGAAGCTGGTGGTTGAGGGTAAATATAAAATGGAATAAAGGGTTTCTGTTCTTGGCCCCCAGGCTGGCTTGCAGGTGGTCCTAAAGGTTTCTGAGGGGGTCCAGATGAGGGGATAAATGGATATGGAAGTACATGTTGATCCCACTTATGTGGCGGTGGTTTAGTTACTGGTGCCTGGGTAGAGGGAGTTTCAGGTTTAGGTAATTTAGGATAATACGGAAAAGGGTAGTAAGGTAGCTGCCTTTGGCCCTGGGTGGCTTGAATAAATGGGGGAGATGTAGGTTTAGGTTTCAGTTCAGGCCTGAGTGCAGGAGGCACATCAGGGCTAAGGGGCTTCAAATAGTATGGATAAGTGTAAAAAGGGCCATTCACTTTACGATTAGGTGGTTGGGTGGCTGGGGGCTGCACAGGAGGTTCTTTTTCAACAGGCACTTTTTCAGGTTGGACTGGCCATTGGTAAAATGGAATGAGTGGCTGGGGCACTTGTCCCTCAGGGGCCACTGGCAGATTTGAAGGATAGACAGTTTGCTGGGATTGCAGTTCATTTTTCTTAGTTACAGGAAATGGGAGTGTCTGTACAGTAGGTGGAGCTTTTGTGACTTGATAAGGGTAGAAATAATGGGGGTAAAAAGGATAGTAAGGTAACTGAGGTTGAATGATATCCTTTGGCCGTTCGTCTGGTTTCTTGCTAAGTACCTCTGGATACTGAGGAAAACCTGGGGCCTGGGGAACAGCAGACTGACGACTTGGGGTTTCAGCTGGCTGTTTTGGACCCTTTGCAGGAACTTTTGTGGTTTCAGATTGAGCTTCTGACAGTGATGGACATGAAATCTTAGTTTCTCCTTCTCCAGCCAGTTCAAGGGTGTACATGCCATCCTGGAACAAAATGTTTATAGGTTACACTAAACAGTTTTATAAAGAGTGGAAATTTTTACAAAGAAATAGTACTGTACCTTTGCCTCCAGGCAGGGTGCATAGTGAACAGAGATGACTACACCCTCAGGATGTTCAATTACACTGAACCCACATCTGGGTGCAGCCTTCATCAGTGGCTCCCAGTTACCATTCACTGTGAAGGAAAAATATATTAATTCTATGCACACTTTACACAAAACAAAATTAATCATATCAGCAGGAAGCTATAAAAAAAAAAAGACTCCAAATAAATCACTGAAAAAATGAAACACATCAATGCCTCAAACCAATTCCCACAGCCAGGACCTACTATACTGCTACACTGACTATAAAGCTGAGTGAGTTTAGGCCCGTCATTTAAGGATAAGAAAATTAGACAAAATTATGGGCATAGCACTACTTGCAGGCATTATGGAATTCAAAGTAAAAATTACAATAACAACTAAATAAAAGAGATTAGAGTACAAGTTGGGACAGACAAGACAGTTCATAAACCAACCGCATAATAAACTTATATCTCAGACCTCTGGAATAAGTTATTGTTTTCCAGAACAACTTAATGTCATTACTCAGCCAACATTTTGCTGTATCACTGTCTGTAATGTGCTGTGTGGAATAGCAGGAAAAGCAAAGATGGCACTTAAATTATGACAGCAGTAGACAAGCACACGCGCGCACACACACAAAACACAAAGGCCCTGGCATGACTAAACATTTAGCAATAAAAATGTCAGTGAGAAAGGTTCACAGGGCAGTGCAGCAGACATGTTATGCCTCTACTAAGCTTTAGAAATTCTCATTTAAAAAAAAAAAAAAAATAAGAGCAAAAACGTACAATTTACTTTAATTTTAGAGACAGACACCGTCCATTCTGTTTTCACAACCATGCCCTTAGCATGGCAGGTGACCATCGGAGGGTTAGGTGAAGACGGCCTCATCACAGGGCACGACATCCTCACTGGTACTCCCCACCAGCGCAATGGGAGAACATAGCTGTCCTCCTGAAACCAGCAATAAAAAAAAAAAAGTCACAGGGGTGCACATGTAAATGCTTCAAGTGCGCAGTGCTTTCAGAATAAAGTATCCCACCTCAAGAGCAACAAAGCAACCATCATAGGGCGCAACTAAGACCAAATCTCTCCGTGTTGACCTGATGGTGTAACCACAGCTTGGTGGCAACTTTGACAGAGGAAGAGGAGACAGGCGACTTCCTGAGGGATTCAATTTAACAGAAAATAGGAATTCAAATAATTACATAAAACTGCTCTGCATACTTTAAATGTTGTAGTAAATGGTAGTAAATGCATGACCCCGCTGGAAAGTGAAAACTTACCCCTGTCCACAAAGAACAGAGATCCAGGGGTAGAAGCAGCATCCTGGACTTGAAGCTTCATGGAGTCTCCTGTACATTCAACCTTTGGTTCCATTTTAAGGAGACGTTCCACTGTTGCATCGTCTGGCCACGGTTTTAAAAATTCTTCATGCTGCCCTTTAGGTTGCTTGAGCTCTGGCCAGCCTATTAAAAACAAGGATTTGTCTAAGTTAAATATATAAAAACAATGCCATTATATAACTGTTTTAACAATGATGCACACAGATTCAGTTAAAAGCCTACAGGTCAAACAGGTCAACAGTCTTAAAAGTGATGATAAATTTTTGTAGTCTATTTTGTGCACAACTTTACATACCCATATCTGCTTGATAATCACTGTCAATATCCAGGAGGTTCTTTGTGGTCTTGGTTCCTTTGTGTTTAGCACCTTGCAGAGGATTTTGCCCAACGTAGAGTCTACCATGGCGCAGACCACTCCCTTTACTTTGACCTTGGCTAAGCGTCGAGTTTTCTCTTGATTTATCCAGTGCCTTGAGCCTCGTCAGTGTGGCACAACGGCAAAACGAACTAACAACCACAAAAAGTCCTAAACACAGTAAAATCCTACCGACCCCGCTCTCACTACACGCCATTGGAACGAAGAAAAAGCACCGCACGCAGGCAGATTGCCTCAGCAGTGTGCCGCAAACGCACCACTCTCCTCCGCGCAGGTAGTTTTAACGGTTGAGTGCGTGAGGTCTAGTCCTAATTAAGGCTAATCAAACACGTGACTGCTACGGGTGTTATCAATCGTGCAGGTGAGGGAGGGGCGTGAACAAGGTACCTGTCTAAAACGTAGTCTCGAAATCTTAACAGTAAAATGCAGGTTGAAAAATGTAAAACAAACATTTTATGATTAAACTCTTTTTATGAAGCCTATTTGTCTGTAAAGTTTTTTTTTCTTTTATCTGTTAAGATTTCCCAAGATGATGATGTGTCTTATGCACAACTAAGAGAAATACCTTCAGTACCAGACAGGAGCAGGTTTTATTCAAACAGAAATGAGAAAAGCTTAGCAAAGGCAATCTATTGGAATCAGAAAGTCAGGCTCAGACCCAGGTCATCTCATTTTAGATTCTAGTGGGCATCCTAAGTTTCCCAAGAAACCAAATATATGACATCTTCAAGCAGATACAGAATATAAATGATAGTGTTGGTCAGAAGAATAACCTTAAAGCTACACGGGAAATAAAAAGGGGAACAACTGTAGAAGGTTTATTTTTATGTGGTTTTAAAGGGGTAAAAACAGCCCATTAATGAAAGCCAGAAGCTTATTCCTTTGGTTTTATCAACATGTCTTCTTTCCTTTGGTCTGATCAAGAACTTTCATGAAAGCCAAAAGTCAGATTAGTATGTACATTTTATTTTGATAGTAAAAAGTTTTTCTTCTCATTTATATACTGAACCCAAAAGTTAAAGAGAACTTTTGCTCAATTGTGCTTCCTAACTATGAGAAAGAGCTTATGTTCAACACTTCTTGTTTGAATTGTCAGACATCACTGGAGTAGGCAGACCCCCTCCAATGTAATTCATTCAATTACAGCCTTCAGCCCAATAACATTTAGTTGATCTTCTTCCAGCTTTCTGCAAAGAAACAGTTTGTTGGTCTAATTTTTCTGGGATTCAGCAGCTGAGAGAACATCTACATCCCCTGACACTGAAGATTCTCTCATTAGAGAACAGTGGAATCTATTAGTTCAATAATTAATAGACTATGAGTGGTGCTTTTCTGATTGAGCATACATAACAAGATCTATACCATTTTAACAGAAGTATGCACTGTTCCTTATGCAGTGCATGATTAATTAACTCTTCAATCAGTCTACATTCAAACGTGTACTCAAAAGGCAACAGACAGGACATATTGGCATTACCTCTGGTTGGAATAACTTTTATTTGATCTGTCTGTAAACAAGATGTCCCATCAATTCATGGCATTTGAAATAGCAGATTTTGTGGCAGAAGGAATTTTCCATCTCAAGAAAAAAAAAAAGACAAAATATTGCAAACGTATTTTTCTGTCGTTTAATTCTGTACATATTCCACAAAGTCTGGAGATTACTGATGCCAAAATATCCCTTAGGAAAGTGCCATTAAAAGTTACTTCTTGCTGGGGCAGCAGTTAAAAATCCAACTTGTAGTAGCAACAGATCAGATCGATTTTATGGCACAGAATACACAGTTATTCTCAGAAAATTTTCACAAGACAACTTACAAATGTTCTTATTCCAACCAACACCATTTTCAATATGTTTAGTGTACACAGCATCATTTTTTCTTTTAAATATACTTCTAAGTACCATACTATGACAATTTGTGAATACACCTTTGATGACTAAAGCACAAGGCAAATAATTCCAAGGTGTTGGAGCCCAACAGCCTGGATTTACAGTCAAAATGCATTCATACTGTAGTAAAATGACATTGCCGTTTCATTGGTTAATGGACATGAAGTTAGCAACAAATCAGTTAGTGATGAAAAGTTTAAGTAGTGTTGTCTAAAGAAGCAGTTAAATGTTTTACAGTCATCTGAAGTTGTCTTAATGATTTACAGTCAACAGTGATGCCAACAATCATCCATCAGAACAAGCTGAAGTAATTCTGATAATCCTCTTATACTGACAATTGGTCCAAAGGGGGGGGGATAACTTCACATGAGTGTGTAGTGATTCACAGCAAAATGTACAAATTGCAGGAGCTGACTGACAAATGTCCGAGCTGTCACGGAAGTGGAATGTCCACTGAGACTCCAGGATGTGCGGAAGTATCGTGACAATATCTTGAGGACCTCAGCAATGTCGACCTTTACACTACACTCAAACAACAGCCCAACACCACATCATTAACTTTTAAGACCACATTCAGGTACGACAGCAAAAGCGTGTGACGGAGGGTAAAAGAAGTTGTGCCTGAGGGCGGCGAATCGGTACACACATACAGGACTTTGTCAGAGGAAATGTGTCATTTCTTTAACGGAGGCTATGAAGAACCTGAAGATGGAGGCAGATGAGAAGATGGTTTTGGCTGGAATATCACACTGGGACAGAGAGAAGACAGAGCTGGGATCTGTATGCTTAAGAGGGGTAAAGCATGCAACTTTTAAATGCCCACATGCTGATGAAAAATAAGAATAATAATAATAATAATAACCTGGCATATTTTAGTAATGCTCAAAAAAGCATAACTACACAAACTGTCACCACCATTACATGTGTACTTCCCCTTGGAATATGAGGCAGTTGCTAAGTGAACGTTATACAAGGCGAGTCCAAATTTGTTTAACACGTTTATTACACTTTTTTGCACACTCTTTTGGTTTTTGAACATTTCAAAGAACATGCCATTACTGTAGTGCCAAAAACATGAGAAGTACAATGTTAAAGTGGGAAAGGTTTTTTTCTTTTAAAAAAAAAAAAAAAAAAAAAAAAAAAAAAAGGTAGAGAGAAAGGGTGGGGGGAGTTTAGCAAACAAAAGGCTGTATATAAAAGTAGACTGGGGAGGAAGTAACATTGTATGCCATCTAATCCTGGAAGTAGTGTCGACACAATGCGGTGAGTGGGAGTGAGCTGCTAAGTTGATGGATGGGTGGAGAGGTTGCTTAATATCCAGACTTCCTCAGGTAGTCAGCCATTGCATGTGCTTTCTTGTTAAGATTTCCACCATGGACCGCCTCCTTTCCCATGACTAAAACCAATACTGGAGCACACAAGGAAAAAAAGAGAAATGAACAAAATTGAAGAGTCTCCCCCCTACAGGATGAAGGGGGGAACAAAGGTGACACAGTATCTTACCACTCTTCATTGCTATTAAAAGTTTCCAAGACATTTGACTGCTTGCAGGAGAAATCTTAACAGCAATATTTCTTTTCTCTTCTTTTTGTCCCTCAATTTTATCTAAGTGAGCTTGAAAACATTAAAACCCTGAATCCCTCAAGTATTTTGCCATTGAGTAAGCCTTCTTATTCAATCCGCCTCCATGGACCCCTTCTTTGCCCATTACAAGAACCAAAACTGAAAGAGAAGAGATAGAAAAAAGGGACAGTTAAGAAAAGTAAAAAGGTAAAGGAAAGGCATTCCAAGTAATAAGTATCATCACCTGAAGTGTAGTAGTTCAGGGATATTCGACTGTGTGCCATACAGGTTTTCCTTTGCTATCAACTGATGCAATGTGCTGTCCATAAATACATTACTGACTGTTGATGCCGAGGGTTCAGTGTTAGTGTTAGGACTAGTGTTTTGTTTTTGCTTTTAAATAGGAATAGTCAATGAGTGTATAAATGGACAATGTCCCACACAGTCCTGATCCTCTATAGCACATGGCTGAATATCACCAGTGAGTTTTTGTGTTTTTGTTTTGGTAATAAAAAGCAGAGAGAAGATCCGTGCACTTGATTTTACAAAGAAAACATTTGTCGCACAGACTGGCTCATTCTGCTAAATCAAGACATGACTAGGAAGATATATGCAAGAGATTAATGAAGGTGCAGTTTATCTTCTGTAGAGACTGAAGCATCTCACTGCACTTGTTGTTAACACTTCATTTAACTACCCTTTACAAAAGTACAACATGCAGAGCAGGAGGGTGACAGGTGGAAAAAAAAAAACAGAAAAGGGAGGAATGTTGGGAAAATTAAACTAAAACAGAGTTTGGTTTTGATTGCAATCAGTGTTTCCCTTTTTAAAATTTGGCAGCACACTCAGGTAATTTTTTTCCTGAATGAGGAGAAAATTTATTAAGAAATCTACCAGACTTGTGATTTTGGTGAGCAAATGTATAGACTAAAATGTCTTGTGAATACAAAGCTATGTTGTAGCCAATTAGTCTTAGATGTCAGTCTCCCAATAAATGTTGTCAATCTTATCAACCTGTGAGAAACACTGGAGCAATTTGAGACATTGAAGGCCACAAAGGCAAACAGACTGGAGTAGGCAAACCATGGCTTACATGAGGCTTATGATGAAAATCATCATTAAGTAAATGTATTGTCATTTTAACTTCACAAGTTTGATTCTATAAGTTTTTTGCCTGAGAGCATCTGGGGCCTGACTCTGGGGCCGGTTTTTACAAAAGCAATCTGTGAGCACTGCTTCCATACAGACCACAAATCGGTGCAACAGAGCTGCGGTGATAGACAGAAAATTAACAAGCATTTCAACTAACGATCCTTTTCTAGCCGATTCCTTTCTTGGTTAATCATTTGTCAATAAAAATGTTAGAAAACAGTGAAACAGCCCAAAAAGATGCTTTCAAATGTCACATACTGTCTGACAAACAGCCCAAAAATCTAAAGCTACTCATGAATAACAACAAAAAGCATCAAAATTTGACATTTAAGAAGTAAATGCTCTGCTTTTTTGCTTTGAAAAAGTTAGTAAAAAGATTATTCAGTTATAAAAATAGCTGCAGATTAATTTTCTGTCAATCAGCTAACTGACTCAGCTCACAATCTCAATGACTCTGGTCACGATCACAATGTTTGTCACTTACATTAAGCAAATAAATGTGTGAGTCTTACAGGGCTCTTTCTCATGTTTGGTTCAAAACTCTAGCATATATTTTGATTATCCAAACATGTCAAAAGCAACAGGAGAGGAAATGATCTTATGTTGCAGATTTCATAAATTGGGCCCCTGATTTTCAGTCAGGCATTGTGTGAGGTAGCTCTCATACCCATGTGACATCTTAACAATATTAAACAATATGGTGTCTTAACCCATAAAGGAGTATTTTAATAGCTGTGATGTAGAGAACTATTTTCAAACTACATGTTTACCTTTTCCAGCTCTTCCCACAGAGATATTGTATGTAGGTTCTCCTCCTTGGCTCTTTGTCCTGATGTCCATTGTCCAGTCCCCGTCATCATGGAGGCTATCTCTGAGGACCGAACACTTCTTTGAGCCCAGAGTGAGACCGCTGGTGTAAAAGGTCTCCCTGTCCTTACCGATAAGGACATCAATTTCTTGAGACTGAAAAACACGCAAAACCACAGCATTGGGACAATTTCAGTCAGACACAGATTTGATAAATATGCTTTCAGTTACACGACCAACATAATTCATCCAACTATGAAATGCACAATGTATATAACAAGTACATCAATTAACTAAAAAGAAAGACTTTTGACTTTTTGGGGAACTCAAAAAGTTCCCCAAAAAGTCAAAAGGGCACTACTTTGTTTAGGTATAAAAGTAAAAAAAGCCATCAGTATAATGGCATTGTAATAGCAACATATAGTCATGCTACGCAGCCATGTTCATAAAGGCCTCTTCACTTTTGTACCTCTGTGGTGTCCCTCGGCTTTAATGGGAATTAATGTCCTTTTTTGTGGACACTTCCTGTCAGTATATCAGGAGCTTTGTGTTATATTACTGTCAAATCCAAGAAGCATTTAATTTCATTTTTAAGAGTCAAATTTCCAACTACAGTTGAAGGGATCAAGATCAATAGTCAATGATTCAATAGGCAAGTGTAGAAAATCTATCAGCAACAATTTCAATAATTGTTTCAGTATAAGGGTAAAACAATTAGTTGATTCAGTTATTGCCAGAAAATTCACTGGCAATTATTTTGATTCATTGTTTTAATTATTTTATGGGGGAAAACAAACATCAGGATTTTGCTGCCTCTCTTCTCCATATATGACAGTAAAATGAATATGTTCAGACTTGGTTGATCTGTTACACTGATCATATGTCATTGTTCTCTGATATTTTATAAAAACTGATTAACCAAGAAATAAATCAGCAAATTAACAGATCATTTAAATTGTTGTAAGCTGCAGTCTTATTCCAAAAATCAGTAAAACTGCTATCCTGGCACCAGAATTCCAGCCTGGGAATAAGAGAGAGGAGGTTTGTGAATAAAACCTGGAAACATGCAGATGTATTGATAACGGTATCACAATTTCTGTCCCTTAACACCCCCCATCCCGCACCCAGGCAGTAACAACAGCTTGCAATCTTTGCCTGCAGTAAGGAGCGGAAGTAAAGTGACGTCCATGCACCCGTTAGCTTACATGCCGTCCCTCTTAATGAATTAAAAAAAAAACAAAAAAAAACATGTACACACATTGTCATTGCCATCAAAAAATTATACATGCATTATTACATATTAATATGAGAATAAGACAGGTTCATCGTAGGCTGACCAAACGTAAGCCAGAGGCAGCCTTTTTAACCACAGGCAGCCGGTAAAGCTGCAGCTTAACGTTTTCTAATCAAAGCGTCCGTGCACACAAAAGCATGCACGCTCCCTCAAGTCAGACACCGTCTACTCGCTGGTTTTAAATTAGCGTCAGGTTCATTGAGCAATGTACTGAAATGGCTGATTACTGTTCGTCAACTGCAACTAACTGGTTTATATCTTTATGGTACGTGCAAGCCTTAATGAGCGAAGTCTTATCTGATCCACACGAGGTCTAATCCCGCATCGTTTCCTTAGCAGGAAATAGCCGAGACAGGCCACCGATGAGCTAGCTAGCCCGCTAAGCTAGCACGATACCGTTAGCTTGCTAGTCATTTAGATCCTGCGAGGTAACGGTTTTAGCGCTATTCAGTCTGGTGAGCGTCTGCGTGGGTGATACATAGCAACACTGTCAAACGGAGCCACACTTTCACTCTAATTACTTTTTTTTCACTCTTACCGTGATATTGTTGAAAGTACCACCGGCATGTGCTGCCCAAACATATTTGGCGTCCGTATACCCAACAATGGCGCTATCCTGACAGCTGCCATCGGCCATCAGGTTTTCCACGTAGCTTTGCCAAGACATATTCAAGAAATCGATGCAATATAAAAATCCCTACAGCTTTAGAGGCAAGCTGGCCAAACGAGAGACAGCCAAATTGGAAGAAAGCCTACAGGCGAATTTAGAATCTCCAATCTAACCCGCACTTCGACGTTAACCAACGTCAAGGCTGGGGCAGCAAAGAAAGCCAGGGCAGTGAGGCAGCGGCTGGGTGTAGTCCGTATCAGATCACTCCGCACAATGAGCTCCCCGGCGCTTTTATGGCAGCAGGCGGCGGAATAAAGAGGGACTTATCAGCTCAGCCAGGAGTCAACTGTCTGAGGGAATGCCGGGGTACACATAGAGGCGGGTGGGGATTTACTGATTGAATCATTTAGTCATTCATTCTTTCATTCACTGAACCTGTTTTCGTGTTGTAGGAATAACATGACAAAGAGCGTCACATCAGACAGTTCAGTGTGTGTGTGGCTGAGGACAGCAGCAGATACCGGCGGCGCATACAGAAAACAGCAGGTCCTCATGTGCATGTGGCTGGATGGATCCCAAAATTATTTACTCACTTTCATGAAATCCCCACTTAAACTGTATTTGTGAAGCCTGGTTAGAAGTTCCCCACCGATGGCTGCTGATGAAACATTCTCTCCTGCTAAATCTGAGTTACTCATAAGTTATTTAAGAGACACAAAATGTTTAGGCTATACATTTTATTATAAGGATAGATGGTGATATGTTTCGAAAGTCTCTTACAGAAAATGACACATTATTATTGTTTGTGGTCTAACCTAAACATCCCTACCTCAATTCTGTATTAGAAACACAAACAAAAAGAATATATGTTCAAAGCCATATAATATTAATGTCCTAATCTGTTGTAATAACTGCTTTATATATAATGCTTTATATAATGTTTTATGTTATTCATTAATGTGTGTTATTCATCTTTAATGTGCAATCCCAGTTTGAACCAAAGGGTTATCATTTAATACTTTTTAGATACTGCATTTTAATAAGGTCAAAAGAAAATAATGATTTCTTCACACTACACTTCATCTCATGCTACTGTGGAGACATTTGGTGTGCTGCTCAAGAGAAATCTTTCAGCCCATTTTTATCTAGTCAAAACCAGGAATGAAACGAGGCACCTTAGCAAGTCAGAGTATAGGCTCCCTTCCTATATATTATGATTATATCTTAGAATATTATGATTATATCTTCTATTCAGGTCAGATTAAATGATAAAAACAAATGGTCATTTTACTATAATCCCTGACCAAAGAGATTTTGCCAGTAGTGTAGATCTGTCATTGTGCAGTGAAGTACCCTGCAAGCTGGACCCAGTGCGCACGGAGTTCCCCTGTTATTCCGTATTCTGTGTCACTTTACCTTTTACCGGATGTTGTGCTTCCCACAGCAGCATAAAGTTCAAATAGATTTTCATCAATCATCATTACTATTTATTTGTGTGAAATGGCTCAATATTACCAGAAGCAGCCCTACCAATTGGGTTTATGCAGCTAAGTATATGTCAAAATTCCTTCAAGAAAACAATTAATTTAATATTTGGTACACTGTTCAAGTGTTCAGGTTTTCCCAGTGTGTAACGCCTCTGCAAGTTCCATAAAAGCTCAATGCAAATAACAGACCTGCATTATAAAAATGTAAAGCTACATGTTTCATTGTTTTCACAATAGGACTTCAACTGATTGAAAGGTTAGACATGTAGAAGAGATGTGAACCACCACAGAAAACGAAACAGAGACTGTGAGCAGCCTCATTTGCAGAACTAGATCAGTCCTCTGCAAATTCACCCCATGACACGTGATGGAACTATATGACTTGAGGTGATGAATCCATGCATAAAGTGTATAATGTTACTTCTAATGAGCATATAGAATGGTACTTTTTTGACCATATTGTTGGTTCAACCATTTTGTGGCTGTTTACATGTTCCTCTTATTTATTTTGGAGAACAGTGATCATCAGTGACAGACTAGTACAATTGTCTGAATTTGCATTGTATGGACAATTTTCTGAGTAACTGTCATAAAACAATGATATTAAGGGACATAAGCCAACCTAGATGGTAGCCAGTTCAAGGTTCATCCAAAATAACCAAAAAAGGAAAAAGAAGTATGACACCCTGTCAAAGTGTAAATTACACGCATTGGCCACCAGGGGCAGTGTACTCCGTGTTTTGTTTTTTGTTTTGTTTTTTAAGTGCAGAGCTAAGACTTGTCACACGTCTTTAAAACTGCATTTAGTCCATTTCCATTGACTTTCTTAGATAATAAAAAGGCCACACACAGTTCTTCTCTTCACAAAAGCTGAAAATATAATGAATCACTATGACTTAGTCATGCATGATGCAAAATATTCCTACAAACATGTCTCTGTGAATCAACCTCCCGTTTGTTCCTTCAGAACATGCTGCTTTTTATGACTTGCTTACAATATTTTATATCTAGTAGTGCAGTGATCACAGGAGTTACTGAATGCTCTGTCATATGCTCACTATTTCAATACATCAGAATCTCTAAAAACTCAAGCCCAGTGCAAAAGAACAACAGTGCAATGTACATTCATTTAGAAAAAAAAAGGTTTGTATCAACAACCCTCAATCTCATTAAAAATAACTAGAGAACTATAAACCAACTTCACTTGTTGAATATCTTTTGAATCATCTTCAATAATGCATTGATTTGATGTTTTAGATACTGTTGCTATGCATGGCTACCTGAATGTTGCAATGATAACTTTGAATCTTCCTTTACACGGTTTTAGACCAGTGTAGGCACATTAAACAATGTTTATGGCTCAAGATGTGCATATCACAGTAAAGTATATTAACTGCAGGAGTAGAGTGGTAGAAATGCAGCCACAGGATCCTGTGATCACTATTTTATGAGGCTCCCGGTGTGTGAGACTGCAGCATACAGAAAAATCTATGGAGTGAGGGAATGGGAGAGGCAGAGTTGATGCCTTCAAGTGCTCACCAGTAAAGTCTGACTTCTGTGGCTTCTGTGGGCCTTCAGAGCTTGCAACAAGGAGGAGGTACGAATAATACAGGCAAACCTGAAATCTAAGACCAGGGAGGCCAAGTAAGAAGGGAAGAAGTAAGAGGGGAAACTTCAGCAACCTATACTGTGTATACGTCATTTTAATCTCATGTACATATGCAAATACGAAGATGTTTTTTTTTTTTTTCTGATATTATATGCGAGCTGGAAAGAGACTATTTTCAGTTTATTTTAGAAACATTTGTTCTCTGTGTACCACGTTGCAATTGGGAGTTTGTCCTTAACAAAAGAATTTCCCTGCAGGGATTAATAAAGTTTTCTGTTAATAATAAAGTTTCTGGTTCTCATTAAAAGGAATGATTTAATGATAGGTGGTCACTGAGAAAAAAGAAAGCAAAATAAAATGTATGCTATGCAGAAGTATTCTGATGGTTACTGTGTTTTATAATCAAAGCATCCCAGGGGTCCTTTAGAGCAAGAGCAAGAAAAGAAGCATGACAGCTCACTGTCAAACAAGGAAAGAGGACATTCTCAGTGACATGTTTTTTTCCACAGGTTGCACAAACTTGACATACTAAGGTCCTTAAGGTGAGTTCTGCTGTGTTACCTGATTTTAGGGTCCTGTCTTCAAGAGAGTCCCTGAGAAAAAAAAACCCCTTATAATTTCAACTGAGAAGAACGGGCGGGGTGGGGGGGTGATAGGGGACTAGTAAGGTAGCATCGTTCAGTCTATACAATGTCAAATAATAGGTAATGGTCAGATAATGCTTGTCACAATTTGTGATTAATTGATTTGTCAGCACCAGCAGAACTGATATAGAACTGATTAATCAGTCATTAAAAGTGTTGGCGATTTTTTATTTATAAAAAATATTAATCAACTTTTTTAGTTTCAGCACCACCAGCAGCTCTTTTTTTTTTTTTTGCCCCCTGGCCACAAAACAGGTTAATCCATCTGTGCACTTTCAACTGGAGAGAGACTAAACTGTCAGTATGAATAAAGACTATATAGAGATCTGGGATTAAAATCTGCGTACTGGCGGTGGTCGCAGAAAATGTTCACTTTTTTCGGTTTCATCCTGTCTGCCTGTGCACGCATCACAATTGCTTATTTTTCTGACGGTGTCATGAAGGCAGCATGTAGGGCGATTCTCAAACGCCTCGTACGTACACATCCTTGTGCACCCTACCTACCCACGATGCAGCGCGGTTGCTTACAACATAGCCATCTTGTCAAGAGTGACTGAGTGAGGGAGGTAACTGTAAGCGCTGTTTAGATTCTCATTTGTTTCAAAGCGAGAAATTTGACAGTGTTTTACTCTCTCGATCGCGGTTAGCTTCGAAGTAAGGGTCGCCACCGGATGACCTTAAGCTGGTGAAGCGAGCGATTACAAAGGACTGCTTTCGGGAAGATGTCTCGCATACTTGTTCCGACGTAGGGGGAGTGTGCAGCAGCCAGTTGGCTGTCGACTTGCTAGCTAGCTCGGTGAGTGGAGGGCTGCGGGCCCTCCTCAGCCTAAAGTAGCTCCTGCAGCTGGGCAACACATTCTGCGACAACGGCCGTTTGACAACTGCACAACCGGGATATTAGCAGGCCGGTACGGGCAGACGGAAGGCGCTGGATCACTTCTCGCACCGGCGGATGGTATCGGTGTCTCAAGCCGCATTGCTGGACAAGACGACACGAAGTGTGGCGTTGCGTTATGAGCTCATGAAACGCAACAGGAGACCGAGAGAGGAAGAGGGATGGCGCAGATTCATCTCGATTACAGTTAGCTAGGCTAAGTAAAATAGATACAAGTGTGCTGTTTAATATGATCTAAGCTTTTGGAAGCTGCAACCAGCTCGTCCCTTTTTGACGGAGGATAAACATAGCCATACGGGACTTGGAATCAGGCTGCCATTATGTCGAAAATGCCGGCCAAGAAAAAGAGCTGTTTTCAGATCACAAGTGTGACTCAGGCCCAGGTGGCGGCTATAGGTGCCACCGACGACACGGAGAGTCTGGAAGACCCAGACGAGTCACGGACTGAAGACGTGTCGTCGGAAGTATACATGTCGCGGGCCGAGTACGAGCCTGCGTGTGACAGGAGTTCATCTGAAGAAGCCCTGAATAATGTTGGGGATCCAGAGGCAATCAGTGTTATGGCAGCATCACACATACCTCAAGCCGGTCAGTTGTCTGCGCTATCAGGCAATCCCATTGGGGAGTTTCGAAAAGTGGGAGTGTCGGGCTCAGCTCAAGGTGGTCAGCAGCCGCCGGGGATCGGCGTTACAAGTGGTTTACCCCTTATTACTCAACCTGGGGCAATGCAGCAACAGTCTGCTCCAGCAACCAGCGCTGGACCAGCCATTGTGTCAGTAAATGCATCACAACCTGCTGCAGTGACCAGTTCAGCTCCTCCTCCTGCCACCTCCACGGTGAGTTGCACTTCACGCTTCAGGGTCATTAAACTCGATCATGGTACTGGAGAACCCTTTCGAAGAGGAAGGTGGACGTGTACAGAGTTTTATGAGAAAGACTCTGAGAGCTCTGTTGTTAGTAGGACTGTAGATAGCATTAGGCATGCCAGTGCAACACCGGACCCTGCCGCAGACAGAGACAGTGGACTCGGGCTTACAGGAGGCTCTGTGGTTGCCCCGGCAACACACTCAGGTCAGGGCTTGGGCTCCATGGCTGACGCTTCTCTCTCATCATCTCGCATGCATTCAGTGGAGACACTACCACACCAGCAGCAACAAATCCACCATCAAAGCTTCGGTGCCCGTCAACAGAGTGTTAGTGGGTCGGCCACGCAGAGTGCTTTCTCTAGCAGCAAGCCGACAGCTGCCCCAGCTCAGCAAGCAGTGGGAGGTCTCCAGCCTTCTGCTCCCCAGAGCGTGCTGCCTGTCGGACAGAATGGGTTGCCTCAATCTGGTGTTCACATACAAAAGTCCCCCATCATGCCTCCCTCAGCCCAGCCCATTGCTTACCCTCCCCAGCAGCAGCAGCAGCAGCAAGTTCCTATGGGCCACCCCTTGACCAGCCAGTCATCTGGACTGATGCAGAACCAGACGGAGTACTATCAGCAGCAACAGCCTGCTGCCATGCAGCCAGGGCTTTCCACTGGCCAGTCCCTTCCAGTGTCCACCCTCTCTGCAGGGCTGCAGCCTGTGGGACAAGGACCTGCTTCGGTCATTCCTCCAGCCTCTGGAGGAGCTCCTGTGCCAAGTCAGGTTGGAGATATTGCTGGAGCAAGAGGGGGATCTGTACCTACTGGACAGCCAGCTCCGGGCCTCTTGCAGCAGCAGGCTGTAGGAATGGGTGGTGTCGGAGGCTCCATGCTGGTTGGTGGATCCGCTCTACAGCAGCAGACTGTGAGTCAGTATGCAGCCGCTGGACAGCCTCAACCCCACGGCCTCCACCCCACATCCTCCGGTGTACAAAATGTGCCTGCCATCGCAGTGAGCTCCAGTGTTCCCACCACTGTGCCCGCTGCTGTGCCCAGTGCCTCCAGTGCAGCCATGCCAAATGTGACAGTTTCCAGTTTGCCTCCAGGTCAGATACTCCACAGCAAGACTCCAGCAAATTTGGGGGCACAGGGCCTTCCAGCAGCTGGATTTGGACTGGTGGAGGGTGGTGGTGGAGGAAGGAAGCTGGAGGGTCTCGTCAATGCACAGTCTCCTGTTGTCTCTGGGAAGGAACCAGTGAAGGCCCTAATGCCTGAGAGCCTGCAGCTCACCACTCCGTCTGTCAACAGCCTGTTTGGAATCCACATACCTGTCGACGGGGAGGAGGACAGGTAACAGCTCTCTAGATCTTAATGTTAACGGTAGAAATCTCTAATACACACAGTTTGTACAGTTGCATTCAGGCAGTGTGAGGCCGCGCAGCTGTGCAGAAGCTTGTTTGGCCATTTGCTGTTACACTAAGGGGACAGGGTTTTCCCCTTAGCTTCAGAGTCATATGGAGGGAGGGGGGTGAGTAAAAGGAAGACAGATGGGGCACACAAGAAGGAAATATAATGTAAAGTTTGGTGATTCTCATTAGGGCCTAAATAAGTAAGTGGAGTGTAGCGCCCTTGAGGAAAACACCCATGGTTTCCCCCCTCACAGGCAACAACTCGTTAAACATACACATGACTTATGTCATACAGTGATTCTGTGTGTGTTAGGGTGTGTATTCGTGTTATGTGTGTGGAAGTATTTGGTTGCAGGTCTGATGTCTCCAACTTTGAAGCCCTCCCACATTAGCTGTCACCCTTCAGGACAGTGTCTCGTAGGTTGACCTTGGCTGCAAGCATCTTGGATGTGTTGCTAGTTTCTACAGCGTGTAGAGTTCGCTCAGTTAGCCTCAGGCTACTCCTGACCACTCTGCAAATGTGCTGCATGCCTGACCTTTTAATAAGTTAGTTCCTACTCTGGAAAAGATTTTGTAATGCAAACATAGTAGAGACTGTTTGATTTTGTGTTGCCACTTTTATGATATCATGGTTTCCACTCATAACCCCATCAGGCTCCCCTCAGGAAAGTGTTTACAGAGGATTTTAGAGCACCAGCTGAAACAACTGCTGATTAGCTGTGTATTGCAGATATTGTGCTGCTTAATGATCCTTTGGATTGCTAAGACAGTGCGTAAATACACAAGTATGACTATACAGATGAATATGTGAGACATAATGTTATCAGTGTGCTGTTGTCAGTTATTTGCGTCCTTTCCAAAGTAATCTTTCTCTCAATTCCTGAGTTGTAGCTCTTTGTTTCACTTGTAGTAGATGGCACTCATGAGCGGAAATGATACAGTGCCTGAAATCTCTCAGTGGTTTCCATGTACAGATCTTAGTCTCATAGATGTATCAGAATGTAGACCCGGCCAGATATGCAGACTGCAGTGCCAGTGTGGCTCTGCTTTTCTTCACATGTGGGAGGACAATCTGTTAAACAGTGTTTAGATATATCTCAGTTTGTCATGTGCTCTTTAGGGAAGCTTACAGTTTGTAGTTTGTCAGTAAAATCCATTGCCTGTGGCAAATGCAACTTTGACACTTACACTAGGCAAAATCGAGACAACCGATCCCCTGAAAATTATTTAATTCCCTAAAAAGTGCCAGTGTACTTTGTGCAGTATTTACTGTTACTATTAAAGCTCTTGATTCACAGTATTTAAACTTTTAAAAATCACATTCTTCTCACATTATTGCTTGGTTAAATTGTAATAACAAGACAAATTACTTGAGATAGACTTTTATGCCAGTTGTGTCGTTTAAAACATTATTTAGGTGTGATACAGTGCTCCTGACTTCAGGCCTTCTTTTTTTTTCTTTATTCATTGTACTTATGTGTTGCTTGTGAGAAGACCCAGCTCCCAGGCTGATAAGGGCAGGGGTCTCTTACGACAGTCAGGCACTATCAGACATTGAGCAGTAGCCTTTCCACTGTGTCCCTATTCTGCCGATAAGAGACATGACAGTGGGGTGTGTCAACCAACTGTGCTTGTTGTCACGTTGTGGCCCTTTTCTTTTGCAATGCAAGGTCAGGCTAAATTACTGTATAATCTGTTTAGGGCCTTTGGATGTGGTTAAACACACGCCCCAATGTATAGTAGGGGCATGCACAGTCGCTCTGTAAGTCACTCAGAGCCCCAGCTGACTGGTGTTATTGACTGTTGCCATTTTTTTTTTCTTTTTTTTTAACTACTGGTGCAGCATCAGTGCAGTCGGTGCTTTGTACCTACTACCACACTGATTGACTGACAGACAAGGCATGGCAGTTGTTCATGTACAGATGAAGTGCTGAATGACATTCCTTTGCAGTAGCAACTGTGGTATGCTCAGAAGAGGTGGAGGAAGCTGCAGAGTGAAACTTGTGCCTCACTTCACCAGGCATTTTAACTATGCTCAATACACCCCCGCCACCCAACCCAGCTTTTTTAGTCTCTTGCTTAATTTCTACATTTCCACCACGGTGTTTGTTTTTTCTCTTTCTGCCCCACAAACCACACAACAAAAACACTTCCATTTTCTCCTTAAATGGACTACTCCAGTAGCCAATACAGGGCTCCAGACTGCGAACATTTAGTTTGCAGCTTGCGATCATTTTTTTGAGAAAATGCTGCTATATTTCATAACTTAACATCATAATAAACCAAGATGGGGACAGTTTTGTGTAGGATGTCATCTACCTGTGTCTGGTCCATAAGTCGTCTTGCTCTTGCTCAGCCCTTTACTTTCAATCAAATCGAATCGGTTTGTTTTTCAGCCTCCTGTGCCACTACAATCCCAAATTTCTGATGAGGACAGTTTAGACAAGGAATCAGTAGGGCATCTCGATGTGAAAAAGGCTCGGACCAACTCTTTTCGTCAGGAGTGGCTTGCTCAATTTACATGGCTGAGAAATTGCAAAGAAATGAGCGCCATATATTTTATGTACTGTGCTCAGTGTAGGCCAGTATCTGCAGAGAAAACCAGGTTTGCCAACTCAACCTTAAACTTTAAATGTACAACACTCGTAAAGCACAGCAACATGATGCATAAACTGTACAGGGACAGATGCACTGATAAAGTACTTCATCACTATATATATATATATATATACACACACACACGCATGTACCCACTCAAACACACACTACTGACGGCATGTTTAAGAAGGTTGTAGACTTTACACGGGTTGCACAACCTGGAAGAAACTCTCTTGGCCACTCGGTAGGCTGTAATGTTTGTCCCCATCTTCCTCCACCCCGTAGTTTTCCCTGCAAGTAATTAAAGAAAAACAGATATAGAGATTGAAGATATTGTTCTCATGCTTGGAATATGATTCGCGCAGCTTAATGTTTCCCAGATGGCCTCAGCAACTGAAGGCATAAAATAACACTGGTGGATTGTCTTAATGTCTTTGTTGTACTCACAGGGGAGTTGCTTCTATTTTGCAGGTTCATTTGCATAAATGTATTGCATCTGTAGTCTGTAGGTAATTGAAGTCATACTGGGGAGGTATGGTTTATTGTCCCCAAATAGTGGGGAGCTTATGTAAAATGGTACTCCTTAGGTAGGTAGGAGGAGGGGAGTCCAGCTCTGCGATGTAGTGGAGCAGTTACTGCCACTGTGAATTGAGAGGCTGTGTCTGTGTGGGCGGATGAGGGGAGTGACTTTAAAAGGGGATGGGTTGACTCAGCGTGTGCTTATGTATGTGTGCACAGCTATCCGTGTTGGGGGTTGGGGTGGAGGGAGGTGGCGCTCATTGAGCAAAGTTGCGTGGTCTGGCAGTACTTTTGGACAAATTCACCACAGACATCATCAACATCTTATTCATTTTTAGTCATGGTTAAACTGTGTGGGTGTGCGTCTGTGAGAGGGAGAGTGACACAGAGACAACATGTACCACAGGGTCCTTCCCTTCCCTCTGTGACCTCTGCTTTACTGCTGTATCCTGTTTTCAGTCAGTCCCTCACATTGCTCTCCACCTTCTATTCATTTAATATTCCTTAGCTCGCTCCCCGCTTCCGCAGTGGGGCTCTCTGGTCATATCATATGACATTTTGTGGGCACATTTTATCCAGAGTGCCTCACAGAGGTAGAAATACACACTTTTTTTTGGTTAACCATATTTGGCCTCATTAGTAATCACTGTTATAAATTCCCATTAATTACTGTAACTACTTCACTGCACCAGATCTAAGATCTGTGCAGGAGCAATACAGTTGCCGCATTTAGCAGTAGTGTAATACTTCAGCTTCTGCTCCTGCCCCAAACTCTTTCACCACTCACTGTGTATGGTGTGTGTTTCTGACCTCAGTCTCCTCTCTGTCCCTAAAGCTGTTTTAAAAAGAAAAATGCATTGTTCTGGTTTGACTGACGCTACTAGCCCATATGTCCGTTGGCTTTGCCTCAGTCATCACCTCCACCCCAGGTGTTGAGGCCTCCATTGTTCTGACAAGCAGAAGAACGTCACCGACACAGTCCAGGGTTTTAATGGCTCGTTTAACAGAGGATCTGCTGTACTGTGCTGTCGACAAGCTTAGCTGAGAATATCCTTGTCTTGATTTTGGAAAGTGCCACTTGTGTGACTTAAAGGATTATAAAGACCCACTTTTCAGCTTTTGATTTTTCACCACCTTCAGAAACTACTAATTGTTCTAATAATTAATTATTGTCTTTCTTTTAATCCATTCATTGTATTTCATTAATTCATTTGCTATTCTATGAAATCTTAAAATAGTTGAAGGTCCTTAGACAAAATAATCACAGGAACTAAACTCAGGGAGTGAAGGTCCTGTTAGCACTTTGGACTAATAACGACAGCAGAATAAAAAGTGACTGCTTGTGATGAGCCAGCACAGAGATTATGTTAAGTTATGGTGTTTTTCCTTATGACTTCCAACTGGAGCCATGATTTTTAATCAGTGTTGCAAAGGAGGCATGCAGAGCAGAAAAGGGAGGTTGAAAACAGCTGAAATACAAGATGTCTGGCTCCAAAATAGCAAGGTTGTGCAGACTTTCTTTTTTCTTTTTTTTTTTTTTCTCTCTGACTGCTGCACCAATTTAAGCATTGGACTCCTGTAACACTGTCGGAGTCACAGTGGACAGTGAAACAAACAAAAAAAAGGAACAACACACGTACTTCTTCCTTGTCAGAAAGTGGCACATACATTCACCTACAGTCACACGTAAAGCAGAGATGAGGTGCAGGTTGCAGAGGTCTGGTAAACTCACTTCTTTCTAACTCTACACCCCCAGATTTTTTTCATTTTCAGACTTGGAGTCTTGAGATCCAACCAACATTTCATGCAGCTCCCTCTGAAGCGAAAGCAGCAGAATTCGCTTTAATTTCACTTTAGCTTCTCTCAATTCCTGTCTTGTTTACCCAGTTTCTCTCATTATCACTCTATTTTTTTTTAGTTTGGGGAAGTTGGCTGTACAAATGTGGTTTCAGTTTAAAAAAAAAAAATTCTAGTCTTTATGTTTTGATTCAACAAACAGTGCTTGCTTGCTTGCTTGTAGCCTGAATACGTTCTGTACACTATAAAGAAGTTTGTGTTCTCCACTTTACACCTTGATAACCTGGAAGTACCCTGGAAGTACCCTGTAAATGCCCTGAAAGAAGGGACTTTTTGCGGAACTATGGCCCAGGATCAGAAAGATGAACTGGGCTCCTGCGGTCATCAGGGGGGTAAAGATCCTGGGTTTCTTGGCTCTAATCTATGCTAATCTCCTCCAGTGGCCATGCTGTAATCATGCAGTGGCTCTGGGTTCTCCCTGTAGTCCCTCTCCCTTGCCTACAACCCATAACCTGCTGAAAGAAACTCCCACAGGGCAGCTGAAATCTAAATAGTTTTGACCTACTTCTGCTCTGTGGCAGATGGATGGATGGCGCTGAGAACCTGAAGCCTCACAAGCACAGACAGCGAGAGTTTTCAACACTCTCTTTTAGCTTTTCGCTCTTCGCTCTGCACCCCCGCACCACCCAATTACTCTACCCGTCCATCTACTGCCACCCGCACTTTGTTAGTTATCCCTCAGTCCTCTTTCCTGTGCCACGAGCCCCAACATATTAATGCAGGGTTTGCACTGGAGATGGCTTAGCGAGCTCACTCTGAACTACTGAAAACACAGGAGGAAACACAAGCAGCCCAAATCAACCAGTCGCAATACTCAGTTTTCACAGGGCATCTCTGTTGCCTGTACAGTCACAACCTGTAGCCAAGTTTTAAAGTGTCAGCTTTGATGAAGCCTATGCATGAAGCCTCTGTCAGCACCTTAGCGCCAGAGTAAAAATCTATTTTGACACCTTTTGTTTCCTCTCGCTCTTTTGAGAGGAAAGCACTCTCACTTTTCTTTTCTACTCTTGCACTTCCTTTCAAACAACCCCCCTCACCTCCCACTCACAGCTCATCATTTAAGGCTACTTTTGGTTTCCACGTGCTCAGTGAGTTTGCAAGGTTATTAAGAGGTTCGACACCATGAAGCTGAAATTTTTGACACAGCCACTGGTGTGCGGCTCAGGCACATTGAAGGGGGAAAAAAAAAACATGGGTCATGCTACGGCTAGATGTGTGACAGCAACATGCAAGAATGCACCAAAAGGTTATTTTCGTGTGCTGCCAGGTCAGACGTTTGCTTTGGGGCAGTATCGGGCAAAGCTTGAGCATGTGCAGCCATGGTTTTTGTGTCGGGTTAGCTTGTGTGGTTTCAGAGAGTGGGTTAGAGAAAGAAAGGGGGGGTTTTTCTCTTTCTGTTCTCTTCACACTCCATACTCTGGGGGTTTTTATGGGGGAGACGGCACTTTTCACCACTGCCGAACACACTTGACTAGTTGTTTTACAAAGAGGCGCTTTCATAAATGGATATTGACATGTTACATTTTCGACTTACAAAGAGAGTCATTGAGAGCTGAGTGTTTGCTACTTGAAAACAGGGAATGATGACTCCTCCAGTTCTTACCTCATTCATGGAGATGGTGCTGGACTCCAAGTCATCTGACCTCGGTGGTTTCAGCCGATTGCTCACTTGTGCAGATCTCTGCGTTTTAGCCTCAGTGAATAAGCGAGGTTTTCTGTGGAGGTGTGTGCTTGCCACACGTGCGTGGAGGTTTTTCTTTAGCTGTTGCCTGCAAAGTAAAATTAAGCAGAAGGAATGGGAGGAGGTTTGAGAGAGTGTTTAGTCATGAGGTAATGTGACAAAGGGAGTTTGTGCCAGAGATTTCTAGGAAAAGAGTCTTGGCTGCTATAATATTCACACACATGCAGTAAATCAACTCCTCCTTCCCCTGCACTGTGTGTGTGTGTGTGTGTGTGTGTGTGTGTGTGTGTGTGTGTGTGTTGGGGTCCGAGGTGGGGGGTTTCCTTTCCCCTTCTCTACATACATCCCTTGGCATAGAACACCATGTACTTGTAGTTAATCACCAGGAATATAGGAGGTACTGTTAAACTCCATAAAGGACGGTATTTGACCCAAATTTCAGCTTCCTGTTACAGGTACAACTAAAAAAGCTTTAGCTGAAAAGTAGGGGTTATGACTGATTCTTTTTTTCTTTTTTCAGACTGTGTGTTTATTTGTCAGGAAAACAACCTAAGCATGAGCGATGGCCAGCATACTGTAGGTGAATGGCCTGAGGGGGGGCCCTTAAAGTTTATGAAGCTGTCCTAACCTTTGAGCTTACATTCCTGTGTTTAGGTCAAGACTCCCTTTCCCCAGCCCCTGTCCCATATGTTTTACTGAAAGCTAAGAGCCAGCCACACAACATGAGCAAAGGAGTTTTTCTGAGGTGGAATAAAGTTAGATAAGGACACGTTTCTAGGAATCACAACTTTAGTCTGGTTTCACTGTTTCAACTCTTCCCTATCTCTGTCGCTTCTTTCTTTCCCTGAATGTGACACAGGAACCCCTCCAAGGCTTTCTACCAGGCCTTCCAGTCTGGCAGCAGATTAAGGGACTCAAAGGCCCACAGTGATAGGTACCGTACTATACTGGATTGGACTGGATAGAGTGTAACAACATGTGTGCCGTGTTCAGTAGCAGCAGAGCTTTGCTTGCTCCACATGCATGGATTGAGTTTGGAAACAAAGCTTGGCAGCAAGCACAGGATTGGCCAATAGACTTCTCAACAACATCTCTGTTTCTCTCTCTCTCTCTCTCTCTCTCTCTCTCTCCTGTTTTCTCTCAGCTTCTCTCTCTGGCGCTTTCTTTGACACTCTCTTTCTGTAACTACATATATTGTCTGTGTCACTTCAAAATTCTGGTTGTTTTACTGCCTGGGTGTTATTTTCATTTGTTTGGCCACGTCTCTTACGTCTCGTGTACCAGCTCAGTTGTTGAGATCTCGGGGTGCAGAGACAAACGATCGAATGGAGAAAGTTAAAACAGATTGTAAACATGTGAATCCCAGTTTGAGCTGCAGGTAACAATTAACTTTATCATCAGTTCATCTGACACATTTTCTAGATTAATTAATAATAAACTGATATGCATTTCCACCCACTACTGTTAAGAGAATGTTAGGAGTTGGTTCATTGATATAAACAGCTGGTGCCATTAAATCTTTGCAGATGAGAGGACGGTGCAAGATGATGTAAATAAACCTGTTAATAAATGTATTAACAGGTGTGATGTTTCTGTCTACTGCTTTTTTTAGTCCTTTCAGTAGAGGTTTAGGTCACATGCTTCATGTGAAACCCCATAATTTATTTATTTATTGTATTTATTATTAAGTCTGTTTCCACTGCACAATTTGCTTTTATTTATACACCAAACTGAAAATATGTCTAAAAACAGGTAGATGGAAACACACCTAGCTTCTCCGTTACACCGTTT
Organism: Toxotes jaculatrix; assembly: GCF_017976425.1. NCBI lineage: Eukaryota > Metazoa > Chordata > Actinopteri > Toxotidae > Toxotes > Toxotes jaculatrix. Next base: position 8,828,943 of record NC_054407.1, read on the forward strand.
GGTCTACCAAAGAGAACTGACACATTGATTTTCCAGCAGTAAAATATCAAATGGATCTGTCGTCATTTTGTTTGTATATGTCGTGTTACTATTGGCTGACAACTGCATCGTTAATGGACATTTTAAACTCTCAAATTTTGAAATCAAAATTAACCTAAAAAATCTAGTATTGATCGGGGTGTTGCAGGAAGTGGCTCTGCAGTCCAGTAGACATTTTGAACAGACACCTGTGCTCTTAATTTACGTGAATTTCACTTAGAGTCATTTGGTTAAACTGAGTGTCTGTTTACAGCAATATCTGGTCATGTGACCGTTCCTGTTGCTGTAAGTACTGGGCTCCATTGTAGAGGCGTCTAAAGATCAGCTGTTAATACACTAAGTAAAAGGCAGTTGTTTACGGAAAATGGCCAAAACTATGAATATAATACTGTTGTTAAACACACAGAAACACACAGAAAATGCGAACATCTTCAACTTGTTGCTTTCAGCTTTCAGGTGGATCAGTGAGGCTGAAGAGTGTGTGTGCATGCTCCCTGTAATGCAGGACTTGTATAACAACCTGAGTAAGGCCTGGTTTCTAAGTGCATCAGTCTTTCCACTGAGACACTGAGTTTCTGTCAAACAACTTTTATTTAGTTAAATTTTGAAGTTGTCGTAATTATTACACTTATAAAAGACACTGTAGTACGTGGGCTTACTCTTACTGACATACAGAAACTCTCACCCTGTTGCTGTATAATGAGCAGGCACCTTAAAAAGCACTGACCGCTTTTATAATGCCTTTTACATAAATGAAAAGGGAAGCACACAAAACCATATCTGAGTGACAGGAAATGAAACTGTTTTTAGAGAAATATACAGCTGACGCACCATCACCAGCCCCTGAGAATTACACACACACGCACACATACGCACAAATAATTTCAGTCCTTTTGTTAGCAGCTAACAGGTAAATCAACATTGTGATGCCATTATCTAAACTGAGATGTGTTGTTACTTCGAGACACAATATCTGTTTATTCACAATCAATGTTTTGCTCCATTTGCCCAATTCCAACTCCACTCTCAATATATGGTACTACAAGAATAAGATGGCACAAATAGTGCTGATATAAGCCCCTTCTTGTTTTTTTTGTTTTTTTTTTTGAGTTGTGCTATTGTGGATACACTGTTTTTTCCAAGCAGCTTTTGTTTCCATGGAAGCAAAGATAACCAGGGCTTTGTTTAAGACTTTGTGTTTGGTAGATCTTGGTGATGACCTTTGGTGCTGACCCTCAATAAGTCTATTTTATTTAGGTTTATTTGGGAGCATGTCCAAGGCAACCAGATGAAGTCATAAAAGAGGTTCTGAAAGTGAAAATGTGCTAGAATATACAAGACATTTTGGCAAAAAAAAACCAACACTGACCTTTTTACCATAATGCAGTTGTTCAGACAGACAGTACGCAGTGCTTACTGTCCGACATAATTTAGTAATGCCCAAGTTTGCACTTTTTTATTTTTAACTTTAACTAAGCATTGCTTACTGTAGCTTCACACCACGCACGTTCGTACGTGAGCACATACGAATCGATCTTTACAAAATAAAATGAGAATAGGAGAATCGATTTTATCAACACAGTTCTACACCCCCTGCAATGAAGGCCGGCTGTATAATAGCACCTCTTGAGCAATGTTGAGAAAATGACATGCATATGAAAGCATGTATGTGAAGAAAACCTATATTTAATATCAATATTCTTGTCTTGTTTTTTTTTTTCTTCAGCCGCTTTTCATCAATAGCGGCTTTATTTTTCCTCAAAAAGAAAAATCATGCAGAATATAAAACTTTGGAGTCACCATCGACATTTTGAACTTTTTGCAAACATACATGTTTGTGCTGATATTCCAGGCTCTAAGCACTGAAGAAGTACAGTATTAGATCCATATTGGAGTTGCTTTTTTATGTTTACATTTTTTAAAAATGTTTTCTGCAACCAGCGGAGACTCCAGGAAATTACTGCACCCAACCAAGAAGTAGTCCAGTACACAATCTGTAACATCATGAATTGCAGTTTTTGCACTTCTGTTCTTTTGTACAAATTAAACACGATGTTAGTTTGTTAGATTAAACTTCAGATTGCTAACTTGATAAATCTTTAAAACACACACACACACTCAGCTTCAACATTATGACATTTCTTGTCTTGTTTGCTCAGATGAAATGTGGAGATGAATGTAAATTTTAAAAATAAAACTCAGACTCAAATCTCAATTAATTATATATATTGCTCCCTCATACTCTGACCAGAGTCATGCCATTCGCAGACAGTTAAATGCTTGCTCAGTTGTGACTTCAGCACTTACTGCCCCTGCCTTTCTACGTGCACAGCTGTCTAATGTAACATTAACAGTGGAAGTTGTCAGGTCTTGAATAAAGTGAAAGTAGATATATGCTCATCTGAGTGTGAAAAAAAGACGTGTGATCTGTATACTTTTGGTGTTGATATAGCTGTACCACTGCAGTACATAGCCACGGGCCCAGAGAGAAAAATAAGATCTAAATTAATAACGACAAGAGTTTACACTTTAAAATGGGAGGTATTCATGCATCACAAGTGTCTTGTTGAGACTAACTTGTGCACCTGTTGTCCTTGGGCATATGATCAGGCCTTCCCTCTTAAGCTCTGATCTTGTTTCATCATGTCTTAGGTCGAGTTAAATAGACTTTGCTTAGTTCTTCCTGTGTAGCTGAAGGAAAGCTAATGCTCTTGAATATGCCAGCAGTTCTGCCAGAGGCAAGGAATGACAACTATTCGATGCTCAGATGAGTTATTCACCCTCTCTGCTGGGCTTGCCTGCGTTCTGTGCGAGTGTAAACTTTTCTGCCTCTAATGGACTTTTTATTGACATTCCTATTTTACTGCTAACAGTATATGGGAAAACGCCAAACTCTACCCAGAGCTTCTAAATGTCAGTCCCGTTAATGTAGGAGGTGAAGTTTACAGAGCTGTTAGTTGCATAATCAGTGGCAGAGTAAGTTCAAACCCTCGTTAGCATTCTGTTTCATCTCAGCCCAGCCCTCAGGCCTGCGGGTCTTGACCTTACTTACATCAGTAGATATACAGTGTTTGCTTTCTGACACGGGTAAAACAGAGGAGGTGGCTTTACTGTGCATTCAACATGTTTTGTTTTGAAGTCATGCGCTCAAACAAGTTCTTGACTTCGACTTGAGATCTAGAGGCTTAAACAAGATCATGTGTGTCAGGAGCCAGGCACAGTCGCTCTATTGAGCTCCAAAACACTACTCACTCATGCTGTGGTTTCCAAAATCCCCCCCCCCCCCCCCCCCCCCCAGTGCCAGTTGTTCTTGGAAGTTCTACTTGGAATACCAGATGGTGTCCTAATATGTTTTTTTTTTGGCTTGATTTATTTAATTTTTTGCCTGCTTACTTCAGTGTAACTAGTGCATTTGCCGCTGAGGTAAAGAGTAGCCGCCCAAAACTTAATGACTTAACAAAATCATCTTACCCACTTTGACTCCAGGAAGCAGAATTACAGTTTATCATCCGAGTCTTGGCTCCAGGCATTCTGAAAAAAAAAAAATCTATCTCAGACTCTTTGAGCAGTATTATTGTGCACTGATGTTTTCCAGTCTCTATAGTTACAAACCTATCACTGGCCTATCACATGTCCGGACACTGACAGCACACTTGGAGTTTTTTGAGTTTTCCTCTCCTTTTATATCCCTTGTTTCATCCCCTCTCGTTGTTCTCTCCACTGAAACCAACTGGAGGAAAAGCTTAAGAGAAAATGCAAGGCAGCAGCAAGGCAATTCGCAGGTCCCATTCAGACCCGGCATTAACACGCGTCTCCGTTGATACAATCAGTTAACAGTACAGCAGTTCACACCTGGGGTTGAACTCCGTCTCAAGTGGCCGCTTGTGATCAGGTCTCACTTCCGTGTTTTATAAGCAAATAAACGCACATGATTTCCCTTTGCAAAGACCAAATGCATTGCTGTTTGTTTTAACCAGCAGGAGGCAGCAGTGCACTTATCATGCGTGGTCCGCTGCAAATAATAATAATAAGAAGAAATCAAAACAGTGCGGAGTGGGTTTGTTCCTTGATTTTCTTTTTGGTTGTTATAACCCTCCAACAACTTATGAACTGCGAATCCCCAACAGCTTGGGGAAAGTTCTGAGAAGCATGAATTGGCCTTGTAATCAGATTTAAGTAGGTGAATACTGGGTAATAATAGATTATAACAGGCCTGTACTAAATATATACCATGTGCACAAAATACTGTGCACAATGTGTTGAAATTCTGTTATTGGTAGAAGCAAGTTTTGGGCTTCTATCCTGCCTGAAGCCAATGGTAAAGCAACAAGGGTGTAGCCCACAGACTACTCAGCGTCTGTAGTTTATAGAGTGAGAGATTCCTCTGGGCACAGGCCTATTGAAAACTCCAGTTAGGAAAGAGAACTATAGGAGGGCCTGTGTGTAACGCCTCGTCTAAATTAAACACACATTTGGTACTGGGTGAAGTCGAGGTTAATGCATTTTTTTTTCAACATTTAGTTATGTAATCACTCGTGGGGGGGGGGGGTCACATAATGTGGTCTCAAGAGGGACAGAAAGAAACTAATGAGAGAGCACTGACTGCTGAAATGTGCGTTCTTGTTTGTAATTTATTTCTCGGAGAGATTGGGGTGTGTGTGTCTGCGTAGCCTCAGTTGACAACGTGTCTATCTTACTCAACACATGTCTGCATTGTTCATTGTGTGATGTACTTAGGTGCAGCTCATGTTAGACATTGTCATATGTGACATAGATCAAAGGCAGTTGTGTAGGATAGAGCATGTGAGTGACAGCGTTTCACAGCAGCAGAGGTATGGGGGAACATTCCTTCCCCCTGGTACAGCCCTCTGATAACAATCAGCTGAGTGCTTCCTCTGGCCTCACACATAAATTGGATGGTGTGGAGGAACAGAACATCTTGTCCTCAGAGGGAGTCCACCTTCCTACCACATGGTGGCATAAGCTGCAGTTACATGCCCATTTTTTTTTATCATTCTGACCGAAATCGATCTGATTGAAGAAGATTTCAGGGTCAACTGTTTACATGGGATGTGATTTAATATGGTTTACATGGCCTACGCGTGTAATCAGAACAGCTGTGTTCAGAAGTGATGAAAATGCTCTCCATTCATCACCATACCTCATCCTGTTTGTCCAGAAACTTTGGTTTCGGAGCAGAAAAAAAGCAATGACATTCCCATCAGCCTCAGCTGATGCCTTTTATTGTCATTGTATTCAAGACACAACGAAATTGCAGATGTTTAGTGCGGTCCTCCAAATCACAAATGTTGGAAAACTAAAGTGCCAAAATAAGATTGGGACCATGGTAAACAAAGCCTGCTAAACATTAGTACCTTGAATTATTGGCTGTAGACTGCTGGTCTTGTGATCGGTGCTTCTCAGTCCCTGGAATAACTGTAGCTGTTGTTCTGATCAATCAGCACTGGAATTAAGAAAAGAAATAGACCATTGGATTATAAATGTTATTATCCCTGACCTTGTGATAACATTATAAAGATGAATTTTACAGAGGTTTATGAATAGAGTTAATTAAATTTTTATTAGATTCATAAGTGTTTTTATTAATATATTTCATATAATTCTGTCTAATACTTCCGTCTGTTTGCTTATTCCTCAATGGATTCATTCACTATGTTAACTGATGTTTGGCACCACTGGGCCCCCGTACCCCGCTTCCTCAGCAGATGGATCCAGTATACTTACTATAGTTACCGGTCACTACGAGGCGGGTGGAGCCAGAAATCATGTCAGATGTCCCTCCGCCTCCTGTCAGTCCCTCTGACTCCTCCACCCGTCGGCTCATGTTTCATTATTCTAAATGTGGCCACTGCCGCTCCGCTAAACCTCCGCCGGTGCGCTCCTGTGGCCTTTCTCTCCGCCGACACCGATGTAGCTCCAGCAGCGGTCAGCGCCATGCCGTGCACGTTTTCCTTCAAACCTCCGTGCTGCCCCGGGGACCCGACCCGGCACGCGACCGGGCCTCTCTCCCACCGGACACGCCGCAGGTAACGGCGGACGCCCGCTGCTCCGCTCCGCATTCACGGACCCCCGCACCTGTTGCTCCGTCTGCTGTAAAATGTAAATACAACAATTAAAAGGAGTCGGTCCAAAGAAACCGGGTCATCATAGATATAGATAATCGAAGACCACGTTTATATTGGTCCCTGTGTTTTATATATCTGTGTCTTCCCTTTGGGACTGGTTGCAGTTACTGGAGGCAACACCACACCTACACTGAATATGCCAGTTTCACAAAATGATGCATTATTTACACTAACTTGGATCTGTCGTGTTGCCTGCAGTAAATCCTCTCTGCTTTCTCCTGTGAACTCAGTGACCTGACCTAGATTGGTATGACCATGAGCAGTGACAGGTCATTTTAAATGATCTGTCCTAGATTCCCATGGTGAGCTGAGGGCCAGCGGTTTGATTAACTGAGCGCCAGCTTCTCATCTGTTTTTCCTCGATTCATTTTTTTTTTCATTCGTTTGGATTGTTGTTCATTGTCATGTTTTCCAGTATTCCCTGTTTTTACTATCTGTTGGGGGAAAAGACAAGAAATCAGGAAAGCAGTGGTTTGAGCAGAAAAATCTTCCCCAGGAGGCTTTGAATCCTGAAAACAAATCCTGAAAATGATGTGATTAATTCTGACATGACTTTGTCTTTTTTTTTCTTTTACAGTGCCTCTGGAACCAATGTTGTTGCCATTGATAATAAAATTGAACAGGCTATGGTGAGTAATCCTTGTAACTGATCATACATATCTGAGTAAAATTTTGTCTCATTTTTCTTTTAAATTTAAAATGTATGAAGTAGGTATTCAGTTCAGTGGACAGACAGCAATATCAGGGAACATGATCTATACGCATGTACTTTATTATGTTCTTGAATTTAAATCATTTGCGTCTGGACCTGTCTTCATCCAGCTCTCATGTCTATATTGATTTCTTTCCATGTTTTTAGAACCACAGGGTCTTTATGTGCTGTTTGTCTTTGCATTTACACATAAACACACTCTGAACACACAGCTAGAATGAATACATGAACAACTTTAGCCTTGAGCTTCCCTCTGATGTCCTTGTCTGCTGCATGTAAGAACATGATAAACCAGCCTCTGTATGACTGGTCTGCCTCTGGTTATAGGTCCTACATGCTGTTGACTCAGTTGCACATTTCATACCATGTTCTCCTCTCCCTCAGGACCTGGTGAAAAGCCATCTGATGTATGCAGTGCGCGAAGAGGTGGAGGTCTTAAAGGAGCAGATCAAGGAGCTGTATGAGAGGAACTCTGTGCTGGAGAGGGAGAACGCCGTGTTGAAATCTCTGGCCAACAGCGAGCAGCTGTCTCAGCTGTCCACCCAGTCAGCCGCCAGCTCCAGTGCCACGCCTCCCCAGCAAGGACTCAGCCAGCCTCAGCAGCAGGCCCAGCCTCCGCTTCAACTTCAGCCTCAGCCTCAGCCGCAGTCACACCCCCAGCTCCAGCACCACCCGAAACCCCAGCAGCTCCAGACTCAGCTCGATCCCGGCCAACAACAACAAGTGCAACCCAACGTCACCTCCGCTTGAAGTGCATCTGCCCTGCTTCGCATGGGGCAGAAAAAAAAAGAAGAGCATCTTCTCTACAACTTATTACAGTTAGTGTATGTGAAATTAAAAAGAAGAAAAAAAAACTTTGTCTTCTTAGCCACCAGCTTGACCACAAAGTACAGTGCTTGTATGTGCGTGTGTGTGAGAGAGAGAGAGAGAGAGAGAGAGGGAGAGGGAGAGGGAGAGAGGGTGAGTTAGCAAGCAAGTGGGAATTTGATGTTGGAATGTAAGAGTGTATGCATCTGTACTGTGGGCCTTTCCAGTGTTAATGCAATCATGAAGAGAGAGGGACAGAGAGGTTTAGACAGACAGAAAGTGTGTTTAGAGACAGAGTATCGGGGAAGGTCGGAGTGTCTTTTTTTTTTGGTCTTTCCATCTTGGGTTGACTGCCAAGTCCAAGCGTCTGGAGAGGATGTCCTTTCTGGGACCAGACCCGAGCGAGACAGGCCCTTCGACCGGACCTGAAACGTGGGTGTGTAAAGGGAGGGGTTCACCTCACATAAGGGACAAATGGGAGTGATTGTCAAAAAGAGAGCGATTATTTTTTTAAATGAGATAATTGAGTGGGTAAAGAGTTATTTTTAGCCTTTGCTGTTTCTTGTTGTAAAGTAAGACGTGGGAGAGAGCCTGTTTTTCGGAGCGCCACACCGCTGCCGTTACTTTTACATCAAGTCCAACTCTTACATCGGTCTTTTGAGTTCTACTGTCACGTGTTTTATTTATTACAGGGCTGCTATTTTCATAAATGAACAATTACATGAAACCTGTTTAACAGTAGCCCATTGACTTGGTTTCCTCCTTTCTTTTACAGTGTTTCAACAGACTGGCCAATAGATCCTGGGGGCAATGCTTTATATTTGTCAAAAATGTAGGCAAAATGAAATTCTGACAAACGTGTAACACTAACTCAAATTTTACGCTGCAGTTGCCAATCCATAGTTCAAGTTAAAAAATCCAGTATGAATGTACATTTTTGTGTAAAGTATAAAGTATTGAGAGCCTTGATGGGTGACTCTGCACCTATTTAACATCAAATCTGAACATGAGCCTGCACAAGGCTGTTGATGAAGATTCAGTTCTGTTGGTAGTTTCTCTAAAAGTGAATTAGTATTGCCATAACCCCCCCCCCTCCTCCTTACCTTGTTTTATTTTTTTCCATTGTTTTTCCTGAGGGGGCCAGGGGGAAAAGCTGTGAAATCATTCAACCTACTTTGTAACCAAAGATGCAAAGCTGTGTAAATTGATTATTTTTAAATGCACACATGTATTTGTTTTGGATTTTTTTTTTGTTACTTCCTCTTTCACAAAATATTTTGTTGCTGTTCAGCATGTTCTGCATGATCTGTAATCTTCAAACCACTTTCTTACCTCATTTTTATTCAGCACTCTTATTGTAAGATAGTCTGTGAACAGTGTAAATGGGGGCAGGGGGGGGGGGTGATGTGGCACCGAGAGAAAAATAACCTAGTGTTACTGACACTAGTCACAGAAAAATGAAGTGAGCCATGTTTTGTTCATTTAAATGGTGTTTGAATTTCATATGCCAATAGTTTTGTTACATTGCAAATTTTAATGTATTTAAATAAAAGCAATATTCAGATTCCAAAATATCTCTGTTTGTTTTATAACAAAGTTTCAGAAATCAGTTTATTCCCAGTTCACTGGGAAACTACCTGAAATGGGCTCAAATTGCTCTTGATAAAGCACTGTACTTGAACACATCCTCCTATCATTCAAACATCCAACACCCACACCAGGACACAATGCTGCAAATGCAAAGAATGTGTTGGTGAACTTTCTGCATATGTGACATGCTTCACATAAAAACAGTAACACCAGATTGCTGTAAACCCAACAAGGAGATGGCTAGTTTTTAATTCACAGGCAGGTGGCACTGTTTGATTACAAAAGATGGAGATTTGAAACATGTTCAGCATCAGTGCGCTGAAGACTGACATGAAGCTACAGTTTACAAATATATCAAATCTTTAAAGAGAAATTTATTTGAAGAAACATTACAAAACAATTCTCCAAAAAGGTGTCGAGAACATACCTGCCACCCTAGCAAATACACAGCGGTCCTATCAGTCTTCATAATAGTGTTAACAGCTCCAAGTCCGGGGGCGGGGCGGGGGGGGCTCTTTCCTTCCCAGTACAGGACATCCACAATACAAACAGCTGCATACAATGATATGGACAATGAATGGGAACTTATTTTAAACTATTTCTTCCACTGACACTTGCACACTCGAGTTCTCACAGTTGAGCAGTTGTGCACCTTGTACTCATTTGTCCCACAGTTGCCCTCCCTCCCATTATTAAAGTCAGTCAGTGGGTCAGCACTGTCCCATCCATTAAAAAGGTGGGGATCACCATGTGGGTGACAAAGGAGCTTCTGAGTATTACTCGTCACTGTCTTTTTAATTGTTTTTTTTTTTTTGGCCAGCTAACCCACAGTAACGAATCGGCTGCCTTTACTGCTTTGTGCTGTGGTGGTGCGCCGATCTTTCAGGATGCGGAATCGTTCATTCAATGTCATTGATGTTTGCTGTGGAAAGGAAAGTTTGAGGGTGACATGTTAACACAGTTTCTTGAGCGATATTTTTAAAGACAATGTGGAAATATGAAAACTTGCCGTTAAAGTGGCCCTGTGCCTGTGTATTCAACCATACGGTAATCTTAAGTAGCACGCTCTTACCGGTTTCCCAACACTGTTGATGTCAAACTGCAGAGGCACTCCTTTTGGTATTTTCTTCTCCACGGTTTCCACCTTGACAGGAGCTGAGCTGGCAGTTGGGGGATGCAGGGTCCAAGCAGTGGGAGGCCTATGAAGAAGTCACAGAGAGTCACTTTTTTTTTTTTTTTTAACCTGAAGGCATCTTGTATGTGATATTTGGTTTGAAGGTCACTATAAACATGTAAAATCCCACCTATGTGTAATACAAAGTACCAGTATAATGTTACACTATCGATAAAAAATGTGTTTATGGAAACGTTTCCCTAAACTATGTGTAAAACCAGTGTGTAAAGATTCTGCAGAGTTTGTGCAGAGCAATACTTACTCAGGCTGAGTCCTGGCTGTGGGGTTGTCAATTGAAACAGTCAAGATTCCGCTACTGGTTGTCGATGTGCGCCACCTGGTGGACAAACAGACATGCTGTTTCATATCACCTCAGCTAACCCTTAGATGGTAATTTTAGGCCCCAATGTTTTATCAAAAATATAGGCATTTTAACAGCCTATGGATACTCACTGACGAGTTCTGACTGGAGGAGAGCGAGGGCTTGGCTTTTGCACCTGGGTCTGTACCTGTAACGGACATGAAGAATAAAGTGGTGCATTAACACTTGGATTTAGTCTAGAGGTAAGTTTAAGCCTTTAAATGCCGAGATAAACAGGTACAACTACAAATACTAACATAAAATTCACATTCACATTAATCTACAAATATATTTAACAACTGCCCATAAATCCGTACATAAACATCATGTACCTTGAGTCCCCTACGAAAAAGAAATGTGGCCTGGCGTGCTTCCCTCTGAGTCTGCTGGACAGGTGGCAGTGGTCTGCATGAGTGGAACCAAAAAAAACAAAAACAAAACAAAACAGCATGGAAATACTGCTCAGTCACTGCAGGTTTATCAAAGTATGATCTATGAACTGTACAGTTACACATAAGGTAGCTCCATCTTCACTCCTCTATGCCTGTTTGAAATCTACTAAAACTACTTCCTAGATTCCACCTCTTAAAACTGAATCTTGTGTTTAATAAAATGAAAAAAATTAATAAATAAACAGCCGGGGTTCTTTCATCACTCCCACAATTCAGTATGTATTAGCAGAGAACTATACATTACTATACAGATTCAGAGAACAAATAAAGTTATCTGAATCTGAATTAACGCAAGTGCACCATAGGATTGCACATTAATGGTTATAAGGTGTTCTCACCGTCGTCGCAGTTGAAATGGCCTCCTGACTGGTGTTACGTTCGGGCCTCTCTGTGGATCGGGCTGCCTGTACGGCCGCCTCTGAACCTCCGGCTTCCTGTACTGGGCCTCGCTACGTTGAATGAAAGGCCTTGTTTTCTGTCTTGTTTTCTGAAAAGGGAGGTGCAGTGGAAAGTCTTTAATATACTGTAGATATAACCAAAGGCAAAACTTTTGCAAAGCTAGACTGCATCTACAAATATACAGCAGGAGAAGATACTTGTTGAGTTAGTTTAAAATCAGAAATTTTCTTTTTTCTTTTTGTTATTTTACCAGTTCAATGACTGAGCATTAAAACTTGTGGTCACAACACCCCCACGTGAATTCCCTTCTTTATAAAGCCTATTTTTCATATGTTCAAAAAACAAAATGACAAAACAAAATATGCACTAACCTGAATCTATGAATTATTGTCTGATATTAAGTGCAATTCAGCTTGATGCTTAAAAACTTAAAATGAGGAGAGACAGAGGATGAAAGTCACTTCACTGAGAGGCTGAGAAATTTTGAAATAGTTAGAATTTAAGGATAACAGTGATAAGAATGAGAAAAAATAAATGAATTCCCAAGAGGGATAACATAACTCCACCTTAGGTGAGGAAAACTCAGCTTTAACAATGGTTCACTAAAAATTTAGCAGAAAAAGACAGACAAATAAGGATGTTGTCAGGGTTCAAAGCGCCGATCACATCTACTGGCAAACAAAACTCAAAGTTTCTAAGATGGTCTGAAGGGGGCGACGGCAGGGGCAGCTAATGAAGCGAGTTTGCCGTTCCTGGACTCCAGACAGCAGCTGCTGTCAGTTGCCAGGCGACAGGATGTGGAGAAAACTCTGCCTGTGGGCGTGAAGAGGGTCAGGTAGAGCCAGGTCATTAAAGCAGGAGGACTACAGTCTTTCAGAGTGCTTCCTTTTAGACTTGGCAAGCAAGAGGGGCTTTGGTTACTAAGGTAACAAATAGTGATGCACAAGTTTTTCCTAAAGTATTTGTGATCTGTCTTTTTTTAATCCTACTTTGTCAGCAAGTGCAGGTACAGTGACTTGCAAGGAGTTGATCAAGCTTCAGCCAAAATATCAGCATCCTAAGTTTCACTGTAGACTCAATATTCAATGCTTAATCTTTAGTACTCGTTCTTCTTGTTTTCCTAGTTACATATTTTTAGTTCAACTAAAATAGTGGGAATGAGTTAAGAGCGTCATAGGTTATTTCTCTGTTACACTTTGTATTCAAAAGACAGTGACTCAGCGACCACACTGCGAGACTAAACATTCCAACTGAACGATAGATAAGTTGACTCAGACGCTGCTTTAGAAAGTTGTAACGCTGTACACAGCCTCTTCAGCAGGATGCAAAGGTTACACTAACAGCTTGAAGAAGGCTGTTAGCTCTTTATATAGTTTCTCAACATGTTTGCCCTCTAATACAAACACCTTATACCAACAGCAATGATTCCTGGATGCCCTGAGCAGCAGATGTTTTTACTTATTCGATTTACATTATGTTACAATCCCACAATAACATCCGTACATAAGTATTAGTTTCGTTAACAATCTACAATAGGCCAATATCAAAGGCTACTATCAGTGGCTTGGGTATACGCCGTAATATGTCAGACATTACCTGGTTGATTGCTGCTCTGTTGAGTGTCCCGGCTCGTTTAAGAAGGGCGGCTGGCCTCCTGGCTGCCAGTCCTGTGATAACCCCCTGACCCCGTCGCCGACCCGGTAGGGGGGGGACCCTTCTGTTTCTTAATTTAGGCGCTCCTCCTCGAGGTATGCCACCTCCTGCTGGAGATAATATTAGCAATATCATACATGTACAAATTAAGATAAACAGAAGCAAAGGTTACCAGTGAGGCAAACAGCAGCAGAGAAAACCCTGACTGACACACACACACACACACACCTCTCTGGACTGGTCCAGCAGTCCGCGGTGAAACCCCCTTTCCTTGGGTTAAACGGCCTTTCTTCTTGACTGGTCGGCGGTTCACGGTGGCCTGTCTCCTTTTTAGCTGCTGCTCTTTTTTGTTCAACCGAATGATGTCATCTGTTAAATTTATCACAAGAGCAATGATAAACAAGGACGCCTGGGCGTTCAAATGAGATTTATTTAGCTAGCTACTGACACACTCCCACCAAGTAGCGTTAGCTAACATTAGCTAGTACTCTATTTTGGTAACCTCAACGCTAGCTACTGAGGACCTTACCTAATGACATGTCGACTTTATCGGGAACCGCTGGCCTTCTCCCCCGAGCTGCTGTAAACCCGCCTTTGTTCATACTTTTAAAACACGACAAAACAATCCCGAGTGCAGAGAGAAATACAATAGTAAGAGCAAACCGTGCTCACTGTTCGTCCCTTTTGAGGCTACGCTACAACGCGAACCTTCTCCTAACGTAAACGGCGTCGCGCATGCCCGGTAAAGACGCCCATTTGCATTGTGGGGAGTGTAGTTCAATGTAAGGGAAGCAACGTGTTACAAAACCTAAACACAACACGGTCATGTAACTGGTTGCATAAGAGGAAATACGGGAGCAGCGTATGTGTGACATAACGACAGTCATTCTTTCTGTCGTTTGTTTCGTTTAACGTCAGATTTCTTCATCCAGTTGTGCTGTGGCAGATTTACCTCAGGCCCCATCCACTGCATGCTTCTCTGCATTTGGAGGATGTAAGTTATTCAAAGCGATGGTCATTTGAATGAGGAGCTTCTCTAGTATCGTCGAGCTGTTGGCTGTTTTCTTTCATTTGGCGTTTGGCTAATGTGTGTATTTGATGTTTGTATTTTATCCTCGTAATTGAATTTTGCGCTTGTTTTCTTTTTAAATTTGCAGTTTCCGTGTTTGTTTCGGAAACAGGCGCGTAGTTAGGTTGAGTTTTTCACCGTTTTCACTGTGGTTTCCTGCAGCTCATCGTTTTCCTCTGCACCAAAGCGACTCTTGAAGCTTGGTATCCACAGCAATCAGAGGCCCATCCCAACTCTTTCCCTTTTGATCAAGTCATTCACCAGTGAAACCATCATGTCAGACAAGAAGCGCAAGGCAGCATCTGCTCCTGCTGGTAAAGAGCCCAGCCCCAAGCAGCAGAAGTTGGCTCCCGTTAAGGAGGAGAAGAAGGCGAGAGCTGCGGGCTGGCTGCAAGACCTTGTGAAGCAGCAGAGGCCAGAGAAGAAGGAGATGAAGTTAAACAAAAAGCGCCTGCGTTTTGTATCGGACACTGAAAAGATAAAGCAGGGCTCAGAAGGTGTCCTGTACTGGATGTCAAGGGACCAGAGAGTACAAGGTAAACACCCAACACAGCCCTCTGGAGGCAATAGGAGTCCTTTTCTCGGCTTGCTTTTTTCCATGTCACTAAATGGCAACATATGTGTTTTCTGTGTTTTTAGATAACTGGGCACTGATCCAAGCGCAGCGGCTTGCCATGAAGGAGAACCTTCCTCTGCACATCTGTGTGTGCCTGTTTGTCCAAAAATCAGAACTGTCCACACAGAGACATTACAGCTTTATGCTGAAAGGTCTAGAAGAAGTTGCAAAGGTACCAACTTTATGATATTTTTGAATGCACTAATTACAGCCATAAATTCCAGCAGTGCATTAGTCCCTTTGTTGATATTGTTTGATTGACAGGGAAGTCATACATTACAGTACATATCGTATATTCAAATGATTATCAACTCTATCAGGCTTAACTTTCTTATTCTACCCTTTTAAAACAGGAATGTAAAACCTTAAACATCCAGTTCCACTTGCTCCATGGTACAGCGGGGGAAGTTCTCCCTGGCTTTGTATCTGACCGCAGCCTGGGGGCAGTAGTGACTGACTTTACCCCTCTCAGAGAGCCACTACAGTGGCTGGAGGACGTCAAAAAAAAGCTTTCAAAGGACATTCCCCTCATACAGGTAAAAACTCGCTCTCATTGAGGTGATATATATAGGTAGAGGTTGCTGATGGGATGCTCTGCATTTTTTAAATTTTCTTTGAGATATTTTTTTTCCACTGCCTTTCTCTAATAGTGTTTCTTACTGCATTTATTGTCCTTATTGCACTGTTTCACAAAGAAATACACATGAAAAACAACATAATTCACCTTTATTTTGGTCTATGTCGCTGTTTCTCCATTATCTGATATATGATTTAAACTTCCCCCTTTTATTTTTGTAGGTTGATGCCCACAATATTGTTCCCTGCTGGGTGGCATCACCTAAACTTGAGTACTCGGCCAGGACGATCAGGGGAAAAATCACCAATCTTTTACCAGAGTTCCTCACTGACTTTCCTCTGGTAGAGAAACATCCCTACACAGCTACAAGAACCGCCAAAGTAAGTGCTGCCGGAACATGAAGGGTACACTCAGATAGCTGTGGATAAAAGTAAATATGCTGTTATAAGGTGGAAGAGAAGTCAAGAATGTATGTTTTTATGTCACATTCAAGAACTTTTGGCTCAGTTAAGACTAGTCAAAAACAATTTGTCTTTTTCAGAAAATATTCATTGCTTTCGAAATGTTTACTAAGATCAATACATTGGGAAACTAAGCTGTCAGAGAGTTTATTGGTGGGGAGTCAGACTGCTGCAGTAAAACACTTCCTTTCAACCTTCAGCTGTCTCCTCTCCACTGCACATTATTTATTGATGAGTGAATATAAACAGTCAACTTTTTTTTGACTGCACAAAGGTTGAAAATCCTTCCCGGTGTTAGATATTAAAGCTGCAGGGTGTATGCTTTCACCGCAGTGCAGCGATTGATATTCCATTCACTGGTTTGAGCCTCGCGATAATGTGAGGTGAAAGGTTCAGAACTTTCTTTACTGCTTTTGAAGTTTGTAGTTCGCTGTAACACCACAGTGTATACTTGAGCTTACCCCTGCCAGCTGTGACCTCTGCTGAGTTTTTCCTCTTTTCTCCCATCTCCACCCCGCAGCCGATAGACTGGGACAAAACCCTGGCGTCCCTGCAGGTTGATAAAGCAGTAGGAGAGACGGAGTGGGCTAAACCAGGCACCAAAGCAGGGATGGCCATGTTGGAGTCCTTCATTGATGTACGCCTTAAACTGTTCGGCACCCAACGCAACGACCCAAATGCTGCTGCCCTCAGCCAGCTCTCCCCCTGGATTCGCTTCGGTTAGTTTTACCATGAAAAAAAATAGTAACCATGTATTAGTTTTATCAACTTACTCATTTCTCACGTCTTTCTTTTACACTTAAACACCTAAACAACTGTTGTTCCTTATTTGAGCTTTGATGTCTGTTTAAAATCATAGAATCACTGGTCAGCTCACATTTACTTGCCTTTTCTGGAGCCACATTAAGATCTTCAGCCGCAACAGTCAGGGTGTTGGACCAGGTCATAGTACAATAACTGCTGATCTGGATGACAATGTTAACTCAGTTGATAAAAAGCAACACTGACATTCAGTAAACTACAACGTTATTTTTTTGACAATTCTGCTTAGAGCTGGTTCAAGTCAGCTGGGTAGAGCTCAGAGTGTTGCTGCTGATGGTTTAAAATCAAGTCCTTAACTTGTTAATAGAAGGATCGATATTAGTGCCCCTGCCGTTGACTCCATAGATAAATAATGTCATCTTGTATGCCAGCAGCCTCACTGCCAACCAGGATGCCAGCAGGTTACAAAATTTTTTTCTGAACTCCAATAAGACAAAATGTATGCTTCAGATCAGCATTGATGTTACTGCTCCAATCCACAAAGCAACAGAAGTACCTAGGGATTTGGTTTGAGCTTGTTTTTCTTTATAAATCAGAGAAAACATTTTAGAGTCCACCATACTATCTACACTGGATTATAACAGTATCCTTTATGCTCACGCTGCTGCCACTACCTTCAAACAATTGAACACCATTAACCACGGTGCCATTCGATTCAGCACTCAAGATATCTATCGTACTTATCTCTGAGATCCAGAAGGCATCAGCATGGTGTGTCTTCATGCACAAGTCTTTCTAAGTTAATATCCTTAGTTGAGCTCAAAGTGAAGAGCAGTGACACTCGATCACAGAAGAGGTTAGCTTTAAAAGCTCCTTGTGCCGACTCTGAACTTGGGGAAGACACTTGTTTCTACCTGGCTGCTCATTCTGTCCATTTTTAAATGCCTCTTTTCTTCTTCTCTTCTCACTGTCATCAGGCCACCTGTCAGCCCAGCGTGTGGCGCTGCAAGTTCAGCGCAGTGGGAAGAACGCAGGTCAGTCCGTCTCCTCCTTCATCGAGGAGCTGGTGGTGCGCCGGGAGCTGACTGACAACTTCTGCTTCTACAACAAGAAATATGACAGCGTGGAGGGTCAGTTGAAATCTCATTAAATTGCATCCTGCTCACTCTGTTGTTGTAATAGTCCCATAAGTGACAGATGAGTCATCCACTCACAATTTGAATTAATTTGTGTAAATTAATAATTTGTAGAGTGCTTTTGAAATGCCTCAGTTTCTTCTTTGTGTTTTGATTGTCTTTTTTTCTTTTCCTTTCTTTTCTTTTTTTAAATGCTGTCGTATTACGTGCGTGTGGCGCTCAGGTGCATATGAGTGGGCTCAGAAGACCTTGAAAGATCATGCCAAAGATAAGAGGCCGTATCTCTACACACGTGAGCAGCTGGAGAAAGCCAAGACACACGACAAACTGTGGAACGCGGCTCAGGTACAACATTCAGGCCAGGTCAGGTCTCACTGTGTCCTTTTTTATTCATGTTTTTGATGTAAACACATTTAAACACAGTCTGTGTTGTGCTTTGTGTCTTACTGCTTTTATTGCATGTCTCTGTTAGTACCAGATGGTCACTGAGGGGAAGATGCATGGTTTCTTGAGGATGTACTGGGCCAAAAAGATTCTGGAGTGGACTTCTTCACCAGAGGAGGCGCTCTCCATCGCCCTATACCTCAACGACCGCTATGAGCTGGACGGACAGGACCCTAATGGCTTTGTCGGTAAGCACAAAAATTCAATCCTCCCCATTTGAGCAAGTGTTACACTGATTCACTGCACTGTGTTTCTCACATTTTATGCCCCTCTGCTCTGTTTCCCCTCCTGTAGGTTGTATGTGGTCTATTTGTGGCATCCATGACCAGGGCTGGGCGGAGAGACCTGTTTTCGGAAAGATCCGCTACATGAACTACAAAGGCTGCACTCGGAAGTTTGACGTAGCCCGGTTTGAGCGAAAGTACTGTCCCAAGAACCTCTGAAACAAAATATTTTGACGGATGGGAATAAAATGCCTGACAGCTTACACCTCCTACACCTTTACCATAGGGAGCGTTTGTATGGCTTCCCCAGCAGTGGATTTTCTTCTTTTTCTTTGTTTTTAGCCACTTTGTTTTGTCCAAAACATTCAGTGTATTATTGCTTGATCTGTTTTTTTTTTGTTGTTGATTGTTCAGACATGTTGTTCACACATGTTGTTAACACTTGTGTGCTACTTTTATATCACTTTTTTTTTACTTTGGGCTTGTATTGTAAATTTTATTTGACTAAGAAGATGCCTTGTTTGGGGTCACAGTGTTTTAACAGCTGATCCCACTTGCTCAGTGCATTTTACTCCTTTTTCGAAAAAGTCTTCTTTTCATACCAAACTTTAAAAAAAATTTAAAAAAGTCGTAAACCATTTTCTGTCATGGTGTATTTATTCACAGTTCAACCACTCTAATTTGTTTGTAAGAGCTGAAATACAGTTTACGTTGCCTTTAACGGACTTAGATACTTTTTCACTAAAAAACATAGACCCACCCACGATCACTTAGGGTTGATCATTCTGAAATTTAACTCAGAATTAAGTATAGCCACACTTTGAAGTGTTATCTACGAGATACTGTCATAGATCAGTGACTTTCAAAATCACATAATAAAATAAGCACAGAAAAACATCTCTCACCCACACCCTGTCAACAAATCACAAAAATAATTCACACTAGAGAAAACTTTTAAATACATTTTTTTTTCATCTAAAATAAGCATCAAAACCCACAAATATGTACTACACAAGCTTGTATTTGTGGGGGACTGGGTTACAGCACAGTTGCAAATCTGATTTTACTGAGCACTGACGTACTGTAATACGTCAGTAAGCACAGAAACAAAACCACTTTCACCCAGCCTAATTAACTGCACCCTCTGTAGTGGATAAAAAATAGTCCCTTCAGGTAAAAAAAAAAAAAAAAAAAAAAAAAACACTTAACATCGTCTCGTAAAATACAATAAGAAACCTCCTCTATGCTATGGGCTCTTCTGTTGTTTACTAATTGCAGGGAGGAAGAGATATATGTGCTAATTAGCTGAAACCAGTCAGTATATGGTTGGAATTAAAACTCTAGTTTGACATTTTAATGTAATTTACAGATTTAAGGTCCTCAGCACAGTTTCCATCATACTGGTTTTGCATGCTGTTTTAAATTAAGAGTTCTCATTTAGTTGTTGATTAAAAAAAAAGCTTGGATTAAATAACAGCTGCTCTGTGAATCCTATTCAGGACAAAACCTGAGATTTGAAAAGTGTTATTTTCCTACAGGAAATAAAACTGTGCTTCATGAATCCATCACTCAGTATATAGATTGAAAAAACAATCATTACTAACTAATCTTTCCTCCTACAAGAGAAAATGTAACATGAATGGATTTTGTAGTGTTATTTGGTGTAGCCCAATGCTACTGATGTACGTTAATCTTATTCCATGTGCTCCCGTAACCACACCAACAACAGATTTATGCTTACAGTGGAGAGCAGTGTGATCATACCATCTGCCAAGGATGTCCATATTAAGATGTTTGTCCTCTAGTGCAACTGTAAGCAGATAGAGGTGTTTAGTCCAGTCCTAGGCCCACTAGAATACCAATATTTCACTTTCACACCACCCCATGAACACTGATTCATAGAGGTTATTGTAATTTAAAAGCTTTTTGTTGCTTTATGATTTACAGTAGATCATGGCACACAGAAAAGTACTTGAAGTCACAGAATGTAGTCACGGGTCACAGCTCTTTTTACACTGAGGTTTTAAGCTGCTGACATGATCATTGCATTATTTGGTTTCTGATGGAAAAATGTGCAGATGAATCTTCTAGAGTTTCACAGTTCTAAAACTAAATCAAGGTTACACACCTAAAAATAGCTCAGCTGTGTAATTTTGCTACTTGCACGGCTTGTGCAGAGTGGAACTATTCTCAGTAAAAGTGGAGTCTGTCTCTGAACCTTGTGTCATGCTGAGATTATTATTAATTATTTTTATTAATTTTCTGAGGACCACGAATATTCATTGAATAAAGGAAGAAATACTAGACAATTCCCCTGCAGGAAATCGCGAAAGTGGTGTGCTGTGCTGTCCCATTCATTGTCTGTACTGTTACTGTAAAGCAGAAACCAAAATATTTTCATGACCTTTGTAAATGAAAGAATGATAAAAGGGTGGAAGAAGAAGAAGAAGAAGAGAGGGAGCGTAGGATGGATCAAAAAGGGTCCGATTCACAGAGGGGAGAGGAATGATAAAAATGGGCTAGTATGGAAAATTACTGTAGGAAGGGAGGGTAGAGGAAGGACACAGAAAGGATGAATAGATGGGGATGGGGCACAGAGGGGTTAGGAAAGGGAGGAAAAGATGGATAAAAATGAGTAGGAGATCTTAAGAAGAGTTAGGGAGGATAACTGATTGAAGAATGTCAATAGTGTGCGTGTGTCATTTAAATAAAGCTCAATAAAATATGAACAAAATACTTTGGGTTTCTAATTACTTCACATTCAGTTATATCATGAACATACTTATTGCAGTTCAACACAGACTGACCAGAGACCGGAAATGACAGAGCATCAGCTAACAATCAGGAGAGAGCACAATAACAGCTAACACCAACCTCACAGTACAAACTGAAAATAGTAACCTTGGAAACAGCAGAATATCCCATATCATAAGAAACTAAAGTTAAAACAATAATTTGCTGTGGTTTCTTCGTTAAACATACACATAATTCAGATGCCAATACAGATTTGAAATTCATTTATAAAACCACTCACTTGGTAAAAATGCAGCTTTAAGACAGAATCAGCAACAGCCTAAATGAACAATAACTGCAGCACTATGTCATATTAGTATCATATTTTATGTGATATAGATCGACTCAGTTAGACCTTATTTACTATATAATGGAGAAGTTCTAGCTAACTGAATCCTGTTAATGACACCAAATTACTGCCAAAATGTGAGCACTAAATAAAAGACAATGCAAAGAATTAAACACTATAAAGTACAAAATTTTCTTCATCCAAGTGACAAAATTAAATGAGAAAAATACAAGAAAAGGGACAAAGAAATCATTTGACTTCAACCTGTATTTCTTTTTTTTTTCCCAACGTATCATTTCTTTAAAAAAAAAACAAAGATACCAGCATGTGTTCAGTTTCTCCAGGGTGGGGATTCAGCTGTTCAAATTCAAGTATGTCAATAGCACGTAGCTCAGTAGGAGCAAATGAATCATTATTGTTCAACCTTGTAAACTTGACACATCTCACTGCGTTCATCATCACCACTAGATGGAAAATTACGTGCATGGAGACAGTCTAAAAGGACGCAATTGGCTTCTACTGCACTTTACATCTTTTACATACTAATCATATCAACAGGTTGGCAGCTCCATGCCTTGGTCTCAGAGACAGAAAAGTCCAAATGTAAAGTAAGAAATTATTACAAAAAAACAAAAAAAACACAAAACACAAATGATCAAGCACTACAGAGTACAAAGTTTTCTTCATCCAAGTGACAAAGTTATATAAATTCACAATAACAAAAATTTAAGAAAAAGGATAACTATGAAAACAAAAGAATAAAAAAAAATATACAGATAAATATGTAAAGTTAAACAAAAAATAAATAACATGACAAGTATACAGAAAAAGTGCTAAAGGACAGAAAACTGACAACAAGGGAGCAATGTGCAACAGACAATGTAAAAGAGCATGGATAAAGAGAGTGACACCATCACTGGAAGTTCAGCCACAGATTGAGGCCTCAGTTCAGTTATAACCGAACTACAGCAGCTACAGAATGATTTAAGCAGAATTTATGATCTGCCCAAACTTCAACAGGACTTCTCACTCTGTTTCTTCAAACACTGGAACGAGGCCTTAACTGTGTCTTCGGCATGTTTTTAAAACAGTCAAAGGTTTCTCTACCATCTGTAAACATCTTTTCAGGTTTGCCTTCTGAAATGGCTGTCACTC
This sequence comes from Toxotes jaculatrix, assembly GCF_017976425.1. Classification (NCBI taxonomy): domain Eukaryota; kingdom Metazoa; phylum Chordata; class Actinopteri; family Toxotidae; genus Toxotes; species Toxotes jaculatrix. The sequence continues at coordinate 8,851,802 of NC_054407.1, forward strand.
TGCTCATGTTTATAAAGATTAGCAGACAAAGACAAAGCCTGTTATCTTTAAGACTTTCTCTTCAATTCAACCCATGACAATGACTCATTTCAAGTATGTCAATGCACGTATTCCAGTAGGAGCAAATGAATCATTATTGTTCAACCTGGTAAATTTGACACATCTCACTGCGTTCATCATCACCACTAGATGGAAAATGAAGCAAATATACCCAAACTGGGTGCAGCTTTACATTCGTTTGAGCTATGAGTCGTCTCTCTGCCAGGATTTCTTCCCTTACCCTGTCCACCACGCAATTAAAAAAAAAAGAAAAAAAAAAGAAAAAAAGGTACAAACCCACCGACACTTAAACCTGACCCAAATAACCCCATGTCGCTTGATTCTGCAGTGAATCTTGTCCACGATTGACTTTACGTATCGCTTTACAGGGGCGGGAGAAATATCCCCTGCCGGGAGGCCTCCCTCTATGCCGACGCCAAAAAAACGCAAGAATTGCAAAACTTTTCCTCACCACACCTACTTCAACCCAGACAGGTCCTACTCCAGTCTCCCCTTGGAATGAAGGAATAAAACTTGGCAGAGTGAGACGAGCCAGTGTTTGACCTCAAAGTCCAACTAACCCTCACTGTACACTAAAGCTTCTATCAAAATTTGGGTGATGATGATGGACAGCAGTCCAACTATGCTCAGGACAAAGGCTGACCAATCGATCTACATCAGACCTGCCTGTGTATCTCCACCATTTAATGATGGAAAACTTAGCAGTAATTTAACTTAACAATGCTCAAGACACAGGCTGAATACTACTTAAAAAAAAAAAGTCTTACTTTGGAGGATCCCCAATCGATCGACATCAGACCTGCCTGTGTATCTACACCATTTACTGATGGAAAACTTAGCAGTAATTTAACTTAACAATGATTTTACTCAATATCAAAAAATGTGATCACAAATGAATCTGAGATGCCAATACAGATTTTAAATGCATTCATAAAACATCATCCATGGCCTGAATAACAGCTTGAGAAAGCCAACATCACAGATGCAGTTGTGTTTCGTTTGCACTTTCCTGAGACCGTGTCCTCTTGTGGCATCACAAGTGAAGAGCTGGTAAAACTTCAGTTCCAACAGCAGAAATAATAAATGGTCACAGTCTGTGCTTAATCAGCACTTGAGCTTCACTACACAGAAGATCAGTCCATCCACTTCCTAGATGCAGCAGACTCACTTCCTGGTCATGTCCTGTAGTTTGAAGAGCAGCTTGCAGACTTGTGCGATGTGGGCTGCAGCAGTCCTTCAGAGGTGAGTTCCAGAGGTCTAGGCGGTGTCCAGGGCTTGGTGGATCAGGTCAGGTCACAACATTCCCCTTCCAGTCTTCCTTAAGGTTGGACACATGACGAACAGAGAAAAAAAATCATTAGCCATCAGTAAAAAGCAAACAGACTATAGCAAACCTTCAACATGACCTCAGATCTTACCTATGGTTGCCGCTCTCTCACTTCCTCTGACTCTGGTGTCTGCTGCTTTCACAGACTGTTGTGGAACAGTCAAGTGCATCCATCCCTGCAGGGCGGGAAGTCTGCTGGGACTCTTTGAGCTCACCTATCCATCAGTCCATTAACTCAAAACTTCATCACATTCCAATTCTGTATTGCCTGTGGAACTCCTCCTCAGCATGTTCTGCCATGGTCTTGTGATCTTTGCAAACCCTTCCACAGAGGCTCATCAGTAATTAGTAGGTCCAACGTCCTGACGTGCATGGAGACAGTCTAAATGGACGCTATTGTCTTCTACTGCACTTTACACCTTTTACAGACTAATCATATCAACAGGTTGGCAGCTCCATGCCTTGGTCTCAGAGAAAGAAAAGTCCAAATGTAAAGCAAGAAATTATTACAAAAAAAACAAAAAAAAACACAAAACACAAATGATCAAGCACTACAGAGTACAAGGTTTTCTTCATCCAAGTGACAAAGTTATAAATTCACAATAACAAAAATTTAAGAAAAAGGATAACTATGAAAACAAAAGAATAAAAAAAATATACAGATAAATATGTAAAGTTAAACAAAAAATAAATAACATGACAAGTATACAGAAAAGGTGTTAAAGGACAGAAAACTGACAACAAGGGAGCAATGTGTGCAACAGACAATGTAAAAGAGCATGGATAAAGAGAGTGACACCATCACTGGAAGTTCATCCACAGATTGAGTCCTCAGTTCAGTTATAATCGAACTACAGCAGGTATAGAATGATTTAAGCAGAATTTATGATCTGCCCAAACTTCAACAGGACTTCTCACTCTGTTTCTTCAAACACTGGAACGAGGCCTTAACTGTGTCTTCGGCATGTTTTTAAAACAGTTAAAGGTTTCTCTACCATCTGTAAACATCTTTTCAGGTTTGCCTTCTGAAATGGTTGTCACTCTGCTCATGTTTATAAAGATTAGGAGACAAAGACAAAGCTTGTTATCTTTAAGACTTTCTCTTCAATTCAACCCATGACAATGACTCATGTCAAGTATGTCAATGCAGGTATTCCAGTAGGAGCAAATGAATCATTATTGTTCAACCTGGTAAACTTGACACATCTCACTGTGTTCATCATCACCACTAGATGGAAAACGAAGCAAATATACCCAAACTGGGTGCAGCTTTACATTTGTCTGAGCTATCTGAGTCGTCTCTCTGCCAGGATTTCTTCCCTTACCCTGTCCACCACGCATTTAAAAAACAAACAAACAAACAAACAAACAAACAAACAAACAACAACCCACCAACACTTAAACCTGACCCAAATAACCCCATGTCGCTTGATTCTGCAGTGAATCTTGTCCACGATTGACCGTACGTAGCGCTTTACAGGGGTGGGAAAAATTCCCCTGCCGGGAGGCCTCCCTCTATGCCGACGCCAAAAAAAACGTAAGAATCGCAAAACTTTTCTCTCACCACACCTACTTCAACCCAGAAGGTCCTAAACCAGTCTCCCCTTGGAACGAAACTTGGCAGAGTGAGACGAGCCAGTGTTTGACCTCAAAGTCCAACTCACTGTACACTAAAGCTTCTATCAAAATTTGGGTGATGATGATGGACAGCAGTCCAACTATGCTCAGGACACAGGCTGACCAATCGATCTACATCAGACCTGCCTGTGTATCTCTACCATTTAATGATGGGAAACTTAGCAACTTACTGACCTAACAATGATTTTACTCAATAACAAAAAATGTGATCAAAAATGTATCTGAGATGCCAATACAGATTTTAAATGCATCCATAAAACATCATCCATGGGCTGAATAACTGCTTCAGAAAGCCAACATCACAGATTCAGTTGTGTTTCGTTTGCACTTTCCTGAGACCGTGTCCTCTTGTGGCATCACAAGTGAAAAGCTGGTAAAACTTCAGTTCCAACAGCAGAAATAATAAATGGTCACAGTCTGTGCTTAATCAGCACTTGAGCTTCACTACGCAGGAGATCAGTCCATCCACTTCCTAGATGCAGCAGACTCACTTCCTGGTCGTGTCCTGTAGTTTGAAGAGCAGCTTGCAGACTTGTGCGATGTGGGCTGCAGCAGTCCTTCAGAGGTGAGTTCCAGAGGTCTAGGCGGTGTCCAGGGCTTGGTGGATCAGGTCAGGTCACAACATTCCCCTTCCAGTCTTCCTTAAGGTTGGACACATGACTTGAACAGAGGAAAAAAAAATCATTAGCCATCAGTAAAAAGCAAACAGACTATAGCAAACCTTCAACATGACCTCAGATCTTACCTATGGTTGCTGCTCTCTCACTTTCTCTGACTCTGGTGTCTGCTGCTTTCACAGACTGTTGTGGAACAGTCCAGTGCATCCATCCCTGCAGGGCGGAAAGTCTGCTGGGACTCTTCAAGCTCATCTATTCATCAGTCCATTAACTCAAAACTTCATCACATTCCAGTTCTGTATTGCCTGTGGAACTCCTCAGCATGTTCTGCCGTGGTCTTGTGATCTTTGCAAACCATTCCACAGAGGCTCAGCAGTAATTAGTAGGTCCAACGTCCTGACGTGCATGGAGACAGTCTAAATGGATGCTATTGTCTTCTACTGCACTTTACACCTTTTACAGACTAATCATATGAACAGGTTGGCAGCTCCATGCCAACAAAAAATAAATAATATGACAAGTATACAGAAAAGGTGTTAAAGGACAGAAAACTGACAACAAGGGAGCAATGTGTGCAACAGACAATGTAAAAGAGCATGGATAAAGAGAGTGACACCATCACTGGAAGTTCAGCCACAGATTGAGGCCTCAGTTCAGTTATAACCGAACTACAGCAGCTACAGAATGATTTAAGCAGAATTTATGATCTGTCCAAACTTCAACAGGACTTCTCACTCTGTTTCTTCAAACACTGGAACGAGGCCTTAACTGTGTCTTCGGCATGTTTTTAAAACAGTCAAAGGTTTCTCTACCATCTGTAAACATCTTTTCAGGTTTGCCTTCTGAAATGGCTGTCACTCTGCTCACGTTTATAAAGATTAGCAGACAAAGACAAGACAAAGACAAAGCTTGTTATCTTTAAGACTTTCTCTTCAATTCAACCCATGACAATGACTCATGTCAAGTATGTCAATGCAGGTATTCCAGTAGGAGCAAATGAATCATTATTGTTCAACCTGGTAAACTTGACACATCTCACTGTGTTCATCATCACCACTAGATGGAAAATGAAGCAAATATACCCAAACTGGGTGCAGATTTACATTCGTCTGAGCTATCTGAGTCGTCTCTCTGCCAGGATTTCTTCCCTTACCCTGTCCACCACGCAATTAAAAAAAAAAACAAACAAAACAAACAACAACCCACCGACACTTAAACCTGACCCAAATAACCCCATGTCGCTTGATTCTGCAGTGAATCTTGTCCACGATTGACCGTACGTAGCGCTTTACAGGGGCGGGAAAAATTCCCCTGCCGGGAGGCCTCCCTCTATGCCGACGCCAAAAAAAACGTAAGAATCGCAAAACTTTTCCTCACCACACCTACTTCAACCCAGACAGGTCCTAAACCAGTCTCCCTTTGGAACGAAACTTGGCAGAGTGAGACGAGCCAGTGTTTGACCTCAAAGTCCAACTCACTTTGGGTGATGATGATGGACAGCAGTCCAACTATGCTCAGGACACAGGCTGACCAATTGATCTACATCAGACCTGCCTGTGTATCTCCACCATTTAATGATGGGAAACTTAGCAACTTACTGACCTAACAATGATTTTACTCAATATCAAAAAATGGGATCACAAATGTATCTCAGATGCCAATACAGATCTTGAATGCATTCATAAAACATCATCCATGGGCTGAATAACTGCTTCAGAAAGCCAACATCACAGATTCATTGGTGTTTTGTTTGCATTTTCCTGAGACTGTGTCCTCTTGTGGCATCACAAGTGAAGAGCTGGTAAAACCTCGGTTCCAACAGCAGAAATAATGGTCACAGTCTGTGCTTAATCTGCACTTGAGCTTCACTACGCAGAAGATCAGTCCATCCACTTCCTAGATGCAGCAGACTCACTTCCTGGTCATATCCTGTAGTTTGAAGAGCAGCTTGCAGACTTGTGCGACGTGGGCTGCAACAGTCCTTCAGAGGTGAGATCTAGAGATCTAGGCGGCGTCCAGGGCTTGGTGGATCAGGTCAGGTCACAACATTCCCCTTCCAGTCTTCCTTAAAGTTGGACACATGACTTGAACAGAGAAAAAAAATCATTAGCCATCAGTAAAAAGCAAACAGACTAAATCAAACCTTCAACATGACCTCAGATCTTACCTTTGGTTGCCGCTCTCTCAATTCCTCTGACTCTGGTGTCTGCTGCTTTCACAGACTGTTGTGGAACAGTCCAATGCATCCATCCCTGCAGGGTGAAAAGTCAGCTGGGACTCTTCGAGCTCATCTATCAGTCCATTAGCTCAAAACTTCATCACATTCCAGTTCTGTAGTGCCTGTGGAACTCCTCCTCAGCATGTTCTGCTGTGGTCTTGTGATCTCTCCAAACCCTTCCACAGAGGCTCAGCAGTAATTAGCAGGTCCAATGTCCTGACGTACATCGAGACAGTCTGAGAAGACACATTGTCTTCCACTGCACGTTACACCTTTTACAAACTAATCACATCAACAGGTTGACAGCTCCATGCCTTGGTCTCAGAGACAGAAAAGTCCAAATGTAAAGCAAGAAAAAAAAAAAAAAAAAAAAAAAAAAAAAAAACCAAAACAAAACAAAACAAAACAAAAAAAAAAAAAAAACAAAACAAAAAAAAAACACTAAACAAAAATTATCAGGCACTACAGAGTACAAGGTTTTCTTCATCCAAGTAACAAAGTTAAATGAATTCACAATAACAAAAAAATTAAGAAAAAGGATAACTATGAAAACAAAAGAATAAAAAAAACAAAACATACACATAAATATGTAAAGTTAAACGAAAATAACATGACAAGTGTATGAAAAGGTGCTACAGCACAACAACTGACAAAAAGGCAGCAATGTGTGCAACAGACAATGTAAAAGTGAACAGCATGGATAAAGAGAGTGACACCATCACTGGAGGTTCAGCCACATATTAAGGTCACAGTTCAGTTATAATCAAACTACAGAAGCTGCAGAATTTATGGTCTGTCCAAACTTCAACAGGTCTTCCTCAGTTTCTTCAAACACTGGAACGAGGCCTTAACTGTGTCTTCCCCTCTAGTGTTTTTGGCATGTTTTAAAAACATAGTGAAGGGTTTCTCTACCATCTGTAAACATCTTTTCAGGTGTGCCTTCTGAAATGGCTGTCACTTTGCTAAGATTTGTTTATAAAGATTAGCAGTTGTACTTTAAGTCAAAGCCTTTTATCCTTTAAACCTTTTCATCAATTCAGCCCTTGACATTGTCTCATTTCACATATTTCAATAGCACGTAGCTCAGTAGGAACAAAAAATCATTATTGTTCAACCTGGTGAACTTGACTCATGTATTAGGTTTTCACAGTGGTCACTGCGTTCATCATCACCACTAGATGGAAAATGAAGCAAATATACCCAAACTGGGTGCATTTTTACAGTAGTCCGAGCTATTGGAGTCATCTCTCTGCCAGGATTCTTTCCCTTACCCCATCCATCACGCAATTAAAAAAAAAAAGAACGAACCCACCAACACTCAAACCTGACCCAAATAACCCCACATCTCTTGATACTGCAGTGAATCTTGTCCACGATTGACCGTACGTAGCGATTTACAGGGGTGGGAAAAATTCCCCTGCCGGGAGGCCTCCCTATGTGCCGACGCCAAAAAAAACGTAAGAATCGCAAAACTTTTCCTCACTACACCTATGTCAACCCTGAAAGGTCCTACTCCAGTCTCCCCTTGGAACGAAACTTGGCAGAGTGAGACGAGCCAGTGTTTGACCTCAAAGTCCAACTCACCCTCACTGTACACTAAAGCTTCTATCAAAATTTGGGTGATGATGATGGACAGCAGTCCAACTATGCTCAGGACACAGGCTGACCAATCGATCTACATCAGACCTGCCTGTGTATCTCCCCCATTTAATGATGGGAAACTTAGCAACTTACTGACCTAACAATGATTTTACTCAATATCAAACAATGTGATCACAAATGTATCTCAGATGCCAATACAGTTCTTAAATGCATTCATAAAACATCATCCATGGGCTGAATAACTGCTTGAGAAAGCCAACATCACAGATTCAGTTGTGCTTTGTTTGCACTTTCCTGAGACCGTGTCCTCTTGTGGCATCACAAGTGAAGAGCTGGTAAAACTTCGGTTCCAACAACAGAAATAATAAATGGTCACAGGCTGAAGATCAGTCCATCCACTTCCTAGATGCAGCAGACAGAGCAGCTTGCAGACTTGTGCAATGTGGGCTGCAGCAGTCCTTCAGAGGTGAGGTCCAGGGGTCTAGGCGGTGTCCAGGGCTTGGTGGATCAGGTCAGGTCACAACATTCCCCTTCCAGTCTTCCTTAAGGTTGAACACATGACTTGAACAGAGAAAAAAAATCATTAACCATCAGTAAAAAGCAAACAGACTATAGCAAACCTTCAACATGACCTCAGATCTTACCTTTGGTTGCTGCTCTCTCACTTCCTCTGACTCTGGTGTCTGCTGCTTTCACAGTCCAGTGCATCCATCCCTGCAGGGCTGAAAGTCTGCTGGGACTCTTTGAGCTCATCTATCCATCAGTCCATTAATTCAAAACTTCATCACATTCCAGTTCTGTATTGCCTGTGGAACTCCTCCTCAGCATGTTCTGCCGTGGTCTTGTGATCTTTGCAAACCATTCCACAGAGGCTCAGCAGTAATTAGTAGGTCCAATGTCCTGACGTGCATGGAGATAGTCTGAGAGGACGCTATTGTCTTCTACTTTACACTTTACACTTTACACCTTTTACAGACTAATCAGATCAACAGGTTGACAGCTCCATGCCTTGGTCTCAGAGACAGAAAAGTCCAAATGTAAAGTAAGAAATTATTACAAAAAACAAAACGAAAAATAAAAACACAAAATACAAATGATCAAGCACTACAGAGTACAAGGTTTTCTTCATCCAAGTGACAAAGTTATATAGTTCACAATAACAAAAAATTAAGAAAAAGGATAACTATGAAAACAAAAGAATACAAAAAAAAATACAGATAAATATGTAAAGTTAAACAAAAAATAAATAATATGACAAGTATATGGGAAAGGTGCTAAAGGACAGAAAACTGACAACAAGGGAGCAATGTGTGCAACAGATCATGTAAAAGTAAAGAGCATGGATAAAGAGAGTGACACCATCACTGGAAGTTCAGCCACAGATTGAGGCCTCAGTTCAGTTATAATCGAACTACAGCAGCTACAGAATGATTTAAGCAGAATTTATGGTCTGTCAAAACTTCAACAGGTCTTCTCACTCTGTTTCTTCAAGCGTCTCCATGCTGAATAACAGCTTGAGAAAGCCAACATCACAAATCCAGCTGTGTTTCGCTTGAACTTTCCTTTTGTGGCATCACATTTAAAGAGCTGGTAAAACTTCAGTTCCAACAATAGAAATAATAAATGGTCACAGTCTGTGCTTAATCAGCACTTGAGCTTCACTACACAGAAGATCAGTCCATCCACTTCCTAGATGCAGCAGACTCACTTCCTGGTCATATCCTGTAGTTTGAAGAGCAGCTTGCAGACTTGTGGGTTGCAACAGTCCTTCAGAGGTGAGATCCAGAGATCTAGGCAGTGTCCAGGGCTTGGTGGATCAGGTCAGGTCACAACATTCCCCTTCCAGTCTTCCTTAAGGTTGGACCATGACTTGAACAGAGAAAAAAAAATAATTAGCCATCAGTAAAAAGCAAACAGACTATAGCAAACCTTCAACATGACCTCAGGTCTTACCTTTGGTTGCCGCTCTCTCACTTCCTCTGACTCTGGTGTCTGCTGCTTTCACAGTCCAGTGCATCCATCCCTGCAGGGTGGAAAGTCTGCTGGGACTCTTCAAGCTCATCTATCCATCAGTCCATAAGCTCAAAACTTCATCACATTCCAGTTCTATATTGCCTGTGGAACTCCTCCTCAGAATTTTCTGCCGTGGTTTTGTGATCTTTACAAACCCTTCCACAGAGGCTCAGCAGTAATTGCAAAGTCCAAAGACAGAAAAGTCCAAATGTAAAATAAGAAAATTAAAAAAAAAACACAAAATCAAATGATCAAGCACTACAGAGAACAAAGTTTTCTTCATGCAAGCAATAAAGTTACACAAAGTTCACAAAGAAATTTAAGAAAAAAGATGAAAAACTATGAAAACAAAATAAAAAGAAAACCCATACACATAAATATGTAAAGTCAAACAAAATAAATAGCATAAAGAGTATATAGAAAAGGTTCTAAAGGACAAAGAACAGACAATGTAAAAGTAAACAGCATGGTTAAAGAGAGTGACACCATTACTAGAGGTTCAGCCACAAAATAAAGCTTCAGTTCAGTCATAATCGAACTATAGCAGCTATACAATAATTTAAGCAGAATTGGCCAAACAAGAATTGAAGCAGAACTTCAACAGGTCTTCCTCACTCTGTTTCTTCAAACACTGGAACGAGGACTTAACTGTGTCTTCCCCTCTAGTGCTTTTGACAAGGTTTCTAAAAGATAGTGAAAGGTTTCTCTACCATCTGTAAACATCTTTTCAGGTTTGCCTTCTGAAATGGCTGTCACTCTGTTCAGGTTTATAAAGATTAGCAGTTGTACTTTAAGACAAAGCCTGTTATCCTTTAAACCTTCCCTCAGTTCAGCCCTTGACATTGTCTCATTTCAAGTATGTCAATAGCACGTAGCTCAGTAGGAACAAAAAATCATTATTGTTCAACCTGGTGAACTTGACACATGTATTAGGTTTTCACAGTGGTCACTGTGTTCATCATCACCACTAGATGAGAAATGAAGCAAATATACCCAAACTGGGTGCATTTTTTACAGTGGTCTGAGCTATCGGAGTCGTCTCTCTGCCAGGATTCCTTCCCTTACCCCATCCATCACGCAATTAAAAAATAAATAAATAAATAAATAACGAACCCACCGACACTTAAACTTGACCCAAATAACCCCACGTTGCTTGATTCTGCTGTGAATCTTGTCCACGATTGACCGTACGTAGCGATTTACAGGGGTGGGAAAAATTCCCCTGCCGGGAGGCCTCCCTATGTGCCGACACGAAAAAAAAACGTAAGAATCGCAAAACTTTTCCTCACTACACCTACGTCAACCCAGAAAGGTCCTACTCCAGTCTCCCCATGGAACGAAACTTGGCAGAGTGAGACGAGCCAGTGTTTGACCTCAAAGTCCAACTCACACTTGTACATTAAAGCTTCTATCAAAATTTGGGTGAAGATGGACAGCAGTGCAACTATGCTCAGGACACAGGCTGAATACTACTTTTAAAAAAAAGTCTTACTTTGGAGGATCCCCAATCGATCGACATCAGACCTGCCTGTGTATCTACACCATCTACTGATGGAAAACTTAGCAGTAATTTAACTTAACAATAATTTTACTCAATATCAAACACCATCAGAGCCTAAGAGACGGCCAGCGCACCAACATGGCGGCTGTAGATGCCTTCTTGCTCACACTCTACCTTTTACCTCAACAGTAATCACTTCTATATACAGTAGACCTATGACACATATGTTTTTGTGTTACTCAAGTTGTGATGACACATTTTTGTGTTACTTAACTTGTGAGGACACAATGAAACATAATGCCTTAGCTCCTTACCCTAACCTAACCCAACCCAGTGCTTCTCAAATAGGAGAGAGATAATGAGACAAACAAAAGTCAACAAAAAAACAAAAAAAATTGAGAAGCACAGCCCTAACTTGACCTTAACTATCCAAACTGAAAGTAGAAAGGAGGGGTTGACTTATGAAAATGTCTGTTTTTTTTTTTTTGTTTTTTTTTTTGTTTTTTTTAAATAAACAGCTGTCTGTGTTATTTGACCTTCCACACTTGTGACTATGGTCACAAGTTCAAGTTAATTTGTCTTATTTGAAGCATTTTGTCTTGTGACATAACTGCTTATATAAATCACTGTATATTTTGCCAATCATCTGTCTGCTTTTGAAATTTGGTGTTTAGGTTGATCTCATCTGCCAATAAAGGTAATGGGGGCCAAAATCGACCACATTAGACAGAGAGACGGACCCTAAACAGCCCCAATGCGGGGCCCTCAGATCAACCCCTAGCAGGCTGATTAGAGGGAGGGAGGGAGGGAGAGGGAGACAGAGGTGTGAGTGTGAGTCTGTGTGTGAGAGAGAGAGAAGGACAGAGACTGGCACAGCAGCCGAGACAAGGTAAAATGATGGCCCGGTGGCCAAACAAACACTAGATACCTCATACCTCTTGAAGACTGGACAGACACGATGGATGGACTGATGGACAGCAGCCAGGTTGGAAGGATGGACAGGAACAAATTCTCTAGGAGGAAAAGTTATGGCACGGCGGCCAGACATCCCGGCATCAAAGAAACGAAACTTATACCTTGTATAGCCTCTTCTTCCCACGTAGTCAAAATCGACGAGCAAACAATAATCAAACAAACAATAATCAAACAAACAAACCGCCCGACCAACAGACCGATAGAGAGACAACCGATGGCAGCCACACTGGATGGACAGGAACAAATTCTCTAGGAGGAAAAGTTATGGCACAGCGGCCAGACATCCCAGCATCAAAGGAACGAAACTTATACCTCGTATAGCCTCTTCATCCCACGTAGTCAAAATCGACGCTACAATGCTGAAAGGGTTGGGGTTAGGGTTAGAGTGCAAGAGTATGTGCGAGTGAGAGTGACAGACAGGCAAACGGTCGGGCGGACAAATAATTATGGCATGGTGTGTGAGAGAAAGAAAAAAAGGGTGAGACAGATTGGCACAGTGGCCTTGTGTGTGTGTTTGTGTGTGTGTTTGTGTGAGTGTGTGTGTGTGTGTGTGTGTAAGCGTGCGTGTAAGCGTGCGTGTGTGTGTGCAAAAGAGAGGCACACACACACACACACCCCAGGAGCAGAATAAAAACTTCACTTACAATTAGTTGATTTATTGTCATGCTGATCTGTTTGTGGACCTGAAAGAAGAAGAAAAAGAAGAACCAGCTCAGTCTGAGTCTGCAGGTCAGAGCCAGTTCACCTGTGAAGACACGGAGTGGACTGATCCTGTCCAACACTCGCACTCTGTGGACATCAGTTGACTGGATATAAATCCATCTGTGTGAAGCTTTATACACACACACACTTCACACTGATCAGGGAATAATCATTTCTCCTGCTGTGATCGAGCTTATGGAACATTCCTGTCACAGTTATTGATCATATTGGAGACTGTGATGTGTGAGTGAGGATGACTGTGGTGAAGCTGAAAGATGAAGATTTTCAGACTAACTGCAGGTGGTTTAGAGATCAGCAGCATGTTCTCTTCACTGAGCAGCGTTTCTCAATCTTTAAATATTATTTACTGATTAAATTCTGCTCAACGAGAAAAACGGAAAATCAACACTGATCAAACTGATGACGGTATTTTACCGTCCGAGCTTCACTCAGGTTCACCTTCACCCAGGCCGCTGCTGCACCTGTGAGCCAAAGCAGCCACATTCCATGTGCACTGACCTGCAGTTCTGGACTCTAATATAACTAATAAATGTATATGTGGGCAAAAACTCTGAGGACTTGCAGGCCTGTCTCCACATACCCCTGATAACCGGAGCATGTGGGAGGTGAACTGAGGATTTACTAACGTGAACTGATGAGGCCGCTGAGGCCAAATTATCTCTGTGCGGCTGCGCTGTCCCGCGTCATATTCAGCCTTTATCTTTACCACATGAACCACATCAAGGTCCAAAATTTAAATACGTCAAACCACCAAGACTTAAGAAATGTTTCCTACAGAACCAGGTGAGCTCCACCTTAAAACATAACCCCAGGTGGCACCAGGGCAACATGGCACCGTAAACTGTGACTGTGTTTTCGGAACCCTGTCGTTGGCGCGCTCGTGGATTGAAATGTTGTGTGTACTCACTTTTCGTAGAAAGTCCAGAAAGCCGTTTCCAAACCGTCTGTCCAAGGCGAGCGGTGAGCGGAGACGCGCACTGAGGCTGTGTGCGCGAGCGTGTGCGCGGGCGTGAGCAGAAAGTGGCGTCTGTGGCTCACACTGTGGAAAGGCCTCTGTTGCAGCATCTGAAGTACAGAGATTAACAGGCTGATACACCTGGGCTGATACACCTGGTCTGATACACCTGGTCTGTTTCCCTCAGTGTGCTCACACTGTCTCCATACTCACTCATAAACTCGATGAAAGTCTGTGTTCCGCGCACACGCGCTCTCCTCTCCTCCAAACCGGCGCGGTAATGGCGGACTCGCTGATGGCGGACTCCTCCAAACCGCCAAACCGGCGCGGTAATGGCGGACTCCTCCAAACCGCCAAACCGGCGCGGTACTGGCGGACTCGCTGATGGCGAACTCCTCCAAACCGCCAAACCGGCGCGGTAATGGCGGACTCGGTGATGGCGGACTCCTCCAAACCGCCAAACCGGCGCGGTAATGGCGGACTCGGTGATGGCGGACTCCGGCGCGGTAATGGCGGAGTCGGTGCAGCGCATGGTGGTCACAGTGGGACCGTGGTTTAGCTGAACAACGAGTTGAAACCAGCTCCAGCACACGGCTCTGCGTCCGGTTTTATAAGGTTACACTCAAAGCACTGGGTCTCCACCTGATGAACAATAGTATCTCACAGATTTGAATAAACTCAAAACCAGCGTCTCCAGCGTGTCCGCCTGTTCCTAGGGTCCTGGCGGCTTTCACCTGCCCCTTTTAAGTCCCGCCTCTCTAACAACCAGGTGGGTCGTCATCTCTGATTGGCTAATGATTGGCCAGTGATAATTGGGCCAAACCATAATATCACAGGTCATGTATTACGAAACAAAACATAGAAACAAATAGGAGTGTGCCATACTGCAAAATTTGGTATGATCCCATACCAAGTAAATACAGGGCCGGTACTGCCCATAGCAAATTTTCGGAGCACCTCACAGCTGCTCCAAAGGGCTCATTATCGGCCGATTCGGGCCTGTCAAACTATTGCTATTTATTCAAAAACCAAACATGATATTGCCAAACAAATTTCACGGTCAAAGCCACAAGACCTTAAGGAAACAGTGATGGTTTTTTTTTTTTGTTTGTTTGTTTTTGTTTTGTTTTGTTTTGTTTTGGTTTGGTTTTTTTTTTTGGTCCTAGTGTCAAAATGTGGATAATACGATAATACGAGTTTAAAAAAGAGTATTTTCTGCTTTTCTCCAAAAATCCTCTTCTCGATTTACATTGGAGTCAATGGAGCAGTTGAGAGCGACTCATGTCGGTAAAAGGCAGATTATTCAAAAAACGTAAATCCTACCAATAAATTAAACACATTGTGAGAGAGAAGTGTGGCTACAAAGTTGGAAAATATCACTGTTGTAGAGTAAAATTTGTGGCTGTAGTCGTGTGAAGAAAAAATTTCGGAGACTTTTTAAAAGCCCCTACACTCTAAGCTCCCACTCTAGGCTTGAACATTAAGCAATACACACCCATTGTAAACTCTGACTTTTTTTTTGTGCGAGTTACAAAGCGAAATTCTAGGTGTAAGAAAAACAAGAATAACAATAGTGTGCGGTGCTACAACCCGCACCACTAACAGTCTTGAATAAAGAGGTGGAGCAACCAACAGAGTGGTATTGACGTCTACATGCGTTGAGTGGCTCAACATGAAAAGATGAGATGTCAGACAATATGAACTTTTACTTTCTCCTGCTCTCCTGCGGAGTTTCTCCCCTCTTGACTTTGCAGCCAAGTGTCTGAGTCATTCAAGTACAAGAGCATCAGACTTATAAGGAGAATGCAATCACAGCAGAACACCAGTGTCCTGGGATTTACCTGTCTTTTGTGAAATAGCATGAGTATAAATTGAGTGGAGAGCTAATCTCACCCACTAAGACTGGTATAACAAGGAAAAAATGGAAACAGCGAAGCTGTGCCAGAGTTTAATCAATATGCTGTTGATATTCCTTTTCCCTTTTATCTACCGATGTTTAAAGTTTGCAAATTACTTTTTGCTTACACTGACATCTGGTTCAGTGTAAGTATATTTTTCTACATTCCAGCAGGTTCCCAGCTGAATAATGTTTTGGCACAACCATGACACTCCAAGAGTGATTGGTACAAGCAATTTTCAGGAGGGTGGGGAAGGAAATGCTTCAAAATGTAAAAAATTAATTCCTCACAGGCCCACATCTGCCCTGGCATTAGTATTCAGGCTACAGTTATTTTCCATCCATTCATTCTTTACACCCGCTCATCTTGTTCAGGGTCACAGGAGAAGGAGGAGGTAATACCATGCCCTGGGGCAATGCATGATGCACCCTTTGTTAAGTTTTTTAATTAATGTAACCAGTGTGTCTTTGAACTGTGGGATGACACCCACACACACAGAATGTAAGGTAGGTTTGAATAGTGCTAAACACTGATTCATTGTCCAATGAAAATATAGCCATTTGCTTTCTGAGGTGTTTGCACAAGATCTGAAAAAAAAGACCCACGGCGCATTTTCTGAATTTAAGTACAGACTCCCTATTGCTGCTGGAACTGAAGTCTAAACCAATGGTGCTGGTGTGCAGGACTGCAGATGGAACGGCAGCCCAGCACCGGTGCTCTGCCCTCTGCTTTAACACATCGGGTCAAAGATGTAGTCTCATGTCTTCATTGGCTTTTTCTCAACTGCCGTTCTTGTTAGAATGATCTTCGATCTCCAGTCACACCATCAGGGTCGGTTCCCATCCTCACAATAGGCTTAAACTCATCTCATTATGAGACATCTCACACAATCCTTTCTGCAGTGAACCATATTTCCTCCTCCAGATCCTCCTTGTCTCCGATATGCTTTCGTGCTTCTACATCACCTCCTGTCCTAGCACTTGTCTTAAATTATCTTTTCGTTGTCATAAGAATATTGCAGAGTGATGCGGCCCTTAGGTTGCCAGACATCATCATCGGCTGCTTTAATAGAGATGATCTGAAAGTTTACAGTGGACTCTGTCAATTAAGTTTCTAAATTAAAAATTGTGACTCTTCTCTTTTCATTATGTGGTGTGTCAAAACATGTCAGGATGATGCATGTAAATTACTTACACAGATCTACATGCAGGTTGAGTTTGAACTTATGAAAACAAGTGATGTGAGGCCAAAAATTTTGCAATGCCTGCCTCCTACAGCTCCAACTGAGAATCAGATTGACAATTTATTGTTTCTAATTCTGGCATTTTATGGTTTTCAACCTGTCGAAATTTCCAGATCTGCGCTTATTTCTCTGGGTGAAAGTCAAAATGAAACATGTCATATTTCTCATTTGGGTTGATTTGTACTTTAATTTCATAGCTCCCATATTCTGTCCACATCATTCATTAAAGTTAAATGATACTGTCTGCCTCATATTGTTATATCAAGGAGCCACGGGTGGTGATTATAACCACGCTTTTGAAATAGCATTACTTGGGTGATCCAACCTTTTAAATGAGTCTGTTTGCAGAGGCAGTGGGTACAAACCAGCTTATACTGTGATGGTGATGGAGGTTGTGGGTATATTAGACAGTCATTAGTGCTGGTGTGGCACATTGATAACACTGTACCATTGCAAAGTGACTTGTCAGTATCTACCATTTAACTAATTTCTTTTCTTGCATCCTCCTCCTCATTCTTCTCCTTAATTTTTTTCCATGTTATTGACCCAGTGGCGTCATCTTTCGCTTTAGCCTCTCCCCCTCATGATCATCATCTCCATGTGTACAAATTACTTTTTCCCCTTCACGGCACGACACCCAAAGTTGAGATGAGACAGCCCAGGGGGAAGGCTCTGGTGGCCCTTGGCACATCTCGTTAATCAAAAATAACTTGTACTGTTTCGGGCAGCATGTGTTTACACAGAAGACATTTCTGTCCTGGAGCTGGTAGCTCTGTAGGAACCTGAATATGAAAGCAAGTGCAGAGACTCATTATACTCGTTTCTTTCTGAGTTAAACCAGAACAATAAATCTGCCACTAGTACTGATGTTCAAAAGCAGGTCATGGAATAATATATATATATATATATATATATATATATATATATATATATATATATATATATATATATATATATATATATATATATATATATTTCAAGGGTACACGCTGAGAAAAACATACATGCTTTCATTAAATAGCTGAATACTATACTACATCAGACCCTGTGCATTAATAAAAGAGTTGATGAATATTCACATGTCCTATATACAGGTGATGCATAAAGTTAACGCTGTTAAGTGATACATGAAACAGCAATAACACTTACATGTTTTCAGATTAGAAAGCAATGAACAAATGTGATCCTTTAAACCTGGCAATAAACACTTCTAAAATTAAGTATATTTTATTAATTAACCTTTAAATAACATAACTAATATTGTAGAATTACTAATATTGTACATCACGTAAGTAAGTGCACAATACAGTTATAAAAGAAATATGTGTGGGAACATGGGAATTGGTCTATTAAACTATTACACCTCAAGTAGTTTCTGAATATAATTTAAATACTTGTAAGACACCTGACTAATCACCTTCATCACTGCTTATAAATAGCATAGTCAAACCATGTGACCACGTTATGATTATTCCCCCTTTTCCCCTAATTAACTTTCACTTCCACCTCTGATTCATTCCACGACAAATGTTTCTTGCTTTTAAACAGGAACTGTTGTGCATTCATTCTTTTTTCTGACAGCGGGTTGATGTTGGCACTGTACAGTGTTAAATAGGCAAGCCTGGAAATGTTATTATTCACATTATACAATAAATACAATACATTACATACACAAATAGAAAAGCTTTACTTTTGAGAGAGTTGATGGGTTACATTTCCAATGCAATAAAATGCTGTTGTGTCATTTATATGATAATTTCATTTCTCATCTGAGCAGTGACTTTGTCATCTTTTCCCTTCGTCTAGGATGTTGTCTTACTGGTCCTCTCTCTAAATGGGATTTGAGTCACTGTAGGTATTACAGTCAGACAGTGTGCAGCATGCAAGCATGCTTAGTTTTTCTTAAGTGTGTCTCTTCAGGCTTGTCACGTAGCCTTTGGTCACACAATTCTGCCTATCCCTCGCAACGTCTGTTCATCCCCTACCACTTAGAGCATATCGTTGCATTTGGTGTCAAGACCTTCCCATTTGATTGTGTTGTGTTTGGCCACCACAAGCCTGCAGAACAACTTAAATGCTCTATGTCATAGATTTATTCTAAATGTCTGAGTACTCTTGGAGGGATGAACAACATTCTTCCAAAAGACATTCCCTAATTTGGTGTGTTGATGATGGTGGTGTTTGGTCCAACATCTCTCACTGGTGTTCAGTTTGGATTAGATCTGGCATCTGTGTAGGCCATGGTGCATCAAACCATTCGGTGACCCCTCATGTCCTGTTTTGTTTCATTCCTGCTCTCAGTTCTTTTCTTTGAATTATCAGAAGACCCTAAGTCCATTTCATACTGCTGGGAGTTTTCTCACTCAAGGTGCTGCGTTGGGTCATCTGTAAGCTGGAGCGCATCGGCCAGCTGTTAGAATAACACATCACGTGACCGAACATTTCTCTGAACCTGGTGGACATGAGGTTGTAGAGGATGGGGTTGATGGCGGAGCTCAGGTAGAAGCAAACGCCGGAGACAACGTGGACGTGCTCAAAGATCATGAGGTGCTGCTCGGACGAGGTGTCGATGTAGCTCCACATCAAGCGGTCCACGTGGAAGGGAGCCCAGCAGAGACCGAACACAACCACCAGCACACCTGGAACAGATGGACAAATTACATGAGCCATAGCCAACCGGACAGACAGACTGGTAACAGGAAAACAGAAACACATAAGCAATCGTGACGTCAGTTCAATCACCAGGATGTCACAGACAACAGGACAAAGCTAAAAAACAACAAATACATTTGGGAGTAATGGGTGCTAACACTCTTATGAACACACACATACTCAGTGAATTCAATTCTGTTTTCTGCTGCTTTGCAACTTGGTAAAAGCATAACTGAAGTGACACCTACACAGCATTTTGGTGACCTGCACGTTGCGTTTGCTCAGCTTTTGCTCATGGGACCTTGAGAGACTTTCCGGTCCAAAGCTGCACCTGGTGTCCACCATGGTCATTATCCCCTCCCTGTGGAGCCGCAAGCCAATGAGGAGGTAGAGAACACTAATTATCAGCATGGGGAGCAGAAAGAAGACCACCGTGGAAATCAGGATGATCAGGTTGTACATCCAGGTCGGCTTGACCACATCTGAGAATGGAGATGTAAAAATGTGGGATAACACAGATTTGTCAGGCTGGTTATGATGCCAGGTGTGTAACCATGGGTATTATCACTTCAAATGTCACTACAAAACCTCTTAGCTTTTTTAGCTCTCTGTCAGTGTGGGTCTGGAGATGGTCATGCCAGTCTGTAAGTCCACCACCTTGATCCAGACTGAACATGCTAACATTAACATGTAGCCTCATAGCATTCATAGCATGTGTCTCTCTAGACTGATAGAAACAGCAAAAATAAATTATTAAATTCTATACGTACGGCAGATAGCAGATTGTGGAAACGGTCGCCCAAACTTTGGAGGCAACACCATAATCCCATGCAGACTGGTGTTTGGCACAGCACACAGCATGGACAGCACCCACAGCAGGAAGATTACCCTCTTGACATGAGCACGTGTGGTCATGTGTTTGACTTTTAGAGGGTGTACCACTGCCACATAGCGTTCCACGCTGAGTGCGGTAACGTTGAGGATTGAGGCGAAGCAGACAGTCTCAAACAGAAAAGTTTTGAAGTAGCAGCCTCCCTCCCCTAGGAGGAAGGGGTAATTCTGCCACAAGTCATAGAGCTCTAACGGCATGCCCATCAGCAGCACCAGCAGGTCAGACACCGCCAGACTCAGCAGATAGTAGTTGGTGGGCGTCTGCATCACTCTGTAGCGTAAAATGACCACACAGGTCAAAGAATTGCCCAGGACGCCCACCATGAAGATGGCAAGGTAGGTGACACAGACAGGGAAGAACACGGGGGACCTCAGAGGCCCCAGGTGCCTGGCCAGGTACTCTTCCTCGCTCAAACACATTTCATCCAGATCTTCCTCTGTAGCGTTGGCCAACACCCAGGAAATATTCATCCCACACACCACAGCAGACTCGGGGCACCCTACGTCACTGAAGGCTGCAGCACCGGTTGTGAAAAGAGCTTCGAGGGAACAGTTCAGCTCCGGCATGTCAGCAGGAAGGTTGCTGTGTTTCTAAACCTAAAATGGAAATATGAAGAAGGAAAACAAAAGGAGAAAAGGTGGAATTTAAAGGGGAACTGCCCCCATTTTACACATTAAGCTCAATTTTCCTATGAATGAAAGCTTGAGAATGTCTTCTGTGGCTCTGGAGAGTCTTCTTAAGTTTAGGGAGAAAAAAAACCCCTGATGATGTCATCAGGGTTATTTTAGCTTTATATCTCAAATTTATAATGAAGTCTGAGTCATAAGCTGGAGGTGTTGAATTTGAATGATGTGGGCATTTGTAGGGTCGAGATTTTAACGAACAAAATCCTTGTCTTGTGAAAGAGGAAAGAGGCAAATCTGATTAAAAGTGAGGCTCAGAATGAGTCATAGTAAAAGGTATATATGGTATTTTTTCTCCCCACTCCTTTTTCTTTAAACAGCCAAAAAAAAAAAGTCAGGATGCACGTAAGTGGTATTCTAATTTTACCAAACCGGTTCACATACAGCAAACTGTTGTTACCAGGCAGCTGCAACTTAGCTCTCATCTACAGCAACAAGCAGGGACACTACTGTATGTCCAAAAAGCGGTCTAATCAGTTTAATGAATAAATGGTATATGCAGTGTCACCATGGCAGCAATAACCAAGAGGTTTGACACAACTTAGACGTAGCCATAAAAAAAAACAAAAAAAACAAAACCTTCTACAATTTGCTTAAATATGTTTGGTATAATCTCTTATTCTCACATAAAAAAAATGCACTTAAAGACTAACAATGTTATCATTGTATTAGGAATTTATGTTCAGGAGAATGAGACAACTTGAGACAACTTCAAATAAAAAAAAAATCAGAAAACGTACCTGCAGTTTGTAGGCTCCTTAAAGGTTTTGTCCTCCTCTTATGTACAAGATGAACAAAATTTGAAGAAATGTGAGAAGATGTGTAACCACCAGATTTTACTGCATCCTTGACTTTTTCTGGTACTTTATCTGGACTGCTTTGGTGCTTCAGTGTGTCACTGCTGCCTCGACTTCCCGTATTTGAAGCCCTGGTTTTCACCCCACCTCTTTCTCTCTCTCTCTCTCTCTCTCTCTCTCTCTCTCTCTCTCTCTCTCTCTCTCTCTCTTTCTCTCTCTCTCTCCCTCTCCCTCTCTCCATCACCAGAGCATCTTGTTTGAACCCCCCACCATTAGCTGCTTTTTTCATCTGTTTCTTTTCCAATTCAGCATCTTTTCATCATCTTTTTTTTCTCATTTTCTTTCACATACTCAGTCACACACAGACACACACTTACACACACTCACACTTTCATTATCTTTATACGTGAACCTACAGAAACTCTATACCTTGCATCTTCCTCCATTCTATTACTTTCCCTTCGAAAGGTCATGTATTGTGGTGATGTGAAAATTAAGGTTGAGATTGCTTTGACCTGAGTGCGTGTGTGGTGTGGGGGTGTATAGAATATGTACACACACACACATAAACACACACGTGTACACACACACACATACATATATATATGTATATGTATATGTATGTATGTGTATATATATATATATATACATATTTCCATGTGTTCCAAGTCATAGACAAAACAAACAAATCCCTCTCAATTCAATAATAAATGAACTAAAAATATATATTTGAAATAATACTTTGGCATGAATGTTCAGAAATTGTGGACAATTTTCAGTTGCTCAGAAAACAGGCAGAAAATGGTGACACAAACTATGAATGCAAAAAGCAGAACAACAACAGCAATTACAGTTATCTTTTAAAATTTAAAACCTGCTTCATTTTTTAAAAAATTCTTGTTCATACCTTTTTGTGCAATGTGACATAACTTTAAGACATTCATGGTCCCCAGGGGATGAAGCCTAATGAGTCATTGCCAACATTTCCCTCTAGTGCCACCAGTCAGTCAAAGTTTTCATCAAACCTACTGGATGCACTGGTGCAACATGCTGTACAGAAGTTCATTGTTCCCAGAGGGTGAATCCCTTTGGTGATCCCTGACTTTTCATCTAGTGGCACTATGAGGTTGACTTTTGTGGTTTGGAGTGTCTGTATTGGATGGATTGCCATGAAATTTAGTTTGGACATTCATGTGCCCCTGAGGATGAATCGTAACAGCTTTTGACTGGCTCCATTCAAATGAATTCTCCACAGGAAATAATAATAACACTGGTATTATTTGCCATTCTAACATTGTTGTACATGTGTTACTGTGTGTTTTTGTTATTTTCCTTTTATTAAACGCAAAGTTGATCCAGCCTAATCTAAGCACAGTCTCATTATGTCTAAATTTCATCACATCTGCAGTCCCTCGTTGCCAGTGAATGAAAATCTGGGTAAAAATATCTCCATGTGTGAGCAGATGCTGTGATTTCCAGTGACTCGTGTTATTCAGTAGCCTACCATGTCTTCTTAAACATACAGCATGTGAGTCATCAAGTGTGTTATCATGTTTGAACATTAGGGAGTAAAATATTTTAATACTTGAGGCTCAGAGGAGCATTTTCCCTGAGCCTAATTGTTAAGACAGACCGTTTTTAAGAATATTCCTGAATGTACACAGGGGAGAGCTGAGGAAATATTTGATATGCCAAGGATTGCTCTGCTGGTAGATCAGCCCAATGAGAAACATCCCACGCAGTACATTTACAGGAGAGGAACAAGGAATTGTGTGTGCAATAAATCACCAACAGAGTTTCAGTCAGAGACCAGAAAATTTGCAGTTTTAGCCGATTGCACACGCCCGTATGACTGTGTCTTGTACCCCCACCTCTGCCCATCTCTCTGCCTCCCTCTGTGGCAGTGTCTAATTCAATCACAGCTTTTAGTCCCAATGCAGGGGCTCCGATACTTCCCTGGCAGGAAACTGACATGTTCTCATTGGTGCCTCCATTTAGTCAAGCATTAATTGGGCTTCTGTGTCAGAGAGACTGAGACAAAAAGCTTCGATTGTGACTAGACTCCCTCAACATGCTCGCCAGGTCAACTACATCACAACGTCACACACTGTGATCTGTACAAACCAACGTAGTCACAAAAGCATGCGTGTCAGTAATTGTGTCTGTGTTACTCTGGAAAGTCCACAGACCACAAAGTTTTCACTGGAACTAGTTTTATTGGAGAAAGAGGCATTTTTCAACGCTGCAAGCTCTGCAAACAAAATTCCATTAGCCCCCATTGGATTGGGTGGCAGCCAGATTCTCAGAATCAGATAAGTCAAATGCTGGCCAAATAAAACCAAAACTATCCGCATGGATAGATAAAACTGCAGCAGTAGCTCCACAAGAAAGAAGAAGAAAAAACTTTATGCTATCCAACATTATGTTCATTTATTATGACCCTTTCCACAAATCTTTGAAATGCTGGAGATCTGTACCCTAGTACCACAAAAATAGATAATAGAATAAATGAAGCCAAACAAAAAAACAAATGCGTTTTGAGATTTTGAGATTTAACCCTTTAAATGAAAACAATGGATGTGAACATTCAAACTCAGATCAGTTCAGTTATTGTGAAGCATTTTGTGATGTCTCTACCATCAAATTTTTAAAGAATGATGATTTAAATGAATAAATCATAGCTGGGTTACGGCAAACACATCCCACATGATATTTTACATTATTTAAAATGTGAAATTACAAGACAGATGAGCAAACAAAGAAAATAAAATCTGCTTTTTTTTTTTTTTTTTACCTCAGCCGGCTGCCTCTGGTCAGGTCAGGCCTCAGGTTTTCATACATCATCGGCAGTGCTGGTCCTGTCCAGGAAACACATGGTGCTGCCTGTAGAAAGTTTTCTTGTTCATATTAAATTCTGTTTTGTACCATCCACTGCCTTGTTAGAAGAAACCCTCTCAGTGTGTCTGAGGAATAACATTAAAACAGACCTGTCATTCTGGGATTGTGGACCTGTAGTAAACAACAACAGCGTGATGTTAAAAAATAAATAAAAATTAAAATAAAATAAGTCCCACGTAACACCACAGTGTGACTTCTGTGGTTGCCGGGGCATCTGCTCTTGCTTAGCATTAAGACATAGCATCATATTTGAGGTGGCAGGGTCGAGGAGGAGCTCCCCTCCCCGGGAGGTTCACAGTGTGACATTTCCTCCATGCCAGCACCGTTTTCTTCACAGCACCACACAAGAATGGATGCCAGGAGGATTTCTGTCAGGAGGATTTATTTTAATTGTGCACACCTCTCCTTGGGCTCCACCTGTGCCAGCGGAGCCTGTGTGAAAGAATCAAGTCTCTGAATAAAAACTAGAGTCTAGACTGTATATTGTATCTGTGTTCTGTCATATTTGAATGTAAACTTGCTTCCCCACAACCGACTTACAGATTTAATCAACTACATGTGGAGTCTTTGAACTGTGAACTCTGTCCAGAGTGAACAAAGAGAGCTGCTGCTCTTGCAGGCTCTCCACTGCTGGATGTGTGAATGAGGAATGCCATTACAGTCCCTTCAATTAACAGTTTAACAGTGTTGTTTTGCAACTGGAGCTTAATTATATCCTTGTAATATTAGATCCCCGTTCCAAAGAAAATATCAGTGCTTTTATAAAAAAGTGCTACCTTGGAAACAAATATCAGCTCAGAGGGTTCATTCTTTTGTAGGGAGGAAGGAGACTGAAAAAAAAATCATTAAAAAAATGTTGTTACCGACAGCTTTTAATGAAAGGTCTTTATTTATACATGAATAGAATGGCAGCAGGGTACTTAGGTCCTGGCCTTTTTATAGCAGCAAATGCAGCCACTTTTAAACAAACCTGACATTTAAGAGCACTCTGTCAGTGTTTCTAATTGCATCTTTAACATACATTAGTAAGCGTGTGTGAGTGTTGACTAGCTGATGAGTCAGAAATGGTCAGTGGAGATGCTCTCGGCCTTTTACGCCATAACTCCCCCGGGGTCCATTATGGATGGAGACACAGTTGGAGAGGCTGATGGAGTTTGTCCTGTATCACACTGTGACGAGGGACTCTTCAGAGGTGCAGCTGCTGGATGTACAGAGGAGAAAAATAGACAGCCTTCTGACTTTTACTGGTTTTCAGGGCTACTTTTACAGGTTCTGGACTGTTTCATAATATATTGATTTCGGTAAATGTGTAAATGAATTTAAATGTACTAAGGGTGCAAAGCTGTTTTTTGTTCAAAGTTTATCTATAAATGTGTTAAGTAGCATTTTATGTATTTAAAGGAGCTGTTTAATGGACATAAATAGGAAAAGGCACATTTTGTATATTTCCTTTAAATAGCTCTTCCTCCTCTTTTTTTAGGTGTTTTGTTTCTGAAGTGAAGGGTATCAGAAAATGTGAATATATTTTATGAATTGGCATTTTATCTTTTTAAACCAGTTATATACAATGAACATGGTTTATTTTACCCAACAGATTTCAGCTATTTATTTTTGTACTTCTGTAAAGTTGAGGGTCTCGTAAAATTGAGTAAAATTGACTGAGACATCCTTAGTCTCTGCACCTCAAACTCTTTAATTAGATCCACTTGCTTTAAATCCAGGCAATACTCTCTATGAAAAATTATGAAGCTTCTGAAAATGTGTTTTCAAGTTAAGGTTTTGAGAACAACATCTTTAAATATCATTTATTACGAGTTAAACAAATCTAATCTGCTTCATTTGGAGTGTGTGGGTGTGATCTCATTACAGTTGATTGATGGTGGTCTGGCAAGAGGAAACCAACCCCACAGCTGTCATCAGATGTGATTTGAATGGGGCTAAATCATGATTGGTGAATAGAAGTAGGTGACATCATCTTTTTCCACCTGAGTCCCACCAATGAAATTAATGAGAAGAACACAGAGGAAACCAAAAATACAGAAAATATCTCAGGTAAAAATAATCCTGTTCAAAGTTTGGTAGAAAAGGTTGTGTTGAAGTAGATACTTGAAAAAAAAAAAAGAAAGTAAGAAACAGGGACTTTAAAGCTATGATATGCAAGTTCTGGAAATAAAGCTTGTGCTGGCATTAAGCTTGAAAACAAAGCACTCCACTCCTCTCATGCCTCCCTCTTACTCCGCTCCGTTACGCTCCACCCAGCCCTTCACCTACATCCTCGTCACGTATGCTGACTCCTGTCTCTCTGGAGCATATTTCAACTAAAACATAAAAAAACATACTGTGCTTCAAGTCCCAAGTCTAAGCTGAGATAACCCTGATGAAATCATCAAGGCTATTTTTTCAAAGTGGGGAAAGCTCCAACAGAGCTTCAGAAGACCTAACACTACATGTTTTCATGGGTTGAGTAGTTTCGTAGTAGCTTACAACTGAATAAACTGAACTTCATGTGTAATCTACAATCTATTCAATCTACTGTTTGTGCTACAAAACAAATTAGTTGTAGTACTAAGTAAGTAAAATGGACTTATGTTACAATCCCTCGGGTTCCTGTAAAAGTCACTGTCTTTTATTATTAAAGCCATTTCATTTACACAGTTATACACACACACACACACACCCAACACTACTGTAAACCAGATAACAAGGATGAAAAAGACAAACAATACAAGAGATCCTTGGTCATAATGGGCTGACTGCGCGGTCACGTGTGGCTCATTTTGCTGATAATGGTGATCTTTAACTTCTCTTGAAGGACCACTTACTTCTGCTTATACAGTACATGAGAAAATTTAATTCCCCCTGTACTTGTGTAAACATTTCAAAATTTAATTTGAACCCTCATCAGTGCTCTTGACAGTCAAGCTGTAAACAACGCTGCTGTCTCAGTTTCTGAAAAACAACACAGATTACAGTCAAAACGCATGACAGCGAACACAAAGATTTCAGGATGACCTAAGGTTACCTCAGAGTCATGCCGGGTATATACTGTAGACAAATTACTGCAACACCACATACTGGTGGAGCTCACAACTCTGTAATCCATAATTATGTTTATCCCTTCTTTTGCAGAGGTTAGTGTTAGACTTTCTGTCACTGCTGCTCAGTTTATGGAAAGGGCAGCAGTGACACTCTGTCATACTACTGCTCCTCCAAACTTGGGTTGAGGCTTTTTTTAGATTCAGCCACCGTTTACAGAAGAGTATGGGCGCCAGTGATGTTCTCTCACTTCAAACACTCGGAGGATGGGTACTTACTGTGGGGAAAGTCTTCACCATCACAGATTGCTTGTAAAACACAGCTGACGGTTTAGCTTGCTGGTATGGCTCTGCTCTTACTGATGCTTCCAGCTGTGGTAAAACAACATCACACAACACGGAATTACACATCAGCATGATAAACACGATGCACAAAATAACCCTGTGGGAAAAACAATCAAGAAATGAAGGATTTGTGTAAACAGAGGAAATAGATAAAGTGGACTTTGGGGCTGAGGAGGTTTTTGCAGCAGTGAGGTACAAGTCAGCGTTCTCTGGATTACAATGTGAGCATGAAGGCCTTTAAATAGGCCGCCACATTAATACAGGGAGATTTGACAGGTGCTGTACGCCTGCTGTCAGCTGACGCAGCATTGCATTACTCAGAGTGTCCTGCCAGAACAAATTTATTGTTCAAACTGAGTTTTTGTAGGATAAATCAACAAATAGAGTGTGTTTAGCAAAATGCTTTCATAAATGTCATTATTGTTAAGGTCACTGTATGATTTATAAACCTTACTCGCTCGGTTACATGGCGGACGTCAGGTTTTTACCCTCACAATAAGCCCTTGATTCTTCTTCCAACATTACAGGACTGGGTTCAGTAGCCTTTATGTACTACAGCCGTCACAATAACACGGCGGCTTTGTTTACAAGCCCACTTCTCAAGGGACAAGGCCCTGCAGGCTTTATTTTGAGCCCGTGGCTGACTGCATACAAAAAAGACACAAAATCCCACATTTTAACTCTGTCACCCATCTGCTCTTTTCACCGTTAGCTGAACATGGATAACAGCCACAAGCCAAACAGATGTAGACTGAAAACATATTTTCTTTGTCTTTCAGGCAGTCAATGAAACCATTTCACAGTTCTATAACCAGTGTATACCTGCTGTACTGTACACTTCAGCCTATGGTATAATGGGTTAGTGTACAAGAAATCAATGTTGTGTACTATTTTTTAAGTGATACAATAAGTATGTTGAAGCACATCAATCAACCAATGACCTTTAAGTTGTTGTTCTTTAGTTTAAATGTAATAAATGCAGTGTGAATACAAATGAGTTTTCTTTTTGACAGAATTGAATATAAACATATGTTTTTGAACACCTAACAAATTGAACTGAAATGTGGTACGGTAATTCCCTTGAATTTAATTAATTTGTGTTTATTATACCTGCAACCTTGGAATGCCTTTGCCAATTCAACTTCACAAGGGGATAATACTTTTTTGGTTTTTGTATTACTCTGGGAGTGTCTCATCATCATCACCCACAATTTCTTTTAATTTCTTTTTTTTTTTTTTACGACTCCTCTGGTTGTTTTGTGCATTGCATTGTGGGATAACAGTGTGTACTGACAGCACACTCAAAAATGTGAGAAAGTGAATTTAGTATGCAGACTTTTTTTTTGAGTGCACTTAATTGTCACATTTTCAGCTTGAATGCCCTTCATTCTCAGAATCTGCTCAGCAGTTAGTCTGTAATATTGCACTTCACCTTTCGGACACTAGAAGGCGCTCGTGTTCCATGAGTGAGGGGTCCTCCACTGAAGGTATGAGGACTGTACCTACTGAAGCACACAGCGGATTGCATCATGATGCAATATTTCCTGTGTCCTCATGCCAGATAAAATTACTGTGTCCCCAACCCAAATTTCACTTTGTGTAACAACCAGGCTTCTCCCTGTCTTCATTGTGTGTCACCACCCGTCAACCGAGGTTGGGGGGGTGGAGGCTCGGAGGGAGCAGACAGTCACAAATGTTCATCATCATCACCGTTACCTTTAAATTTGGCTGTGAAGTCATTTCTGCTACATGCAAGTTGTTGCAGCCTGCGATCCTCCCAGGGGTTTGGTCCAGCTAATCGGCTCATACATGAAATAAACCTTTCTCAAGGCGTTTGACTCATACACACACACACACACACACACGCATGCACGCACACACACACACACACACACACACACACACACACACACACACGGCATCACCCTGACCTCATTATGAAAAGGTTTCACAGAGTCTTCGACCCACAGATTGACTCCTCTGCTGTTTCCTCCAAGTTGAGGCTCATGAGGTCGTACCAGGTGTGTCTCCAGGGGAAAGTAATGTCTCTTTGATGCACAGCTCCTACTGTGGGTGGAGGAACTACTTATTCTAAACACACACACACACACACACACACACACACACACACACACACACACACACACACACACAAAAGAAAAAAAAATGCAAAACTAATACAAGTTTATGGAAGGTGAAACTGACTATTCTGTCTGGTTTGAGTTCATGAAAAAGAATGACAGCAGAAAGTGTTGTGTGACACGGTAGGTTTATTTTTTTATATCCCCAGGAGGAAAGAAGTTTTGAAAATATACTGTTACCTGCATTAAAAAAATAACGTATTTTCAACTAGGTATCGCTGAACTCTGTGCAGCTGCCTTTTTTCACAAACAATCCTGTTGTCAGCTGGGCCATTTTAAGATTCATTCTAATTGCAAACAGCCCTTTTCTCAGGTCTCCCATTTTGGATAATGCTCTGCTCCCTGCCTCACTCACAGACTTTGCATAACAAATGCGGGTTAGTGCAGGTGTGACCTGTGTAAAAGACTTCTTTTGCCTCATCCCAGTGATTGCAGACAGCTCTGGGCGTCCACCTCTATCACTTCTTACAAGTTAGATGATTTGTCAAAAAACATTCTTCTACATCTCTCGAGGCGGCTGTTTGAGGAATGCGTGGACACTGACAAAAGCAAAAGGCTGTACAGCTGTAAAAGCTGCATATCTGTTTTATACCACAGTTCAAGCAGCTGCATTTCCTTCCTCAAACCGCATTAAGGTGCAATGGGGAGAGGAAGTGGGCTGACAAATATCAGAAATGTCTCAGCAGTTAGCAGTGTGTCTGATTTATTACTCATGAATACACATTAGGAACTGACTGCTGTAGAGGTCTGACTTCATGGCCTCCATCTGATCTAACAGTTGTGACACAGCTATTGATCGTAACCCTTTGACAGCTAAAGCAGACTCTTGGTTTAACCAGGTGGTTTCCTAAGATCCTGCTGCCTTCTCTGGTATGTTTTTAAAATAGTTCAAATCCACATAAACGTGTACAATGTTAAAATGTGCAGTTGCCCATTCCCTTTTTTTCCTCTCTTTCCTTATACTCTCCCTTGATATTATGTGTTTGTTTATGGGATGGATGTATAATATTCTGAAAATGTAATAGAAGTGTTTGCAGATAATGTAGAATCAGTGTGTGCCTCCTGTTGACCAATAAAACAGAAAAAGAGCAGAGGATGTCTTGTACTGGTTGAATTGAGCCTTGGGGGAACACATGAGCTGCCTCTGCAGCAATCTGCTCAGCCTGTGTGATAATTTTTGTGCCTGAGTAGAACCTGAAGTGGAGGATGCTGCTGCCTAAATCATCATTTTGCAGGATGTGCAGGGCAAGGAAATACTCTGCTGAAGAGTGGACCTTCAGCTGGAATGACTGCCAAACCAAGCTGGGACACACACTAGAGCACAAGACACTTTTTACTCCAAATGAGAAGTGTAAGAAACAAAACAGTCTGACACCAATTACTCCACCGGTGGGAGGAAGGGGGAAAGCTGCAGCAGACACCGCTTACCTGGCCACTCGAGGAGGAAAATCACACATGGGTCCCTCAGTACTCAAGAAATCCCTCAGATTTTCTTGAGTACTGAGAATTAGTGAGTGTTAATAATAGATGTCGAAAAAGCTGTGTGTCTCTCGATTTTCAACATTTGTATGCATGAGAGGAGACAGTGATCTGACACACCTCCAGTGACCACAGGCTTGCATGGCGTGCTTCACTCTGACCTGCTGTGGCTTTGAGGTGTGAAACTGTTTCTCCATTTAAAGCTATGGTTTTAACCAGCTCGTAGTTAAAACCACAAATATGTTTACAAGACAGAAGCAGAGGCGGAAACAGCAGGCGCGCTGCCTTTCACTCTCTGTCCTCTGTTATCTAATTTGTCTCAGTCCTCTTTGATCGTGTCCCTGTGCCATCTCAGCTGATGAAAAACAATTGTCTGTATTCATTTTCTGCCTCCACTATTCCCTCGTCCTCTCCTCTTCCTTCCTGTGGGAGCCCAGTTGGCTGCACTCTAAGCTGGTGAGGGATGTGAACACAGAAAATTAGCAAACACGCCAAAGCCAGTAATTGTTAAATTGCAGCAAATGGACCCCATGTGAACCAGGCAAATAAACTCAGAAATCAACAAAGCCTACCCAGACCCAGTTTATCTAAATTCCAATAGTATGCTCAGTAATGGAAAAACACTGTAGAAATGCCATTTCAAATAGACCCCAATGTAATCCCCTGCCCACTGGGGTCCATTTAATCAATGCTACAGACATGAGCATAGAGGAGGAACAGTCTGCAAATGGAAGTGGAGTTCTGAGTCAGCTCACAGGAGATTAAAAAGTAGAGGTGGATGAATAATGGAGGAGGAGAATGGTGGGAAAATTGCAGAATGTGGCGAATCATCAATAACGCCTCCTGTGAATAATTCTGAAGGAAAAAGACTTCTGCTGAAAAACTGTCTGTGCCCACTAAAATGGAATTGTTCTTAATTAGTTTTTGCTGTGTATTGCCTCACTCTCCGGATGAGCGCTCATTATTTTACAAGCCAGCTTCCACTCGCTTGCTCCTAAGATTACCTGCAATCCTGAAATCTCTGGCTGAAATTCCCCCCCCATTATGCAAGCTCCTGTAAAATAACTGACAGCTTTCCACTGATTAGCTGTGAAGCCGGAGAGTCAGAGGGAGTGCAGTTGCTGTTTGGTGGAGCTCGTACACCCCAACCTGGAGCTGCAGGCTGACACACTGACAGCTTCATGAGAAGAGTCGATTCAGGAGCAGTGAGACAAACACGACGAGCTCCTCGAACCAACACCAATTCATGTTTAATCAGTCGGTGGTGCACAGAGCAACACGCTGAGAGCAGTTTGTGAAAAGCCCAGCAGTGATCGTGCCCTTAAGCTCCTGCTAACAGCCAGCTCCCTGTCTGAACATAATCATGTATCATTACTTCTCCAATCAATGAAGCAAAACGCCACTCCTGCACTATTTCATGTCTCGTTTCAGCGGTGCTCGTGACGACTCTGAGCTCTTTATTTTGGCCTTGTTAGCAAACAAGGAGCTCAGACTGACAATGACGGATACTCAAATATATGCAGAATTATGTGAAAACTCTTTTGGGGAAAGTCTTTCCCTGATTGTTTCCCCTGCATTATCTGTCATTGTTGTCCCAAATTAACTTTGTCTCCCAGTGGTTGTTGACAGATAATTTTCTGGTTTTCTCACATGAGCAGTCCCAAAGAAAATAGATTACCTTCATGTTTTTGTTGTTGTGAAATGAGTGATTTCTACATGTTTTGTTTTGGACCAACTTTTTAGCATCTTTGCCATAATAGTGCCAATGTTTTCACCATAACATACAGTGACTTTAGCAAATAAACGAAAAAGGCTAACTATTGTATTTATACATTTTAGGAACTACTCTTGCTCAGTTCCTTGCTGAGAGTTAGATGAGAAGATTAATGCCACTCTTATGTCTGTTGACAGCAAACTGTCTCCAAGCTACAGCCAGTAGACAGCTTAGTTTGGCAGAAAGTTACAGCACGTGGCCAAGAAATAGTCACCCCCCGTAAAGAGCAATTTCAAAGTGTTTTATGGACTTTTTTAGCCGCTTTATTGTTATTGTAATGTTTTCACTGACACATGCAGAGGTTTTAGCTCATAAATGAAGTAAATACTAGATCTATACCTTTTTCAAAATACTCTTTGCTTTCTTGCCAAGAATATTGACACCACTCACAAATCTTTCCGTTCACTGTCAAGTTAATTCCACGAGCAGTCGGTTAGCTTAGCTCAGAGCAAAGACTGGAGACAGGTTAAAACAGATGGTCTAACTCTGTCCAAAAGTAACAAAAATCTCTTGCCAGCACCTCCAAAGCTCACTCATTAAATTGTTATATATCTATATTTTTGTTTAATCCAACCAGAAACTGAAGGATAAAAATTACAGTTTATAATTTATAGGGATTGACCAATTCTGTGCCCCCCATGTTTTAAGTGCTAAGAAAAGAAATATACAACATACATAGAGCGTAAGCCATAAACACCAGTAAGGAACTGGCTGTATATAAAATTAATAGAAAAATGGCTGCCCAAAAGCTAAACAAAGATCTGTGTGCACATGCATGTTTATCATACACGCAGTGTGGCGGACTGGACAGACTCCATAATTCACAAGTAGTTTGTAGCAGACAGTTTGGCTTTGTGGAGATGTTCTGTCATCCCTTCTTGTCAGCTTAACACTGCTGTCCCACAGAGCTAATTTTCATTCCCTCCACCTCATCCTTGACTCTTCATGTCTCCTCTCCATGCTCTGTAAAATATGTATTTTTTCCCCCCCTGAGCCCGAGAACTGATTTCTCATCTGCAGCAGGATGGGAAGACTCTCCAGAGCAGCAATCCCTTATTCCACCTGTCGCGGCTGCAAGTGAAGCACACACAATCCCAGTCCAGTCAGCAACTGTAAAGCTTGGGATTTGACTGCCAGTTCATCATGTCAGACGGGGTGAGAGGTTGCAATGAACAACACATGAGGTGCAGATGAACTTGAAGGCATGACTGCTATGACTTCAGTCAAAGAGATACAATCAGTCTCCTTTTTTTCTCTGCAGAGGGAAAGCAAATACAACAGGCTTGGCACTCTCTGCACTTCCCATCAGTCAGTTGTTGGCTTGTCAGGATATTTCAAAATAAGAGGAAGAATGAACATGGCAGTTATATTGGATTTTTTTTTTTTTAATCCATTAATAGGTTGCAATTCTTCCCTACACTGTGTACTTTAAGATACTGAGGGAATTCAATGACTGCAGCAAAGCTGAATTTACTAGATTTGTAATTTTTTCCTAAACACTTTCTTAGTCTCTGAGGAGCCTTTTAAAAACACACATACAAGCAAGCTACGAGGGATTTTTAATAAATAAGAGCCAAGCAGCGGCAGCAGCTGATTTCTGCACTGTCACATGTCGTGTTCATAATGACTGTACGAGTGCTGCCATCAAGGACACGGTGTATTGTATATTTTGTCCTTTTTTTGTTTTAGTTTGAATATAGCTGGTTAAAAAGAGCTGTCCATCACTGGTTTCAGTAGTGGAGGCTGACCCAAGCCTGCTGGGAACTGAACTGTAGTTAATTAGCGCACAAAGCCTGGGGACAAAAGAAACCTTAGGGGTGGAGGTGATGTGGGAGTTGCTTGGAAGTGGGGGTATGTGTGGGTGAAGATTTGGAGGGGGTGGGGGGGGTCTTAAGTTTGTAGCACAGAGGGCCTTTTAGGGGGAAACTTTGTATGTGTGTGTTCCTGTGCAGAAGGGGGGGGGGGGGGGGTGCTTAGGCAGTGGGAGTGGGGGGACACACAGACGGATGAATTAGCAGTGTGAAGGGGAGCCTTGTGTCGAGCTGTGAGCTACCAGCGGCCAGCACACACACACACACACACTCCCCGCTGGAGGGACAAAAGACCCAGTGGGTCTGATGGAAAGGGACCTAAAAGTAGAGACTGCGAGACAGAGACTGCAAAAGGTCAAAGTATGGCATGAACTAATGAGGGCAGGCAGACTGTCATGACACTGTTGTGCACTGAAGACATCACTCTGATGAGTAGTAAACTGTATCATCTTTCATAATCCTCCCCAAGGGACACCAGTCCCAGTACCATTGCTATGGGGCCTCAATGTGTCTGTGCTGCGAGTACTGAGTTTTCATTGGCATTATTGTTGGTCCTGTCTGTGCATGTGCTTTTGTTAAATCACCAAGTGCAGGGTAACTCCAGTCAGAAAACATTATTATGCAGTATCAGCCTCAAAGGCCACTCAGTAAACCGCGGGAGGCGCTGTCTATGAATAGTTATCAAAGCTGGTATTGACGTTCTCCGCCAATGCGACCACAGTCCATTTAATGCCACAATTGATCGGTACTTAGCGGCGGTGAGCGCAGCGTCCAGGCCGGTGTTACCTGCCGCCGCGACGGACAAACACCGCGGGCGAGAGACCGCTTCTGTCCGCCGGCCAACCAACCAAACCAGCCCCCTCCTCCTCCACCTCTTCTCTCCTCGTCCTCCTCCCACCTCCTCACCCTCTCATCCTCCGCGCCCCCCCGCCAGCTGCGTCAAATCAGAAAGAAACATCCGGGAGAAGGCCGGTAGTTTGGCTCCTTTGACTTCAAAATAAAAGCATTAGATGCGTTGTGTGTTTGTGTGATAATCTCATTTTAGAATAAATTAACACTGGATTAAGCAGAGAGCTCATCACCCGTGTCCCAGAACCGGGCATTTTTACTGGTAATGACAAACAGCGGCATCACTGATAAGGATGAGGTCATCTTCAGTCCACAGAGGAACAACACCTCCTCTTTCTTTTTTTTTTTTTTTTTTTTTAACCCAGTGTGACTCATCTTGACCTTTAATAAATATCTATCAGTGTTTCACTAAGGATCATAGCCTATAAGGATCACTGCATTATTATCAAAAGTGCTATATGACAAAAGTATTATTTGCTGACCTGAAGTAAAGCAGTCTAAAATAAATCACTCTACTTTATCATTAATTTAATGTTGTGTGTTGGTATATTTAAGTCAGTTCTTTATTTAAACAACTTCTCAGGGTGGCGCACACACACACACACACACACAAACAGAGAGAGAGAGAGAGAGAGAGAGAGAGAGAGAGAGTTCATCAAAATGAAAATAAATTGCTGAAGGATGGGGAAGAGTGATTATTTCACTACAGAAGTAAAACAGTTGTTTTTACAGATTATGTTTTCCAAATGATAAAGATAATGTAATAACCATTTTAAAAAAGTGCTACTTCCAGTTAGTCTTCCCTGAAGTACACAAAAAGATAGTTGCTATTCACAACAACTGACAACAAACTAGAATGCAATATACGTACTAGAATACTAGCCTATATATATGAGACATAATATGTAAATAATAATGACGACGATGATGATAACTTGCTATTAATTTGAAAATCTTGACCGGAAGCCTGTCGTTGATCGCGCCTGCTTTGACGCTGCCTGAGCTCCCAGCCCCCTCTGTGTCTCTGTCCCGGTGTTGCCATTCCGACGCACATCCCTCGCAGAGGAGCAACAGCTACACGGAGTTGGCCAAAGTGGACTACACAGATTCCTCTGCGGACCGAGACCACTTCACACCCGGGTTTCCATCCTCTGCTCGGGGAGGGCAGCAGCCCAGAGATGCGCCCCTGGACAGAGGTTCGGTGTCGGTAAAGTGAGATAAAGAGAATATGGGACTGAGGAAGGGCGCAGTGTAGCGCTCCTGCAGCGGGAATAACGGGTACCTGACTGAATGCAAAATAAGAAAAAGAAGCGCACGGTTCTTCTTTGAGGATTTCGGTGGAATGGGGCGGTGAGAGCCCCGATCACAGCTGAGGACATGAGAATTGGGAGAGGAACAAAAAGCTCGGCTGCGGTGCTCTGTGTTTGAGTCTCCATCCATCCGAAGGGTCCAGTCTACACACCTTTATTCATGTTGCAAAAGCCTGTTTTATGACAATGGATTACTTGCTGTGGGTGTGCAGCCTCGTTGTGCCCGTGGTGCTGGCTGTAGAAGGTATGTCGTTTTATATTTTCATGACTACTTTTGTCTCCCGTGGATGAACAATGGGCTGTTTAGATGGATTAGAATTTGTTAATGAAACACCCCATTGTCAAGAACAAAGCACAAAGAAAACCATGCATAGAAGCAGAAAGTACACATTGTTAATTTTTTTTCTGACAATTAAAATCGTCCTGGGCTCAGCGCATCACGTCAGGTTAAATAGCACATCAGTCATGTATGCTGTTTTCCATAGGTGATATTTGGTCTATGAGCCAGACTCCGTTCACGTTTTGCTTAATTAAAGCTGTTAATAGTAATGCGGGCCCGCTCCGTTAAATAGGCAATTCCGCTGAGTATCAATTTTCTCTCTGATTGTAATCCATGTACACATGTATCAGCACGCCCCGTTCCCTCTGTGTGTGGTGGTGTGTTTGCTGTGTGTGTGTGTGTGTGTGTGTGTGTGTGTGTGTGTGTGTGTGTGTGTGTGATGACAACCCAGTGTTTCCATTGCGGCTGAAGGACTGCCCTGTTGCTATTGTCCCTGTTGTTGTCACACCCACAAAGCTGAGTGAGGATGCCCACCTGCCCCCCCCCCAAAAACATAAGAGGTTTGATTCCCTCCACAGAGACAGTGCAGAGCAGCGTCCCTCCTCTACTGTCACTGTAAAATAGTAATACACTGACTGCTCATATGATGCATGTCAAAGCATTAAAACCCGCTGTTGGGTTCAAGCACCAATCAGTGCTGTGGACGCTTAAAACACAAAGCAGAGCGGATCACTCCCGGCCCCTGAAGCGCCACAGGGACACATATGTGAAATATATTAGATGACAAGTGTGAATTAAAGGTCAATGGCTTAACAAGTATGCAGCAGTCCCCGAAGCTCTCTCCATCATCGAGGGAGTGTTGCTCCAGGGAAAAGCCCACCCTCGCCCACTGCTGCTCCCCACCCAGCGAATCCTCTCTGTAGCTGTAGCTACATTTCTCTGCCTTGCCTCCTTCTTTCCCTCCCCTGTCCAATCTGCCTCTCCTGGACCGTGGCCAGCCTGATCCCTCATCAATTCTGGTGTCAGCAAGTAAATCAATGCAGCGGCAGCAGCCCTCCAAGTCCCAGTGGGCTCTCACGGCGAGATGATCAGTCCCGTTTCCCCAACCTCACCACTAACTGTTACTCAAAGCTCAGGGGTTAACTAATGTTTGTCCTCTGAGGATCAACATGAAGGGCAGATCATCAGATGGGTTTAAATGAGAGGGAAGAAGGAGGCCTCTTTTTTTTTTTCCAGCGAGCTACATGTCGTTATTTCTCTGCTTACTCAGTGGATTTCAACACATGGCTTGAATCTGAGATTTGTTTTTTCAGACTGGCAAGTGTTTGCGCATGGATGATGCAAGCTGGACTGTAACTTCAAGTGTGTGCTTATTTACAAAAGCTACAGTGATGACTTATCTCCAGTTCGCACCAACACACTGCAGTAAAAGCCTCAGCAACGGTGACACTTTTATGCTATATTACTCCCATTTACAGTCAGCGTTTACTGTACTCTTATTTTAAAAGCTCGTAAAGGAGATGGATGACCACTCAGGAGGCATTTTGTAAAATAATACTCCAGGATGCATATATGTGTGAATGTAGGAAATACACCAGGCATCAAGTTTTCAGGTGATTTTCCAGATTAACAGAGAGCTTCATTTAGATTTCCCTGCTTTCTATACGTCAGAGTATTAACAAGAATAATGATTTGTTGACCCGTAAAAACAGATGCAAGCCGCCCTGAGGAGAGATTGAATTAGGTCAGCTTGACTTGTTCAAAAACTGCTCATCAGGCATCAAACTGAGCATCGCACTCGACTGTTATCACTGTGATTCTATACAGAGAAACAGGAACTCAAATACAAATGAACCCTAGCTTTGAATGAGCTCCGATGTCAAATTTTTGAGACAGAAACTCAGGTTCTTTTTTTTTTTTTTGAACACCTATTTATAGCTACGCATCTGATCATCCTGCGATCACTGACGATGATGATGATGTTTGGCTGTTAATATTTCATATGTTTGCTTGTTGGCAGCGAGTGTCAGTGTAGTACAAGGCGAGGCCTCCCTTTCATGATGCACCCGCTCTCACAAAGTGAATAAAACATTAGCATGTGTGTGCTCCCAAAGCGCACTGAGAATGCAGAGTTGTGTGGCATTTTGGCTCCGGCGGGCGATCAGGAAAAAAAAAAGAAAAGAAAGAAAGACAGTAAATGCCACGGGTTCTGATGCTCTAAAGTTCCCATTGCAGCATTGTTTTCTTACCCCAGGGGCAGAATGACTCCAGTGCTGCTGTAATTTTATGAGTGAGGGGGGAGATTTCTGGATTTGAGTTATAGCAGCGAGGCGATCTCAGAGGCATTGTAAATTTAACAGGAAAGGGAGAGAACTGTGGAACAAATGGGATCTTTTTCAATCTCAACCGGTTTCTGGGATTTAGTGAGTTGACTATAACACACTTTGGTGAAGAGAGACGTAGTCGAACAAAAACCTTTTTCATACTAGAATTTTAGTGTTTTAGAGGCAGCATGAGGCTTGGCTCAGATGTTCAGATTGAGGATGCACAGTGTCATCCCCTCCCTCTGTCTATTAATAGTTTTAGTAAAAATACTATGAATCTTTAAAATCTCTGAGGAAAAAATTCTCTTCCCCTTGCTCCACGTGGAGGTCAAAGGTCAGGATGCAGGATAGCACCTCTATAGCTGCTAGGGATTTAGCATCTTGCTCAAGAATACTCCAGCAGGGTGAAATCCTGCTTGCATGGGGGCTTGAACCCAACTTTAACAGATGTAGGGGGTCACCCTGCTGCACCCGGCATGTGCATTGTGTGAAGTGAAGCCTTTTCAAAGGAGCATCAGCTCAAACCTGTGGTTAGCTGAGCCTGAGTGATTCTCTCTCCCTTGCCTCTGGGCACTGGGAGAAAGAAGAGGGACGGGGCGACGAACCAGATCAGACACCCAAGGGACGGGCTGGGTCCATGGATCAGCAGCAGCAAGTAGTCCAGGAGTGTTCACTCAGCTATGTGCCACTGAGGGCAGAGTGTAGCCAAGCAAAGACAACAGCCGCTGATTTCACTGATTAGTTCCTCCTCTCTGGCTCAAGTCGTGTTAATCAGTAAAACAACCTTGTTCACAGACGTATATTTGGACTCGACAGCTGTTATAAAAAAAGTTATTAACTGCGTGTCTTTACCTTTTTATATAGAGTCTGCCGTCCTTACCCACACAAATAAAAGAGTGAGAATGCTTTTATCAGCGAGTAACAGGACTTGCTTTTGTATTCAAAGCTCTGTCAGTAAATATACATTTGCTTTGTGCATAAATATTACTTATTAAATAAAATGCAAAAGTAAATGTGATTTCTACTGTCAACAAAGATGGAGGCAGCCACTTACTTTTTCCTTTTTCAATTAAATGAGTTTTACTTTATGCAGCACTATTCATTTATTTATATTCTGTTTATTCCAACCAGCCTGCTTCTCTTTTCTTAAAACACGGTTATCTGCACATAAAATATTCCTGTTTAAGGCTACAAATCACATGCTTAACTAATGCATAATTCCTGTCGCTCGCCATTATGAAATGATACAGTGATGATGAGTTTGTGTGATTAGTTGGCGCTTAATGGGTCGTCACTTAATGATTGTTAATTGAAATACTGAATTAGCTGGAATGAAGCTACGTTGAAAAGTACATTTCAGAGCCATGAATCTGATCAGTTTGAAATCATATCTGTACCCGCTCTCCTATGCAAACCTCTACAAGTTGGTTGTCGACAGTCATTGATGGTAGTTGATAATCTGTCAAGACTTAACTCAGAAGTTATCTCAGGGAGCTTTTATTATAGAGCAGGTCAAGACAGTACGCTGTAGTTGTGCATTACTTAAAGGGAAAGTTTACACACCGAGCCAAGCTAGTTTTCATGGGAACTAACATCCAGTAAGTCTTATTACTTGCCTTTGCTCTTATCTATAAATTCAGTGTGAATGCGACCACATGAAGCACTGAAATGAGCATTTAGTTCTGGTGTGATCGATGCCTTTGTACAGTCTTTGGTTAGATTCTCTTGTCTCATCATGACACGCAGTTGAAAACCACAGATGTAATCTACCCTGTACAGATCACTATTCATTATCTCTCATCCTCTAAAAAGAAGAAAAGCCATTGTGGTTTCTCTAATGAACGCACAGCACAGATTGTAAACACTGCACATATCTCTGGCTCAGCAGCTACAGATGGACCAGTGATCTACTCACTCAATCAAACAACTTCTATTATTGACACACTAACGCCAAGGACACGCTGTACTGTAACTGCACTGTTTTCAGTCTTTTAAGCGAAACATCAACCATGAGCGTTACGGGACCAGAACAAAGCCATGTGTCTTGGAAAGAGTGCCACTGCTGTTCTACACAGGGCGTGCTATTTATTTACCCTCTCACACCCTCCTTTAGCACCGTTATCAACGACTTGTGAGCAAATGGTGCACAGCAGGCGTCATGTCATTGAGTCTCCATGAAGAAAGTGTAATTGTGTCAGTAATTACGTGCTAACAACAACAGAGCAACGAGAGCCAAACGCATCCACAGCTGTATGGTGAGAACCCAGGGAGGAGTCGCTTCCTCTGAGGTGTAATGAGCTCGCTGGACCACCACTCAGGTGACAACTGATTGACAGCCAGACACAACAGAGCTCATTGATCCTCCTGTTTATTCTCAGCTTCTCCTCCGATTGTCTTCCCCTGCTCTCACTTCCCTGCGAAGTCGTAAAACAGCTAGGTGAAGAAAACCTTGCTCAGATCACCTGCAAACTCAAATTTGACGATTCTCAGTCGGAAGGCGTCACATTTCAGGCTCTGCCTGGTGTTTTTGGGTGAAGGCCTCCCCCCAGATGTGCTGTATTAAATTTCTGCATGCTTACATGACCTCTCTGAACCATTGCTTGCTAATGGAATATTTCCTACTGAAGGCATCTTGGAGGATGCTTTGTTCTTAGTTCCCCAAATGAATATTGAAAGAAGTGCATTTGCCAGTGCCAAAAACAGAGAGAGAGAAAGAGAAAGCCTTAATTAGGCGGCATCACAGATATGCCGTGATTGTCAGTGCTTTCAAAAACTGAGTGCGCGTGGGTGGAGGTTATGAAAGAGAGGTAGAGGAAGTTTTACCTGCATCCTTTGTCTAGCAGAGAGAACTTGTGTGTGGTCTTTAATGCCGTGCAATGATTTGGTTTTTCTTCATCACACCATTTAATTCAGGTTTGTCAACCTTCCTCCTACTCTTAATTTGCAGAAACCCTTATGGACAGTCGGTGGGCAACCACAGAGCTGGCTTGGACCACGTTCCCAGAGAGTGGGGTGAGTTAGTGTGTGTGCATGTGTTTACTTTGTTTTGTGTTCCTTTTTTTTGTCTTTAACAACATTTGTTCCATTTGCTTGTTAATAGAGCCCAGTCTGCCTTGAACAGCACACCTCCCACTGTTTTATATCTTTGTTTTTGCTGTGTATGTTTCTTTGGATACTAAAAGGCAAATGAGAAACACACTGTGTGACATTGTGTGGAAGAAATCAGAGATTTTTAGTATTTAGACAATGTAAAAAGCTTAACAAACTACACAGAATGTGTACATATTGTACTTTAAACAAACAAATGAGCAACCACACAGACACACAAAGCAAATCCCCACAGTGTGTCAGGACTATTAGGTAGGCTCTACCTGGCATGTCTCCCCAGGATAGAGAGCCCGATAATTGAAAGCATGTGTCTGTGTCTTTTATAATATGGGCCCAAGAGCGCATTACAGGCAGAAATTAAGGTTTTCAGTTGATACCCCCTATAGGAATGGTGAGAAAATAAAACAACATGAATTTGACCCCAGGGCTAACAGCCTGACAGACCTCCCCCACTCCCAGCCAGTGTAATTTGTCTTCGCTACGTGAGCGCAAAGTCAGTCAATGGAAATGGTGGGTTTCCATGGAAACGATGAGCCCCGGCTCCTTCCCTTTTCCCAACAAGGGCCGGCTCTGAATGTCCTAGCATCCATGAAGTCATATGTCACGACTGGCGAGGCAGCCCCTCTCCCCGAGCCTGACAAGCCCATACGTTCGGGGGCCAGCAATTATCATATTTGTCAGGTAGTGCATCAACGTGTTGCTGGTGATTTACGACATCTAATGCTGACTCTTGGGCTCATCGTTTGGGAATAAATTGCACAGGAGCTCAGAGACATGAGATGAGTTATGCATTATTTTCTTCTAGTTGAAATAATCAATTTCTGGGAAGCTCATTTGTTATGGAAACGAAGCATTCGGTCCAATGGGGAATTAGGAAAAAAAAATCAAAAAAGATTGACTCCTCACAAGGTTATTTCCTAATGGACTAAATTTATTGACCGATGAAGCCATTTATCATAGCCTGTAAAGTTAGTTACCATATACAAAGACCACTGTTACCAACAGGTAAAGCTGTGCAATGACACGGGTCAGATTTTTTTTTAAATTTTGATTCACAGACTGAAAACACATCCATGTCATGTTAATCTTTAAAAAGCCATTTTCAAAGCTACGTGATGTAAAAAAGATCAGTCCACCAGGTATATTAAACACAGCAAATGCAAATATCTGCTCTCAGGCCATATGTGTAGGCACAGGAGGATATATATAATATATTCTGCATAACCTGAAGTGGTCAGGAGTGCTGCCACTGTGCAATCATACTGACAACATTGCATTTAGATGGCCATTTTAATAAATAACTCACTCTTTGCATTATAGATATATGAGGGATGTTTCCATTTAAAATGTACAGCTTGATACTCTCATCTCTCTCTGCACAAATAACACATTTATACGTTATAGAAACCAAATCTCCTCTTGAGGCTGTTTTGATTGCACTCCAGCAGTTATACTGTAGATATGAGCACCGCTTCCCATAGGATTGTCTGCGGTTTGTTTAATAGCTACTGTAGGTAGACTTTGGTGAAGTCCTAAGCAACACATTTGTAATGATCCTGGTGGCAAACTGCTAACACGTGATCAGCATCAGAACTGTTAGTCAAGCAGGCATAATGCGTGAAATGTGTTTTAATGGGAAAATGTTTTCTATTAATAGTCCGTAATGATTGAAATTTTCTGAATGATTTATGCAATTAGAAGCATTTTAGCTGTAAATTATTCCTCACAGGCCACATGTACACAACACACTGTCAGAGTGGGTGTGTGTGTGTGCGCGCGCATGTGCTGCATTTTATATTCTGTTTATATCAGACGCCACTTCAGTGTTTTGAATGTCCTCTATGC
This sequence comes from Toxotes jaculatrix, assembly GCF_017976425.1. Lineage (NCBI taxonomy): Eukaryota > Metazoa > Chordata > Actinopteri > Toxotidae > Toxotes > Toxotes jaculatrix. The sequence continues at coordinate 8,896,795 of NC_054407.1, forward strand.
TTGAATGGTTTGCATTAGGATGCACTGCATTTAACATTACTCAATATTAATTAACAACATATTGGGTAAGTGAGTTTCTGCTGTTGCTCAGTAGCTTCTGAATGAGAAATAGAACTGTTGTCACATTAGGGAGAAGCATTAGATAATCAATTCAATGTTGTCTTATTTTATTCTTATGTTATTCTGCCCTGTTCGTCTGCCCCCATGGTCTTAATCAGTCGTCAGTCCCTGCTGGCGTCTCCTGCTTTGTAACAGTGTCTCTCGGTTGATTCCACAGTGGGAGGAGGTTAGCGGCTACGACGACTCCATGAGCCCAATCAGAACCTACCAGGTGTGTAATGTCCGACAGCCCAACCAGAACAACTGGCTGAGGACGGACTTTATCCCGCGGAGGGGCGTGTTGCGTGTTTATGTGGAGCTCAAGTTCTCCGTGCGTGACTGCGCCAGCATTCCCAACATCCCCGGCTCCTGCAAAGAGACCTTTAATCTGTTTTACTATGAGTCCGAGGGGGACACAGCTACAGACACCAGCCCTCTGTGGAGGGAGAACCCCTATGTGAAGGTGGATACTATCGCCCCAGATGAGAGTTTCTCTCTGCTGGAGGCAGGTAGGATCAACACCAAAGTGCGCAGCTTTGGCCCGCTCTCCAAGGCAGGCTTCTACCTGGCGTTTCAGGACCTGGGCGCCTGCATGTCTCTAATCTCAGTCAGGGTTTTCTTCAAGAAGTGCTCCACCACCATCGCCAATTTTGCTGTCTTCCCTGAGACTGCTACTGGGGCGGAAGCCACTTCCTTAGTGATCGCTCCAGGGGCCTGCGTGACCAATGCTATGGAGGTGTCCGTCCCTCTGAAGCTGTACTGCAACGGGGACGGCGAGTGGATGGTTCCTGTGGGCTCCTGCACCTGCGTCGCTGGCTTTGAGCCTTCTGCAGACGACACTCAGTGCCAGGGTATGTGTATTTAACAGACATTTGGACTTTTATTTAACCAAACCTTCTTTATATGCTCAGTGCAAGTCACCTCAGTCTGTGCCCTCTTCTCTGCATTTATTGTGTGGCTCCTGAAAGGGGGTGAAGGAGGGTGGAGGAGAGTATGAATTAATGAGGTGTTGCAGAGAGGAGCAGCATACAAATATTGTGAGAGCAGGACAGGAGGGAGAGGAAGATAGCAAGAAGGCACAAAATAGAGAGCCAATAGATTCGTGTGAGGAAAATGCAGATAATAGAAGGGAAAGGCGTTGGAAGTCCAGAGAAGAGAGATATTAAGAGAGATAGTGTGAGTTAAGAGGTGTGAATTGCCAAACATAGGACGGGAGCAGCAGCCAAAGGAGAAGAATGAGAAAAGGAGGGGGGGTGGGTGTTGCAGGAAGTCAAAGACAGACAAGCAAAGCCTCTTCTCACCTGGGCGTGAGAAATAGTGTCTAACACGCGCTGGAGAGCTCATTTGTTGCCATTTGGCGGCTCAAGGTTAAAAGCTTGCCGCCAATGCCTGATAAAAAACTCTCCAGGGCCACAGCCAGCGGTTGCGATGAGGAAGTGTAATTTCCTCTACAGCCTCCCGTTAGTTAATCTACAGGCGGCCACGCTCATTAACACCATTCAGACCAACGTGAGCCAACACTGCCACGCTAACATTAATCACTCAGACATTTCATTTCTTACCTCAGTCTCGCCACTCGCTCGCAGCCAAACGCTGCATGAGATGGAGAGAGGACGAAGAAGAAGAGGGGGGAAAGAAGAGGAGAGACAATGGAGGAGGAGGGGGAAAGGAAACATTAGTGTATCAAAAACAGGAAAATCATTGTGCCCTCCGAAGAGGTTAATGGATTGAAGCAAGACAGTGGGGTGATTCAGCACCCGTTCGAAGAGAAGCAAGGAAAACAAACAAATAAAAGAAAATGATGATGCACTGTGTAATAGAGGAAAAATAAATCAGATCAGAGAACGTGGAGCCTAAAGGTCTCGGTGAATTATGAGAAGAAAAAAAAGTACATTTTCATCTTATCTTCTTTGGCTTTTTTATTGCATGGTTTTAGAGCTACAATGTGGGGCCATTAGCTGTGCTGATTTTCCTAAAAGTGCCATTGTTGGGAATTAGGGTGGAACTTGAGTTCAAACTGAAAGACCACTTAGCCTAACTAGTTAATCACACTCTCTCCCTCACTGGCTGGCTTTTATGAGCCCTCACGCTGACAGGACAGATGTTTGCCAGAGACCCCACTTTTACACCACCAGTTAGGAATGTGGGAAACAGTAAAATGCGGGGCTCTGGAGGCTGATATATCCAGACCTTTTGCTGCTAATCCCCTTTATCTGAATCCTTCTTTAGTCTAGGCTTATGCTGGTTTATCCTTAAGACTCGGTATCAGCCAACCTTCAGCGTGACACTTTGGAATTCAAATTAATCGCTTGGACACATCGTCTAAGATTACCGTGCTTTGTATATTTTTCTAATAACTCTCCTCAGCTAATTTACGTCTCGTCTGATGTCCCTTCATTTGCATTGATTTATTAGCTTATTATGGAGCTGTTCTGCATGCATGTGGAGGACTTGTTTGTATTCAGCGGTGTGGTTTGGAGAGCTGAGGACTGAACAAACACTGATTGATGGGTTTAGGGTGTATCCCTTTTCTCAGAAGCATTCTCCATCCCTGTTTGTCTGACAACAGCAATCTCCTGTCAGCAGTCTATCTTCATCCTTATCCTCCTTTTCCTCCTCTTCACCATGAAACTTTGCTGTCATCCGGACACTCTTTTTGGGGAGATTAATGTCGCCTGCTAAGGAGAGTCGAAATGAAAGAGCAGATGCAAATGTATAGATAAGACCTGACGCTTAAGTGTTCACTACTGCTCGCATACGTATCAGCATTTTCTCCATAAATACTGAGCTCGGCAGGTACGTCACAGGCACAGTTTTTATTCAGATAACAGATGTGACAACCGCTTGTCTTTTGGATAAGTGACAGCAGAGCCTGTTTTGTTTTTTGTTTTTTTTTGTTCTGATTGTCCTTTGTGTTTTCTATCCCACTCATCCAGCATGCATCCCTGGGACCTTCAAATCCAAATTCGGGGAGGGATCCTGTGCTCCCTGCCCGTCCAACAGTCGCACCAGTGCACGAGGAGCCAACATTTGTCCCTGCCAGAGCGGTTTCTACCGCGCTGACAGCGACCCTCCTGACTCTGCCTGCACCAGTAAGTCCTGCTCCAATGGATAGACTGAAAAAAAAAATCTCGCATTCTCAGTCTCTTTTGGAAAGTCAGAGAAGGGAAGTAGCATACGGTAAATGATCAGGGCCAGGTTGCATCAATCATTTTGTTTAAAATCCATCTGAAATTCAAATGAATTTTTTTTCTAAGAAATCAACGTATGTCTTTGGTTTTTATTTTAAGTCAGAAATGTCATTGCCTGAAAGAAGAAATTATTAGTTTTTATTTTATTTATTTTTTATTTATTTTATTTTTTAATATTGTTTTCTGCCGTCATAATGGCCTCATAATAGAGTTTCATGTAATAAATTTACAAATTTACAATAACATTTATTGTTATTGTAACAGTATCTGTTTGAGCAGGAGCTAAAATAGTTTGTAACATCACTTCAGTTCACACAGGCAGTGAACCAGTCGGGATGCCACTGTTGTTAGCTGCTGCTTTTTGCTCTAAGTCCCGTTTGTGACTTGAGTTCTCCATACGTTACTCAAGCGAGCTAGGCTAACTAGCGTTCACCTTCCGAGTGGACATTGGTTAGCCTAGGTTGTTAGCTGCCAGTTTCAGAGTGGAAAACAAACCTAAGGGCATGAAAGGTCCTTCCAGATGTTGTAGACAAACATATGTCTTAAATCCTTTATGGTACATAACTGATGCTATGTGAGTTTGTTGAAAAAGAGGATAAAAAACATCTTGTATTAATGTTCATAAGCTTTACAGCGTTGCGGTAGCGCACCATGGAAATTGACTGCGCTTGCTCTCAAATGTCAGTGAACTGCTTTGACGCTGTTTCCACAAATATGTCCAAAAATGCTTTTATCCTCTTGAAAAATATGAATATCTGAAGTATCATCTTAGTTTATATTTTCCTACATAAAAAAGCATAGAGAATTCAACTTTTTCAGTTCAACGTTATGACAAAGGACAAATCTGCAGCTGCATGTCAATATATCAAATGGAAATTCGGCGGTAACTAGTCTGGTCTGGTGCTGACCGCGGCATCCACGCTTGCTCTGCACGGACAGGCCTCTGAGAGAAGTCCCAGCAATCGTGATGATGGAGAGGGACATGTGCTGCCTTGACTGTGCAAAATCACCCCCCAGGGGCCTTTCACCACGTTAAATGACACACACGGCCCCGCAACTGTCTTCCCCAGATCCTCGTCACAGGAACACTGTGGTCTCTGACATTGTCCAGTGTACACAGACAGGCAGGCAGGGACACAAGCACCACCTCCAACTAAACACGCAAACACACACAAAAACACGGGCCTGACAGTTCTGTCCCTGCGGTCTGTCAGAGCTTGTGCCAGGCAGCCTGTGCTTTTGTGTTGGAAGTGCTGTGTTGCACAAGAGAGGCTCGGTCAGTCAATGGCCGGCAGCTTGGTCTCAGCATGTGTTTTAGATGGGTGTCCAATTAGAAGAGCCTCCACTCTGAACTGTGTCTGCCTAATTAGAAAGGACAGGGCGAGTGAAACGCGGCTCAGGGCGAGCCGGCTGAGGAGCTGGACTCAGCCGACAGGCAGTTTCCGCTGATGGCCTGAGAGCCTCCCCTTCTCTTCCCTCTCTCTCTCTCTCTCTCTCTCTCTCCCTCTCTCTCTCTATCTGCTTTGAGACAGGTTGGACTTTCTGCTGCTGAAAGCTTAGAGGGAGAGCCCCTCTCTTCTCTCGCTGTAATAGGATGAAAAGCACATTCGCCGAACCAATCTTTGTTGCCTCCCTCTGCGGTTATCATACTTTATCCGGGTTTCAAATACTCTTCACTCAAAACGCTGCACTGCTTATTGAAACGAGGTGGCCTTGGGTTATACTGATACTCCAACATGAATTTCTATCATGAGTGGATTAGCCAAGTTCCACAAGCGGCAGGAGGAGTTATGCATAGGAATGGACGTGGCCTACCACTGCAGAGCTGCATAGGACTGTGTATTTCTTTAAGCAGCATTACTTAGTCATGAACTTGATGTTGTGCTTGTGCATGACAAGTTGCTCTTATCCTCCTGTTGCTGAATTTGTTGGTTTATTTATTTGCACCAGGAAGGATTTTTCCCTGTTGTTATGTTTTTACACGTTTCCATGCCCTTTTCTCACTGCTAAGGATTTGTATGGGGCACGTAAAGCAATCTAACACGTTCATTTGTGCAGAAGGATTTCATAAAAGAGAAAACGATTATGCTCTGTGCTGATTTCTGTACATAAAGTACTACCTCTTGTTGGCTTCTTGCAGAGATATTAAAACATTTCTTTCACCACCGAGGGAGGATAATGTAAGCACTGCGTAGGGAACATGACTAACGCCTCAGTTGTGTGTTTTTTCTATTCTGCCTAACCACCTTCTTAAACACCTACACGTGTGTGTGTGTGTGTGTGTGTGTGTGTGCGTTTGTGCAGCGATCCCCTCAGCGCCTCGCAACGTTATATCCAGCGTGAACGAGACCTCGCTGTCCTTGGAGTGGGAGGAGCCAGAGGACACGGGCGGGAGGAGCGACCTGGTCTATAACGTGGTGTGTAAGAAATGCCTGAGAGACCGGAGCCCCTGCACGCGCTGCGACGACAACGTGGACATCGCCCCTCGCAGGCTGGGGCTGAGGCAGAGGAAGGTGGTGGTGAGGAACCTGCAGGCTCACACGCGCTACAGCTTCGAGGTGCAGGCCGTCAACGGGGTTTCCGGGAAAAACCCCACCTCACCCAGCTACTCCACCGTCAACATCACCACCAACCAGGCCGGTAAGTAGAAGAAGTGACAGCAAATGTGTCCGCAAAACCAAGTTAATGCATACAGCCACTCCAATCAATACCATTTAACATCACGATGAAACAGGCTGGTTAGTGGATCCTATGTTTAGTCAATGTCAGTGAGTGTTTTAATGAGCTCTTAGTATCCAGAGCAGTATCAACACCAACAGTAAACGTTATTGAACAAGCTCAGTGAGAGCGACAGATGGAAAAACTCTCAGCTGCAGCGCTGCCTCACTGGGCGAGTCACAGGAACGGCAGATAAAATGTAAAGCGTACTTTATATCTGTCGCTGTCAGCGAGGAGTCTTACATCAATGACAATGTCACCTTTCAGCATCTCCTCTTAATATTTGCAGCGTCATCATCAACCAAACTGCTCGCCACCTTTCACAGACTGTAATTACTCTTCTAGTTAACCTGCACTTAATCCACCTTACTGCAGTTTATGGACCCAGTACAATGACTGTCAATTGAGTCACTTTCAGGCCTCACAAATCAATAAAGTGCAGAACAGTGAAGGTGAAGCATGAACTGCTTTTCTTAAACCGTTCTGGTTGGAGTATTTGGAATGATAATTATCTTACTGTGATGGTTTGTGGCTTTAAAAGAATAAAAAAAACTTGGCAACTCAGAACGTAAAGTAATGATGTAGTAACCTTGCAGTAGCAGTGTAATATAAACCTCTCCTCTCTGGTGTGCACCCCCAGCGCCTTCGGCAGTGCCCACTGTCCATCTGATGCGCTCCACCGCAGACACCCTCAGCCTGTCGTGGCTTCCCCCCGAGAAACCCAACGGGGTCATCCTCGACTACGAGATTAAATACCATGAGAGGGTAAGCGCTGACTTTTTAGCCGTTGCCTTAATGTAGGCCACGGTGCATGCCTTATTGACTTTGGAAATCTAATTTTCCAGCATTTTTATGGATGCTGAAAAATGTAATATTGAAATGTGATGTGCATGTGGGTTACTAGCGTCTAGAAATCTCAATCGTTGAAGAGTATGGGCTGGTTAGACTCATGTATTAGTAAAGCCCCTGCTGATCTAATACAGACCTTTTATAACCTTTGATGGTAAAAACCTAGACCTTGGACCCGTGTCTGGTGTTCAGAGCGAAAGCAGCACTGCATTAAAGGAATGTAAGGGTCTGTGTTGTTGGGGGCGTGTTGCTATAAGTACCAGTGAAACGATGACACAGATCAATCCAGTGAGGTCAGTAGTTCATCATCATCATCATCATCATCTCAACCTCAACATTATCTCCACATTGTTTAAGCAGCTCTGAGGCAAACGGTAAGTAATTCAGGTGCACTTGCCTGTTTTTCATTAGCCAGTTCAGTGCTTTGCTGGATGACTACACGTTGAATTGTGGCAAAAGTTGATCCAGGTTAAACATTTTTGCTGGATGACTCTAGATTTGGAAATTAATGAAGTGCAGATGTTCAGTACACATATGATCAAATCTTTAAAAAAAAAAAAAAAAATTTTTTAACACAACACCCCCAAGAATTTACTGTTTACCAAACAGTGGTTTGTTGCTTTGGAGCTCCAGTTATGGCTGACTGAGAGAAGCATTCAGCTCAACTGGGATATACATTATGTTATTTCTGTATTAAAAGCTTGTTAAAAACTGAACCGAACTTATTACTGAACAGTGATGCAGTTGATTAGCTTAGAAAAAAATTAACATAACATAACTAACATCTTGGATTCCAATTAGCAAAGTGATTAATAATTGCCACTTCCAGAGGGGGGCTTGTCAGCATATGAAAATTATCAGGAAACATTTGACAATCGCTGCTTTAACAGTCCTTTTTTTTTTGCACTTCAGGGTCAGGCCATGTCGCACACGGTCACAGCCCAGCACAGCTCGGCTAAGGTGGAGGGACTGAGGGCCGCAACGCCCTACGTGGTGCAGGTCAGGGCTCGCACTGTTGCCGGATATGGAAGCTACAGCAACCCCATGGACTTCAGCACCAGCCTACACAGTACGAACAACCTCTCCCCTGCTTTACAGTCTGTTCTTGATGATCTGCTGCTACAGTTTTCTTAATGAGAGTTACAGCTTAATAGTTTTTATAGCCACCTTAATTGGTAACCATTACACGTGCAAAACAGGCCACCCTTTAGTCTCTCAAGTAGAGTTTCTGCTGTTATTTACTAATTTCTTGTGTTATTTGGTCCAGGTGACCCTCAGAAGTCCGTGCAGGACCAGCTGCCTCTCATCATCGGCTCGGCCTCTGCAGGTCTGGTGGTCATTGTTGCCTTGGTGGTTATCGCTGTTGTCTGCCTGAAGTAAGTGTTTGATTTTTTATTACTGACAGCCTGAACTACATGTTTCATTTTGTTAGTTAGACTCTGAACAAAGAAGCTCATTAAATTTTTAACATGCTTTCGAAGTGTTTATACTTAGTCTTTAGCTTCAAAAAGGGAGGAGAAAAAGCAGAGCTGCCCCGCGAGTTTCTCCGTTGGCAGTTTATCTGATAGTTGAGTTAGATGTTAGTTCGATTTGCTGTACCTGGAACGGGTCTGATTATGTGAATGTGACTTTGTTTATGTGCTGCTTGTTTACAGGAAGCAGCGCAGCGGCTCGGAGCTGGAGTACACTGAGAAACTGCAGCAATACAGTAAGTTTATGTGTTCAGCTCGGAAACCGTCTCCTCTGTGGTCCTTTGGTCATGCTTGTACAGTTAACCAACTGATTCAATCAATTATCCAATCACCTGATTGAGACAGGAAACCATTTCCCTGTTTGCTCAGAGAAGGCCATGACCAGACAGTTCAGCTGAGTTGATAAACATAAAGTGGTCACATGTAGAAGATGATTACTGAGGTTTTATCAATGCAGCGTTTTGACTAGAAACGTCTTCCCAACTCTCTATACTTTTTTCATTTAAATCATTGCATATTATCATATTTGAATTTCAGATTCACTTTTCAGAATCAATATAAGCTTATCAAAGTATCATTTCCAAAATTTCTGGTTTGCCATTAATGTTTGCAAGCAAAATTAGATTTTAAAAAAAAATGCAAATTTCTGAAAACATCAACTAACCCCCGCCCCATTTTTCTCGGAAGTATGTGGAGGGGACCCACGAAGAAAACCCAGAACCTTGCTGCTGTGAGGCGACAGTGCTGCACCACTGCACCACCGTGCCGCCCACATAGCTATCTATATTGTGATGTATATCAATACTGGAACAAGACACACAGCACTGTGAGGCTATCCTTGAGCTAAAGGCTAACGTCAGCATGCAAATATACTCACAACTGCAGTGCCAACATGTCAGTAACGCTACGTTTACCATGGTCACTGTTTCAGTTTAGCATGTTTGCACATTAACATATGCTAATTAGCACTAAACCGAAAGCACACCTGAGGCTGATGGGAAAAGACAAGGGATCACCAAAGCTATTAGGGTTCATCCTCTTGAAACCATAAATGTCTGTATACAATTTCACAGCAATTCATCCAGTTGATGAGATAATTCAGTCTGCAGCATCTGTCGAGCTGCTAACCTAGTGTAGCTAGAATAATGTCTCATGCCTCAGACATATGCAAACTTTCTACCTTTTAATCTTCGGCTTCTTCTTCTCAGTTTCTCCAGGGGTCAAAGTGTACATTGACCCTTTCACCTACGAGGACCCCAATGACGCCGTCCACGAGTTCGCCAAAGAGATTGACATCTCCTGCGTGAAAATAGAAGAAGTCATCGGTGCAGGTAAACTGCGTCGTCGTTTTTTGTCCAAGAGGACAGAGAATGATTCAGGTTTATTAATCATTTATCTGAACAGGACTGTGCCATCAAGCCCTGAGGTCTGTTCTGTATGAGAGTCCTCTCTGGGAGAAAAGGTTTAGGATTCAGAGTGTGCATGAGAGCTGCAGGTGGGAAGGACTGAAGTGAAAATCTTTTCTGTAGCTCTTCCCCCTCCAGTTTCTTTTTTCTCTCCAGCGGCATGTTGTGTCCTAACTTCGCCTCAAATGACAGTCTGTGCTCCTTCAACCTTCCTCTCTCCCTGTCGTTTCTTTCCATCTTTCTGTCTCTCTCCCTTGTAAACGTTCGTACTCAGGCACCAGATGCAAAAACCCCAAGTTCCTCGTCCATCCTCTGTCTCCTTGCACCGCTCCCAGGTTGCACACTCGATCAATACCAGTCACTCCCTCTCTCCCCAACATCTTTGACCTCTGACCTCCCGTCTTCTCCTCTTCTCTTTTCTAATCCTCTCCCACAGTCAACGCAGACCCTCAACGCTTTCAAATCAAATCCTTCACTCCCGAGTCCGACCAGTAACGCTCCCTTTCCCTGCACTTTTCCCCAACTTCCTCTCTCCGTCCACCCCTCCTCTTCTTTCCTCCGCTCACTCAACCCCTCTCCCCCATCACCCTCACCCCCTCCTCCCTTCCCCACATCCCGACCTTGTTCTCTCACTCCAGGTGAATTCGGCGAAGTGTGTCGAGGGCGTCTCAAGCAGCCCGGTCGCAGAGAGATGGTGGTGGCGATAAAGACTCTGAAAGCTGGCTACACTGAGCGCCAGAGGCGCGACTTCCTCGCCGAGGCCTCGATCATGGGCCAGTTTGACCACCCCAACGTGATCCGGCTGGAAGGCGTCCTGACACGGAGCTGCCCTGTCCTCATCATCACTGAATTCATGGAGAACGGAGCGCTCGATTCCTTCCTCAGGGTAAGCTTGGCGAGAGGTGCGTGCCACAACACCTCTGACAGAGAAGATTACTCTCTGTTTGTATCAAAGCTGAGAGGAATGCACAGACAGTCATTCACCACACCTCTGGGTTATCGGAATGTTTTACTCTCTGTAAAACACCCTGAGGCGCTCACTTGCTGAGTGATAGAGATTAAATGCGCAATATAACGCCTGGAGACAGGCATAGTGTTTCTGCTTGACGTGACTGACTGATGCTGACAGGCTTTCCAATGCACAGGCTCCTAGTGGAAAACTGTCACACAGCAGACCTTTGGATAGGTTTGCTTCAGTGTATTAGAGAGTCTTTGTACGACTACAGAATACATTACTGATCAGAGTTTTTGGTTCAGACCACCACCACCTACACAAAACGCTGAACAAAGGCAGGATGAGAAATGAGGTGTCACACAGTACATTTCCAGCTGCGTGGGGGCTATTACATGTCATTTACATTCAGTGTGTTCAATGTGTTTTACATTCAGTGTGTTTTCTCGCATGGCTGCACGGTGACGATGTCTGCTTTCTGCAGCTGTGAGGCTGAATGAGGTCACACGATGAGAAATCTGGGCAGAGTTATCAATGATATTGACGAGTTTTGACACTGACCAGCTTCTTTAGATATCTCCAGCTGCTTTAGTGGACTTTAGTGATTCTGATGGGGAGGTCTGGTAGGTGTTTTGAGCAATGTAAACATGTTTTAATGCACAATCTTTTAATGAAAATAACTTATAACTAATATTTATATCTTCTCAAATGTAAAATGTTGTCTAAATATGCAGCCTTACCAAAACGGTATCTGAATAAAACTCTAAAATAAGTGCAATTCTGAGTGATGTCAGTGGAGATGTGGTTAAAGAGTGAAACTACAAATCATGATCGGGCATTCAGCGCCGAATACTGGTGCTCAGACACATTTCAGTCTGTACCAATAAAGTGCCGAGGTTTGATACCGAGCTCAGTTGTTTAGTCAATTAAACTAAAGTTAACTGATAACAATTTTGATAATTAATTCATCATTTCAGTAATGATTAAATAATGAAACAAAATTACTTTTGCGGCTACCAGCTTCCAAAATTTGAGAAATTTCTGTGTTTTTAATCATTGGAAACTCAGTGTCTTTTGGTATTTTATTGTTGTTCCAACAAAGCAAACAGCTTGAAATAGCTGCAACTAACAGTTATTTCCACTATGACTTAATCTGCCAGTTGTTCTCTAGGATAATCAATTAATCTTTTTTTTATGAGACGTGAGGAAAAAAGTGAAAAATTCTCATCACAAGAGCCAAAGTTGACATCTACAAATTGTTTTATCCAGCCAACGGTTAACTATCATTTTATTACATTTTATTGATCGGACAATTCATCTCTCATTTGAAAAAAAAAAAAGCTGACTGATCAATCGATAATGAAAACTATCAGTTAGCTGTACATCTGATAGTCCAGTCTGAGCTTCTTCCCTCCTTCTCACACTGTCCTCTCAGTCAGCTGTCCCACAAACAACACACAAAAAAAAACTCCTCAGCCTGTGCTGTCCTCACCCCCGCTCTCTGGCCAGAGTCACACTGCCTGTGACTCAGAGGAGCTCTGAGTTCTGCTCTACCCAGAACACTATAGAGTTAAATCACTCACAAACTGTCTGAGTGTGTCACACACGAGAGTGTGCACGGCACCTCCCTGGAGACATGGACACACATGCACACACACGACATATGCACATGTAGAAACACTACGGATATACAGAAATAACACACACACACACACACTCTCTAATGCATACACGCCACCATGGCTCTGAAGGCCTGCTATGAATCATGGCTGTTTATACATCCATCCATCCCGGCTTGTTTTGCTGTCAGACTTCACTGGAGTGTGCAGAGTACAAAGCAGAGTGTTTATGGTTTTGTCATGTCACGTCGTGTGTTCTCTGCCTTCTCACTGTGGAGTCAGAGAAGAGAATGATTATATCGAAAATTGTCTTTTTCCACCAAATTCTACTTGTATTCAATATTCAAGTCACGCAGGAAAAACCTCGGTGCAGTTTCAGCTTTGTCCAGGTTTGCAGAATTATGATTTATGAGTATTTACTGTGTATCGACATTTCAGTGATTAGTTCAAGTCTGACTCTCGCACATCAGGTTTCACGAGCCTTCGCAGGTTGGAGTGCTGATTTATTACGATCTGGAGTTTATCCCACTGTGGCTCACTTCACAAATGTGGAGAATTGTAAATTAAACCCTGAGAGCCCTAATCTCAGATTTGTTTCATGCTTCTCAAATGTTAACTTAAAAGGGCAAAAATCTGCAAGAAATGGGCTTTCAAATGGAGGGAAATGAGCTTTGAGCAACATGCCGTTCTTATTCAGTTGACCGGCCGTTTTTACTTTAATGTTCGCAAGCGAAAAAATAAATAAAAAATGCAAACAAAGCTTTTCGCCCAAAAGAATTCATGTTACAGCCGTGTTCTGCCTGTACCTGCAACTAGTTTGTCGGTCCGTTGGAGACTGAAAACAAAATACCTGCAGTGGTCTGGTTTTGATTTCAGCTTTGTTGCTCCCTTTTTTGTTTTTGTATGGGGTCGATATTGAGCCTTAATGGGTTTAGTATGATAGTAAAGGGTCTAATTAATCAGCTAATTGGACAGCACGCATGAAAAGGTCAGCTGTCAGTGACTGTCAGTAGCAGCCGTGGAGCATGATGACAGATGTCATGTTTATGTTGCCTCAGTGACTGATTGGGTCTCTGGTGCTTTCCCCTTCTCTTTATCTCCTATGCTCTCCCCCATTGTCTGTTTCTCCATATTTCTACTCATCCTTTTTTCTCATTTTCGCTCCGTCGCTGATCTCCTTCTTCATTAACCGCCCTCTCTTCTGCTCTCTTCCTCCCTCTTGCTCTGACTGTGTTTTTGCAGCTAAACGACGGACGCTTCACGATGACACAGCTGGTCGGGATGCTGCGTGGCATCGCTGCGGGGATGAAGTATCTGTCAGACATGAACTATGTTCACCGAGACCTCGCCGCCCGGAATATTCTGGTCAACAGCAACTTGGTCTGCAAGGTGTCTGACTTTGGTCTGTCACGCTTTCTGGACGACACGTCTGCTGACCCCACTTACACAAGCTCCCTGGTCAGTATTATGCATGTGTGTTTGTGTGTATGTGTGCGTGCTCTGCTCTTCTGTGTTTGTATACTCTGTGCATGTTTAATTGAGGTTGTTAATTTAATCCCCTTCACTTGTTTCACATGTGGATATGGATGCATGTATGACTGCTCATGTGTGCCAATATTTACGTTAGTATGCGAGACAGTCTGTGAAATTTGCATTAGCCTCTGCATGTGTGTGTTCATGCTGCGTTCCTGTTATCTGATTGTAGTGTCTCCCCCCTCTGTGTGTGTGTGTGTGTGAACAGGGAGGGAAGATTCCCATCCGGTGGACAGCACCAGAGGCCATCGCCTTCAGGAAATTCACCTCTGCCAGTGACGTGTGGAGTTATGGCATCGTCATGTGGGAGGTGGTGTCCTATGGAGAGAGACCATACTGGGACATGAGCAACCAGGATGTGAGTTAGCATGACAGACTCATGTCACAAACAAAATACCTATGGATTAAATGCACACACAGGAGTTCTGTATCTAAGTTTGGGGCAGGCAGAGAGTTTCTCTGTGGCTTTGATTTCCAGCATGACATGTTGGACCTGGGCCTGGTCTGCTGTCTTTATCTCCTCACTGCAGATGCTGGTGCAGCTGTGTGCCTGTGTTCTAGTTTTTACCCCCTTATTTACAGCCCTAGCCTGCCCACCCTCTACAAATCCATACCGCAAAGCTTCCCTGCTCACACACACACACACACACAAAGGCAAACTCAGGAAATGCTTCTTTTTTTTTTTATGGGAGATGTTACCTGTAGGCTATCTGCACTGCACAGACATCACAACTACACAACTACAGCAGTGAGCTCACAGGAAAGAAAAAGAAATCTCTCGGTTCCTCCTCCCTGAACAAAGTATTGAAGCAATGTGTACACCTCCACTTTATTCTCCGAGGAATATCTGCTCCGTATTGTGCTTCAAAAAGAGAGTTGTAACGTTGATAGCAATAAAGCAAAAAAGAAACCAAAATGAAAAACGCCTGTAATGTATGTATAACTTTCATAACAAAACCCACATGCAGTAATGAAAGCATCAAAGTAGAAGCCCTCTATTGTTCCCCACAGCCTTTGTGCCACAGTCATCGCTCAATAAGCAACAGAGTCAACAAATACGAGATATAAACAGAGGTACTCGCCAGCTACAAGCACGACATAAAAATCAAAGGACAAGCAGCAGGAGAAGAGGAGTGCAGCAGAAATGCTTTATTGTTCCCAAATGGCAATTTTTTATTGTTGCGGGGAGTAAAAAACCCATACAGAGCTTATGGACGGAAATGCAGTTGCTAGGCGAAATCAAATCAATGAGCGAACGTTTTCATCCCCCACTTATTGTTTGTCCTATCAATCATGCCAGTTTTGAAGTGACAAGTTTGAGAATATTTGAGAATATTGTTTTTATGGTTTTGAAGGGATAAGTGAAAGGATGATTGGAATATATGACAGCATGAGGCGAGGAACTGCCTAATGTAGGACATAATACGGTAACTGGGGGTTATTCTTCCACCGCACTGACAAAGACCAAACAGAGGGAGCAATAATACAAATAGGTCAGAGCCAAGCGTTAGCACTTTGAAGAAGCACTAGATGAAATTTGATTAAATCCATCTGTGCAAGATACTCTGGGTCAATATTTAGCTTTAGCTTATTTAGAGTAAATGTGAAATTTAGTCTTCATTCAAATGCGTTTGCGTTTTTAGCCATGCTAGCGGTGTGGCTCTTTGGAAAGTAATGTCAGTTCACTGTGAAATATATTTGTAATTAGCATTTGATATTCCATTTAGCCTCTGCTGTACTTTGTGTTTGGTGCTAATTAGCAAATGTTAGCATCATTACTATCAACATTATCACTGTGAGCATGTTAGCATGCTCTCAACTAAAATGGTGAAGTTAGAATGTTAACATTGTGGTTGTGAACATGTTAGCATGCTGATGTTAGCATTTAGCATTAAGCATACAACCTGCTAGCGTGGCTGTTGACTATTAGCCTTGTTAAAAATGATTTTCTGTTGCACAGGTGATGACGGCAGTAGAGCAGGACTACCGGCTGCCCCCACCCATGGACTGTCCCATGGTTCTGCATCAGCTGATGCTGGAGTGCTGGATGAAGGAGAGGAACCTGAGGCCCAAGTTCTCTCGAATTGTCAGCACCCTGGACAAGCTGCTCCGCAACGCCGCCAGCCTCAAGGTGGTGACCAGCGCCAACTCAGGGTGAGTCCATATGTAGCGCCAGTTTAAAGCTGTCAGTATGTCTCAAACAAACTGGTTCATACAACGTATGATCCTAACTGATGCCCTGCCGTCAGGGCAATGGCGAGATAGAATGATTGTTCAAACAGTGATAACTTTACACACCTTTACAATGCTGCACTTGGTAGTAAAAACGAAAAGTCAGTTCAAACCCTGCTTCCTTTCTCACCTCCGCCAATCACTGCATAAAGTGGGCAAGCTTGTTGAATTGTCAGCTTCAGAAAGTTACAGAAACTGATGGATGCCCCCGCCCCCCCTCCCCAGTTCCAGTATCGGAAAGGTGTGGCTGGAGGGGGTTTTAGATGCTGCTCAACCAACGGACAAACACCTAATTTGAAGCATACTGACACCTTAATCCTTCTCTTAGAGACAGAAGTATAGTTTTCTCACACACAAAGAAAGATTCATGTCATGGTTTGGGCCTCAGCTTTTTGCTCAGGCCACCTTTTCGTACACTGAAGTGAATAGGGAGAAGTGAAAAAGTGGATGGAAAGTGTTTGCTTTTAGAAATGTGTTATGTCTCACTTCTTTTTAGAGAGAGCAAAGCACTTCACTGTTGCCACCTTGGCAAGTTTGTTGCGAGATTTAGCAACTTTTCAGGCAAACAGAATTTTCAGAATTTACTTTCTGTGTAGCTGCAACAACAACAACAAAAAAAAACCTCACTGAGTTTCGAGGCTATGTAAAGAAGGTTGTACCACATGGATGTTCTTTTGCAAATTAGTGCAACATCTGACCGCTCTGAGGAATCTCAGTTCACAATGTTATAATATTTGACAACAAATTTGCAGGAACTCTAATCATTAAGTCAGCAGTATTGGCTGTGTTGTTGCAGTTTGTTGTTCTGCTGGCTGACTCGGGAGCTGCAGGAGCCGACCTTTGTTGAAAATATATGCATTATGCTGCTGGGTTTTCCATATAGGCACAAAATGCTTTTGAGGTTTTTTTTTCTACGATAACAGCAAAAATAGTCCAAACACAAAAAAGGGTGTGATGCAATTCCTTCTCTTTCAACTTGTGTGAAATTGTCTCCTCCATTGTGTAGAGGAGGATGAAGACTCCTCTTGGTGCAGAGATGAGCAGCGCTATGCCTCTGGGTTGTTGGAATAAGATGTCATAGTAGAAAAATTATGGCTGGCCTAAAGAGAGGCACAACAAGGATCATGCTTGTTGGGTCTTGCTTGCTTTATGTTTTCAGTTGATTTGGGAGAATTCTTCTTTGAGCTGAATGGTTTGGCTGCCAGACAGACATCTGCCTCTTTTTCACTGACACTTCCCTTGGAAGCATAGAAGTTGACTTATTCATAGGTAGCTGTCCTCGACTTGACGAGTTGTTTTTCAGCTTTGTTGTTCCTCGCAGTGACTCCAAGTGTTTCAGGCCATTTTCACTGACGTGTTTGTTCTGAATTTTGTTAGCCTGACATCCAGTCAACAGTATGATTAGTGCTGGTTTAGATGTGAGATCCTCAGCTCCGTAGTGATGTATAATGAATCAAGCGCACATCCTCAACTCTGTGGAGCTGACTATGCCATAGTTTCCTGTTTCTGACAGGCACAAAAGGCAGAATTCATACATACAGTATCCAAGTCTTGTGCCAGCTCCTTGGCTCACACTTTCACTCTCACACCAAGCCCCAAGGGCGATTCCTATGCCAGGATTTGGGCTCAGTGAAGCTAATTGTGTGTGGAAATGTAATGGCTGACCTCAGTTTAATTCCCCCTATACTTGGCTGGATGCTGGAATATAGGTGATAGGACAGACAGCAGCCAGAGCTGCTGATGTGGAAAAGCAGGAAGTGATGAAGTGTGAGTAATAAGGGAGATTGAGGAGAAGCTAAAAGAGAGGAATGTGTTTAATTAGGTTGCTAATGAGCTTTTTAATGCATCAGGGGAGGGCGCGCCCAATGCTGTGATGGGCGAATAGGAGAGGGATGTGTGTGTGATGCTTGTGTGTGTGTGTATGCATGTTATGCTACGTGTCGCTGTGTGTGGATGACATGCCAATGATTAATTTATAGCCTCATCTGTGTGCAACAGCAAGACAGAGAGACGGAGAAGGAGCAGGAGGAAGAGAAGGCAAGAGAAAGGATCATGTTGTCAGGGCATGATTTAGAGAGCGTCTCCTGTGTTTGCGTGAGCATCTGAGGCGGCGAATGCTCGCTGCTGCTCACCTGCCATTGGCTGCTCAATGATGTTGGGCCAGATAACAGAGGGAGGGGGAGGATATGAGATGCCGCGCTATCTGTAGAGTATCTTTAGCCACGAGGGCCTTAAAAACAAGGACACTGGCCGAGGAACAAAGGACACTCTAAGGCTGCAGCGCTTTTTCAGAGATAGCTGAAAAATATGTTGAACTTTTATTAAAACTGGAAATGTGATGAATAGATTTGGCTTGGCGTTTGAGTTGGACTTTGTTTAAAGCAGCTGCAGCTGAGTTTTGAGCGTACTCTCATGGTGCTGTTTTTTTTTTTAATTGTTTATAACCATGGGATCTTATAATGAAGAATATAGCTACACTGAGACTAAGATGGATTAGACCGTTATCCACCTTCAATGAGATCACTTAGTGCATTAATAATGAGCTGTATCTTTAGTTTAAAGTGTCTGTGAACCTGCTGCTGACCTGTGTGACTTTGCATTGGCAGGGACCTGCTGCGGCTCGGAGGAACGCTGCCGGGACACAACAGGAAGAGTCCGGACAGCAGTCAGGAAATCGTTCGGCAACAGATGAGCCAAACTCTCCCCATCAGAGTGTGAGCTGCCGCACACCGGAGGATACAGAATGAATAAAAAAAAAAACTACCTAGAAACTCTGATGCAGAGAGCCTGATGTAAAATAAAAAGAAGAGAATAAAAGAAGGAAGCTCCGGTAGAGAACAAGGACCGTTTTGGAGATTTCTATCCAACTGGAGACTTAATGTCCGTTTAAAGAGAACTTTCCATTGCAGTGTGTGTGTTCATTACTTGACACTTGTGGATTTGTGACTGTTGACATAAAGCCAAACTTCCTATTTCCCCCTCTCAGGTTGTGTTTGCATGTCTGCATGTGTTTTCTGCTGGTTGGGAATCAGTCTTTCCCTCTCTTCACCCTCAACCTGAGGATGGGAGAGCTCACACAGATGATAGGATTCAGTGTCTAGATGATACAACAGTGCCAAGATAAAGCAAACATTTGCTTAAAACTAACTCTTAAGACAGCTCGACATCTGTAGACCTTCAATCCAGTCGATCTTTTTCTTTTTTTTATACCCAACCATTTTCTTTTATCTTGCTTTTTTGGAAACAAGAAAAAAAAACACACACTCTTCATCCGCTTCCTCTTAAATACTGTCTTCCACATGTACTGGGAGATATACGTGTTACAAATCTGTACAAAGCATCTGAGTCTTCACACCGTCTCTCTCTGGCTGTCAGAGGAGAGATGTAACTGACACTGTGCGGGACACGTCATGTGCATGCCAAAGTGGAAGCTTCCTCATGAGAAAAGTACAAATAGGTTCCACATTAACTGTTGCTTTGGTGGCATTTTGCTGTATGGACTTTAACGTCCATGTTTTCTTAATCTTATTTGATTCATATACGCATTGTTTTGAATGCTAAGTTATTATCTATTATTGCAAAGAGGTGTTTTTTTGTGGTTTTTTTACAAGTACCGGGGCTTAACTTTTTTATTACAATGCTTGTTTTTTCACACATTAACAAACCAGACAGACATGAATGAGTGAATTAAGAAGGAAACGTTCTGCTCAGACAGAGGAATTACCTTTAAAAACACAGAGAAGACTTTTGTCGAGATCGCTGTTAGGATATTTTTTTTTTTTTTTTTAATGAAAAGTGCCCGTGGTAGTGCTGTGTTGTACATTTTACTTTGGCAAACATGTTGCAGATCAGCGAGAATTAAAAAGGTCACTATCCAGATGATAGCTTCATGACCTTAATATTGACCTGACCTACAAACATTGATGTAGAACAAATCATTCATTGGTTAATTTCTTCTGACGTGTTTTTGCCAGCTGTCAGCGCAGTTCCTATCTAAAACAACTGCCTGTATATAATACTATATTTCTATTAGACCAATCCGCTCAGCATTTACAACTATCTGACCTTACTTTGGCCTCTATGACCCTCGTTTATATGCTTGTTTGTTTATTGTGGAGGAGCAAACAAATGGAGAAATAACAGTTTAATGGTCATTACATATCTGAAACTATATGTCACAATGAAAGAAGAAAATGAAACGTGTGTCTGTTAGGGCAGACTTTTTCCTGTGCAATTAAAGGTGTATTAGATTGTAAAAAAATGCCAGAAAACTAGAACAAAAATAAGCATTTCTCTTTCAGTATTTTTACGATAATCATATGCAAATAAATTATTAAACTGATCTCTGGTATTCTCTTTGATTTCTCGGCGGGTTCACTAGGCTGAAATTCCAGGTCTCCTCTCATTCAGCCGAGGGATGAAAAGAGGGAATAGTAAGTGTGTTTTACCTCCTCAGTCGGAATATCACAGCAGCTTTGGATGGACTCGTTAAGATTTAAGATTAATCAAAGGCCGGCCCACGCAGCTCACCAATTAGTGAGACCACAAGACTATTCTGGGGATTTCAGTCTCTGTTGCTGCTGGAGAGGCTTCAAGGAAGCAAAGTTAATCTGGCTTTACACCAAATGTCAGTGTTGTTTGGCTTTAATCTGTCAACCAGGACACAAACCGGGTCTCTCTCCATAGCACTGCAGATGAGTGAAGCTGTCACCTTCTGTTTTCATTGACTGAGAGGAAGCTCGTCTATTGGGGATGGAACTTGGGGGGGAGCGGCTGCGAGGGTTCATGCTTAACCACTTTTTGACTGACTGCTCAGACAGCAGCTGTATGATTATCCACCAAGCAGAGGACTGGTGGTTTTGTGTTTTCTACATGTTCTTTCATCGTGTCTGCTGCTCTCACAGGATGTGCCAGGTCAATGCAAAGGCCCATGGTAGCACACAGATCTTGAATGTGCAATACACACAGACACCAAGCCACTTAGTGTAATTTCACTGGGCGACCTGCAAAGCGTGGCATTTATCATGTGTGTCAAAGCTTTGCAGGCAGATAGCAGATAAATGCTCTTTGGTGGTATAGCTGCTCTTTCTGTTGATGCAAGAAAGGAGATGTGTAGAAGTGCTTGACCTTGGAGGAGAATATTATGCATACAAACCAGCTGAGGAGGAAGTCTTCCAGTGAAAAGCTGTATATTTTAGAACCCATTTTGAATTGTACCTAGTTATGAATCAAGCTAAAACTAAAACACAAGAGGAGCCTATTTTAAATGTGTTAGCATGGTATTTTCTATCACACCGAGATATGACACAATGTCAAAAGTGAGATTTTGCGTCCTGTTTACCGTTAAGCAAACACTGAAGCGTTTCGAGCTTCGCAGGCCATGCTGTGGCTCGCTGCTCACACCAGAGACTTCGTACGCAGCCCTATGAAATACTTCCTACTGCTGCATCAAAAACATGATGCAAAATGGCAGCAAACCTAAAGGAAAATATCTCATTATCGTATTACAGACCATTAAGTGATGAGAAATCAGCTGCGACAGTTTCTCACAGAGATTTTAATGAGCGCGCTTGGTGGAGTGAAAACTGAGGAAGTGATGGCAGGATGACAGACAGTTTTTATTTCATGGCTGCTGGGTGCTCGTCAGTGACCAGACAGTCTGCGGTTCAACGTCAAATCCCTACATCACCAAAGTGATCCCGACGATTACGGCGAGATTAATGGCAGCTCTGCCGTTATACTGGATGTACATAATCACACATGAACACCAGCCAAGACAGGAGACACAGGGAAAAAAAAAACACATAGGCACACTACAAACACACATTCAAATGCATAACTATACACGCTTGTGCACTCACACACAGATCTGCTGGATTGGCAGTGATTTGTTAGATTTAGCTGCATCTACTTGTGTACCCCTTCTGAATGCACCAGTCAGTTCTCTTCCAAGCTCAAAGCACTCATTTGCCATCCTGTCCAAAGCAAGTTTAATGCCTCCAATTACAGGGGGCCTGCAAGCAGGCAGATTTGGAGCGAGGAGGCTTGGCAGGAGAGTTTGCTATGCATCAGGGCCTTTTAACAGAGAAGTGATTTGCTGCTGCTGGTGCTGAAGCTGCCTGTACCGGCTCATCAATGGAAAACTACCCTCTTTATGGTAAAGTGCATGCAGCACTAAGCCGAAACTGTGGGGAGAAGACACAAAAAATCTCAGGCTTTTTAATGACTCGCTACCAGTTCTTTTTCACACTGTGTGGAGGAATTTCTGCATCTCTGCACTGCAAGCACAAATGGAAATCAAAGCCTTTTCAGCAATAATTTTCATGTAAAACGATCTCTGTTTTAATTAAATATTCAGAGTGTCATGATGTGAAGGCAGCGCATGAGGGAAGCAGTGCATACACACACAAGATAGCTGCAGTAATGCTGAAACATAACTTGTGATATGGTGCATTACATACTGTGTATATGACAGTCAGGGGGAAACTTCTTATCTCCAAAATATTATATTTTTACTAGCTTTATTCATCTCACTGTTTTTGTGTTTGGCTGTAATGTCTCTAAAGTTTCATTTGTATGAATCCCAAAGTGGCATATTTTATTAAGCCATATTCATATCATCAATAACATGCACCAGAATTAGATGTATATAGAGATGTAGACTAAGTATCTCAAGGAAGCTAACCCTTTACCAGATCACTCTCAGCACATGGCACAAAAATTGAATTACTGCAGTTGTACTTTATTCTGTCAACTAAAAATGTACTCTAATATGGACTATATTAGTCATTTATATGTACTAAGACATTAATTAAATTTTCTTCATTGACAGACAATAATTAACCTTTAGAAATTAGTATATAATTTCCCTTTTTGCTCATAAATTTACAATTCAGACTAAAGTTACACGACATTTTTCCATTTAAATCTAAATTAATGGCTTACATTTAGCATTTCTTGTAACCAGATTATTGTAATCTTGTTACAGATAATCCGTCACTTCCTAACCCTGGTCTTCAAGTATTATATCTGAACATTTCAGCGTAGCAGCTGCCACTAAATGCAACCATAATCTCTGCTGCCGCATCATGTCTAATGAAAAATATAAATGGAGAGCTACAAACCGCTCATTACAGAAATGCTCAATTTTCCCCTCAAATAATTTGTTCAAATTCAGTTTAAAAAAGAACTGTAACACACAAACACCCTCACACATGCACACGCACACAGTGTGGTGGTAAATAATGCTTCCCAGTTTCTCCTTTACCTCCCAGCACTTTCCTCATAAAAGCCTCCTGTGTTGCAGGGACTGATGATTAGCATGACAGTGCACTTTGTTGCTCAGAGAGGTTTCCCCACCTCTGCCCGTCTGTGCCTCGATCTCTGCAGTGTGTGATTCATTAAATGGCCTCTGAAGCCCTGACCATTGATTAACGGGTGTCAGTACCCTGTTGGTTTTGAAGGACGGGATACTATGCACCAGAAAAGTGGCTGCTCGCTGCTAACCCAGTCCCTCTACCCCTGGTACGCTACTGTTGCTGATCTCTGATCCACCGCCACCCTCACTTTGAGGAGAATCAGCAGGGACAGAGCAGCGAATGAGGTCAGGAGGAGGAAAGGAGCAAGAGGGGAGAGGAAGACAGGAGGAAATGTCAGGATGAGGAGGAATTGGGTATAAATCACTGTTGCCTGTTAGGTTGACGCTCATAAGCCCTACACCACTGCAGGCTAAAAGAACGAATCCATGGGCAAGTCGAAGGCCCACGGTCAGCTGCGATATGTCTGTAATAACACAGAGAGGAGTGTGTGTTGTGACAGCTACAACGTTGGAAAGAAGACTTTACACGAGTGTTTATGGATATGAACAAAACCAAGTTGCAGTGATGTGAGTGTCTGTGCTACAGTGCTGGACACTTTTCATGGGAGCTGTAGTTTCTTACTGGGCTGACAAAGGAATCATTATATAACTTTGTCTAAAGTGAAAGATGAAATAAATGCTCAATAAGAAGGCCTAACTCGGGCTAGCCTGGACCAGATGTCAGGACTTGACTATAGTCTTGCACATAACCAGACATGACAAGGCAAATTGTCGAATTGTTGTTTTTACACTTTTGCACAGATTAAACAAGATATAATATTCGAATGAGTGGGCTTTACAGATGCTGGTAGACATATTTTGTTACTGATGAACAGAGCCAGGGTAGCTCCTGGGCCATGCTAAGCTAAGCTAAACAGCTGCTATCTCCAGCTACATATTTACCCTGACACAGCATGAGAGCGGAATCAATCTTCTCATCTTATCCTCAGTGAGACAAGAAATTAGCTTATTCCCCCAAATTTCAAGCAGTTCATTTAATTGGTGGCTGCTACCTTGACTGTGATGTGACATTTCACAGCTGAGTTGTACGTGTGTTTGACTAGAAGGCCATGACTGTGCTGTCATGTTGCCATGAGGTGAAAAATCCTCAAACACTGTGACACTGTCTATTGTACACTGTAAAAATCTAACAAAATCCAGCCCGATGCAGCATCGAAAGGACTGCATCAGGCTGCCAAAGTGTGTTTCAAAGCACCAAAGCGGTGAGCTCTTGGTGAAAAGAGGGGCCAACACAGATCATTAGCATGCATGAGAATGGGATGGAAAGAAAGACCAGATTATGCATTTGTATGTTTGCTGATCAGATAGAGAGGGTTTAGGTCCCTCAGCCCAGTTTGAATCACAAATCCTCACCAGGGGAGGGGAAAGGCCATGGATAGAGAAGGAAGAGACAGACTTTAGGCTTTTGAGTTAACGTAGTGGGGGTGTGTGGTGCTGTGGTTTCAGAGCAGATGTCCCAAATTGGCAAAGAAAAGAAAAGAAGACCAAAGGGATTGGTGGATCCCGGGCTTAACTCCTGTCTCTCTGATATCTGCAAAGTATCTGTGGGGAGCATCGGGGCGGTTCACACCACCAGCCTGCCAGTCAAAATGTTGAGAGGTTGTTTTCAGAGCCCCTTTTGTTGTGGCCTGTGGGGCGTGTTAGCAACAAGGCCGTGAGTGAGAAGGCTGGCTGGCTGGCTTCAGGGACTCTCCTCTACATGTGGAGGGCTTTACAGTTCGCTGGAAAGATGAGGAGAGACAAGGAACAAAAACACTTCCTCACCGTCCGAGCTGAGAGCAGCCACGAGCCAGTATGTCGCACTGTCTCGTCCTGTTACCGGGGTCAACGGCGCCGATGTTGACAGTGATATGTGTCACCGCAGGTTTGTAATTAAATGGGAAGACGCTGGTTGACTGAAATGCAGCATGATCTCTTTTTCTCTATATCAAAAAGACACACAAACACACACACACACGCTCACAGGCAGATTCTTATTGCCTGAAACTACCTGTATATTTGAAATAAATGGCCTGCCAAGCATTTGATGGGTTGGCTAGAAATCCCAAATGCTTATACTGCCTTGGCTGCTTTCAAGTAATCATCCCCATGGTAACACCTGACACCAGCTATTCATCATGCAGCCCATATAAACTCCAGCATATTCACAACAACAAGTCACACAGTCAACTTTTTATACTGCTGCTGACAAATAGCCACACAAAACATGTCGGTGCATGATGATCCATTCAAAATCAAATCCCCTTATTAAAGCTCAGCTGCATGTCTGCTGTGTGTGTGTGTGTGTGTGTGTGTGTGTGTGTGTGTGTGTGTGTGTGAGTGTGTGCGTTTGCAAATGCACGTCATGTTGCATCATGTACTTCCCTCAACATTAATTGTCAGTCGTTAGCATTAAAGTAACAGGTGAAAGTGAATTTGTTAAGATGGCACTGACTCTGATGTGTTGCTATAGTTTATATCATCCAGTCGAGTGTGCTGCAGCATCGGTGGATGAATATTCAGGAATCAGAGCCTAATTTAGCATTTAGTGTGAGCAAAAATGGAAATTCTTTGGCCTTAAAGTAAATCTAGATGAGGATGCACACGTTGCACAAATAGGCCTACTGTATGTAGCTGTTATATTTTTTTCACCCTCTCGCTATGTTTCAACCATCTGTCAGTGATATGGATGTTTCTCACAGAGGGCTACGGGGCACAGGATGAAGGAAAGGAGTGAGAGTGTGGAAATATTTGTGGGATGTAGACATGCACATCTTCTCATCACTCCTTCACTCTCAGTCTGGGGAAAGACATTGCGACCTGAGGTTTTATCTTGGTGCTGGGCTGTTATTAGTTTCAGTTGGTGGTGAAAGAAGTATCACTTAGGTAAAATTACCAATAAAAAATGAAAAATTACTCAGTTAACAGTGATCATAGATGTTGTATGTATCTGCAGCTAAAATAAATACAGTGAAGTAAGTAAAGCTTCTGCAAAGAGACTTTTGTGATTTTTTAACTTTTCATCTATCACCATCAGGGCAAAATTGGATTACAACTGAATACTTGATAAATCACTAAACTAAGACGGAAAACACGGCAAACATTATACCTACTTAACCTCAGAATGTTAGCATTGTTATTGTGATTCATGCTAGCAAGCTAACATTAGCATTTAGCTGGAAGCACCGCTGTGCCTAAGGACAGCCTCACAGACACTATGCTTTATCAAACCAAACCAAGACAGTGAACATGCTGTGCCTGAAATGACTCAGCAGTTAACTCTGAAGTGAGCAATAAACTGATATTTAAGACACTTATAAATCATTATTTTTTTCCCCTTAATTTCACCCTTAAATTCGCATCTGTGGTATAGCTAACAGAAAGTAGTGTACATGTCATGGACTACAGTTTTCACTGTGCAACTTTTGGGGGCATACATTTTAATTCAAATAATATGGCAAAAGGCACCACAGTAAATATGGAGCGATGTAGGACACAGGGTATTAAGCATGTTAGCATTGTCATAGTGAGCACGTTAGCATGGCGACATTAAGCCAAGTAAGTACAGCCTCTAGCATGTCTGTAGACTCGTTTAAAAATAGATGTCAGGCTTTTTTCTGAAAGTCTACAAAGTATTTTAAAGTCATAATTTGGCACAAAATAGTGCTACTTTTTTTTTTTTCGTCTAATGGATGTCAGACTGGAATTTTGCAGTTCATTGTTTTTGCAGAGTGGAGCTTTTGTTGTGTAGAAGAAAGCTTTGCTTCTGACTGCTAGAGGTTTCCTATCTGTGGACTGCAGATAATGAGGTGGTATCTGTTAGCTGGAAGAGAGCAGCCCAGCCGGACCCCAGCATCAGTCCGGAGAGAATCGGCGGCTCATCCAGTCAAACAGTAGCGTAAGGTTTTGTGAGGTACATCCTGAATTCCTCCAGGTTTAATGTCTCCATCAAAAGAAGATCAAAAGGAAGGGATTAGAGCAACATAACAGAGGTAAGTGTGGAGAGGAGTCTTCGCTAAACTCCAGAGCGCTTTTGATAGCGCTCATCCCTGCCAAACCGTAGCCATGGCAACAGTGGAGAGGGAAGTGTGCGGCATTGATAAGAGTGCGACAGGGGATGAAGGGGTTGACAGATCATTTTGGAGAAGTCTGACCCTTCTGCAGAAGGACCGTCGTCTTGTCTGGGAAATTAATACCATACGCAGATGGTGTGTAGAGATTGACAGTCCCAATTCTCTCGGTGGGAGCAATTTAACACATATCATACTACAAAGTGTTAACTTCAGACGCTAGTGAGGGTATTTTCACACTGTAAATGTCTGTGACTGTGGGTCTCTTCTTCAAGTCCTTTAGGATTTATCTGCTGTGCCAAGCTTACTCTGCTTCTCATTGTTAGGAGAATATGCACAAAACTCCACTACCATGCCTTTAGCTGGGCTTTAGCACGGTGCTACAGTCACAGATGTCATGCAGAAATAGATGTTCGACATCAAGGGCTCCAGTTTAAAAAGGACAGGATCACATGAGGTGACAAATTAAATATCGACAGTCTTGCTTTTTCCTAATTTGTTAAAACCGCACTTCCTGCATAGTACGATTTTGTGTATACAAGACTGGAAAAAATATACTTAGTAGCTATAGAAAACCCCTGGGAATGCTTCATTTCCTCTCTTCGTCTCTGAACACATGAAGAGAGAGAAAAAGAGGATGAGGAAGAGTAATGTACAGTAGGAGGGCCTCCAGCCTGCCTCAGGGGCAGAAAGCAGGATACAGCGTGTGATTTGACAAACAACGTTAGTTTTTGCACCACTGATTCAGGCAGAGTGTACTTAATTAGTAAAAATGGACTCTAATTGAGCCCCAGCTGTATGTAGAAAAAAAAAAGATGTGAATCTCTGTGCACACACCAACCCAAGAGCTCCAAGTCTCTCTGATCCTCCTCTCCCCCCTGAGCTCCGTCTGTTCACTCACTGAGCGTGGCGGCTTGTTAGCACACTGGGAGATTTGTAAGGATAATGAAAAGTCAGGAGAAGATGGGGGATTCAGCATGAAGACGAGGGACTTCAGGACTTGTTCTTTTGTTGAACAACATGTCCTGCAAGTGTTGTAGTGGCACTAAAAAAACCCCCTCCAATTTTGTGACCAAAATATGATTTACATCCAAATGTTAAGTCTAATGGGTCAAAATTAAGGAACGGAATTGCACTCTGCATTTCATAATACACAGAAACTGTTTTGCAGCATCATTTGCACATTTTGTTCAGTGAAGGAGTGTCGAACAGTAAATATGATTTCAGGATCTCAGCCAGACTGAGTCAGCGGCTGTAGCTAAATGAATGAACACAACAAACTTGAAAGCTGACTTTACTAAAACATGTAAATGAGCTTTTCACTATGCTAATGAAAATGTAAATTTTCCCCCAAAATATAAACTATACAGCCAGAAGGCAAAATAGAAACAGTTAAATACAATGAATTTGCCTTTTCACAAGGAGGCTTCATGTTTTTACACTGGAATCTGTAGAAATGTTTTAAATTGTGTGCTCTGTTTCAATATGTGATCTGTAAAGGTTTAATTCAGTATAGATTTATTTCCACATAATTCTTTAATTGTGTTACAGATGAACATAATGACAGATGTTTTCATGTTGTTGTTCCACACACACACATGCTCTCACATGTCACACAAAACGATCATGATCATTATAATCATTACAGTTGCGTCACAGTGGCTTGTTATTTTTCAGTCATCTGTCTGGCAGCTTCATGCAGTGTGTAGCTTAATGTGTCCCTTCAGACCCGCTTAGTGATTTATCAGTTGAAACACCATTTATGAACACATAATAAATTCATTAGGGCACGCACTTTAGGTCAAGTAAAAGTTATAACACTGCCTGAGATAGATTGCTAAACTCTCATCTTTTTAATATTTAGCCTCATTTTGCACACGCACTCGTCACACAGCTGCTGACATCTTAAGTGAGGTCAAATGGCTAATCCAATCAGCCCCCCTGCATAATGTTTTAGAAAACATAATAATGCATGACATGCTCGCACTTAATAATCTATTTTCCTGTAATAAGATGTAATTCCAATTAGCAACGTGCCAGAAAACCTGTTCAATCTGTCTAGATGAACACAATTAAACTAATTTAAGTGTTTAAGATGAATTATTTATAGTGAGTATGTTATTCATGTTACACTGACGGATGTTTCTCTTTGGCAGCAGAGCTTGCTGCTCGTTCTTGCTGCTTACTGTATGAATAAGAGATGGTCAGTGTGAAGGACATCTGCACAGTCTTATTGATGCTGAATGATGATAGCCTCAAGCTTTTCTAAGCACAAACAAAGACATTTACATTTTTCTTACCAAGCTAAGTTCAGTATACTTAAACAGCTTTTTTTGTTTGTTTGTTTGTTTCTAAGAAAAATGTTTTCCTGTGAGTTTTTGTGTTGTCATTGAATCATCAAAGTGTTGGCAGGAATTCAGACTCTGACATCTGATTTAAGGAGGACTGTAGAGAGAGAGACTTTCCTGCTGTTTTTGGTAGAAATTATTAAAAAAAAGAAACAGAAACTGAGAAAGCACTAGAGAGACCATATGTGTGTGTACAGATGTGTGCTAAGGTAAAGAGGACAATAAGGAATGCAAAGCTGTTTTAATACTGCAAAAAACCCCATAAAATAATAAAAATGGCAACTGCTTTGACCCCTATAGCCACATGGTGTATATTTAACAGTAATATGATGTTGTATTGATCCTTGTAAGTCAGCTTAAAGGGGCAATCCAATACACTGCATAATACCATTATACAATATTACACAAGCTGTATAGTATATTCTGTGGCCCTGAAGGGCCTTTGTTTTGTTTGTGTAAACAAAACTGGACTGACTAACCCTGTTGATGTAATAGTGATGTCACCAGGGGGTATTTGTATTTGTCTCAGTAGCTTCAAGTTTTGAACCAAAACCTGTTTTGCAAGGTTTTGCTGAGGAGTTTGAAATGTATTTGCCAGACAGGGAGGCTCTCACAAAAGACACGTTTGAGTTGTTTTATGGGAAATATAGGGTATTTTTGGACCCATGCTATGGACCAAAATCAGGACATCTCTGCTTCTTCAGCTACAGTTCTCAACTGGAAATACAAACTGGAAACACACTGGAAGCAAACGTTAAGTCTGGCTTAATTTGAGTATAGGTTCAATAATAGGAGAGCCACCCTGAGCATGCTGATCTTGTTTTAAGGCACTTCAGCAGGATGGAAATTGAATCATTGTCACTTGAATCTGAGTTTATAGATGAACGCTGGTCTCATTACACTTTTGTCTTACAGCTTACATTATGTTTCTTCCTTACACACACACACACACACACACACACACACACACATCAGGAGTAACCTACTTGCTTTCCTTAAACATGTATGGTTCCACCTTTTAATAATAAGGCATCATTTATACAGTAAGTTAGTAACGAATTATGGCTGCATTAATAGTTAATGAATCATTACATACTTAAGCTTGATGGATCAGTTATAAGCCATTAATAACAACAACTTGTTGGTTGGCAGTTTGTGAAAAATCCCTCTAATTGAAAAAGATCTGGATGAAATACATTTTTTTAGAGACAATTACAACCCCGCTAAAAATGACTTACTAACATTTATAACTTCAGGCTCTATGGCCAACTAAAAAGTGAGAAACCCAAGTGTATGTATTAACAGATTACCAACATTTATAACTGTATTCCCAAATAAAAATACTAAGCACCTGCCAAAGGGATTTTTCACAACCAATTGGTTTCACAACCAATGACTGTTCCTATTTATGGCTTATAACTGATAAATAAAGGTTTTTACTTGCAATAAAAAAGAAGAAGAAGAAGAAGAAGAGGGATTGGCTCCAATGTTTAGAATCTTGGTCATATTTGGCATTGAAATCCTGAATAACAACAAACAAGCTCTTATTATTTTGCATTCAGTGTGTATGCTTCATCATTTACACACACTTCATGAAGCACATGAGAGGACAGATCTTAGATTAAATGTCCTTTAATTCCATTTTAACACTATCCTTTAATAATCTCTTACAGTGTGATGCATGATATACCTATAATACAGTGCACCCCAGTCTACTATTTCCTTCCCTGCATAGAAGAGTGAAAACAAGATTAATTAACTTGTTTCTAAGCCTTTTTTCAAATGCATTGCTTAAGATTCTATTTAAAGTCTGCGAGTTATAGCTGCAGGTGCCAGTTAAAGGTCCAAAATAAGTCGACCTTATAAGTCTTTACGAAACATACACCTTTTTCTTGAGTAAACTTGCAAGTAAATTTGCAAGGCTTTATTTATTTATTTATTTATTTATTTATGTCCCGAGCAGGTTACCCCAGTCACTGCGTGATCAAAACAAGATATGGAAGTTTAGTGAAGTGAAGGGCACACTTGATTTAATTAGGAGGGAGATTTTTCCGGGTGCTGACTCATAATCGTCTTGTTTTTCCTCTGCTGTGCCTTGCCATTATTTTCTAACATACAGTAATGAAAGTCTGTGCTGATTGCAACCACACTGGTGGATCCTCTGCTCATTTTAACACATTAACATAGTTTGCAACACCTAGATGAGCTCTTGATGAAAGTGATTTGATTAGAAAATGGTGGATGGTTATGAAATGAAGGCTGGAAAACCTTGGTTAATTCCACTTAGAAAGGTTTTTATACTACAGTCACTGATTGCACTTCTCCTAAAAAAGACCCTTTAACACTGACACCAACAAATGTTATGTTGTTATTCACAAAACTAGCAATTTAACAAACATAAAAAAGGATTTTGGTTGTAACAAAACCCTTCCTGAAATGCATACACCAACAGTCCGTGAAACCGAGTGCTGATTTTCAGGAACTGTTTCTGTATTTTTACAAATATTGCATCGACGTGCATCAGGCTAATGACATTAGCATTGCAGCAGCAGTGTGGTGGGAAAAAAACAAAACAAAACAGACCTTCAACCAAAGGCTTTCAGAATCCAGTCCCCTGTTGTAAAACAAAACAGTGGATCCAAGCACAAACTCTGACCTCTGACCTCCCTGTGGAGCCCGGGAAAGTGTAAGCAAATTTTACAAATGGAGATCATTTCACATTATTACCTACGGGTGAGTTTCAATACCAATAAAATCAACCTTGAACGTGAATCAACTGAGGAGTGAGAAAAGCTGTCAGCTTGTTGCTTCCAATTTTATTGCAGTAATTTAAATCAATAACTGAAGAATCAAAGTGGATGATTAATATTGAATAATTACTCTCACAGAGATAAATGATAATCTTGAGGATCCTGGTTTGAATCTATGAAAAGCTCTCTTAAGTATTATAAACAGTTTTTTTTAATGGTTAGAATACATTAAGATACTTGCAGAAATCTCAAGATAATATATTATGAGTGTTAATGGTTAATTTTCTGGATAGTGTTTATTTTTGTTAGGGGCAACAAAACAACAAAACTCATAAAAAGACCAAAAATAACAATGTGTAACTTTGTCTGTCAACTCTTTCTGACTGTGCCTCTCAGCCTCATGCCCACTGGTTGTTACTGAAAGCACCAATCTTTAAAAACAAGGCACAAATATGAAGTTTGTCCTGTGGCTATTAGACAAGTTAGCAGTGCAGATGGTAATAATGGTCTATCAGTGCACCACAGATATTCATGGTCCTCAGAGAATAAATTGGAATAACTTTGGTGATTCCTTAGTTGTTTTTATCTAGTACCATCATCATCAGGTCAAAATCTTAATATTTACTTATTTGGTTTATGATCAGATATCTGCAAAACGTATCCTTTTCCCATCAGCCTCAACTGGACTAATTTGATTAACAAGCAAAGATGGCGAAGATGGTAAACATCATACCTGGTGAACATAAGCACGTTAGCATTGTCATTGTGAGTATGTTCACGTTAGCATTTAGCTCACAGCACCGCTGAGCCTCAGTGCAGCCTCACACAGAGCTAAAGCTGTAGACTCTTAAGCTGCCAGAGTGCTTCATCAGAAAGGATTGTATGATGGTCAAAAAACTTTGGAAACTTTCCCAATTGTGGTAACTTTCCAAAACAGTCCATAATTCACTCCCATAGTGGTGAGAACATTTTCAAAGGTTTCATTTGTCCCTTAAGCCCTCTTTTTTTTTTTAAATTTTACATACAAATGAATGCAACGCCATGAATGTCTTCCAGGAAACGTGCACAATTTTCCCCACATTTAAATGATTATTATTTTTGGCCCCTCGCTACAATAGCTCCCTTTTCACCCCACATTTAAGTGTCACCTTTCATAACAGAT
The DNA here is from genome assembly GCF_017976425.1 of Toxotes jaculatrix. Lineage (NCBI taxonomy): Eukaryota > Metazoa > Chordata > Actinopteri > Toxotidae > Toxotes > Toxotes jaculatrix. Next base: position 8,930,553 of record NC_054407.1, read on the forward strand.
ATGAACACAGTCAATTTCCAGTGTGGTCAGACAACACGTCTGGTGAACCAGTCCTTTCCAGCATAACCTGGCCACTGAGTCTTGTTTGAAAAGCTGTGGCAGTTTCCTAAAAAAAAAGTTACTTAAGCAAGAGTAAATAATGCTTTTGATAAGGATTATTTTTAGCAGTGGATTAACACACATTTGGTGCCCTAGTGAGTACTCACAGCAGCAGGATGGTGTATGTGGGACTGACTCAAAATAAACTACAGGGCCCGTGTTCGTTGTGATGAAGGAACATGTCACCCGGCGCAGCAGTGTGGCTGACTGATGTCTTTTTAGTAGTTTTAATAGCTCTATGGTACATAGAAATTAGCAATACTGCATCAGACTTTAGATGCTTGTCAGCGTGATCAGCTCCCTGTTGGTCTTTTCGTGAGATTTGTTAACAATAAGAAAAATATAGAATACAACCAGCACACACCTACACGCTCGTTGATTTTCTTATACATAAATCCTTTTAATGACTAACGTGTCTTTTCGTCCTTTGTGGGTAAGAGCCAACAAATTTGCACTCTTTTCTAAGGCTGAATTTATGTTTCACTATTACTTTTCAATGAATCACGACTGGAGACTAAAACCACCCTCAGGGCCACAAACATGAAAACAGCAAGGTCAGTATTTACTCTGGCATCGGTAATATAAAGCTCATCTCAGCACTAGTGTCTCCAATTACGACAGGCCACTGGGCTCACTGCTCTTCCTTAATAGCTTCCTCTATATCTGACACTCTTCATTTCACGTAATGAGAGTCTTCAACATGTGAATAAAGGTATGCATATGATTTGGTACAAGGGCTGAAAATGAGATATGCCTCGGGGCTCACTTCAAACAAGACAAAATTTGCAGCTCAAGAGAAATTCGGTGGCTTTAAACCAGACATCTGTTCTTCGTCCCTCATTGGGGCCGAAAGGAAGCAGCCTGGGCTTCGGTGCCAAGGAGCCTCTTGTGTAAATCTCTGCCAACTTATTTGTCACCGTGGCCTCATTGACCAGAGAACCAGCCAGCCACTCAGCCTAATGATACGGTCATCTGTCAGTTCATCTCACAACTCGCAGCTAAAACCACAGAACATCACAGGGAATTGGAGGCGGAGGAGGGAGAAGAAGGCAGAGGTAGAGGTGAAACCAAATCCCCGACTGGATTCACTCCTTGCTGTTAACACCGTAAAATCACCTAAAGTTTACTGCCTGTCCATTTGCAAGCAATCCAAAGAGGGACTTTACTCTCCCAGGAAGTCTCAGAAAGCTTTTTAACTGCCTGACCTTCCTGTGTTTTTATGGAGCTGGGGAGCAATTTAGCATGTTTTAGTTTCTCTGCTACACCAGCTAAGATGCAAGAAACTGATATGAGGCTGGAAATCAGCACCAGCTATCTGACTGCGGAGAAGGTTTCCATGCCCACAGTATGCAGAAGCTCATATCTGCCTGAAACATCTCAACCTCATTCATCAGTGCTCTGCCCAGCTGGCCTCGTGCGTGGAAGTCCTGCTAGAGTTTATTATAAAACTGGTTTTAAAGTGCATTATGCAATTACCTTGAAATCTAAGGGCCTATAATAGAGATATTTAAGTACACAATGAAGCTGCGGCTGGAAGAGACGTCTGACTGCATCAACAATAGACAGGGAGACAGGGTCGGAGAAAAGAAATCTCTGGAAGCCTGCTGACTCCCAGATAAAGAGACTGTCATACAGCCACAGCTCCAGTTTATCTTTTAATTAATGTCTCATACACCAAGACAAACACACCATCAATAATGCAACAGAAACATGCTACAATATTAATGTCAGATGAAATGAGGTAATTAGACAGGGGAAACTATTTTGAGCACATGTCCGCCCGGGCTAGCATGCACACAGAAACTATCAAGTAAAAAAAAAATAAAAAGAAAAGGCATCCCGCTAAAATAGAGCCATGAGAAGAAGAGAGCAGCTGATCCCATGTGTGACTGTGGCCAAACGGGAGGGGACCGAGGGCCAACATTTTGTTTGTCAGGACGAACAAATGGTGACAAACGATGGCAAATTGGAGTGAAGGCCCCCTGCTGAGCTATGGTCTGCCCACAGGGGTCCCAATAGAGCAGAGGTGCTAGCTTGGGAGAATAAAGACACACACACACACACGTATAAAGTTATCGAAATGTAATAAAGTTCAAGGCGTGGTGTGCACACAGAAACAGCCTCCCACACAATGATAAGACGCCAGAGAAAGGAGCCATTGGAAGACTGGAGACGACACGCACACAAAGGCTCCCTGACTATCTAATCCAATGTTTCACATGAAAGAGTTGAGCCTCTGCTGAGGACATTTGGTCTAATCCTATAAATCTATATGATCGAGACAGATGGAAAGTAAGTTCTCTGTGTCTCTGTCTCTGGAACCAAAAAAAAAAAAAAAAAAACCTGCACCCCTGAAGTGAAGTGAAGCTCTCTTGCGGTGAGCAGCGTAGTAGAAGTGGTAACCACAACACAGTCATAAATAGATTCCAGGGGCCAGCTCCAGCCATGTACAAAAAGTGTATTTCATTTAATTGGCTGGTTGAGACAAAGATTTTTAATTTCCCCTGAGATCTGGGTTGCCAACTTTTGTTTTTACACCGCAGAGAAGAAGAAGAAGAGCACTCAGAGCAGTGCCAGGAATTTACAATGTTCTCTTTTCCACGGGCGATGCTGTGTTTTTCCTCTCCTCAGAGAGCTCCACAGATATTGGATTAATTATGCAGATGTTTAAATATCAACCCTGATAAAAAAGACTCTTACTGGTCTGTGAACCTTAGTTTGTCTGTGCTCCGTCTCCAAAGACCTATCACAGCATATGCTGTGGCACAGAGGACACACACTTCCAGCTTTTCCTTTCTCTCTCCTCCCGTCCTCCGTCCTCCACACAGACAGGCCATTGTGTGCGGGCACAGATGAGATTTGCATGCGTGTTAGACTGGATTACACATGCAGGCTCTGGGAACCTGGACCCCTGTGGTCTCCCTTCACTGTTTGGGCCTGAAAACCGGTGGGCTCCCCTTTCAATCTACAACTTCAAACAAATCTCACAGCTTAATTGGCTCAGGAACATACAAAATCAAAGGTTAAATTCCTTCATTTGGGAGAGTGGGAGACAAAGTTTCGGAGTTTCTTTGCAGCTGCCTGCTGGAATTTGCCTCAAAATCAATCTTGTGAAACCCCCCACCACCACCCCACCCACCGCCTCATCGAGTTTTGCATCCACCAGCACTCAAATTCATAACTTAGGGAGATGAGAGTGTGTGAAAGGGTTAATCCTCTAAGTGATACGTATAATGGAAAGCTTAATCCTTGATCTGAAGACGCTGTGTGTAAGAGGGTGGAGATATCAGATAAGAGCAGCCAAATCTCCTTAAAAATAGCCAAGGACCCAACATCAGTCTGCCAGGAGATGTAACAAACATTTGATGAATTGATTTTAATTTCATATTGCCTCCATGTCAATACTTTCCTTGATCAGATTTTTGCGTGTGTGTATGCTTCGGTCAAGCCCATCATCCATCAGTGTATTTATAGCGCATTTGTTGACAACGAATCAGTACTAAAGTGCCTGCAAACAGGCAATAAAAAATCTCATCTCGAAACACTTGTGTGTCATTACATTTATTCATATGAGCATTAAAGTAAATTGTCAAATGCTGTCTTCTTTAAGCAGCTAAGCCCCGCAGAGCCTCTCCGCTCAGCAGGATTATAAATGAGATAGGATTTAATATTGATCCTCGGCTGACCTCCTATGAAGTTCTCATCATTTTATAATATTCTTCACACATACTGTTAATGAGATCAATGGGCTCCCACGGGTCCATGCACAGATAAACCTTGACCTTAATGCTGTCAGACAACAGGCATGACCGGGCTTTTTACCGCCACAGGGAGATAAAGGAGGGTGAAATGAAACGTGAGGATTCTTTATTTACTTGATTTGTTTACCACAGTCGGTCATATACAACAGTGAATAACAAGAGTTTCTTATTTCTCATTATTTCTTCACGCAGGAGGCTGGAGAGGCCCTGCATCTACCCATAGAAATAAGGTGTTAGTTTGAACACTATTCCATTTTGGCTCCATAGCACACTGAGCTTTGCTGAGTAACGGCACCTTCAAAGGGCCAGACCGTGAAATATTGGATAATTTTTACCTCACACTGGAACGAAACTGGTTGATGAGCAAATTTACTGTCAGCTCTGAGGCTCTCTGCTGCTGCTGCTACTAAGAGGGAAAAAAAACTCTATCTCTTCACAAAGTAACACGAGGTTCATAAGCAAGCCACATACCTAAATGAGCCTGATAATTATCTGAATATATTTCCATTGCAATTACAATGGGCTCCAATCAATGAGCGAGGCCGCCTTAAACTCAGTGCTCATGTATGTCCCAAAGGCATTCATTTCACTAAGACTCACATATGAGTACGGGGGTGGATGGTTGGTGTGGGTGGAGGCAATTGATTCAACGTATCTGTGGCGATGCCAGACGTGTAGAATACACAATCACAGTGATAGGAGCTATACAAAATGCTGAGGGAGGCTACCTGAGTGACTGTAGCCTCTGCACATATACAATCCCCCTGCGCGCCTGCATCACGTGTAATAAATCAAATCATTTGCCTTCCCCACCAGCTAGTCCTGCTTTGTTTTTGAGTCTGGTGCTGCTTATGATGAGAAAGGGGGACATGAAAAACTGTGATTTGTATTCATCGATACCGAGCCGTGAGCACACGCTGTCCCCTCTCTTCTCTTCTCTTTTCCCACTCCCCTGTCAGCTCATTAGCCGCCCATCTCGATATTGCTATAAGGTGTAGATTCAAACTCTCATCCAATTATGCCCGCTCGCACACAAAAGACAGCGAATTAGATAAAGAAAAACTTTCACATTATTGGTCGCAAATTTCCTTCCCTCTGTGTGTGTGTGTGACAAGCAGTTCCTCTAAATCTCACCAACACACACATACACACACACACACACACACACACAGTATTGGACTTGAGCCACACCCTGGCAATGACATCCAGAAGTCAGAGCCTTAAGTCAGCAACAATGACGGGGAAACTGTAAATCTTTGACCAAGCTGGCAGGAGACCAGCCGCTGACATCTTTTTAAAAGATTTTTTAATGAATAGCCCCCACCAAGGAAACAAAATTACATCCTGAATAAATATATTCCGGTAAAATTAAATCTCTTAATAAATGATTTGTAAGGACAAATCTTTCTGCACAAAATATGGATGGGAGTGGGGGATATTAAAAAAAAAAAAGAAGAAGTGAATCATGGAATGAATATAGCTGGCCTGATTTCACCCCCACCAACCCCCCACCCCTTCGTATTTTTCTCCAAACGATAACTCATCTATCATCTACAAGCCATTAACAACCATCCTCAGTTCAGCTAATACCATCAGGAAGGGAAGAGCCACTCTCTGCCCCTCTGCTGCCGCTAACATAATTGTTATACATTGGCTCCAGTCAAATGCTGTTTTCCTCTTTGTGACCAATTACCTTTATCTTTGTTAGATGACGGCGTCAATTTGCCTTCAAAGCAAAAATAAAAATAAAAAGTGGATATAGTTAACCCTTTACTGCATTAACTGTATTTTTTGGGGAGATTTTTTATTTTTTTTGGAAGATTTGAGTCTCTTGATTGTAGATCAATATTTTACATGCAATAATTCACTATTGTTTTTCCAATATCTTCATTCTCTGGTTTCACATTACCCTGGGAAACAGTTGCTTTTGGTTGTGAAACACACAGGAGGATGACATTTTCTGCACTCTGCCTTTGCAGAAGAAGTATAACATGATTATGTTATTCTCTCCTGTTCATTGCTTCCACCCTATTCCACCCAACACTTTGCTTTCCTGAATTGCAAATATGGATCAGTCTTGGTTTTAGACGTATCTAATTCTGACCAACAACATTATATTGTCCTGACAAGTAGCCCAACTGTTGCTCTGAAGGAACAACTTCAAACCATCAGTTATGCTTTTATTATCATGCACATGCTTGCATTTTGTTCCAACCAAAGCAATCAAGGATAAGGCTAAACCTTAGTTGCTTCGTTCTTCTCTGTTCAGTTCACAACACAATACAACACACAACACAAAAAAAAGCACTAAACACTGAACAGTGGTTGCTACCAACAGCTACCACGGTATTTTTACAATCCACTGAAATAACTGCAATTAGCCGAGTTATTCCTCCTCGACATGGCATGTGAACAGTTACTATATAGAAAGCAGTCTGAGTCATTTATAACCACATAGTAGTACATGAGGATACTTCCACTAAAGCTCTACTACACCTTCATCTGTTCCACAACCAGCTCCACCAAAGCAACCAGAGTTTCCACTCTCCAATTACATAACATTATTTTGTCTTTGGCGTCTTACTTTCCTGCTCACAAAACTCCATCTCCATAGCGACAAACTCTCATCCGTGGTTCACCGAAATAATTGTTGGCTCCTGCATCAAATGGTTGTTCTGTGTATCTTTAAAATTTCATAACTTGTGCATCTGTGACTACCTTTGGTATATTTAACATAAAAGCCCAAGGCCTCTGACTTTTCTATTTATGTCCTTGGGGGGTTGTGTGCCGCCTCTATAGTGTGTTACCAAGGCTGAGTTGAAAGATAGTTGACTGCACTGATAAAGACAAATATTAAATATTAAACATTTTAATATATTATTATTATATTTATTGTTATCATTAATAATAATGCCATTAATAATGTTTTTAACGTTTTAATATATTTTATTAATATAAAATAATAATGATTGTTTCACAGTTAAATAATAGGCTAGAAATAAATTTCCCCCCCACAACTCCACCAAACCCTGCAGCTCCACCTGAAACCTATCTGAAACACTCATGTTTAAAACACAGCAGCAACATTATGATCTCTGCTATATGCTGTGTGTCGCGGTCGTACGGGGTCGAGCTAGTCGGCTGGGACTGTCCTGTGGTGGGTGTAGCTGCGTGTAGCTGCCGCTTAGCTTGTTAGCCTAGCTGATTAGCCTTAGGCCGCTAGCTAGCAGTAGCGGCTATAATGTCAACAAACACATCTTACAGCGATACAAGGGGGTTTATTTGTCAGTTACATAGAAATACTAATGTATGGCATGACAGCAAAACAACATTTGGACTACTGAGTCAACGTCCCCTAAAACACTAGGGCAGCCTAAAAAGTCCCAATGAAGTCCATATAAGACTACCGGCAACTTAATAATTATTACTATGTAAACAAGCATTAAGCGACAACCTAATGATATAAACACAGCCACAAAAACCAAGTTAGCTTGCAAACATACCTTTGACGAAGTGGTCACTGCAGACACAGGCATTAGCAGACTGCTCCTCCCCACCGCAGACGTAGGTTTAAGATCCACCTTTTACGGCCTTGCTCTGTAAGTTTTTTATATTTCTCACCTTGGTGGGTGACTACGTTTGGTGCCCTATAATAGCTTATTTTCTTTTTCTCTATTGGAACGATTTGAGCGCCGGTAAACTACACAAAACATAGGCATTTTTCCACACGGTAGATTCTCAGTGTGTCAGTCAGGTAAAGGCTGAAACACCTGCCCTCCATCAGAATTTGGCGCCCTCGCGCCGCTGCGTCGTGACATCACGTGAAGCCCACCTATTTCAGGAGAGGTTTTTTTTTTCTGTGCTGTTCTCACTCGTTTGAAGTGGGCGTGGCTTGGTTAGAAAAAGGTGAGATCGCGTACTTCTGAGAACCAATCAGGATTTGGAAACATTTGAATCAGAATCTGATGATAGTAGATGGGTTGTTGAGTTACTGTCAATCAAATCTGAATGAAAACCACATCCACACAGCCCATGATGGATATAGACTGAGTTGTCAGTGATAAACTCCAAGTGTTTCTCACTTTGATGTTATAGAGAAATAATTTGAAACCAAGCTTTCCATGTAATCGCAATGTACCTGTTTGAGCCTGTCCTTTCTCCCTCATTTTCTGAACAATATAGAAAAAGGCAAAAACACAAAAGAAAAACACCTTCAAAATAAGATAAACATCATCATTAGGGCACAAACACATATACTGGCTGGTGAAGTATGGTGTATTTACATTTTATTTTTGTCTTATATACTGTATATTCATGCTAAATTTAGTGTGATATTAGCAAATGCAGTGTAACACTTAACGTTAGTGACAAATCTGCAGACAGTGTCAGTAATGTCAGTTACACGGCCGTGGTATCCATCAGAGCTTTGCTAATTAAAGCTAGTCAACATCAGCCACCATGGTCATTACCAGACCAGTAAGGCTGTAGCAGCAAAAGCCCTGAGTATATTAAACTGAGCAAGGGTGCAGTTCACTGTTCATGAATTCAACTTTTAATTTGTTAGAGAAAGAATCTTATATTTCTGGAGTCACTCACATATCTCACATTTTAATTAATAATAACTGCTGAAAATGTTTTTTAACTGACTGGTGCTTGTTTAACTGTGAATATTTACTGTTATAGAGGAGAACTGAAGTTTTCAGGGGCTTTAAGTTGTTGTATAGGAGTTTCTTTGAAAACACAAGACAGCAGGAATCATGCTGAAAAAGCGAGCCAGTCCAAAGAGAGTAATTCAGGCTTGACCTGATTCTATGCACTCTGTTATCTCCCTTAAAATGTCAAGTACCTGAATACGCTGATCAGGGCATGAAAGTACTTATATATATTATGTCCTTGAGTCCCTGAGATTAGAATTTCCATTTCAGGCGAAAAGCCTTTGGAAAACCAAATATCACATGCTGAGTGTAGAAAACTGGAAAGGTTACTGAGCCTTATCTGCAATTATGCAAAAACACAGAGATTGGCCAAACCCATGCTCATTGGTACAAAGGGAATTTACAATGCCTTGATGTTGCTTACAGCATTCTCCTCTTAGACACAAATGTGTAGCATACAGCACATCCTAGAGGAGAATTTAGGCTAGAACGGCTGACTATACACTATTCACACCTTGTCATGTTTTGAATTATGCATACAGGCAATTAAACTTTAACCCTCCCCCCATAGTAATAACGACAGAGAACGCTAATTAACAAGTATTTTTTTAAATTTTGGTTTTAATTCAAGAGCTTCTCATTTGCACATAAGATACAGAGGAATAGGTCCAGGTAACATCTAACTGGTTTAGTTTCATCCAACTTTGCACAGTTGTGCGCACAAGTGCACAATTTTCCTGCACAACACTACAAATAAATACCAAGAAATCTGTAAAGCTTCACTCTCTTTGACCTTCTTCTTCTATCAGCTTCACTGACATGGAGCTGCTAAGATGTTGACAACTCCGCTTCTGCACTCATTGTGTCAACTGTTTCATATTCAGAGAGAGCGGGGGTTTTTTTTAGAGGAAGAAAGACAAGAAATGAAAATTTTGGTACATGGGTCACATTGTAAAACCCTGCTCTCTTATCTTTTCATCAACACCTGGGAATATAAATAGTTCAGTTTAAAAATAATGGCTTTCATCTTCAATTACACCTCTGAATATTCAAAATGAGAGCAATGGTGCCCCCTTGTGTAAAATATAATTAATAGTCTGATATGCATACAAGGTGGATTCTAATAAAATCTACCGATAGCAGAGACTGTGCATTGCATTAAAATATAGTGTTTTACCTGTGAAGTGTTGATCACCTCGGTGGCAGGTTATGAGGTACATGTTATCTGAACATTTTTATTCCACACTCATACGTTGTCCTGTGCAGCAAACTTGTATTGATTCTCTCAGAAGTGAAGGGCATTCCCTCTGTCCGTCTTTGGCCTGCTCTGCTCTTCAGACAGACTGCAGCTCTATCCTCCGCTGTCAGAGCTCTGGGCGCACTGCACTGCCTTGGGCTCAGTCAGGCGTTCGTAGGACAGCGCCGTCATAACCTACAAAAGAGTACAGCATGATATGGCTTTAGAGAATAGAGAGCACCAAGTAATAAGTAGAGGCTATCAAAGACATGCTGACTTAAGGATTTTCCTGGCAATTACACCCTGTAGCAACTGTTTTTCAGTTTGGGTATGTGAAAAAAAAATGTTTTCTTACACGACAGCGTTGAATATTTTCAAAAGGAGAAGGTACACAGAGGGTAGAAAAAAGACATCGTTGTACATGCCTGTGCAGTAAATATAATCTTTTTGGGATGCTTTAAACAAACGAAATATAACTTGTTAATTAGTTAATTAGTTTAATTAGTTTCCAGTCTTTGTGCTAAGCTAAGCTAACCAGCTTTATAGTTCATGGACATAGCATTATAGATATTTTCATCTAATTCAGCAGGACGGCAGTGAAGTGTATTTCTCAAAATATCAAACAGTTACTGTAAGATGTAAATCTTACTTTCAAGCTATTCCTTCAGTTCATCATATTACCACTTTTCTATCTGTTGGATGCTATTAAATATTCAAAGGTGCTGTGATCTGCTTACTGTGATCATTACGAGGAGAGCTAGCATCATGCCCAGCATGATGTACAAATTATTTGTAAGTCCTCCAGCCCACAAAGGACCCAAGATGGTGGCCAGGCCCCCAACTGAGCGTCTGACACCTTGGCTGAAACCTTGAGGTGACACATCACAAAAGGTTGTTAAAGGTTGTTTCTTTCATCTACAAACATTAAAATATGGTACAAGTACAGTATGAATAACTCTTTCATTGCATCACATATGCTGAGCAGCAAACTGTTCGTTTTAACATGTTGATTCGTGCAAACAGTTCCAAGTTAAAACAAGCCAACCTTGTGTTTTCTCTGCAGTGACTTTGGAGAACAGAGACACCTGAGACACTGCCACAAAGGGAAGCCCCAGCAGCTGAAGAAACACTCCGATGATGAAAGCCGTCAGCTCCCATCCATAACCACCTGGTGGGGATGGAAAGATAATACCACAGTATAACAGTATAATTAGAATTGTTTGTCCACAAATTATATGAAATATATAATTTTAAAAATGACATTTTTAGGCTGTAATCTAACACTAACACTCTAAAACTCTCACATAACTAAAATGTGTGTATTTCACAGATCTCACAGCTATGAAATTATAATGTTTTGCTGCTTTTTATTTCTGATAAGCGGTGATAATGATTTAAAGTGTGTGACAGATCATACTTCAGTTATCCAGCCCCTCTTCTCTCGGGTTTTTAAGTTCCTTCCACAAACGGGTTGGCACCACCAGAGATAGCTCTATCTGAAAACGAAACCACTGCCAAGCTGGCAGCCACTACATTTTTGTTCTCTGCTGCTTTGCATCATGCACATGTTTGTGTGAATTTGTGCCCACTCAAACTGTTGGATGTTCCTGCATAAGCTGAAAGTCTATAATCTTACAATCAAAATGCATCACAACCAGTAAAACATGTTTCTTAGTGGTTCAAGAAAATTTCTTCAGGTATGTTTCTTATTGGTTTTATATTTTTTGTCTGGCTGTTTTAACTGTAACTGTAACAAATAGCAAACAAATGTAGGACGTGCTTTAACAAATAGCATTTTTGTCTAATTAGATTACTGTAATCCTTTTATACTGTATGTACTCAGGCGCTCCCAGGGGTCCAGCACCTGTTACTTGTAATCAGAGCGATCAACGTGACGAGCTGCAACAGACACAGGCCATCATGAACATACAGAATCTAGTTTGCCTGTATGATCTCCTGCTGGCCTGCCAGACCCTGAATGATATCATTCACAGAGCACATTCAATTCGGCCAGTGTGTAACCCAATATGGCTCCGCTGTGCTCTACACACCAACACCAGTCGCACAGAGAGGATTTGGCACAGAATACGAGGCATTTTTGAGTCTGCCTGTGCCTTTGCATTCGTGTCTTGGAGTGTGTTTGCGTGTTTTCTCGGCCAGGTTTGCACCTCGAGGGTTGCAGAGGAAGATGAGGCACCAGATACAGGCGGAGCAGCAGATGACCAGGCCCACGGCCAGCACGGCGCGGTCCGCCACCTTCCCGCTCAGCCAGCGCACAAAGAAGAAGCCCAGGATGACCTCCACCCCGCACAGGCTGTACATCAGGCTGTTGCCCAGCTCACTGAAGCTGAAGTAGCGCTGCGTCAGAGGAGTCACCATGGTCTGGGGATTTTTAGAAAGATGTTCACAAGGTCAGTCACTTAAATCAGTCAGAGGTAGAGGAGGAGATTCTTATTAGAGCTGAAACAAGCACCTTTTACATGTTCCAGAAGCTTCATTCAGTCCAGATCAAAAGAAGTGTTCTGTTTTGATATTAAAATGATTATATAATCTAAGTCAGCACTGTGTGACTATTCAGTCTCCGCAGCTCAATAAGAAAAGAGAAAGCCTCTCAGACGGATTATGTTCACTGGTTGCATCAGTTTTACTTTGAGCATTGATACTTGATTATTTTCTCGAAGTAACAATGCAGGTCTTTCCAGGTAAGGCCCAGATGGATGCAGCATGGATGAAACCCTGGGTAAAATACTGTGACATTCGGTGAAATGTTTGGAAACTCAGGCTGATGGATCTCAACGGTAACTGCTCTCACCTCCAGCGCTGTCTGATTGAAGAGAGTGATGAACTGAGCCGTGAGGAGCACAACCACCTCCTCTCTCAGGAACTCTGCAGAGTGAAAGACAGAGAGAGACACTGAAAACCAGAGAAACCAAAGAGAGAGAAAAAAACCAACAAGCTCAAGCGGTAACATTAAATTGAAAGTTTCGACTGGCAAGTTACATTGAGATAAAGGAGTTTAAAGAGAAAAGAAAACTTGGACTATCTGAAAGTAATCTTTAGACTGAGAGAGACGGGCGTGACAAATCCTGGCGGGTTGGTCATGTTGATCCTCTTGTCCAATAAGCTGTCTATTTCTTTTTCTAGAGATAAGTGTAAGTTCTAATTTTTTTTTCTTATGTCCAAAACATGGTAACACAAGAAAAAAAAAGTATTTTAATAAATTCCAAATTTTGATACCAGCTTTTCCTGGAACAAAAACTCCCTTATGGACTTGGAGAGGAGGAAAAATGAGCTGGGCTTGCTGCTAAATTTGGATGTACGCGCCAGATGGCTGGAGGAATGGCTTGATATTACAGTGTGTGGTCTTCTGTGCTTCAGTCCTCTCTGTTTAGTGCTTGAGCTATTGTTTACAAGGTTTCACTTTTGTATACTCTTGCATGATGTGCATATATGCGGTGTGCACTAGTTGTGTGTAGGTAAACATAGGTTCACAAACTCATAGAAGCTTAAAGGGGCCGTCAGGTGACTTATTATTGTACTTCCATTAAGATGGAGGACATGCAAGACACTTGATTTAAAAACAAATTAGAGCAGCCGAGATTAAATTAGTCTGACTGTTAGTCCCTAGTGTGAGTCAACATCCTAAAATACTGGTTTCTGTTTCCTTAGACCATTATTGCCTGGTAAAGTCCTGTAGTTCCAAGACAAGATAACCCTGATTTTTAAGACTGAGCTGTCTAGAGACGTCATGAAGAGTAAAGTGATCTTCTGAAATTGGTCTAAAAATTGGCAAAGTGACCCTTTGAACTAAAAAAATAAGCAAATAAATAATCACCAATCACTAGATACAGATATATTGGCTTGTAATAATATACAGTGTGTTTGTTATGAAGCATTTATCAGCCGCAAAGAAATGCCCAAATTGTTCAGCAGCGGATTTAAAACTGCTAACAAAACTCTGTGGACACTATGTTCTACTGTGTCATCCAAGCAGTCATTTTAAAACATTTTTGGGAAAGGTTTATGTTTATTCACTTTCTTGCTGAGAGTTAGATGAGAAAATTGATACCACTCTCTGTGATTTCATTATAATGTGAGAACCAACAGCTGCTTAGCTTAGCTTAGCATAAAGACCAGAAGCAGTTCACATTGCGCAAAGGTAACAAAATCCATCTACCTGCAACTCTAAAACTCACCAATTTATACATTATCTCTTTATAGCTTTGACACAGTGAAAACACAACTTGCTGTTTTTATTCTTTGGTGTGTGTTTGGGTACTGAAATACTTCATATTAAAGTAAAAAAAACTGGGGTTTTGTACATCTGTGGAAAGACTGACCCAGTTCAGAGGGAATGCATTGGCAAGACAGACAGTATGACTTTCCCTTTTCATGCCAATAAAGTCAACATTCATTGAAAAATATATGAGAGAGTCAGAGGGAAAGAAAGTTGTGTAAATTTCCTTGTTCCAAAAGCAAAACTTCACACAGGTTTTGAGATGTTTTTTTTTTCTCTGCGACCCAAAGCAGAAAATAAAAGGACTTCATAAAAGAAAGTGAAAGATATGCCCGAGTTTCAAAGGTTCCTCACTGATACACAAGAAGTCAGGGAAGATCAATAATTTACGAGCGTGAATACCAGACACACTGTAACTGCTAACAGACACTCACACAGTACATGCCAGAGCTGCAGATATCCTCCGGTTCTGCTTGAGAGTTTCTGGAGTTGTTAAATTTTCTTTAAAACAAAGCCGAATCAATAAGATGAATGTTGGCCGCATTACCAATTCTGTCTCCATTTCATCCACAAGTCAGCCACAGCAAGCCAGTCGATAAAAAAGGAAGTCTGCTATCCATCCGTTTGCCACATCTTCAAAGAGTGAGAGAATCGATACAAAGGTTTGACACAAACACACACACACACACAAACATACACTCATACTCAGACACACTATTCTCCAGGTCTCTCTCAGGAATTCTGTGTGGCATGTCAGATTAGATTCCCTGTGTATAGATTGGACTTGTGTGTGTGTCTGGTTTATGTCAGAGCTTGTGTGTGTGTGTGTATATATATATATATATATATATGTGTGTATGTATATATATATATATATATAGCTGGATGGACTGATATGATGTCACGTGTCCTTATGGATTAGTGTTATACAAGTTAACATGGGAAGCAAGCTGTGATTCTGTGTTGCTATTGATCAGCTTCTTCTGTACTTTGTTAGTGTGTGTGTGTGTGCGTGTGTGCGCACTTGTAAGAAAATCAATAAAGCAGACATGAACCGTGTGCATTGGCAGTGACACCTCTTCCTACCTGAATCCCACAAAGAGGGCTGAGGAAAACTGACAGTCATTGCTGAGGACAGGCTTGTCAAACCTGCTCCCTCACCTCTGCTAGCACTGAAGTTTTTGAAGGGGTTCGAGACTGCCGAGGCGTCGTGGACAGGCTGCATCTCAGACGAGGTGGAGGTCTCCAGTTGGTTGGAGTTGACAGCTCTGTAGGTGTGCACCGGCTCCTCGTCGGACCCCATTAGAGGCACCTCCTCATCATCATCCTCCCCCCGTTTCATCTCCACCATCACGGCTCCACCCTCTGAGCTGATGGGTGGCACGTCCCAGTACATAGCCAGGACAACACACTGGAGCAGCACCCACAACAGGCACATGAAGATCTGAGAGTATGGAGAAGAAAGACAAGAACGTCCTCGTATACTTAGAATACTAGAATTAAACGTCAAAAAAAATCTTCACAACATCAGATTCCTAGAAAAGCAGAGACAAAGTATTTGATATGTGGAGGATAGTTTCCAACAATAACATCACCCGGCGCAGTGAAATAAAGAGAGACATGTCTCGTCAAATTATGTGGAAAAATGAAAGTAAGCTTAGAAGAGCTTTGTTATATCTCATTTAAGCTACATCCGTGCAACAGGTGTTTTATTCAGAGACTCGTGAGATGGAAATAGATCGATATGGATTGTTAAGGACCCGCGTATTGCTGCAGGTGTTCTGTATTCTCCTTACTCAGAGGAGAACAAAGAAGAAAAAAAAAAACTACATGTGAGGCAGGAGGAGTGTAGAATGCAGAGTGACTATTTTGCGGGACTGTTTCTGTATTCATGAGGCTTTCGGAGAACCTTAAGATTACTGATTATCTGGAAGCTGTTACCCCAGGAGATGTATACTTGTTCACAACAAAGGGCCCCAGTTTGAAATCACACAGCCGCAGGAACAGGTTGAACGCCGGCCCTGGAGAGACAGGAGGAAGCACTTTAAAAAGGAGATGGAATAAAAACAGAGGATGTGTGGAGACAGTAGCCTCCACCTTAGTGATTTTATTGAATGTCTCCTTCTCACAGTTGAAACTGCACATCAAAAAAAAAAAAAAAAAAAATCACAAAACCCTTCCTACTGTCTGATATATCTCAGAAGAGAGGGGAGGAGGACAGAGGTGAAATGACACTTCTGTCTGTGGTAAGATTAAAGGGGGTGGGCTGTGGGGGGGGGGGTGACTGACCGACAAGGAGGCCAGCTTGTCGACAGGCCATAATGGCAGCAAAGATACCGGCACGCTCCTCCGGCCGCGTGCTCCGAGTCAGGAAACCAAAGATGGAGGAGCCCGCTCCTGCACCGACACCTGAGAGGAAACCAGTATCCTCCTGTTACACCTTCAGAGTCTACATATCACTGATACAGTACATGCTGTGTGTGTTATTTCACTACATGTATGTATGTGTGTGTGTGTGTGTGTGTGTGTGTGTGTGTGTGTGTCACCTGCTACAAGCCGACTGCTTAACAACAGCCACTTTGAATATCCAATAAAATACATGAAGTTACCTGAGGAGAAAATAAAAATGAAAATAAAAACATCTCCATTTTAGATGAAATTCCAACAATGGTTTCAGCCGTTCAAGCAACATAGATAAAATGTGAACTTTCTCAACCACCATTGGATGGACTATCACGAAATTTTGTGCAGACATTAATGGTGCACCACACCAGAAGTTTAACATTTATGATTTTGTTTGAAATGCCTTATAACTTCAGTGAATGGTTTCAGACAGAACCCAAACATGAGCTACAGAGTTTCAGTCAACAGCTGAACACACTGTCTAAACCTCTGTCATGTGATTTGTCTTGTGGTGCGACTACTCACCAGCAATCTCAAAAAGATTGGAAAAAAGGATGATGGACTTTGTAGTTTTGCACCGATCCGACCAAAACCCGAAAAGCGGGCCCGTGAGCAGCCCGCTCAGACTGAAAGCGGACAGACCCAGACCCAGGAAGTAAGGAGGGGCCTCCAAAATCTGCAGATACCTCCATATTGTAGGCAGAATGACGGCTGAGACCGCCCGAGGCAAAAGATGGAGGATGAGCATGGAGGAACGTGTAGAGATGCAGAGAGACGTGTAAATAACAAACTTAATTTACCCACAGTAAAATGTATTTAAATTAAATCAGATGCCAGGTCCTCTGTGTTGTGAGCATACAGCCAAAATGCCAAGCAGATTTTTTTTTTCCATTCTGCTCTAATGAGACCACTATGTCATGTCTTCAAGTCTATCAAAGCTGTCACAATGGACTTACCATACTCAATGCCGCTCAGCATGAATATCAGTCCGATGGTAAGAAAAGTTAGATTCCTCTTTTGGTGATTATCCATTGTGCTCAGTGGCTTGCTGTCTTTCATACACTGACTTCTGTCTGCACATGTTGTTCAGAAATGTTGTTCAGAGACATAATCAGATAACAGGAGACACTGTGCGTCCAATTACCACTGCTGGTCCAGATAATCAGAGGAATTTGTCTCACCATTGTATAAAGGCCATTTCAGAACTTCATACAGAGAGTTAACAGAGATCACATAAAGCTTCTGCAATAGAAGAGGCTCAGCAGGGGTGAGACCTGAAACGCAGGACAGAACACATCAAATCAGCGTCTGAGACAGAGCGGTCCAGTGTTGAAATCATTGCAGTAGTCCTTTTCCATCAGGCATTTATGTTAAAGATGAAATTCTGTTTGAGTCACGTCCGCAGTGCAGCACCACGCCGTGAGCGTCACGGACGAGGCAATGTCTCGGGTTACCAGGTGAGCTAAAGTACACTGAGCTTTATACATTTTTAATCTTGTTTTCTTCAGTTTCATCAAAAGCACTTGATTCTCCCACAGCCCTGTGAAGAAATGTGGCCAGGCCTGCTCCCTTTTTGTTGGTTACAGGCATGAATACCTTTACTGTTTTCACAGAAAAACAGAGACACTGTTTGCCAGTGTACAGACACAATAAATCACACGTAGTCATAAAGCCATACAGGTAATAAAATATCTCAGATAAACCATGATTACATTTGCCAGAATATGGCACTTTAACACCAGAGTGTGTGATCAAAGAAAATGTTCAAAATAACACTCCATTGTATTCAATACTGAATAAATTAGGTACGACGTCGCTGTCTGTTTTATTGAATGGTTGGCTCCATTTCCAAGCTGCTGTGGTGTTCCTAGCCTTGGGCTTGTTATATTAAACAGAACTGTCACCAAGTTAATACCGCCATATGTTTTTCCAGCAAGCCATGAATAATACAGGGAGTTTCGATTGTTTGAATAACATATATAAACTCGCTCAGCATCTTGCACTCATATCACAAAGTGTTTGGGACAGTCTGACAGGTTTCAAGCTCAACAGCCTGACTGGATAATGAAACGTCATAGGACACATGTGTTTGGGTCAGTACTGCTTCTGTATGTATGTGTGTGTGTTAATGTGTGTAAGGATGGCTGATTTGACTTACAGTTGCCACATTGTGCCTCCTTCTTGTCTTGCTCTGTCTGGCTTTCAAGCTGACTTCGTTGCTGCTGTTTCATTCTGTGCAAAAAGTTAATAACCAAGAGGGGATTCAGCTTTTCCATGACAAACTGCTGCATGCAGCTGAGCCTCACGGGCCCACTGAGAGGCCATTAGCATCCTACCTGCCTTACCTGTGGTGGTGTCTATAGAAACACAAATGAGAGTGGAAGGTGTTGTTGCACTCACCTTTGAGCCTTGGTAAACAACAGGGAGTTCCTCTGTGAATAAATCGCAATCTAGTCCACTCAGTCAGTCACCACGCTGCACTGGAGCCTGCTGAAGATGTGAGAGGAGCTGTTGACAGAAAGACATTTGACTTTCAGATAGAGAGGAGCTTGTTAGGTGGCTATACATACACTTGGGGCTAGGTGGTGGCTGCAATAGGAGAGGGCATGTTCTTGAACACAGCTTCTCCCCGGCGGTCGTTCAGCATCCCCATTAACATCAACCTGCAGGGTGCTCGCAGGCGGCAGACGCGGTAAGAGAGGACAATCGACTGGGCCAGGCAGCAAGGCTTTGAAAACACTGTCGGGAGTTCATTATGAAAGGAAAAACACTGGAGAAGTTTGACAAAGCTTCAGGAGGGAATGTGTGGGAAAAGATGAGCATGTATTGTTATACATGATGTATATGTATGTTAAGTGTGCAAAAAAAAAAAAAAAAAGGTTAGGTGAGGTTAGATGAGCCAAATGCATGGAACCGACAGGATTGTAATGGCTAAAATTCATGAACTTAAATTTACTTGTCATGGAGACAATATTCTATAAACTGTTAGCCTGTGAAAACTGCTGCATGTCTTCTGTGGCCCTGGAGAAACTTTCAGAGAAAATAACCCTAAAGATGTCACCAGGGTTTTTTAAAGGTCTCCGGTGGAGTTTTATGCCTTCTGACCATAGACTGTATAAGACATGGACGTAGCACCCGTGACGTCACCCACTGGTTTCGGGGAGTCGGTTTTGTGACCAAACCATGGGCAGTTGAGCTGCGCCATCTTGGATTTTAGTGGGAGTGTACTTTCCATATTTGGCGACGAGGCGGTTACTCTATGGGTCAGCCGGCCGAGAACCACTCGGCCACTTAGCTCGGAGCAACCGAGCTAGCCTAAAGCTAATCAGCTAATCAGCTAGGCTAACAAGCTAAGCGGCAGCTACACGCAGCTACATCCACCACACGACAGTCCCCGAGTCGGACCCGACTAGCTCGACCCCGTACAACCGCGACACAGAACATACAACAGAGATCATAATGTTGCTGCTGTCTTTTAAACATGACTGTTTCAGACAGAGAGATTTTAGATGGAGCTGCAGGGTTTGGTGGAGTTGTGTGGGGAAATTTATTTCTAGCCTATTATTTAACTGTGAAACAATCATTATTATTTCATATTGATAAAATATATTAAAAAGTTATACCTATAACATATTAAAATATTATTATTTATGATAACCAAAATAATGATAATAATAATAACAATATATTAAAATGTTTAATATTTAATATTTACCGGCTTTCACCGCTGCCTCCACCCACTATCCACTTAGAGTTACAGCAGCCGCTTACTGACGAAGCTGCTCTGTCCATGCAATGTCGGACTTTTTAAACAGAAAAATGAGACGAAATAAAATTGTAGCCTAGTATTCCCGTAATAAACGTACTCTGAGAGCACGGAACACACCGCAGCAGCGTTCCTAACATTAGCTGCTCCGGTCCCCTATCTGTATCAGCAGCGACCATAAATCGGCAATGAAGTCATAAGCCAGCGGCAAAATATGCTAATACATGCTAATTAGTGCAAACATCCAGGTAAAATAGTGAGAAATTTACTTACCGAAAAAACTGCAACACAGACTCCTTCGA
Organism: Toxotes jaculatrix; assembly: GCF_017976425.1. Classification (NCBI taxonomy): domain Eukaryota; kingdom Metazoa; phylum Chordata; class Actinopteri; family Toxotidae; genus Toxotes; species Toxotes jaculatrix. The sequence goes on from NC_054407.1 coordinate 8,951,013, forward strand.
CGGTCGGTTAGTACAGTCTACACTACAACAAGCCCTATCTGTCACAAAAACCTACCCGAACATTGGCAAACAAACGCGGACACTGCAGCCCCTGTCAGCCACTGGAGGTAGCCGGAGGCCTCTGGATGTAGCTGCCTAGCCCAGCCGATGCTTCAGCAAAGAGCTAACTGCCAGTGCCCGTCTATGGGGCTGTCACTCAACGTAACTACGCCATAATTTATATAAGAATTTTAAGCCTAAATAACACTAAAAGGGTTGTGGTACAAAAAACATTCCCCCCAGGCTGTAAAGGGCTATTTTAACATGGGGGTCAATGGAGAATTGCTCAGCCAGCCCCCAGCGGCAGCCGAGGAACTGCAGCTTTTTGAACGCGGAAGTGATCCTCACTGCTGAAACTGCCCCCTTGTTTCTGACTATAGTGGTCCTTCCTGCACCATCACCAGGTCAAAAATATATTTTTAAAAAACATTACATGGACACACAAGGAGGCTCCAGTTTAAATGTGAAGGTGAATCTCAGCCTTTGAACTCGAGATCACAGGCATTTTAATAAAAAAATAAAATCTAAACTGTTCAAATACTTGTTGCATTTTCTCCCTGAAGAGGAATCATGTCGTCTGAAACAACAGAAAATGAATCAAGTGAACCAAATCCATTCAGGAGTTGAACACGAGTTTTGTTGATGCATCGAATCAACAATTTAATCTGACTGGCTGTTGGATTGAATCATCACATCCCCGGTGGCCATGCATGCATTCATATGTGTGTATGTATCCCTGTGTGTGTGTGCGTGTGTTTGTGTATGAGCGACAGGGAGGTCCTCCGCACCACAGTGGCACAAGAGCAGGAGTGGAGCAAAGGCGTAGATGGACGTGGAGGGGAGCGAGCTCGGCCCCAGATGCCAGTGTCAAGTGTTGGGGAGGACAGAGCCATCCTGCTGGGCTTTTCCATGATGGCCTTCTCCGCGCTCATGTTCTTTTTGGTTGGCATCACTACGGTCAAACCCTATGTCAACAGGTACACTGTGGTCTGTCCAGTAAAACAGAAAAAAGCAATTCCTCACATTTGTGCACCTGGAACTGGCAATTTTTTTTTAGGGGGGAATTTTTGCATGATAAATGACTTAAATGAAGAATCAGTTATCATAACTGTCAGTTCATGATTTACAGTGTAGAACTTTTAGGAGAAACTCCTCTCTAGATCAACAAAGAAACATTCGTGAAACCTGAATTTTCTTTCCTGGTTCTTGTTTTCCAGTAACTGGAAGGAGGAGGCCAGCTGTGTGCTGCTGCAGGCCGACATCCTGAAGGAGTGGGTGGACTGCAGAGGTGTGAGCACCGTGCCGTGCCTCAGGGTGACAGTTAACCTCACAGCCTCCAATCAAAGTGCTTTACTGCACTTTGATGAAGAATCGGTCTTCCTCTCTCCCGAGGTAGGGATGTCTTGCACCAAAGTCCAGCATTTCGGTCTCACCTTATAGCTTTATGAGGTTTGCATTTGCTTTGCACCAGGTGTGGCTTGTCGAGTGCCAGGAAGGAACACCTGCAGGAAACTCAAGGCCCTGGGGGAGTGGATTTGAGCATTAAAGCTTTTACGTCTGTTTACTATATGTGACATGTAGGACCGCTGTGTTTAGTGGATGTTAATTTTGCTTCTCAGGACTCAGAGTAATCCTAGTTTTCATATTAGCCATCTAAGCAGGGACTTCAGAAAGCACCTGGGAGAGAGGTGAAGGCAAAAAACTGAACTCGCTGACAGGATGGAAAACTAGCAGTACTCTGATTCAGTGCCCTTGTGGATAAGCAGCAGATGTTATTAGGGGATGCTGCTCTTCTGCTCCATTCAAAGAGATTGTATGAAACACTTTTCAGTACCTGCGCAGCAAACGGAGAGGCTTTTCCTTTTTTAACAGACAGAAAAACAGAATAAAAAAAAAAAAAAAAAAAAAAAAAAGAACCTTGCAGCTGGTCTCACTGATTGCAATCAGCACTGCCAACTGTAAAAAGGAGGTCAATGATAAAAAAAAAATTACACTTGATTCATATCTGTACTTTCACAGTGTTTCTACATACCCAAATGTCAGATGGACAGAGCAGCTCTTCAAGACGAAGTCCAGAGAGTGAAAACAATCGTGGCCTCTAAGCTGGAGAACTCATCATGCCTCACCGACCCCACTGGTACCCCCTGGTACCCCCATGTCATCTTAAAAAGGAAGTACACGTTGGAGACTGTCCTCTTTGCACTGCTGTGGCCCTGTCTCCTGCTGGGTGGTGGAGCCCTGCTGGTGGGCCTCGTGAAGCTGACACAGTTCTTAGCTCACCTGTCCTCTGAGATGTGCAGTGAGACTGCAAGGAGCAGGCTGACATCAGGACACACACGGGGGAAATTGTACAGACTCCACCGGAGGTCCAGCATTCAGTCGCCCACTTGACATATTCAGCGTTTGTGCTGCCAATAACTGTAAAACAAACAAGCCAAAACACAGTTTGTTGTCATGTAACTGGTGCACATTGTGAACAAGGGCTGATAGGTATAAAGCCTTGTAAATGACAGACATTATGATAATGTGTAAATAAATGTAATAAAATCGTCTATTTCAATAGGGAGAAATGTTTTTATTCAACAGTACAATAAATGAATGCATACAGTTTCTTATCAGACATGGTCATATGAGGATGACTAAAACAAATATTTGAAGAGGTTTTTTTTTATGATATATATACAGATGATAGATAACTAACATATGAATCTGTTCTCTTTTTAAAACATGCAGGGTAGCTTCTTCCTCTTTATTGTGCTTACAGACTTCTACTTGGGGCAAGAGGTCTCCACTCGACGTGAAGATCGTACTCTGACAACAGCATCAAGTCCTTGTCCTTCATTCAACAATTCACCTCTGCTTTGTCATTCATTTCATTTCAACAACTAGAAGCTGTCTACTCGGTTTTGTATGAGAATGATGCATGTTATGCATGATTCCTCCTTTCTTTTCTTTTTTTTTCTTTTTTTTGGTTAGCAGTTACATATATGAGTTTGCTTACATTTAAAAATACAAAAATATATTACCTCTGTAGTTATTCAAGGAAAGCATTTGCACATGTAGTAGCAGTATCAGTTATCTGTTACCTTCATTGTGACTGTTGTACCCCACACAAGTAACAAGGTCATTTCTATACATGAAATTCAAGTAAACAACATCAGGTCAAACAACAAAAAAAAAAAGTAGATATTTGAGGACCTCATGCAAAATGCAGTGTGAGAAACAGAAAACAACCATAACAAATACAAAGGGAAATAGCATCATTTAGATAGTTCTTCCATAAAGAATATGGGGTCTAGTTTTCTCAGTTTGGGTCCGGCCCGCTGCTCTGTATCCTGTACAGAAGCACATGCATCTCGGTAGGATCGGTTTCCTGAGCAATTTTTAAACCACGAACCGAAAACAAAACGAAAACGAAAAAGAAAAGGACTTTCAGACAGACTCGAGTGTCCAGGAAACCGCCCTGGTGTGTTTCATTTGGTAAAGCTAGAACATTTACTGACCTCTTATATATGTGTCTGTGCAGTGAGCAAAACTGCAAAGACTATTCTTCCACACATAAGGGTTGACAATCATAGGAAAGAGTTGGGAAGAAGACACTTGGAAGGTTTAAAAAAAGAAAAAAATTCACTTCGGTTACTTTTGTTTACCTGGATGTCGTGATCTGGGACCGTATGGCAAATGTGAGGAGAGAGAGTCTGTCTTTAATCATCTTTCACACGTGTGATCGAGGACAAGGAGACGGGAGCGAAACTCAAAACACCTCAAACACTTTACAGATGGCTTAGATTGAAGCTCCACATCGAAACCTGGTGAGGAGAAGCAAAAGGCAGGGTCCAAAGGCGTTACTCACAGCTCTTTTTGCTGGGAAGAAGTAGACGATACTGTTACAGTGCAGCATTGTGCATTTTCTTTTTTTTCTTCCATGTACTGACACACTTCTCTATGTGAGCATGTCAGGGGAGATGCGATCCTCTCTCTGTCTTACTCTGACATCAACTTTTTTTTGCAGTATACAGTACATATTAGGATCGCAACTTGCATAGTGTAACAGCACACCACACGTAAGGAACACCACGCGTCCTTTCCCCCCTGCGTTTCTTGCCTTTATCAGCTGAATAACAAAAGACCAATTCATAACACGTTATACAGCTGGCCGTCAGAAAGCTTTCCTGCAGTCCATCTGTGTTCCAACTGCGTGGGGTCGATGACGGACATTTGTGCCTCAACATCTGACACAGAATAATACTGATAGACAAAACAAAACAAAAACAAATACTGCGGAGATCAGTGCTATGAGTATACATGAGACGTGGAATAGTAGTGACTATTTTTGTTTTTACAATAAGACTGCTGAGTAGTGGGGTTATACATCTAGTACTTTGGCTCAGTAGAAAACAGACTCATAAAGGAATATGTGCACCGAATGCATACAAGTCTATGGATATACCGCTGTACAAAAGTCAGTTACCTGGCGTGGCGTGATTTCTAAACCGAGGACACGTCGTTTGTAGGCTACAAATAAGTCATTATTTCAGTTGCTCTGAAAGTGTTAAATGCTAGTGTGTCTTCAACATGTCCTCCGTCAGTCCTGTACTTATAGTGTTGGTGATTGTTTCTATGATTGTAAAGGGAATTATGATTTTGAGGGCACCTGCCAGGCTTCTTTCGCTGTGTCCCAGCTGGCCTGGCTGTGTGCGCCAATGTCTCCCCCATCTTCATCAGTTCAAAATAGGTAGTGGAAATAAACAGTGAGTTTATCTTTAGAAAAAGCCAGCTGTGCTCATGGGATACCACTTCATGATGTTCCTTTCCTAATGCTGATGGTTGCTGATGTACTGAAAGGAATTAAAAAAAAAAAAAAAAAAACATAAGAAAAATAAAAATTTGTCTGTATCTTGTTTCCATGAAGAAGGCCAATGTAGTCGAGGTCCATTACACTTGTTAAGTTCCTATGGAGAAGACAGATGAAGTGTAACTCCACCCTGCCTTCTCGAATTTGTAGTGCGGGGAGAAGAAATTCAGACACCTGTAGAAACAGGAGCATTGAGGAATTATGTCCCTGAAATAGGTCCTTCGGAGCACCCTTATTTTGTGGCGCGCTGGCATGTAATGTTTCAGAGTCATACGCTGGCAGAAATATTAACCAGGCCATGGTGTGTTTGAGAAAAATACCTCGCTCGCTTCTCAGTATTCTTTTGGTTATTAGTGTGCTGCTGTGGCCACAGTCCTTTACTCTTCTCTCTCCCTAGTTGCCATTTTAGTTCATGGCGTGCTGGCGGATCGTGTGAAAGATCCAGTCCATCTTGGTAGTCCACCCGCCGTGGTGAGCGTCATTCATCTGCTTCATGAAGTAATCGAGGGCCTCTTGCTCCGACTTGTCCAGGGCCAGGGTCTTCCTGATGTAAGCGATGTCGTCGAATGACTGCAGCTCGGGCATCCCGGAGCCCAGCATCATGGAGAAGAGGTTGATGAAGAGGTTGGCGTGCTGCCGGATTGCCAGGTACGCTTTGTAACACATCTCCTGGAACCTGAACGGCAGAAGGAAAAAAAAAAATATATCAAAAGAGATGGAAGCAGCAAAGACGTGTGAGGACAGAGAAAACAATAACAGACCAGTAGGGTCAAGAGGGAAATTCTGCACATCGGCCACAAGGAAGAGACGAACGCTCAGTCTCATAATGCCATAAAAAAAAAACAGTTAAACCTCACGTTTTGTTTCTGCTTTGTTTGGTTTGGTTTAATAAATCACAGATCATTTTTCTTTCATCCCAAGATAACGAACTCAACTGCTGGCGCTACCTTTCGAACTCCCTCGTTTTGGTGCACTCTTGCGTTCCTTTGCTAATGACGATCAGGAAGTCCTGCGTAAGCACAAAGGGCACGCGTTCTCTCTTGTACCCAAACTTCTTCTTTTTGTGGTCGAGGAAATGGCCGAAGTCTATGTGGAACAGCTGTGAAAACAGAAGAAAAAAAAATACAAAAATTAAACAGTTACCAGAGAAAGAAACACAAAGTCTGTGTATATACATATATAACAGAAAGAATGTCAAATGTAATCTTTACCTGTCCATCATCTTTGACCATAATGTTGCTATTGTGTCTGTCCCCTATGCCCAGGATAAATGTGGCTACACAGTAGCCTGCACATGACCGTGTGAACAGATCTATGGCCTGGTCATACCTGAGAAATCAAAGAAGTGGAAAATACTTTAGTCTCAGAGAGGATCCAGTAACTGTGTGGGATATTACTCAAAGAAAACAAGGAAAAGCTGTGTAAAAGTGAGGCTTTTAGACTCTAAGTCTTCACATTAGTCTTAAATTTATCGCTAATGCCACTTCTACACCCTACAGAGGACCAGAAAAGCTGTATAAATCACTGCCTTTGCCACTCACATCTCTCCCTTGTTCTTATCCTTAAGCCACTGATGCAGTGTGTGGCTGTTGAACTGCAGCGCCCCCTTCAGGCCTCCTTTACACTGGATCTGCATGATGGTGTGAGAGCTCCTCACCACCTCGATCAAGCCCACACAGTCACCGATAGACAGACAACCGTACGGCAGCATCCTGCGAGAGGTAGGACAGAAAGCATACAGAGAGGCAGGAAAAAAAAAAATGAGGACAGCCGTGATGGACTTCATATTACATGACCTGGCAGGGGCTGCCACCAATCTGCATTCAGGCTTGCAGTGCAGAACATGAAAGGTCCAGCGCCTGTTAATGTGTACCTGCATCCTTGCTGTCATGGTGAAGTGAAGCGCCTACCTGAGATCAAGGCCTTGGTTCTGCCAGATGTTCTCCATTATCCTAATGATCTGCAGCGTCAGCATGTCCTGCCTCAGATCTGTGAAGGCAGGGAGAGACAGGGAGGTGAATATTAGCTGCTTAGCTGCTCTTTGATCAACTCCAAGATGCATTATGGAGCAGAGCTGTCAAATTCTGTTTGTTCACAGCAGGGAAATGCACAAGCAGCCGAGGGAAAGTGTGATTCAAATAATGTGACTCGTTTTGAATTCCATGTAAAGAGCATAGATGAGGCTGTGTTTGCGTACATATAACCTAAAGGCGTATACTAAACTAACCTGTATGCACAGCAAGAGCGCTCTCAAGTCTGTGTGTGTTTGTGTGAGTGTGTGAGACAGAGAGGAAAGGGTGGACAAAGAGAAGCAGGGAAAACCGGAGGTACAAGGAGAGAACACACAGAGACAGAACTCACCGTCTCCGTTTTTGAAGATGATCTCGTTGTTCTGAAAGAGCAGCTCTGACATCATATCTGGGTTTTCCCAGTTAAGCCACAGAGGTCGCTTGGCCGAGGACATCATCCTGCATTCCTCCAGGCTGAGACAGACAAAGGGACAAGGAGGAAAAATGACAGAAAGCAGGACAATCAGTCCTCACTAATTGTGGCTGCAGCTCACGTGTCCTGACTCTTAACAATACAGTTCATTCAGAATGATATGTCTGTTTTTCCTTTTTAATACATCTGCAAAAACGTCTAACATGATGTTTTTACTTTGTCGTTATGGGACAGAGTGTAGACTTATGAGGGAAATAATTCATTTGCAGCGCAAGACTGCAACATAAACTGGAAAAAGTGATGGGGTCTGAATACTGAGTCATGTGTACTGGGTTTACTGTAAAAGGAGGCTGTATTCTAAGAGCAATGAGAACATTATGTTCCTAAATGTACTTTACCCACACACAAAATGCAATTTATATTACACCTGATAGTATTTTAAGCCTTGGAGACGGAACGGCAAGAGCAAGACCTGCAGAAGAAATAAACATTAAATGCCAACCATTTAAGAGGAGAGAGTTAGGTAAGATAGTGCTGATGTACCGGAGGTTTCCCAGCTGATGCGCTGGATTCAGTGGGGAGGTGAAGCTTTGTAGTGCGTCCATGTAGTCAGGCCTTCTCATCTGCTCCACCAGAAACTTCATTTGAACCTTAGAAGAGATAAACAAATGTATCAGTTATTAATAAGCTGGCGTTGAGCAGCCGGTGGAGCAGGCCAGCCTCGTAACTGCAAACAGCTTGTTCTCTTCAGCAAAATCATTAACCTCTCACAATGAGTTAATGCTACCTCAAAGAGGGCTTTTGGGTAATGACCCTCACCCTCTGGTGGCCGCGTTGAAGGTCCACAGCTCTTGGCATTAACAAGTGGAAAAAGTTTGAGAGATCCTGAAACCTGTGACTGATACACACAGAGTTGTCCAACTTGGTGCTGACTGGATGGACACCGGTCACTTTGTCACAGACACAAGTTACTGATCAGATAAGTTTAGATTCATTAAGTCTGTTTGCTAGTCAGATAACTAACCAACACATCCGCTAAGCTTGTGGCTAAAACCTTCCTGTAGCCCAAAGTTAGATATTAAATTAACATTACTTACTTTGCTGAGCGTGTTAGGAAGTTAAAATCATTTGTTTTTTGAGTATTATGAATAAGACAGTTAAGTCAAATGTCTGCAAATGATTTCAATAATGTTAATGATGTTAACGTTAAATCTTTAATAGTGCCCGATGCATAAAGTACAGCTGATTAGAATTTAACAGCACATAAAAACTGTATTTCTTCAGAAGAATAATCTAGGAGCAACTGATACTGATGAAAATAATGCTGCGGAAATTCAGATTTTGCTAAATGTCAACATTATATCACAGGCACCACTAACTTATTTCTTATTTTGACACCATTTTGCCCCTGGCCTTGTTTGGAAGTAAACTTTATTTAAGTACCAGCTTTTATTTTATGCATCTATTTTCCATATTAACCTTTGACTGTCACTTTAGGGATCACTCCATCTTTTAGAGACATATTATCCTGGTTTGACTGAAATATATTTAGCTTCAAGCAAACTGGAGGCAAATGTCCTCTTATCACTCAACTATACTGAGGCATCTCTGTGGCCAGATTGGTCCAGATGTTGTCAAGATTAAACGCAACGATTGAGTGGATCACATTTAACAGCTGCCGGCTGTTAGATTACCTTCTGTGCCTCATCTTTTTTCTCCTGTTTGAGGAGGTCGGTGAGATTGATGAGTTTCTCCATGGCCTCCACCTGCCTGCTCAGGTGCTTCAGATACATGCCACAGGCCCGGCAGTACGACTCCAGCAGCAGGCCGAACCTCTGGCTCACAGTCTTGTTGTGCATCTCTGACCTGCGCACATGCAGGCAAGCAAGAAACAAACAAACAAAAAAAAACAAAAACATGAAGAGGTTGTTTGTGTCCTACCGGAAAATTTGTACAAGCCTCCACAGACACTCAGTGTGAAACTGAAATCAGCTGTTTTCACAGAACGTTCTTAAATTCAACATGAGTTGGGACCAGACAGTGAAGTGATATTCAAACAAGAGTTTAACCTTTAGAGTCACATCCAAACAGGCCCAACTTACTGAAAGGAGACCTTTTTAAATTAACTCACTTTAAATGCCAGAAGAAGAAATGTCCTATCCTCTGATTGGTTAATGCCTTTTTCAGCAGGAAGCGTGCAAGAGGGTTATCAAGGTACTGTTCATACTTTAGAACCTGGACACAGACACAGAAAAACAAAGGAAATACCATAAAAACAGTTTCTTGTTTAAAAACCACTGCTAGAGTATATTATATAAATTTTTCAGGATAACTCAACACAATTCACACTAGACAATTACAGTATAGCCAAATAAAGATGCAACGCACCTGAACTAGCTGAATGAGGTACTGAGAGAGTTTGTCATCAGTTAGGTATTTCTCAAGGCACTTTACGGCAAAGTTTCTGATCATAGGGTCGGGGAAGTTGCAATCCAGCAACTCCATGGCTTGTTCTGGCTTGATAGCAGGCCAGTCCTTCAGAAGGCAGTACATCTGAAATGAAAAAAAAAAAAAAACACACTTACTACAGATACGTATATTTTAAAAATCATTTTTCAATTTCAAACCACCCCACAGTGCATGAGACTCTGTGTTAGTGTGCACTATCTGTGTAAAGATCCGCTGAGTTGCATTTGTACAATAACCAAGTCAGGCACATATCTGTTACGCCACATGATGTCCTTCAAAACAAAGGCATGTCAGCAGTGGAAACCTGAGCTCACCTGTGCAACCTCATCTCTGGAGTTCCATTTCACAGCCAAGAGGATCTTGGGAAGGATCTCTGGCATATTGACACAGTCTTGTCTAGAACAGTTTGGAGATTAAAAAAAAAAGAATTTTATAACATCAAGGTCATATGACTTTTGTGAAAAATGTACTGGTTTTGAGTGTTGAGATCCAGTCTTAACAGACCCCTCATACACCCTCAAAAACCCCACCTATTGGCACACAGCTACAAACACATTACCTGTGCCTCCATAGAAAGTCCTTCTCCTGCTCAGTGATCTCAGACAGCGGGTCTCTGTTGCACACCTGCCGTAGCTGCTCATTGTCGCTGTCAGTCACTGGGTTGTCACGTGCCAGTCTGTTACTCTACGACCAAATATAAGACACAGTTTAATACAGTGAACAGTACAATGTCAGCACTACAGTCTGCAGGTAGTTGTGTCATATAAAACTTAACATGTGAATAAAACAGTGATACCATGTCCCTCCCTGTGATGTGAGAGAATGTGTATAATGTGGCAGATGCTCAGAATGAAAATCAGATGTGATGATGAATCTGATAAAAAAAAAAAAGCTTGCTATCTTACCAAACCAGTGTGGCAGTAATTAAAACCAAGCTCTCTGGATATATTCCAGTTTGCATGTTCCTCTATGCTGGTCATATCAGGAAACTTGACAGGGCAACTGAAATGGTCAAACTCCAGCTCAAGACAAGGGGTTTCCTGCACGTTCAGAAAGGGTTGTAAAGGGAGAAGTCACTCAAAGTGTTTACTGTAATCAAAGAAAGGTGTCAATGAATGTCAATGAATAATTAATTAAGTAGGATAAGAAGCTTGGCTGCTTAAATCAAGGCAGCTTAGATAGATAGATAGATAGATAGACAGACTATTGATTCCCTGAGAAAAATTGTAAAACATCTTAATCGCCCTAATATTTATAATAAAATGTTTTTTTAACAAAAAAAAAAAAATACTTCCATGGTAAATGTTACATTTGAAATCACTCGATCACATCAATGTTTGCTCTCTAAAAAATATGAGACACTACTGAAAGCACACAGTAAGTGAGCACTATGTGCAGAATGTTGTGAATTTGCAGTTCACCTTGTTGGGGTTAGAGCCTGTGACACCGATAGGGTTGAGCAGGTCTTCCAGGCCGTGTGGGACAGGCCATAGGTTGAGAGCCATCTTCCCTGCTACTAGTGTGTGGGTGTAGTCAAACAGGTTGATGTTGCCCCAGGCGAGAGGACAGTGCTCCTACAGGAAAATACCGGTAGGATGATGCATACGATGATGATTAAACAAGCAACAGCCCAGGGCTGTGAAACAGACAGGTGCAGTGCAGAACACAGGAAAGTTTTCCATTTCCCACATTGCCCACATTAGACTTTGTTAACTGCTGTAACTCATTAAACAAACAGACATTTAAATGTCTACACTGCTTAACAATTAAGCATCTTAAAGTAACATTTCATTTCAGATTTTCATCAAATCCGTTTTTCATATTATTAATGGTCAGCTGTTTTTGGTCAGCAATAGTTGTTAAATTATTTAACAACCTGTAATTACCCCACCAATTAGTAGTTTTCAGTAGCACTGGTTGTAGTAGGTTTTGGCAGCCATACCTGCGCTGGTCTCAAATTGCCTTCCCAAGCACGAGGGAGTCGCAGGAAAGGGTGCATGTAATCTAGCATTAGTGTTTACTGTTCATTCCCCCGACAGCGTGTCAGAGATGTATTAAGATACCGCTAATGCTAAACGAACAATTTCTACAGCTGCTGCTTCACATTAAAAAAATTTCAGCTGGTGGCATTTGTTGAGAAGTCACAGGAAATACAATGTGTGTCACAGAAATCTGCAATATTACCCATCACAAATGCATCAACAGAGCATGACGTGGTCCTTTTCTTTTCTGCACTTTTTGAGACTGGATCATTTTTAGGGATGGGCGTCGAGAACCAGTTCCAACTAAGAACAGGTTCCAAAATGTCCGAAGCATAAGAATCACATGCCTTCAAGCTTATCGATGCCTTTTATCAGTGCAGGCATGTTTTTCTGACAGCTGCAAAACATTGATGCCAATCTCATGCATCTACGCTGCTGGAAACTTGAAACAAAAAGGAGTCATGGTGGAGAGGAGGAAACAGTCCAAAGCCTGGCTTCATTTCACGTTTCACGAAGGATGACAACATTTCAAGTAAGGGTGAAAACACCAGTAATATGCTGAAACATCTTTCTACATCATGCAGGCTTAAACTCCAGGAGCCATATATTTGACTATCTGTGCACAAGTGCCGCTGCTTCCCAGCCAAGCAGTCCATTATTGCAGGGTAAATATCCTATGTTATAATAACATTAGAGCCAGTCAGGCAGATTTCTTCTTTGACTAGTCAGCTCAGATACATCAGTAACCATTGGCATCGCCAAGTCAACAAAATATTAAATGCTATAACTTTTTCAGAATTTCACTGCTAACCTCTTTAGCTCCCTTCCTTCCTTTCACAGAGCAGATGGAGAGGCAGAGTCGGGCAGCACGGGGGATGTCTGGAATGTACATGTCGTAGTTAAGCCACTCGTTCCACCTGGAATAAACAGGGAAACAACCATTACCATAATCAATACCGTTACTAAGTGAAATCCCTGAGTATATAACACTATTCATCAGTGTCTACTACCTGGGGTTCGAACAGGGCACCCGCTGGGTGTTGACATTGTCACACAACTGCTCTCCACCATGGTATATCCCCGTCCTGACGTAGATCTAAAGCAGTCACAAGAATAGCAGATTACACTAAGACTATACTAAGCCAGTGAGTGATAAAGGTATCACTGCATTTCTGAATGTATGAAGTGAAGGACACTTCAAGTCTTCAAATAACCTCCAAGGTACTGGAGATGTGAGATTATAGTCAGAATGTATTTTAGTCGAACCAGAACAAAGCAGAGGATCTTTAAAGAAACAAAAGATGAGGCAGTCACAGAACCACACTGATGTACTGCATCTCTACCTTGTCAATGTCTCTGATGTTGACATTGACGTAAGTGGCGCACAGTATCCTGATCCTCAGCGTTCCGTTGATGGTCCACAGACCCTTGGTGGCTGTTTCCCCATTCATGTAGGGCGTTGCTGTGGATATTCGCCTTGCATATGATGGCATGGTGAAGTTGTCCATGGGCAGCTGGGAATACAGGCTGTCTTTTGACATTAGCATCAAGTTGGGCATCCGTCCCAGCATGATACAGCTGCGAACATACTGTTGAGGACAGACAAAGTGACATTTTGAAGTAGCTGTGACTGTGACATTTTGAAGCTTTGCATGCTGTTTGACATTTTCAAGCCCTTCATACAATTACTAGGTTTATTAACATGTAAATTATTGGATTTTACAATTGCAACTGAGCAATAACTGAAACATCTGGCACTTTGTACTTAATATACCGTGATATGTTTGGTCTATTCCTGAATAGGGACATTTTACATTTATTTTCTCATACATTTTATTTCATGTCATGAATGTCAGGCCCATTTGGAATGGATGATAATTTGATGTGAAGTGCATCTCTGCCCCCCCCCCCCTTGAGTACAACAGCATCAGATGAAGCTAAGCTAAGATTAAATTAGATTACCTTGTACTGACTCAGAGGGTATTTCTCCAGTAAGTACTCATCACAGCCGCAGACTTTGAGGATGTACTTTCCCTGATACTCCTGCACACACATCTTTAACTGTTCCTGGGAGAGCAGCATGCTGCGTGTCTTCTTACGGATGGCTTCTGCAATCACTTGCTCTGGCACATAGTCATGGTTGATCTTCAGGGTATACTTCTGTTTGTCATTGCTGGGTGACACAATAACCCAAATGACCACGATGATTTGACCTGAGGGGAAGAAAATAAAATTTCAAATTTTAACAAATTGGATATCATTTCACATCCACAGAGACGGAGCCAACAAACAAAACTTGTGAATGTTTGTAAATATATCATGACATTTTTACTGCAGTGAGCATTTGCTACCCAGAGCCCAGAGTAAAATATCTCACCTTTATCTAGCTTGTTATAGATGTGCCTGGGAAGTTCTGCTGAGGATTCTACATTGGGAGGGTACACGTATAAAGCTCTACTGTGGGGTCCATTGCTGTCTCTGAGGTCCACAGCTTCTTTGCAGACATTTAAAATGTTTCTTCTGAAGTCCTGCACCTCAGGGTCTTTCACCAACTCAAACTCACATATAGGCATTCCAATAGCAAAACCTACAAAAAGGGGAAGCGGTTAATAAAAATTAAAGTTGTGAATTCTCTCACTTCAAAATGCTTTAGGATGCATTTTTCATGAGACATGAAATAATAATGCAGTGCAATTCATAGCGCAATATATGTTGTGAACAGTTAAACCCAATGGTATTATGTTAATCTTCCTAAGTGTGGGTAATGACATTGTCAAGGCCAGCGGCTGTTACAGTCCATTACTGTATAGTACAGCAGGTTGTTTAGTAACTGCATACGAAGTCAAGCACCATACCTATCTCTCTGTTGAGAATTTTCTCTTCTCTGTTGCCTACTGGCTCAATAACTTTGAGGAAGGCCTGGAAGAGCCTAAGATCACACAACCTCCTGGTCTCATCATAAAACTCCTCCCGCTCTGCCTCCTGGGTGACACTGACAAAGATGTAGGAGCTCTCCTCCTGCAGCAGATGGTAAAGAGGGTACTTCCTGGCCTCTTTGAAAAGCTCATGCTTGACTGTGATCAGTGTGGCTTCCCGGAGGCACTCCAATGTGAGAATCATGCCATTTGGCAGAAGGCAGTCCACTAGGATGCTGGGGGGCATCAAGTGCATCCCCCATAGTTCTCCTGAGGAGGGCCTGGGAGGCATGGTCGTGCCAGCAAATCTGCTCTTTTCAGAGGCTGGTAATTATCAGATGAGTGATGTCAACCAACTGTGAGAAAGAAGGAAACAGAATTATATAAGAAGCACTGACCTGTGTACAATAATATAAAATGCTTGTGGTAAATATCTGACTTCAGTGATGGAACAGTTGCATAGAACAGAATATAAAAATGTTAAACACACACTCCTGAGGGTTTCCCAATTTAACATGAGTTGACAAAGGACCTAAGCAAAGTCTGTAATTAAGTCACAGGGGAATGCCTATAGGGCCACTGTATTTTGCTTTAATGCTTTTGAGTTCACCATACTGTACATACCTATTGTGTAAAGGCACTTTCGTTCAGGTTGACATGTTGTAGCAACACATTTATGACAACATAACGATGTACCTTACAACAAATGAACATGTCACTTTGCTTAATTGTTATAACGTCAGCACCAAAGCAAAGGATTACACAACTTTTCATTTGCATTAGACACAGAAAAATCTTTGAATAGGCTTTCGCTTTAACAAGTCAAACTAACTCATGCTTAGTCAAAGAGGGGAGCAATGAACTGATGAATGTCCAGTAGTGTCGAATGAAAGGACTTCAAAAATCATGTAAACAAACTCGTTAGCTAACAAGCATTACCCACACATTAGTTAAGTGTGGCTAACGCTAATACGGGTTAGCTTTTAGCCCAGGCTTGACAGTCACCTAAACTAGTCCCAAGGTTGTGCTGCTGCTGTTGCTGCTTGGTGGGTTAACATTAGGTGTTGTTTCTTGCCTAGCTAGCTAACCATGCTAACCAGATTCACTAAGCAGATCAATGTCATTTGCAATATGAAAAGCTCGACTCATATGCAAGCTGATGTCAGTTTGATCTTACTACAATGTAGGGGTGCGAACCGACAGTTTGCCGTGTGAGTTACTGGGCAGCTGCTCTGGTTAAGAGTAAAAGCGAACACAGAACAAAACATGAAAAAAACAAATATAACGCTACCTGGGTCAGATAGCTAACGCCAACCGGTTAGCCGCGAAGCTTCTCAGCCAGCACAATCATTAGCAGCGGCTAGCTGAGTAAATCCCATTCGTGCTCGCTCGGGAAGTCTCAACCAGCGGTGCTAGCTCTAACCTTAGTTCATCCAAACAATGATACTGAGGGGTCGGGGCAGTCCCGCTTTGTGGAGAAAAGACGCCCCTAGCTCCCGGTGAAGTTGTCAATACGCTGTAATGGAATAAGTGTATAATACTTCATGATGTTCTTCATCGTGCTATCCCGAAAAATACACTACACAGTTTGGTAGCACGCTAGCTCTACACAGCTAGCCTGCTCGAAGACTGCTAGCAGACTCATCATCATGGACCGCCCTCCCACACACGGAGTGTGTTTAGCTGGTGGAGGGAGTAGTTTGTCATGGGATGAGACTGGGGAATTCACGGGAAACCGCTTGTTCACTGTTTTCTTCGATGGGAGATGAAATGCCTCTTAGGAAATGCCACCAAAGAGCACATGAGGAAAAACAGCGGCAAAGTTGTTGTTGTGTTGCTGAAGCCAGTCATATGCAGAGCCCAAAGCAAATTCTTTCCGCAGCATGTGCGTGGATGGATGGATTCCCCCGGAGAAAACGTGGATTGAAAAAAAAAGTATTTCTGCTAGATGTGTGATTCATAAACTCCACTGCACGTTGTGTTTTATTTTATTACCTAGAACAATACGTTTTTTCGCGCTTGTTGTGGTGTACTTATAAAACTAGGCATAATTTCAATGGAATTCAGTGGAAAGTTATAGGCCATGGGCAGAGGAACTATTAGTGACATAACAAATGTAAATGTCCATTGCTCCTTGGTTGAAAAAACAAAGATAGGGATATTATTTATATATCTATTATCTATCACTCTATGTTTTAATGAAGATGAAAATATTCGAAACCTTTTTATTTAAAGAAGTTTAAGAAGACTGCACAGCCCTGCCAGAGGTTTATCCCATGGAGATGATCATTTATTACAGCTGTAGAGCCGCAGTGTGTGACCAGAAAGATCCAAATCACTTTGTGCAGGGTCACCACAATGAGAGCATTAAATTTCTGTTTTTGTTAATGAGATCACCTGGAGATGGATGCATTATTTGTTCTTTTGAAGAGTGGATTTGTGACCCTATTTTGTAAACCGAGTATATATATTTTTTTTAACTTTTTAAAAATCTGCAGGTATATGTAAGTGAGCCTTAGATCAATAAGATTCGTTTTAAAGAATGTGCATAGTGTTTCAAATACTAATAGAGGCGCAGAGCTTAATAATTTCATTGTAGGTAAGGTACATTTCCCCATGTGAGTATATCATGCTTTATATACACATACCAGGTTATATAACTACATTTTATAATATAAGACCTACTGCATAGTAATTGGTCACAGTAATTGGGATAGTGTGTATAGAATAAGAACACATTATTTCAGAAAACATCATCATCAAAAAACAGGAAAGTTTCATAAAGTTCTCAAAATTGTACAACATTGCCCAACATTAACAACCAGAAACATAGGAGACATTTTTGGAAAGACAGTAGTGTTTTGCTCTGTCTCTTCAAATATATGTTGGTATTATTGTATAAGCAGCATAGCAAGCACGTGCTCATAATACACTGTAGTTTGTCAGAACAATTTACAGGGCTTTAACACCATGCACAATCCAGTCATAGTTTTCCCTGTATAACAGTGAATTACATGTCTGATAGTTTCCGCGTCGGAACATTCAGTTCACTTTTATAAACAGTCACATCCTCAGTCCGGAGTGAAAGTCAGCTGTTCCAAATGTCTTAGCTGAAGTGGAAAGTTTGCAAGAGGTCACAGCAAGGTTGTTCGGTTCAAACAATCCCTTTCATGTCATATGTCCATCACCAAACCACCATATGCTTGGCTTTCACAGCTGCTGCACGTATTTCACCTCTTGATCTTCCCTATCTCTTCACACAGTCTGGAGAGGTACTGTGTGAGCTTCACCATCACAATGATGAGGGCCCCTCCTGTGAGCATGCAGGAGGGCCAGAGCAGCGAGTGGAAGACAACGCTGTGGTCATACAGCCGGGTCAGGAGAATGGTCTCCTGCTGCTCGCTCGGGTCGTAGTAACAGGGGACCTGCTGGTTCACCTTCAGGTGCTCGGAGATGTTCATTATCATGGCGTGCATGGCCATGCTGTCCTTCTGGCACCTGGGCACATAGAAACACTGCAAGGACAGGATTGAAGGACACTGAGGTTATCTCGAGGGCAATCAGCGAGTCACACTTTTCGCTTTGGTGATTTGAGCTTTTGAGTTTTGTATATTTGACAATACTGAGTACACTGCCCTTCATGTATCATCTTTTAGCTTGACCAGGAAAAATTCCAAATCCTATCAGCTAACATTTTCTGCGTTGGGAGCAGAGTACGTTTATAACCAGGCCAACATCTGACAGCCGCTGTCAACATTTGAAACGGTTCAGTAATTCCCTCTATTTTCCCTCTGGCACAGTACTCACTTCAGAGCTGGCGTCCTGGGTCTCTTCATTGTGAGATAAACGGCTGACACGGCCCGTGTTATTGACGCTCACGAAGACCTGCAGACAGGGGTATTTGGAGACTCTCCAGCAGTCTGACCCACAGTTGTAGGAACAGTTCATGTCTGCTGTGACCGTGGAGTTGAGAACAACACACACACCTTCCTCTGTCCACACACTGTGTTGACATTTAAATGAAGATCCAATTTAATGCCAAAAAAAAAAAAAGAAATGCATTTTGGGGGGTCTGGGGGTATGAAATGAGCTCAGTTTGGGGTGTAATTTGTCCCTGAAAATCTGCTTTCATATAATATCAATTTTGCAAATTTCAGGTTGAGAGAGCACTGAAGCAGTTTGTCAACAAGCACATGTGATGAATAAAACATGTTTCTGACAGGAACATCAAAGTTAACTCCTTTATAAGGTGAAAAAAAAACAACTATTCTCACAACAGGCCTGTACCTGTCTGCATAGGAGCGTAATATGGTGATCCCCAGGACAAAGTACATCATGACAGATGAGAGGATCATTCCAAGACCGAGGAGAATGGCTCGATCTTCACCAGGCTTTAGAGCTGTCACTGTCTTCTTCTTGTCCAATAAATCTACCTCACGAAATTTTTGGTAGATTGACCTGATGGTGGAAATTGAGGAGGAATCATTGTTTAAAAGCTGTTGTACAAATGACACGGAAAATCAAAGTGCATGCGAATCCATTTTTAACCTCAGTGTTTTAAGTGAATTCTTTTAGGCCTGGAATGGTATAAACCTGTTACCTCCTTTCATTTCCTCCCCCCGATCCTGCTGTGTTTTTGGCACCTGCCACAAAGAACATCTTTCCTGATGATCCACGTCCTCCTTTGCTCACTGTAGCCGAACGGAAAGATTGTTGAAAAGACCTGGGAAGAATTACAGCCAGTTTTATGTTTAGCTGTAATGTAGCATAGCATAGCATAGCATAGGAGTTGACACACAGAAATTCACTTTCACTACAAGGATCATAATCATAAAAGAAATCCCAAGCCACTGGTTACAGAACAAATTAGTGAGTAAAAGGAACAACAAATCATACTGTACCTTTGATGCATATTTGTTGTCAAATTCACAATTTCTCCAATATGTCCAGTTTTGTACAAAAGAAATAAGTATATGTGTCTCCTAACAACCCTGCAGACATCAGTTCCTGATTATCACAGTGCTATGATGTGCTAGGATAGGAAGCGCCCCTGATACAGTGGACTCTGCCGGATAAACATCTCATTTTGAACACAAAGAAACGCTACAATAGAGTAAACAAGATGACAGATAGCCACAAATGAAAGGTGTTAATGCTGATGAGGTGTTCCATGACAAAAAAACAAACCTACCTGCTGTATCCTGACCACTTCAGCTGTCAACACAAAGTCATTGGGTCCTCTCTTGATACAACAACAACAACACCTTGCATGTGCCTCCTCTCGCTCTCTGCAGGTCCTATCGTTTGCAGAAAACACAGTATTCAGTGCTGTCCCATAAATAACATTAGCCTTGATTCAGATGCAAATGAATGGCAACTGAGACATTATGAGTTATTAGTTCTCGTTCAGCCAAGGGTTTTCGTTAATGTGAGGGTCGATGCAAACCCACTCATGAGATTGCCAGGGATTTATTTAAAAACACAATTTAGAACAAATGTGTTTACATGGCTGTGTTATTAGTCATGTGTGGTCATTTGCTCATATCAAAACAGTAATACCACTGCTTTGTCAAAATCAAAAGTGTGTTCCATCATTAGCCAAAAGTGAATAAGAAATACCAATAAATCAAGTCATATTGTTTATTTACTCCCTTTCAGATGCAGAATAATCAGTAGAGAATGGCTCAGATTTTGGAACAGTGGACATTCTGTAGCCACCATTCAGTCCTCTAACATTTTCATTTTTGTGGGGGATAACAACCTCACCAGAGTGCTGGGAGCAGAATAGTTAGAAAACAAGCCAACACGTTCTTCTTAGATGAGTAATTTCCTTATTGTATTACATTCCCAGCTGCTTAGGGGAACTGTTGCTGAGAGACAACCCCAGTAGGACACAAGACATCTGAAGGAAATCATATGTGTTATCTGTATTTATGCTTCTCTTGAAAGATTCCATGCGCTTTTCCATGCAGAACAACATGGAACAAAAAGCAACAAAAAGTCACACTTACGTAAATTTTCTGCTCTGTCTTACAACTTTCCAACTTTTCTCCTTTATAAAAGCACACTGACCATAGCCCCTCGAGAGCCTCAAGTTCCACACATAACTGTATTGATTTCAGCTAAACATGGAGCCACACGCTTTCAGAGAGACCACCTCACCCCTTGTGTCTAGTTTACAGTCAAGCAAAAGATTTTAAAGGGTTTTGAGGGCTGTAAATGTGTTGGCAGCTGGGTCTCATGCTCCATGGAGGCTGGACTTACAGTGGCAGGTGACTTCCTACCTAATAACTTAAAAGGAATGGACGGTGATGCTGTCCTTTTTGCAATGTGGGGTAAGCAGTCTCTCTCAGGCTTTGAGTCTGACTTTGCAGGACCTTCCTAGTAAGCTGCAAGAAAAGAAAGCAAGTAGGAAATCACTGTTTTATAATTTTCTTATTTGTTAAAATCAGTGATGGAAATTGTATTCACAGGAGCAATAAAAAAAGGTTTGTTCATTTCCAAAGTTCATGAGACCCCTGAAAATCTGAAATTACTGAAGTGAAATGGCTAAAACTGAACTGAATCAGAAATAGTATCATAGCCATAGGATGAAAAGAGATTTTGAATGACAGTCACCAACACCAAAAGTTTGATTTCAGATATAGTTGTGTCCTTTTTCATATCTCTGCTTACTTAAAAAAGCTACTGTGTCTGCAGTGTTGCCACATGCAGCAGTGGAGGGAGACAGTCTTTGTGTGTCTGAAGAGATGCTCCAACACCCGGCACTGCTGTGAAACTGCTTATCCCAGCAGAAACGTGTCGTTCAGATTTTCATATTATCAGTTTAATGAACTACATATCCTGAGCCAGAAGCTGATAGGATCAGCTGACCTCACTATATATTCTTCATGGGTGTGTCCTTGGGTCAT
Source organism: Toxotes jaculatrix (assembly GCF_017976425.1). NCBI lineage: Eukaryota > Metazoa > Chordata > Actinopteri > Toxotidae > Toxotes > Toxotes jaculatrix. The sequence goes on from NC_054407.1 coordinate 8,972,626, forward strand.
ATTTCTTCCAGCTGCCGCTCTACCATCTTGTAAGACTGAAAGCGTGACTGAATAATTGTAGAGCAGGTGTCATGTCATACATGGATGGATTACTGAACGGGCCCACCGGGCACAGGCCCTGGGGTCCAGAGGGTCAGACAGACAGCATCTCTTCATCTTCAGCGTGATCTACTGAATTACTGAAGGCCAGCTGCAGTTTTTCAACCAGAAGCAGCACCTGATAATTCTGCTTAACCTGCAGAATGTCCCAATCACGAAATGTGTGTCTACAGGTGCGAAATGACCACAAAGACACAACAATAAGAAGCAAAATGACCAAAAAGAAGCACACAAAAAACAGCTGAGTCTTTGTAGTGGTTTTGTGTCTATTTTAGAGGGTTTTCACATGTCTGTGCCAAGGTGCCCATTGTCTCATAATTCATCCAATGCCTTATATGACTACTTGTAAATTTCATTGGATTTTACTGAGCTCACATTGCATGTACATCACAAAAGTGAAATGAAGGTGAGTACAACATATGGAGACTAACCTGAGATCTGAGGACTCAGCTTTGATCCTGCAAATTTTGCTTTAGTAGGTGTTTACTTTCACCTTGCGTGCTTAACAGCTCTGTGGAATTCAAAGCCTGGCCTGCTATCAACGCATTCTTTGATGAAGAATGTCTCAGGATGTATTTTTTGCCTTGTCCTTCCAGTGATTATTGCTTCTCTGTCAGCTGTCCCAGTGTTTGGTGCCTTGAAAAAACAGTCACATGCTCCACTGCACGGCACCCCGCAGAGGCATAACAAAGCAGTAAACACTTACCTGAGGTGCACACAGAAAAAAAGCCAGTAGTGAACAGTGTGAACAGTGGAAGGCATAGCCAGCTAAACTGCATGTCTCAGACATATTGTACTTTCTGTCTATATTATTGTACAAAATGCCAAATGTGTCAAAACTCAATCATCCATTTTATAATCGTATTATGTGTATTTCACAGTTGTTACCATCTTGCTGTTCCTCAAACAGAGTGGAAAAACAGCATGTGCCCATTAAAATGATCCAATTGTCATTCATAAGGACACTTCAAGACGAAAAATCGCAGTAGGCTATAAATTATCTTATTCAGAAGGTCAGACACAAAATCCATGTTGTGGCTAAATCTGAGTACTTTACATGATTGTAAAGACCTATAAAAGATTAAAACTCTTTTGTATTCCCAGCTATGTTCTGTGAGTTGACCCTCTATTGTCAACACATATAGCACATGGTGTGTGCTATGTGTGTTCTCCCTGGTGCCTGAAATCACCTCTTTCTTTGCACATTCAAATTACAATAAACCCCAGCTTATGTGTGTGACTTGTGTGTGCTGTGTTGAAATAGCAGTGTTAATATGTCCAATCTGTGAGGTCCTACCTCTTGTCCCTGGGTTGTTGTGATAATCCAGACTTTGTGCTACAACTGTCAGCAGTGACACTCCAACATGGTCTGGGCTCCCAGGGACAGCAGCTGGCTACCTCTTATTTAAACTCTTGCCCCAAGTGGACAGGATGCCTGCCATATCTGTGTTAGTAATATGAGTTCCCTGTACAATGCCGTCACGCTTAAAATGAGTTGGTCCAGCACAATGAATCTCAACTGCACCCCCTCAAAAATCTGGCTCTGACTGGCTGCGCTGTGGGCCCATCGCTATGTTTGTTGCAGGCACTGCCTCACATCCACAGAGGAATTCAGGAGCAGTTATTTCAAACCCCTCTGCCTTTTCATGTTACGAATGTACAGTATGTATAGGCAACTTGAAAGTCCCGACCTCAGACACTGAGACAGGAAAACTTTGCAACACGTGGCCACAGGGTGTCTCTGCAACCTCAGAAACTGGAATAGAAGGGGTGTAGGGGAGCAACAGATCAGATGGAATGCCCTTAATTTTTGGGGTTGATGCTTTTATTTTGGTAAAATGAAAATGTGTGAACGTGTGGGGAAATAAGCGAGTGTGTGTAAAAAAAAAAGAAAAAAAAGATTGTGCCTGTCAGTGTGTTGGTTACAAACATGTAAAGTTACATCTTTATCCGTCGATGTATCATAAACAACAGCTTCCCATTCATTTTTCCCTCAAAGGATGCACATTAAGAAATACTGAAAAAAAAAACTGAATTTCTCAGTGTTGGATCAGAAAGATGACTCTGCATTGGTTTAGGTTTTGTGCTACAAAAACACAATTTATTCACAGGTAAATTTGTGATTCTCATTTTCAGGTAAATTAGCCTTGTAGCATTATTTGTTTCCAGGGATCCCGTAAATGTGGACCATATTTATACATAATTTGAAAGCCTGTACATACTCATTTAGATTCTCATATTGAGGGTGAGGGGGACAATCTTGCAGGGGACTGTTTTTATCATTTCTGATTGTTGTTCATCGAATGTTCCACCGTTTTGCGCTTTGCCTCCATGGGATGTTTTTATTTTGAAAATCAAGTGTAGTTCGACCAGTGATTATCACAACAGTCTTGCTCAGACCAGAGGGGGGATTTTCCCTTGCAGACCCCTGTTGATGAGCTGTCTAGCCAAGTCTGCCCTGTATAACAGCAGCATCAGCTCATATTCTACTACTAGAAGTGAACACTGCTTACTACTTTACACTGACCAAGACCCATCCAATGATGAACAGAGAGTACAGTGTAATAAAAGACAATCTCCCTGAAGAACTCCAGAGCTCTTTCCTTCCTCCTAGCACACATGCTTTCCCCTTTAATTACACCCTGGCCTTTAGCCTTGAAAAAGAAATAGCATCCCTTTTGCATACAGTGGGATGGCAGGAAAACACGTGCACAAATATAGCAGGACGAGAAAAAAAGACAGGGCAGATGGAAAGGCATTTGTATTTATTTGAGGTTAGACCTAAACATAGCTACAAAGACGTGCTCGCTGTCTTCAAGTACCACATTTGGAGGTGAAACAACATAGTTACAGAAGGGGATGAAAGGCGATTCTGCTTCTTTGTTTCTCAGGATCTAAAAATAGCTCTTGCTGAGCAGGCAGTGAAGCTGAGCTGCAGTCCCTTCTCCTGCTCCCTTTTCCGCCTTTTTCTGTCGCTCACTCTCTCGCACATATAATGCATCATGCTAATGATGCATGTGAGGTGACTTTTACTTCAGATGTGATACAGCCGTTAGGTCAAGTTGGCCTTGTCCTGTGTCAATTGCTGTTATCTAACAAATAGCATGTACCTTAGATACAGGGAGTGTTATTAATATTTGTACAAGAATTGAGTGAAGTGTCACCTGTGCTGTTGTGTATCACTGTGCTGATTGATGTAGGAAAGCAATTCCCAGTCTCATGGGCAATTATATACTGTAGATATGTCTAATCACGCTCAACATCATTGTGATAGGGGCTTTTATCTTGGGAAACTACAAACTCATCGGCTTGTCAGAGCTCGTATTGTGCGCATGAACAGAGCATCCGAATAATGTGTTATTTATTTTAAAGGGTTTGTAAGTCCTTACCTCGAATGTAGTCACTAATCTCCAATTAATTTTCTGTCTTATTTACACACAAATGTACACACACATCCCATGAAAAGGAAATTCTGCTGTTGCTAAGGCAGTTGATAAAGCTTGCTGCCACTTGTGTGGCTGTATCCAAGCAATGACACAATGCCAACAGGTCCAGCACATATTTATCAGTGTTGCTGCTGTGCTCACATCCCTAGCAACCACGTGTTACTGTCCTGCCGATTAGTTCCCCGCCCCCACACACACACACAGATACCATACTGCTGTACTCCTCGTAGTCTCACATTTATGGAGGGAAACGGTGCTAATCTCATTTTATGGAGAGCTGCAGCATGCTGACACAAACACAACTTACAGTTTAGAGATTTTCACAGATGTATGCTGATGTGTATCTTTTATATCTATTAATGTACTGTATACAGCGTGTACATATGCTGTATGTAAAAATGGATGAGTGGGATTTACAGTCACAGAAGAGAGGTGAGTCAATTCACAATATTTGCCCCTAGAGTGAATCATATATTGCGTAAAGCCTGGCACTGGAGAGGAGGAATTTGCTTTGCATTTCTTCACTGGCAGCCAAAACACCCTCACGCAGTGGGAGTGATGGAGCGCATATTTCTGGCTTGAGGAGAAAGAAACAAGAGGCAGAATGTGGGAAATCACCCGTAAATGGACCAATAGAGGCAAACAGCACTGAAACTGAAACCTGTTTTGCAGACTTTTAAGCACAGTTTTGTGTAGTGTGCATAAAATTCAACCTCAGTCCTTGGGGTTTTAACACTGAGACCACCTCTAGTGCAATCCTACCAGTTTTTTCTCTATGTAAAGAAATTACAGTGAAATGTAAGGTCCACGGACCCATCCACATTGATGAATGGGGGGAACAAGATATAAGACTGTGGGGTCTCTGGTGGACAAGTTGCAAGGATGCTGACAAAGGGCCATATGAGTGCATAACTGAGTGGGAGGATCAAACAGCTCAGAGACTGGGAAGGAGCAAAGGCAAAAAAAAAAAATCAGTGGACTGCAGTAATATACATTATCTGCTACAGCCAAATCTATCACTCTGCAGCACAGTTAATCAGACAGGCTATCCAAATAATAAATAGCTACATTATCAGTGTTGGCTTAGCAAAAGATTATATACTAAGCTGTTTTAGCTTTGCTAACTTATTTGTCTCACAAAATGACACACATATGGTTTTGATGTTGTGGTTGTTCTTTGGTTTCCTTTTGTTTGTGAAGATGCACAGAGTGTGAGAAATTAAAAAGGGGTGTTGTAAGTGCATCTGTGTTCCGAGCAGAGATTATTACATTAGCGGCAGCAAGAAAAACCCCTGCAACAAAGAATGTACTGAATATGCTGCACACTTGCTGCTGTAGCACAACTAATTTAATGGTCCCCAGTTCACCATTTCATGATATGTCATCATCTCACAAACGAAAGGCTGAGGCAGTGTAGCCACTTAAATGGGGGCAGGCACTAATCACAGTCAAACAAGATGCAGTATAATGAGTTTTGACAGCCAGTCCCCCACAGTTTTTACTCAAGTAAATCCTTGATATTTCATAAATCTTACAGCATGGAATGCTTTCGGGCTATCATCTTCCCTGAGAACACAGGGCAAATAAATAATATTATGGATTATGTACACAGCTGGAAAAAAAAACAGAAAAAAAAAAATCAGTGTAAAACACAGATTGCACTGATGATGTAAGCTTGTTGTTGACTTTCCCAGTCTGAATGACTGAGCAAAGGATAGGGGGTGGGGTGTCATTAATCCATGGCTAGTGATGACCAGACAAGCAAAAAGGAGGTGTAGTGGGGGATGGGCGAGGACGCTCTTGTTATGACTGGTGCTTGGCTGCGGGACAAACTTCAGGAGGCCTCGGTATTTTTTTTTTTTTTCCATCTCATTGGTCGGTTTCAGTGAGGAAATTAGGCTCCATTTTGCTGTGAACCCATCAAACGGACCAGGAGCTAATATTTAAATCAACGCTGGAGGACGGTTTTTAAACTTAAGCAAACCGCGACGTGCTGTTTGGCGCGTTTGGAAAATAGGTTAGTTGTCTATACAGCATTATAATTTTAGCGCCACATGGTACAAATTTGAAATAACGCTGTTGATGAATAGGCATCTGTTGGCTATTATTCTTACGTAAGTAGCCCATCCCGCTCTGAAACAGTCGATGGCGGAGACGGTGAATATAATGTCCACCGCCGTCGTCACGGGTTAATCGTTATATTGAGCTTTAGTGAGTGGCGCTTTGAAATAACAGTAGGTACAGGCAGCTCATTTGTGCATGTCAGGTCACTCCACTGTGTCGAATGTCTGAAGCCGTTGCTGGCTTCTTACCGCCTGGCTTTAGCTTTAATATTATAACCCAACGACAGTTAATATATGTGCGAAAACTATCTGGCTTGCAATCGACTGAATAGATAACATGGTATGACTTGAACACAAGAGCTGTGGAAGATATCGGCAATTGAAAGGTTTTATCCAAGGAGGTACGAGATTATAGCAACACTGTCATTAGCATAAGCATGCTAGTGTTAGCTAGCTCGCTAGCGTGTTAGCAGGTTTAGAGTGATACCGACGGGCTGACGATCTCACGGTCCTCGTTAGAAATGTTGTTTTAAGTAATCTAACTTAACGTTTCTGGAGTCAAGTGTTCTAAAAATATTTAAATAAAACGCTAATTCATACAGGGTGAGGTACATTAGTTTAGCCGCTAGCTGTTGGTGACCTGCTTCAAATTAGCGAAATCTTAAACCGCCTTGCCTGAGTGGCATGTGTGGTGACGGGTACGGCCGCCGCCAAGGCAAAACTAATGTAAACTCATACGTTAGCCGGGAAGCTAACGTTACCTAGCTCGTGGCAGTGTGTGTTAAATGGGAAGCTGCTAATTGCAAGTTAGCGGGGTAAATTCGAAGACAACGTAAGCGCTGTGTGTTTAGCCGACAATCGCGTACAATAAGTTAGAAGCGCCGTCAAAGCCCGTTCCCATTTCGCACTGGCACATCCACTTAGTGACCCATGACATGTGGGCAATCGTCAGCCTGCCGTTACATTACAACCGTGATGAGTTGTATTAAATGATTGTTACACACAATTCATTCGGCGGTGCAACGTATTTCTGTTTTCTGCAAACAGAAAAGGGGGCATGTGGTTCATGCTTGTTTTAAAGCGGTAAAGTGCATTTTGTGTCATTCATTGACACATACTGTGCCACAGGTCTGGTGTCTGGCTGCCTCAACCAGCGTGTCGGTTAACGTACACACTGTAGTTTGTTCACCCCATTCACTCCCCGCCGTGTGTGGGGGATGGGCAGTGTATTTCCGCCAGTAGCCTGCCATGCTTTTTTTTTTCGCTAATTTAGCTACCGGCAGATTAGCATGGTGACATAACTGATATGCATTTAACTTGCACGAAATCAGTATGAGCTGATATGAAGGCCCTGCAGTCACACCGAATGAAATGGCGACAAAAACAAAATCTCAAAGACACAACTGAGCGTAACTTCATTCAAAAAGAGGACTACACCTCAGTCCTTGGCCCCAGTTTGTGATCCAGTATCAGAAGTTGGTTATGTTAGTATTGTGGACGACAAGCATCTAAAACATATCTTTACTAAATCAAATTGTCAGTGACGTGTCTGTATTTCATTTACTCTATGCTCTACCCTAAGCACACTTCCCCTTTTAATTACAGTCCTCTGGGCATAGCACAAATGTCCTTTGGCTGTTTTGGCTTTTTACATTGCTGACCCAGTTTCTCTCATTGTTTGGTGACACACCCCTCTGTTCATAACACTCTCCCCTGGCTGCCTTTTCACCCACTCTCTGACACTCTGCTGCTAAAATGCCCATTCTATTTAAGGTCATTTGTCACAGCACTGACAGAGAATCGCATGGAGTCTTCTGTGAACATTTGACAGGCCCTGCCTGGTTCTCGTGCTGCTTGCTGCTACACTTGTGCAAAGTGTTAATTAGACATTACTTGGAAAACTGGGGTCAGATTACCGAACTACAGTCCATGGTGGGAGATGGTCTGAAGCGTATAAAGCATGCCAAGCATGCCTAACCCAATTATTGAATGGAATGAATGATTTTAATTTTTCTTGTTTGTAAAATTATTGATAGGAATACTTCAACAAAAGATGTAGTTGTACAGAGTATTGATTTTTTTCTATAACATTTTGAAGTGATTTCATCATGGAGAAACAATGTAATCTGTATTATTTATATAATTAAGGCATGATTTCCACCAGTGAAGTTACTTCAGCACAATTCATGAGTTGGGAGAGGTGAATTCATTTTTCTTTCTTGTTCTTCTCAGGGACTGAGAGTTCTTGATGAGGACAGCAGAGCTATGATGCACCTCTGAAGACATCGTGATCACATGGGTAGTGTATCTCACTTTATTTTTTTTTTGATGCACAGAATTTGGTTTTGCCTCTTTTTGTGGTTGCATACTTATATTGATGCATGGAAGATCACATTGCTATGCCAAAGTGTCAGGAATCAGAGGTATGAATTTAGCCTCCCTTTCAGCCAGTGGGAGGATGGTGTACAGGAATGACTCAGACAAGACTAACAGTTAATGTTACACACGTCCCAGAAATGGCTTAGAACATCCATAATTTTCACCGTACAATACCTAAAATAATCCAGTTCTTTACATAACTGTTGCAGTAATCAAGAGCTTTAATCAGTTACCACTGCAGCTGTTCACTGGCATGTAAGTGTAATGAATGTCCAGCATGCCTTGTTGTTTCAACAATGAGCTGAGCTTATGTGTTGGAGAAGTGGTTGTTGTGGTGCCAAGCAAAGGAGAAACTGATAAAGGCCGTACAACATTAGTGGCATTCACTGTTGTTTTGAGGTCATAAGGTTGGTCTGAGTCGTGTTATTAATACGATGGTTCCGCTGCTGAATTGCTGCACACTGCCCTAGGTTTGGTGGGGTGTGGCAGTGGTTCAGTACACTTTGGTTTTCTGTTGAAATGAATGAACATTATTGTTGAACATAGACTTTCTATTCAAAACTCAGGTCTGCAATAATGGAACCAGTGGCATTAAATCAAATTTAACATTGGTGTGCAGTAATGTGTTTGTTTGTTTTGAAAGAGCACCTATATTGTGTGTGATTGTAGGTCCACACTGTGGGGGTTTCTCAGGTGGACTTTTTTGTTTGTACATGTGACTCTGTTTGTTTGTTGCCTTTTACACCTGTGTAAATTATTTAGAAATATTTCGTGGTAACTCAAAGTCCATCAGTATTGTTGAAGGTCCTTTTCAGGGGTAAGTGAGGCTGAAAGTGAGGGGGGAGGAAGTGGGGTAAGAGTTAGCAACATGACACATAGAAACCAACTCGTACTTTCATTTATAACTAAGATTAATCAGTGCTGCTGTTTTTAAGTTTGTAATTTCTTATTTTCTTAATTGTGATTAGCTGCATGCTAAAGCACTTATTGAAAAACATTTGTTGCAGTGTTAATCTTCACTGTAAATGAGGATGGGTCATTTTCATGTGTACCTCCAGAGTCTAGTTAGCAGCTTGATCACTCCCCTGGAGAAAGAATCACAGCTTAATGATATAAATAGTGACGTGTCAGCGCTCTTGATAGAGCCAGTGATCAGCCCCAATGTTCATAAAACAGAAGATGAATATGTCGACCTATTCTTGTAACCAAGCTCTGACCCTGTCCATTGCTCCTGCGTCACTTGTATGGCAATGACATTTTGCCGGCACCCTTTGAAAGCAGGTTAGTATTAGATAAGCAGAAGTGTTATATCAACATGATTGTAGTGCACCTTAACTGTACCGAGCCTTAAAGAAAAAAAATGGAAAAACAGCGTACTCTAGCAGCCTGAGCACAGCACTGGTGCCATGGAAAAAGACCATATATTGTTGAAATTATGTTTTATTTCATGGTGAAAGATTGTTCTCATGTATTGTTGGCGTCACACTAAACAGAAGTCTGTTCTGTAAGTTATTCTGGTTGTGTCGAGACATTTGCTCAGTTCTACTGGTAGTCCCTCACTGTGAGAAACACTAGCCATCAGGACTTTGTGACCACCTTGTTAAGGATTGCTGAAGGGCTTCTACTAGATTCCAGGCCTCTTGGTTCAGTTGGTCTTGGATCTCAGCCTCTGGGATGCGGCAGAAGACATGTTGACTTTTTCAGCGGGCTGGCACGATGGAAACAGTAGAGGTTCTGTCCTTTGGCCAGACCCCTTGTTTATTTCCATAGTCCCATTTAAACAGTGCGGGTTCTGCATGAATAAATATGGAGGCCCGACACAAGAACTGTACAATCTGTTATTGCTGAGGTTTAAAACCCATCTAATCCAGACATTTTGGTCCAAAATACCCCGCCTGCCTCGTGAAGACGGCTGGTAATTATTTCCAGTTGTAGGTTAATGAATGGAAACTGGTGCCCTGCCTAGAGCCAGGAGGTTTCTGCAGCCACCAAATGTAGAGAGGAACGAGACATCACTATTTATCAAATGGCAGATCACAGTTTACGTTTGCCTACTTCCATGTTCTGAAGTTGCAAGATCTAGGTCAAGCAAGGTGATGTGTTTTCTTTAACCTCTTCCTCTTCTCTATTTTCATCGCGTGTGCCAGTTTGGAAGTTAGCTCGTAGTGTAACACCATCCTCGGTGTGTGTGTGTGTGTGTGTGTGTGTGAGACAGTTCGCTTTTACACCTGGCTCAGTGCCACTGCACGTCATCTTACGTTTTACTATCCATTTATGTTTCTGTGGGATGTTAATGCACGAGATGATGGAGATATTTTGAAGATAGGAGTAAAAGCTGCTTTCAGCTCATTTCTATGATGTGTAATTCCATCACCTCTGAATAGGCAAAGACTCTCTTTTCTGTGGTTGGATTTTACAGGCTCCTATCCTGTGCTGACCCAATGGTTTAATCACCAGGACTAAAAATGAGCATAAGCAGTGATGAGGTCAATTTCCTGGTTTACAGATACTTGCAAGAGTCAGGTAAGTGTGACAGAGACTCCTTTTTTTTTCAGTAAATAACTTTCTGTGAATTACACTGTTTTCAGTATTTCTGATTATTTAAAATGAAAAGTGTTACACTGCTGCTGTTGAACTTTGACTCAATCCTACTTTCCAAATGATCGTGCTTCCTACAGGCTTCTCCCACTCAGCGTTCACCTTTGGCATAGAGAGCCACATCAGCCAGTCCAACATCAATGGAGCCCTGGTGCCCCCTGCTGCCCTCATCTCCATCATCCAGAAGGGCCTGCAGTATGTGGAGGCTGAAGTCAGCATCAATGAGGTCAGTTGCTATCTTTACACCATCAGCTACTAATTAGTGTAAGCGTACAACAAATTGGGAAAAGGAAGTGCTCTGTTGGCTTATACATTGACTAGTTGTTCATTATTGTTTTGGTGATGTGCAATAATGTCTACTTTAACAAGAAATCTGTATTCACATAAAGAAAGTGTGGTTACATAAAGTTTCATGTGTTCTGTGTAGGATGGGACCTTATTTGACGGGCGGCCCATCGAGTCGCTGTCTCTGATCGATGCTGTGATGCCAGATGTAGTCCAGACCAGACAGCAGGCCTACAGAGACAAGCTGGCCCAGCAGCAGCAGGCTGCGGCAGGCAGTGGCAGCGGCACAGGACCCCAGGGAAGCGCAAAAAATGGAGAGGGTGCTGCCAACGGGGAGGAAAACGGACCCCACACTTTAGCCAGTAAGCTAGCTCATGGTTTTTCAGCCTCTGAATCAGCTTCTTAATAAACAGCTGTGTTTCCTTGTGTGTGGGTGGAAAAAAAAATGGTCGGCCACCCTGCAAGACTTTTTTTCCCTAAGCTTATGCAGGATGTTATTTTGGTGCTAAATACTTCGACATTGTAAGATTGAACTTTAAAAGTTTAGTCGTGTAAGCTGTTTGGGATTCGACCCTTTATCACATATAGAATATTTAACGTTGGATAATACATAAAAGTCCAAAACAATAATCAAAAGAGACTAAATTATACAGTGTATGGTTCGGCAATTTTTATCACATTATATTTATTTATTATAAAAAGTAATGTAATGTATCATGGTATTGAATTTTTCCCCTCATAAGTAAAGTGATAGATAAAACTCTACTGCTAAATTCAGCAGAACATGACTTGAATGTTGTAAAAGACTGTAAGGCACTTCTTATTGCATGGACTTAAACCTAACCCCCTTCATTAACCAGTTCCCTTAGGGGAAATCTTTCTCTGCGTGTGCGTGCTTCTGTGTGTGAGTATGATTTGTTCCCTCTTTCTCGTGACAGCTGCAGGACAACTTTGGGGATTGTGTCTGGTGTAAAATGTCTGTGGCTTGCTTGGTATTACATAAAGCTACTCTGGTGTTTTCCTCGTACCCGCACGTGTTTCCTCCTGGTTTTGTTCTGCCTGTGCCCATGTCTTTACTCACCTTCTCCTAGCACACAGTTGTGTGGTTTAGCACAGAAGAGAAAATGTGGCCTGGTTGTTTACTTTCAAAACCTCTTTCCTTTTCCCGTTTTAATCAACTTCAGAATCAAATTATAGACTGCTTCTGAGGTTCGCACAGGGTGAACGTTAGCTTACTCACTCACAGTGTCTAGCATTGGCTTGATAAGTTGTATTTTACACTCAGTGCCTACCCTTTGGACAAGCTGTGTTTGGTACAAACACTCTTGGCTTTTCAGAAACAGCACAGCCTGCTCTTTAATTCCACAGCTGTCAGCTGTTTAGGCTGGTGTTCACTCAGTGTAGCACCGTTTACTTGACTCTTGTCAAGAAACACTGGTGTCGTCATTCTGTTTGAATTAACAACATCAGACAATGAAGTACACGTGTGCTGCTGTGGGACTGGAGGTTCCTCGGAAATTAGATATTGTCAAACGTTGTTAAAATTGATCCAGTTTGCTTGCCTGGTTGTTAATATACTTTGCTGGTGTATCAGATACAGCCTTTGTGTTTTGGGAGAAACTGGTTATTCATTTCAAAAGCTATTTTACTGGAAGCAGTGATTCATTACATATGTTTTTATTTTCCATTACCTTCCACAACTGCAGTTGTATCATCCTTACCTTCAGAGCAGTAGGACAGTGGATGTGATTACTCTTATGCAAACCTTTAGTTAATGGTTTTCTCTGTGCTTCTCTCTTCCTCCTGTAGATCACCACTCAGAGATGATGGAGGTAGACAGGGACGTGGAGATCCCCCAGAGTAAAGCCATGGTCCTGAGGGGCCACGAGTCCGAAGTTTTTATCTGTGCCTGGAACCCAGTGAACGACCTCCTCGCTTCTGGGTCAGTATCACCACATCATCCCTCTGAGTGCACGTGGTTTTCACTGCTCATACAGTGTCAGGGATAGGAAGGAAATGTGCCATACTCTTACTAGGACACTCGCATCATATAATGTGTTAGTCTGTTTTAATTACATGTTAATCACATTGTTACCAATAAATTCTTACATTTGACACACATCTTGTTTGTGGCCCAGAGTAGGCTGAGTTGTTTAACTTAGATGGACATACATGAGATAATTGAAAACGCAATCTTTGTCTCTTATGGGTCAGCAAGCTAATTTTTCAGAGAAAACTTTGGATTAATGAGAAGAGTAACAATTGTTTCTCATGTCCCAACTCATTTATCACTACTTAAGTAATCTTTGTTGACAAGAGTCATTGTTTTTCCAGTGTCTTTGTCCCAGATGTTTATTAAAGAGCAAAGCATATTTCAGAATATTACTTTGAAGCTGGGCGTGTCACAGATTTTCCAGTAACAGCTAATGACTAAAGGCTTATTGCCTATGTAAAAAAAAAAAACAACAACAACGAATTAACTGAATACTTATTTCTCAAAGCAACCCCCTTTTGACTGATCAGTAGACGAAGGGGGGGAGGGCAGCCTTAGAGTTATGTCTGAGTGCAGTCTTGTATTCTTGTACAACAGTTTGGTGGGTTAACGGAGGGATTTAAGTGCTATGTGTCAAACCAAGATGTTTACTTGAGTTTTACCATCGTTAACAGTCTGCATTACTTGTTTTTGACAGGGTGCCTCAAGAGTAGGGTTGGTTTGTGTTAACACCACACACTTCTTAGCTGATCAGGCCAAACCACAAAGATTGCATTTTAATATGTTCTCGTTTAAATTCACAGCTTTGTTAGTCTGCAGTTTAAACAAATCCTCTCAATGAATCAGCTATCTCCTTTTTATGTTGTCGTGCGTTTACATCTCCTCCCCTTCGTCCTACTGTGTTTGTCAACATAGCTCATGGGAAATCCCTAAAATTCTGAACAGTCGCACAGATGGTAAAAGAAGCAAAGTACATGTGATTGGATAAGATGCACCAGCTGGTCTTATCATGATTCCCTGGAGTAGAGATAATGAAATTCAAAAAAACATCCATCCCACTATAGGGTTTGTCTGGCAGTAAAAGGGCCATCACCCTGAGCCATAACAAAAATTTTCATCACTGCACATGAATCGATGCCTTGGTCAGTGGAGAGAAGTGATTTAACTTTGCCAGACAAAACAAAAACAAGGATTAGAGGGAATCATCATTTATGTAAAACCTTGTTAGACTTTTTCCTGCGTAAAGGATTCTGTTTAGTGTTAATTTAGAAACGTAGCCAGCCCAACAGAGGTGAGTATTAAGCTGGATACGTGTACTGTGTATTCAGCATATTCCTGCTACTAATCATGGGCACACTGCTGGAGAGAAGTACAGTCACTCTGCCACAGTCCTGTAACATAAGAGGGGCTCCATAAACAGTAGATGTCCACACAAACGATGTCAAAGTTGCTGAGTTTTGTGCTTGTAAAATTTCTTTCTTCTCTTTTCTCAACAGATGATGTGAAAATTATTTAATAGGGTTTTTAAAAGTTTTTGGATTTAATACTGGGTTTGTGTTAAGTAGAATATCTTAAAACCTCAGCCTTACTCAAGAGCAACAATGGTCAGTCTCATACCATTTTTAGTACTGATTTTAAAGGTCAAAGCCAAGTTATTGTGCCTAATGTTAGGTTATCTGTGTGTGTGTGTGTGTCTGTGTGTGGATTGACACGGGCAGGTCCGGGGACTCAACAGCACGGATCTGGAACCTGAGTGAGAACAGCACAGGCGGATCCACCCAGCTGGTTCTGAGGCACTGCATACGGGAAGGGGGCCAGGACGTACCCAGCAACAAAGACGTCACCTCACTAGACTGGAATGTGAGTGTGTGCATGTGTGTGTGTGTGTAGTTGAACACTATGATTGTGCGCGTCTGTTCCACTGAGTGCAGTTTTTAGTAATCTAATCTAGTGCTGTGTGTGCATGCCTGTGGCCACTACTTCTGCTAAAGGCATTTCTTCCAACCAGATATATGGGGGCGAGTCACTCCTGCAGGGGAACAGGCCTTCTACACTGCTCAGCTGCAATCCCATTTTTTCCCCTTAGAAGTGCAAGTCAATGCACAATGCACTAATATTTATATCTGTCATTAACTATTTGTTACAGTACAAGCCTCATTAATAAAGACAGTGGAATATACCGGTGAAATAAGGCACAATAATGAACCAAAATGTGCACATGAATCTGAAAAAAGATCAAATGCAACTGAGTTCAAACCAATAAGAATCACCTCTGTCTCTTTCAGAGTGAGGGAACGTTGCTGGCAACAGGCTCATATGATGGCTTTGCTAGAATATGGACAAAAGACGGTAAGATTCTCAGCTTCCACTGCAAGGATGTATGGGTGATGAAATGTTTTTGCTCTCTTTCTAAATTGCTTTGTATTTTTTACATTTTCAGGTAACCTGGCCAGTACTTTGGGTCAACATAAAGGTCCTATATTTGCGCTCAAGTGGAATAAGAAAGGAAACTTCATCCTCAGTGCTGGTGTAGACAAGGTAAAGCACATTGACCTAAGCCAGTGGTATTAAAATGATTCTCTACAAACATTAGTTGTTGAAAGGGAAAGGCACCAGCATATGGACAGCATGTAAACCACAGACAGGCCTGTGATATCACACACTGTCCTCAGTATATAACTGCATGTCAGCGTGTGCTTACAGTTCACTGATGTGAAGGTCTGACATCTGAGCGAGATGCATTTCCATCAAACGTCAGATGCTCTCATCCAGAAACAGTTTATGGATGTTGTTAAACATTGCCATCTAGTGTACTGAAGTGTAATAACATGCACAGTGTCACCTTCAGCATACAAGTGCTGCTGTCTTGCAGGTTTAAAAAGGTCTCAGGTGTACAACATCTAAATGAATATAAATAATAAAAATCTCCTCCTTTATACAGACCACAATTATTTGGGACGCACACACGGGAGAGGCAAAGCAGCAATTTCCTTTCCACTCGGGTGAGTGACAGGAGTCAGCTGGATTGTTCCACATGACTTTTCATGTAACAGTTTCTGTTTTTCGACAGATATTACCTTTTGCTGAATTGCAGTGAGACCATAGTGAGAATGAATTTCATTTTTCTGTCACCAAATCTTTGCCACACACTGGGACTGATAACATTGGCTCGGCCACATTCAGCTTAGCTTTAATCATTTTGCACAACAGCTCTGCTCTGCGACAGTGTTTGGTTGAATGTGTTTGAATGTGACCGTATCAGAACAGACCCTCAAATGAATGTGCACATTGTATGTTATAGTTTTGAAACCAGTGTCTTCACTTACAGTATTATTGTTAATTAAGATCCATTGTGGCAATGAGAAATTTGTACTCAGACCATAATATTCATGTTAGCATCTCACGCTCAGCCTGTATATCTCACTAAACTCTGTCTCTGTCTCCCAACAGCACCTGCTCTGGATGTAGACTGGCAAAGCAACAACACGTTTGCCTCCTGCAGCACAGACATGTGCATCCATGTGTGTAAGCTGGGTCAGGACAGACCTGTCAAGACCTTCCAGGGACACACGGTAAGACACGAGTCTTCTGTGTGAGCGCCAAGTACCAAATACACCACTGTTAGATAATATGAGGGGTGTTTGGGGACCCCTGCAGTTTCTGATCAGAGCTTTAATGTTCATTTAAAAAAACTTTAACCACTTCTGTTGAAAACACATACTTTTATAAATCAGTTATCGGGATGCACAGACATACTGGATGTTAATTTAAGAGTATTACTCTAAGTACATTGTGTCTAAATCACAGTCACATTTTTTGTTTAACTTGCATTTTACTCTCTGTAGAATGAGGTCAACGCCATCAAGTGGGATCCTACTGGCAGCTTGTTGGCCTCCTGCTCTGATGACATGACACTCAAGGTCAGTCCACTCAACAAACACATGTAGTGAGTGGCACCTGGTGGCCAAGAAAAGAGCAAAAAGAGCATTAATCAGACACGTTTTAAAATAAGAGTGTTGTACATTATGTTACAAGCTGGTCTAACAGCTGCTTGTATTATTATCACCTCCTTCCTTTCCGGCATCTAGATCTGGAGTATGAAACAGGACTCGTGTGTCCATGATCTCCAGGCCCACAACAAAGAAATCTACACCATCAAGTGGAGCCCCACAGGCCCCGGGACCAACAACCCCAGCGCCAACCTCATGTTGGCCAGGTAAGAGCACAAAGCTGCACATGAACACCAGCTTCAGTTTCAGGAGATTTCATCTCCTCCTCACGCCATTTGACTAAATATCTACTAGGTAGTTTTGTGCTTATAGACTGTCGATACTTGATAAATCCAGGTGGGGATTTATCAAGTCATCTGTGCTTGAATGGGTTCATTACCAGTCTGCTCTGGTGTATCAAGAACCTTGTGCAAATTCTTAATTCTTTTGCTCAAGGGGACATTAAGTGTGTGAAATATTTAAAACCGTGTTTTAAGCTTTCTGCTCTCTGTTCAGATATATGTCGTAGTCCCATTCCCTGATCAAACCTCATCAATAAAATATCTGGCAGCGAACTGAAGGTTGCAGCGAGCTGCTTTAATATGCAGGTTTGAGTGGCCATAATAAGTTTGGCCTGGGATGGATACAGACATCTGAAGAGACAGGTCTGGTGGCTGACTGTGCTGTGAGTCACCACACGGCCACCTTTGAATGATTTTCAGATGACCTCTGAGTCATGCCACAGTGGCTCAGCTGATCCTGTGGAAATCACAGGGTCAAGCAGATCAGAGTGGGCTCAGCAACCTTCAGTCATCAGTGTGAGGAACTGGCAATGCCGTTCACAGTGTATTACTCAGTGTGTCACGTTTTTCTTTCCATGAAATGTACCTCTGAAATCATACATTATATCAGCCTGGATTTATTTTGTGTAGTCTTTAATTGCTTCATAAGGATTTTCTTATCATCATCCTGGGTTGGTTTATGTTATCTTACTTAAGTTTTATGTTGTGTTTTGCACCTTACAACACTCGCTCACTTTGCTTCCCTCTCTCCAGCGCATCATTTGACTCAACAGTGCGTCTGTGGGACGTAGAGCGCGGGGTGTGTATCCACACACTGACCCGCCACCAGGAGCCCGTCTACAGCGTGGCCTTCAGCCCTGACGGCAGGCACCTCGCCAGCGGCTCCTTTGATAAGTGTGTCCACATCTGGAACACTCAGGTCTGGGATGACAACCAGCAATCACATACACGCTAATAAACATTGTGTTAAAGCTGCACAAATGCGATAAAGAAGCTGCTTGCCATTGCTAACGTGTGTGTTTGTGTTTCTTTAGACGGGTGCTTTAGTCCACAGCTACCGGGGGACAGGAGGGATCTTCGAGGTGTGCTGGAACGCAACGGGGGACAAAGTAGGAGCCAGTGCGTCAGATGGATCGGTGAGTTGTGCTGCTCCGAGCGCTGTGTCACACACATAACAGCTACTCTGGCCCCTGTGTACACTGCTCACACCAGCCTACTGACCTGGGAACTTTGAGGGTCGACCCCGTGTATTAAAGGTTTGACCCAGGAGGTAAGCGGACGCCATAAAACGGGGTCATGGTGTGTGGTCAGGTTCAGTTTTGACACTGAGGTCAAACCTGCTTCTACTGCAGGTAAACGTTCAGTGTAACAGCTGATGTTGCAGTGCCTTTAGTTAACACTAGATAGAGCCACTAGAGGCTGAAATGTTAGTTCTCACTAAATGACAGCCTGTGATAAACACCATAAAAAGTTTTAGGGAAAAAATCAGACCCCTTCACTTTTCCATGTTTTGTTTTAGTTGAGTCTTACTCTAAAATTAAGTAATAATATTTATTAATGTTCAGATTTTAATAATCCAGTGCACTCCTTTGACATGCAACAGTTTTAAACATTAACCTGGGGAGTGTTTGACTAAACACAGGAGCAGGACCAGAAGGTGTTCAGGGAGGTGACTGCAACACTCTGTCAGTCAGGAGTTTCATGGTCGAGTGGCTGGACAGACGCCACTGCAGAGTTAAAGGGATGTTGCAGCCACCTGGTTGTTTGCCAAATAGCACTAAAAGGAATCTGAGGGACATCATTGAAGAATCTGATCATTTGAATTAATCGCTGGGAAATGTTACTTCCTGGCACGAGTACTGGGAGACTGGCCAGGATGAGAGAATAATATAGAGAGACCCTCAAAGAAAATCAGCTTCAGAGAGCACACTGCAGCTCCGCAGCAGATAGCTGTGACACGCTGAGGTGGTTTGAGAACCAAGTTTCTGAATGTCATTACGTTTCCGGGGCCAAAATCTGGTCTTGAATCGTGTTGGAAGTCTGTTAAGAGACCTGGAAATCTCAGTTCATTGATGCTTCTCAGCCAAACTGACAGAGCTTGAGAGGATTCAATATAAAAAAATGAATGAAACTGTGGACATGACACTGAAATCCCTGCCTCTCGAGCTTGTGCAAAAATACCGAATAAAGGATCAGAATATGCATCACGGTGTTGTCCGGTTTCTACGCTTATGGACGAAACAAAGCAGGTGTTCACACAATATTTTGCCCTGAGTGCGGTATAAAGGATATATCTGGCTTTCGCTCACATTACTGGTACTAACTATAGTAAGAATGAACTGAATTTGAATTAACATGTGACTCTCACTCAAAAAGCGTGATGAAACTTTATACGTAGAAGCGTCTGAAATCTTACTGATGAGAAATGAATGTTTGCCGTGTGGAAGTCCTGACGGGGCAGAAACTGAAATTCTCGCAGCAGAGAGAGGAGCATCACGTCTAACTTGTCTGCTCCTTTCTGTTTTTCAAGGTTTGTGTATTAGACCTGAGGAAATGACGCTCGTCTGGGGGAGCCATGGACCGACTACGAATGTGTACATAGCCAAAATGACTGACTGTCCCTGCCTGTCCGTCACACTGCTGTAGTCCCATCAGATGGCATGGCCCGCCAATACAGCCAAACGGAGCCCCCCCCCCACCACCAAAACCACCACCACCACCACCATCATCATCATCCCCACTTATGTACACACAAGGACCACACCTTCATCACATACAGTTCTTATGCACATGTATCTGAGGTCTGTATGGACACACTCTGACAGACCTGCAGGACGTGTTATCACTCAGTATAACCCTGTTGGACCCATCACAACCGAACCAAAACACCAGGATTCTTCTTGCTTTCCTCTTTTTATCCTTTGTACCAGATTTATAAAGATTTTTTGTTCTCTGTTGGTGTGTGCATATTGCATATGTCAGCATTTGGTGTCCTGTGGACATTGTTGTTTTGAATTTGGATTTTACTGATCTCTGTAGGTTTTATATTACATGTGGGTCGGGAGAGAAGGGAGGGTGGGGGAGGGGGTTGAGAGTTGTTTGTCTTTTACAGTGGGTGTTCAAAACTGTTCATCGGGTGATCCATTCATCTTTATTTTTTTGTTTTGGCAGTCTTCGAAGTTTCAAAAATGCAGATGTATAGCTCAGACGATGAAATGGTCAACTATTTTTATCCGATAGGTTTGTTCCAGGTTTGCCATTTTTTTTTAAAACAAAGCCTAAAGCAGTTAATCAAAGGGTGAACTATCCTTTTCGCAACGTTTATCCTCAGAAATGGTTTTCAGGTGTTCACGATTCATCAGGTTAATACGGAGCTCTAAAGAATTCAAAACCTCTATGCTGAGAGATAACCTGTGTAGCTGTTAAACACCATGTCGCTCTCGTGTTATAACAGCGCGCGGGGCAGAGAGACATCAGCGCAGTTAGTCAGCGCGAGGTTCCCGTCGTTTAAACCGAGCTCGTCCTGGACCTGCGTCCTAAGCTTACGAATAGACGGCCGTGCTTTTTGTGTCAGTAGTGAGGTAACGTGGCACAGTAATATCTCTCTTTCTGGCATCAGTGCAGCTTCTGGGATCTGTGGGGAAAGAGAGAGGGAGAGAGAAAGAGATATACGGGAAAACAAGCCCATAACCGCTTGAATCCATCTGACGTTAACAATTAATAGTCATAGTTGTGCTTGTTTCCTCAGATAATAGCTTGTTGCTATCCAATGCTGAATGATAATCAGACTAAGTCGGTCTAATTGTGTCCTGTTTCACCTGCTTGGTCATTAAACATCAGAACATCATCTGGAGTATCACTTCCTCTGCAGGCACAGGGTGTTTGATCGCACCTTCGTAAACATGACTCAACATTCGCTCACAAAGCAACTGAAACGGTGACTCGACGACTCGGGGTTTCATATCAGTTTGTCAGGTTGAGCGGTCCTTCACGACCTTGAGTCAGCTTAAAACTTTCACTCTGTTGTGTGTGTGCAGCTTTCATATCCAGTGTTGACCCAAGTACACACTACAGTCCTTGCTTTGGTTTGCTGTTGTGAGGCAGTTGTTGCCCAGCATTCACACACACACACACACACACACACACACACACACACACACACACACACACACACACACACACACACACACATACTCTCTCTGGAGACGGGCTGTGTTCAGGCCTATGCACGGATAGACAGCGCTTTTGTTTTGTAGTGTTCAGAGTTGCCATTGTGAGGCAAGTCTGTGCTTGTTTAAAAAGCAGACTTGCAGCATATGACTTGATGTAACATGGTATCTGCATATAATATAAATATATAAATATATATCTGTGCTATCACAGGGGATTCTTTTGTATGCCACTCGTGTGCTGAGGGTGGATTTTAAAGAAACTTTTTGAAGACGCTTGAAAAACAGTATGTGATGTTGCTGTGCATCACCAGGGGTCGTAACCATGAGGAATGGTTGTTTTTTTTTTTGTTTTTTTTTAAATAAAATACCATTAAACAGTCATAGAGAAAAAAAACAGCCCTTCAAAGGGTTTTTTTCCCTCTGCACTTTAGGCTAAAAAGATGGAGAAACAAGGAGGTGTGTTTATTTAAGCCATCATAGACACATCTAACGTTTAAAATGCTCTTGAAAATCTATCTATGAAAATCGTCTTGATGCAGAAAGTGTGCGGTGTGCCAGTGGAGAAACAAGGATGAGTAGTGTCTTGTGTGGTTCCTCTGGGTAAGTCGAACCAAGCAGGCATCATCTAGCAGCCATAAACTTAACATCTAACGGCTTGATACACTCACACACACACGGTGAGGTTTTTGTTCAGAATGTTACTTGTTTAAAAGAAAAAAAAATTTTTGTACTGAGGCTAAAGACTATTTTCAAGTTTGCTTTAAAGCAGTCAGCAGTGATTGGACTGTACCACAAAGACACTATTTCAGATGATGTCTATGACAGTGGAATGGTATTTTATAATGGTTTGTTTTTAGATGATAAGCTTTTTACACTGCATTCAAGTGTGTTTGCTATTTTTTGTTCCTACCGAAAGTACTAATGTTAATTCTATCTTTGCTACGTCGGAGAGCCCTTGAAGGTTTTGTACTTCTCAAAACTTTTGTAATTCTGATTTATTTGTAGCTATGTACTGAAAATGAACAAAAAATATAAAATTTGGATTTCACTGTTGATGTATTATAACACAGAACATGTAAATACCAATTTGCAGATTTTTTTTTTGTGTTGTCTTTGCCCTCACCTACGTTGTACTCTCTTTCTCTCTCACTCACATGGTTGCAGTCTGCAGCCTCCTGATCTGACTGTTGTAATATCACTCAGATCTCAAGGTCTAGAATAAAATCTATTTTGATAATATCAACGTGTTTGCTCGTTTGCTGTTAATTTTCATCACTGCTTCACCAGCTTTTTTTTTTTTTCACTAAATGGGTTCTTCACTAAATGTCCTTATACATGGGGAGCATGCACCAGAATACTATAAGCTGTATGTTAAATGTCAGGTTCACAGACCAAACTACATTCAACAACTTTCAGTTTTTAGCCATGCTGTCAGCGTGGCTCTATGTTCTAGATTTAAATACTACAACTAATTCTGGATGGATTGCATTAACTTTTGTTGAGATATTTTAGCTAAAGACAAAATACGCGTGAGAACAGTGAGAGTCCCATCAGCCTCAGATGTACTTTGTGTTTAATGTTAATCATCAATGGTCATGTTGTTCACGGGTAAAGCAAAGCAAATTTTATTTGAAATAACAGGCACTGCATTCAAAATTCAGAAACCGGGTTTAGAACTGAGAGAAACAGAGACCACTTTCACTCTGAGTCTGATGTCTCACTGACAGGTTTTACTCAGCTGTCTGACTCACTGTTTCATGTACTCATTCATACTCTAAATATTAAAGAGCTTATTGGAGTTAAGGTCAAGAGAAGATCAAAATCACGGTTCGACTCTGGATTGTAACCCAAGGCCTGTCTTTACCAAGGTTAAGTCTTCTATGATCAATCAGTCATCAGTGTGAGGACAGAGATTAATGTCTCTGTCCTCTGTCCACATTCAAATATTCCACATCTTGGATTCGTCCTCAGCTCAGAATTAAAATCTATTTACTGTCCATCTTTATAAAACTCTTTATAAAACATTTCACATGCATTACTGCAATCACTGAGAAAGAAATACACTTTAGACAAAAGACACATGGTGCAGTCAAAAAAGAAGAGCACTTCCCCCAAAGTGTGAGAGAAAATGAAACCAGTCAACGGAAAAAGATGTACAGCATCCTCTGCACTACTGTGACAAAAATAACTGCTGTGAACAGTGCTGTAAAAAAAAAAAATAAATAAATAAATAAATATATATATATATATATATATATATATATATATATATATATATATATATATATATATATATATATATATATATATATATATATATATATAATGACTTTACATATACAAATTTATTTTGCTCTTGGAAACATTTTGTGGGGACTTTGGTACAATGTTGAGAAGGACTTGGAAATCCTCAAAACTTGGTCTGTTGGTAATAAATTGTTAAGAAAACTATATTTATGTTTTTTGTAAAGTGAAAAGAAGTTGATTAGAATAAATTAACATGGAAACAAAAAATCAGAGTCATTAGGAATCCTGTGTAAAATTAGCGATGTGCCAAATTAAAATTAAATGTCCTTATATATTCTTCAAAATTACACTCTGAATGTGACGTTGAACTGTTGACCCAAAGCAGCCAGCAAGCACTAACGTGAGCAACGTTGTGATCACAAAATGTGAACATGATCACTGCCTGTGACAGATATGAAGTTGGAGCTCATAAAATCATGAAACCATCATGGATGGGAGCAAGTCAAGTTTCAAACTGTATAGCACCTCCTGAAGATGCCACTAAAGCCACAGAAATATTTTCAGGAAGTCTGTGCACACAGCTTCAAGTTCTCACTGCCCACGCTGTAGAGGAAAAGGCTGATGAAGAAGATAAAGGGCAGTGAAACTCACTTCGGGTGCCTGCTTGTGTACCACACAGCACAACAGCTTCAGTGTGGTGTGTCACTAGCATGACTCCGTATGGGACGCTGCCTGAGGTCAAACCTGCCCATCCAGGAAACAAAGCAGGGGGAGAAGGAGAAGAAGTCCAAGGAGCAGCAAGAAGTAAAGCAGAAGTTCTACTATAACAGAGGAACACAGAACCTGCATGAACTTCATACTGGCGACCAGGTGAGCATCAGAGACAAAACAGACACATGGGCACAGAAAGCAACTGTTCTCAGTGAAATCCAACCAAGGTCATACACCTTTCATCTGTTTCCTGTAAACCTGTGAATGACTGAGGAATAATCTCATTCAGGTTAGACTATGGTGTCGTTACCGAAGAACAGACAGCACAAACAGAACAGTAGTGGTGGTGTAATGGTGTGGGGAATGTTTTCTTGGCTCACTGTGGGCCCTTAATACCAGCCATGGTTTGAATACCACAGCCTCTCTGAGTGTTGTAGTTGACCGTGTTCATCCTTTTATGGCCACAGTGCACCATCTTCTAATGGCTACTTCCAGCAGAATAATGTTGCAAAGCAAATGTCGTCCCAAACTGGTCTCATGAACACGATAATGATATCCACAGTCACTAGATCTGAATCCAGCAGAACCCCTTGGGAGTTAGGATTTTAGGGTTAGGTGGTAAAACAGGAGATTGAATGTGCTGCTGACAAATCTGCAGAATCTCAAAGGAAAGTTAGGTTCAGAGTTTGTTAAACTTGCTTCCAGGAAAAGCCCTCAAGGGAGATTCAACGTGCTTGACATGCTTGACAAACATACAATGCACACTTCATGTATGTATGTATTCACAAACAGCATATTCATTTACATGTACATTTAAACATGCACAACTAGGATAATCTGATACACTATGGAAATGATAAAACAAATCAAACGCACATTTTTCTGTCCCCCCATGCTAACAAGATAAAACTAGCAAGCATGCTTGTCAGCAAGCATGTTAGCATTTAGCTATGGACTATAGTGTGGGAGTACAGACTCACAGAGACATTAGCGTGGCGGTAGACTTAAGAAGAAAAGGAAATCGTTGTCTGCTGTTCCACACTGTGGTGTAAACCGCTAAAGACATTTGTGGAAAATATTTCAGTCATTTACACTGAAGTAAAACTTTATTTTTTTCATTATATAAGTTATGGTGATACCTCAGATACCTCAGTCTGAGAAGTGATTACAGCTTATCATCTAAAAAGAGGTTGTCATTTATGTTTTAATGGGATGTGTGTGATGTGGAAATAATGGCAGAAAAGACAGAGGACAGTAAATGAAAATATGCATCTTTTTCGTGAGGTTAGGTGTGTCCAGATAAGAAATGATGGAGGAATGTGAATTGAATGTGGGGGTATAGCTAATAGATTAGCTCCACTCTGGGATTAGTGTATGTAAAACATAAAGGAGAGTGCACACAGAGCTAGCTTCAGTTGCTCCTGCTCAGTTTATTATATTGATTGCAATGAATCTACACTACATTAGACTCTGAAGATTGTTGAGTGTTATTTGTACTGTAGTATACTGAGGTGCACTAAAGGTGTCGTTCTGGCCCAGGCTGTGGCTTCTCAACCACAAGTTCATCAGGATAGTGATGCCTTTAGCAGCCTTTTTAAATGTCATTTCAATTATAAAGCACTTAGACGAGAAATTATACAAGTTAGTCTTCTGCGTCCTTGTCTTTACCTCACAGGTTTCTCACTTATCCTTTGTAATTACAGCTGCTGTTGCTAACAAGAGAGAACAATTAACTATATGCTGCCACAAAAAGCTTTTTGTGCATCCACCTCTTTTCTGATGTTCTGATGTTCTGATGTCTGTATCATTATATTCCCAGAGAGATTTCCCTCACAGTCAGGGGTGATTTTACTTCCATCTCCTTCTAAAGTCGAAACGAAAAAAAAAAAAAAAGCAAAACTCACATGACGAAGTTGTGATGAAAAGAGCCAAACCAGCAGCTGCAGCAGAGAGAAGCTGCCGGTGAGTCTGAGGCCCCTGGAGGGCAGAGCTCTATGTTCAGAGTCGATCCGCTCTCAGCTCACCGTCCACATACATGTTCTAATGTTCACATTCACTGACCCAGGGTCAGGGGGTGTGAGGAGCATAAATGCATGTAAATACCAGTGCATATACTAGAACTGGTAGCCTAAAGGTGTTTTTTGAATTTATAGTTTTATCATACATCATTACTATCGCCACATAACATTTTTACCTCTCCCTTCACCCTGTGAAAAATGGAACACATTAATACTTACCCTTCATTTTTACTTCACTGTTGAGATATACTGGTGAACCCAGCTGACACAAGTTGGCAATAAATACCAGAAACACAGGGGATAAACTGAAGTCACCATAGGGGTCATAACAAAGCCACATTTAATGATTTCATTAGTCAATATTTTTATGTAAATTTAGATTGATTCTGCTGTCATTTGAATTTTTTTGGACATGTCTTCAATTTTATTTACATAATAATTGAGTAATGTATTGTAAAAGTTTGCATTTTTTTGAAAGGTCTGGTTTCTGGTAGTTCATTGTTGCAACATTTCAATATATCAAAATCAACTACAATTCAATCTACGGCACGCTTTTAGATAATGTGTAAATCAGTACTGATTCAGTGTCATGACTGAAAATTGGACTCAATTCAATGTAAAACATAATGAGAGCTTTCACTTTGGTTTCAGTGTCAATGGCGTCAAAGTAGATTCAGTTCTTCTGCCTGATTCTTCAGTGTTGATCATATTTTGCTACAGATAAACCACAGCAACAAAATTAAGAAATGACACAACACATTGTTTTTCTTTTTTCTTTGGTCAGTAGTGGCTCAACATTTTACTTTTAAATATTCATATTGTCGCTGCACAACACCAGTGCTTATTGTACTGTTTAAACCACCAGAAAAAGAACAAGTTTCCCCCCAGTTACTGTCTTGTTTACAAGAAGAGATTGTTTTGACCACATCCTCATCAGGTCGAAACAGTTAAGAAAAAAAAAAAAAAAAAAGAAAAAAAAAAAGGGCGCCATTTTTTATTCTGTATATGCCTACACACTAACATGCTGTCAGGCTCTGTGATGAAGTGTGGCTAAAAATCTGACGCATTCAGACAGAAAGCAAAGCAAGTTTTTGCCTCCAGTCATTCATGCAAATCTGTGGTTATTCGTTTAGCGAATGTTTAGCCATACAACTAGCAGCGAACACACGGATCATGTCTGTGAGATTGTGTATGTGTGTTTTTTTCCCCTTTTATTTCCCTCCATTCTCTCTCCTGTCTTGTGTTTCTGTATGTTTGTGAAGCAGATCCATGAAGCTCTGGAATCAGCAAAAAAAAAAGTCATTTTACTTCACTTACTTCTACAAACATTTTCAGCTCACGCAGATGTGTCCTCGTGTAATTTTGCGCCAAAACCTTACTGATATATATATATATATGTGTGTGTGTGTGTGTGTGTGTGTCATTAGCTACTGTGATAATTGCTTCCAACTATAGGCCTATTGGCCGGTCTACATTTCAACTCTTCCTACCACAACTCAAATGAAGCAAACATGAGGCTTCAGCTGTCTGAGTTAACCAAATTAAGTGGGTGTCTTACAAAATGAGTCACTTGTTTGTCACTTGCTTAATATCCCTGCGTCGCCCATACATCCAGGAAACGTACTCTACAGAAGCACAAACAGGGAATTTCATATGCAAAACAAGGAAAAGAAATAATATTAAATAATCTGATCTTGATCTGACCCATGATATCTTCAGCTGAACTTTATAAAACGTTTCTAAAAAGAAAATAGGACTGGGGATTTTGTCCCCCTGTGTCTTATTGTACGTTAAAGTTGCACAAGGAACACATTAACATGCAAATGTTTTAGAGAGCAGGTCGAAGGTTTTCATTTATGCAAACAAACAGCGATCATCAGCCGAAAGCAAGTTCTGCTTTTGTAACAAAGAAGCATGTGTGTATTTGGTCTGTGTCTCTGAGTAAGAGTGCACACAGGCCTACACTTAGCAATCTTGTACTGTAGTCCTCTACATCTGTGACCTCCTGACAAACATTTCCTCTAATCAGGCCATTCTGTATATTTTTAGACACCCATCTACTGTATCAGGTGGTTGCTAAACTCTCAGGTGAAATTCTGAGCAGCTGCTTTGTTAAATGAGGTTTGGCAGTTTGGAGGCTGCTTGTTTATCTGAGTCTGCACTGAACGGAAAATAAGCGGAGAGGAACCCCATATACGTTTTCTGATGCAAAGCAATTTCCTCAGTGGATTTGTAGTGGGAGCACTGTAACCTGCTGTTAGAATAGAAAAAAAAATAAGTGTTTGTTAGGGTAATGAAAAGAACAAGGCAAATTTAAAAAAAAAAAAGTTACCACTTCACAGTTTCCAACCGCATGATCACGTTAGGGCATGCAAATACCTTAACTACAGTGATCTTATCACAGTAAGGCAAAGTAACGGTGCAGGTTAATATCACCCTTTCAATTTACTCTTGCATGTGTTTGACATATTCAGACTTTAGGCTAATTCTGCCACTGTTTTGGTGGGGGGTGAGGTAGGGTGAGAGGGGGGGGTGTTGGGCTGTCTTGGCTGACACACCAAGACAAACAAAAATGTCATCGTACACATGAGTGAGTTACCTGTTGTATTGTTGGATTATGATCAAAAGGTCAAAAGACCACATAAACAGGAGCATGAAACCACAGCTTCACATGCATTTTTTAAGATCATTTTAAAAATAACAGATCTTGTCAGACCAGGATGGCGTCAAATATGTGTCACTCAGACAGAGATGAGACAGACAGGCCTTATTCTCATTACTCAATTCTCATTGCTTCCTCCTGCCACCATACACTGTAGTGCTGCACGATTAATCTGAAACAGCGATGTCACGCTGTGCGGTTACGTAATTTGCGATTTAATGTCATGTTTAATGTAAACCAATGTGAAGTAATTGACGGCACATCCACACGCTGCGGGCAGCCGCAGGTATGGTCACGTGACTACCCGGCTTTCAGCAAACAGTAGTAACCGACATGGACGCTGAGGAGGAGCACGAGGGACAAGCAGAGTTGGTGGCGAAAAAAAAAAATGCTACTTCTGTTGT
Source organism: Toxotes jaculatrix (assembly GCF_017976425.1). Taxonomy (NCBI): domain Eukaryota; kingdom Metazoa; phylum Chordata; class Actinopteri; family Toxotidae; genus Toxotes; species Toxotes jaculatrix. The sequence goes on from NC_054407.1 coordinate 9,001,994, forward strand.
ATGGCCATACTTTGGATTCAGGTGTGACGACCCTGAACAGCAAGACGTGCTGTGTAAAACCTGCAAAGCTAAAGTCGCTACGTCCCGAGGTAATACGACCAATCTGTATCAACATTTGAGACAACACAGAGAAATTCGACGAGTGCCTGCAAATAAAAGCCCAACCAAGTAACGTGAAAGATAGAACCGCCTGAAAGAACCGCAACGTAGCCGTGAACCAGATGCACTTGGCGCACACAGGAGAGCAAAGAGGTAAGGTGAACATTATTTAAAATATTAGATAGCTTGTTATGACTTGCTATTAGGTGTGCGAGTTAGTACATGAAAGGAATTCATTTTTTTATGGTCTCCGCATGTTGATGGGAGGGATAGTTAGAGTCATTTGGCTGAGAAACTGCGGTGAATTAGCCGCGAATTAGCGTAAACGCTAAGTAGCCCATAGCAGCGGCCGTAGCACCGGCCGCGGCAGCCAGACATCATTTCAAAGCCATTTTCCCAGGTGTCGATAGTTTGTCAATTATTTGACTGCGAAGGTGTAGTGAATTAGCCGCGAATTAGCGCGAACGTCGAAGTTAAAGTAAGCTAAGTAGCCTAGTTACAGCATTAGCAACCCCACATCATTTCAAAGCCGTTTTTCTCAGCGAAGCTTTGCTACACAGGCAAGTAACTTTTAAAGCTTAAATTATGCTCTTTAGTTTTATGGTTCCCATTTGTCGATAATTTGTGAATTATTTGACGGCGAAGATGCAGTGACTTAGCCGCGAATTAGCGCGACCGTTGAAGTTAAAGTAAACAAAGTAGCTCAGTCATTTGCAGCATTCCACTTCTTTACAATAACGCAGCTTGGTATCTGCTCGTTTCTGGTGACATTATGAGACCCAGTTTTTGGATGCTGTCCATTGAAGGAGAGGCGGTGATGAGACCACAGGAGGGTTTCATCAATGGGATGGCCGCGGTTTTTGCAAGCTACTACCACTTAAATCTGCAGTATCCTGAGGATAGCTCACGCACTTTCCTAACGTATTGTAATACTTAAATTACCATTGTATTGTATTGGACTGCTTGCTTGACCCTCTTGCTTGATAACCCACCTTGCTCTCTTACCTTCTTAGCATTTGTTGTTATCAGTGCTACATTCTTATTGCTTTCAGCCAATGTCTGATATTTCCAAACTGAACTGAAATCTAAATACAGTGGGAGTGAGTGCTATCATTGAGCATTCTCTCAGTTGAGTTGATTCAAATTCAGCAGCCTAACACTCCTCAACTTTCTCCTTCTTGATAGTATGGCAAAGAGTACACAACCTGTGAGCAGCTGACATGTGCTTCTTTTTGGTAAATTGATTTGGTATCATAAATTTTAGTGTATTATTGTCATTTCTTAACTTGGGTGTCAGGTGGATAACTTAAACAACATAAGCATGCTTGCTTAGGTCACAGATTTGTTGTTCAATGTTTGCATGTCTGTCTCCATCTCTACGCACCTGATATGCTTGCCTCTAAACAGTCTTACTTGGCTTTCAGTACTAATTTCTTTCTTTGGTGTTGGATTTACTTACAGGGAAAGGGGCTCTACAGCATGTGCTTTGGATAAACCATGCAATAATACATTTATGTAAAACCAAAAGTTGTTGTCTTTGCTTATTGTTTACAGATACTTCCTGGGCATTAACCCTGAAACTGGGTCAAAGTCCAGCACAAAGCGCAAAGCAACTTTGACTGGATGGTAATGCAGACGTGTAACCCTGGTCCCCTCCTCGGACATTTTTGTCTTTTTTTTTTTCCATGTCTATGCCCTAAAAACTGCTATGAAATTGTTTTTATGAAATTTTTATTTTTGAAATATGAAATATGAAAACTGAGCTTGGATGGTAAATAAATGCAATTTCCAGTCTATTGTTATTGTAAGTTTATTGTTGCAATTTTCTACTTGTTAAGATAAAATGAGTATGGCCTTTGTTTTCTTACCATATTGTACCATATTTTATTTAAATTATAAATTTACAGTATATTACTGGCTAATGAGTTGCATTACTTTTACAGCAACATTGTAAAAATACTGTGATCTACAGCTAGCTGTGAAGTTACAATAAAGCTGTAATTTTAGTGGAAATTACTGTGAAATATTCACAATAACTTACTGTGAAATATTTACTGTAAAATACTGTGATATATTTCCTGTAAATTGCTGTGAAGTTACTGTGAAAGTATGGCAATTATTAGCCAGTAATTTACTGTAAATTCACAGTGAAAAATTTAACAGTGTACTACTACACTGCTACCACACAAATTATTTTAAGTTCATTCACCTTAGAAAGCAGCTACGTGAAAAAAAAAGTGAGTTAACTGATCGCAAAATATTAAATAAGTTTTCTCAGTTTACGTCCTGTTTATGAGTTCTAAAAGGAAGCTGAAAATGAAAACCAGACATTTTAAGTTGAATTAACTTGAACAAAATGTACATATTTACTTAAAGTTGATACCAGTTGATTCCACCACAGTCCTCAGTGATGTTTTACAGTGTGGAGTGTTGACCACTCCCACGCTGTGGGGAGGGGAGTGAGAAGACCCAAGGCAACCGGCTCATTTACAATCAACTTTAGAGTGCACACACTGACTGCTGAGGAAGGATCAGAAAAAAACACTCTCTCTCTCATACCTTCACAGGTATTCCCACACAGAGGGCTTCACTGTTACACTAAGGACTGGTGCCTGTGTTTGACAAGTGTTTCACCTCCTGTCATCTGAAGGAAAAGTAAACTTGAAGCAGAGGAGAGGATCTGTGTGGGGGAAGAGAAGACTCAGTGAGGAAAAGGAGACCATTGCTGCCTCTGTACTGGATTCACACAAAGATATTTTATTTTGCCGGTGAGTTCTGGAGTGATCAGCTGAATTATGGCGTGTGCTCTTCCCTCCCTCGCAAGTCCTCTCTGCGTCTTTCAAATCTATTTATAAAAATGGTGACTTTGGAAATATGTTACTGGGGTGGTTCGCTTTCACGGTGCTTGTTTTAGATGCAGCTTAGACAGGACAGTGAGGATCAAGATTTGTATTTGTTTCCCAGGAAAGGCTCTTGGTATGTGCAGTGTAGCACGGCACTTATGTTAGGAATGACAGCAGCACAACCTGTTTACAGGACATGACAGTGACAACACCTTCAGTAAATAAGCTAAACAGAATTAACTCAGGGACGACAGGTGACCATTGTGCACTAGCCTGTTACTGGACCACAGAGAAAATTTGAAAACAAAGCAAAACAAAAAAAAAAACATTATAAAAAGGAAAAACTGAAAAGAAGTTCAGACTGATGAGTGAAAATTAATACTGGCAAAAGGCCAAATCAATTAAGCAGGATCACACTGTTGGCAGATGACACCGGGCACCTGTAACGTGAGCCCTGTCACTACGGGCGTCATAATCAGACAATTCAGTTTATCGCGATTTCCTGACTGAGCAAACAAGACAGGTGGATAATGTGGCATCATATGTTTTTCAGCAAGTTTCCTCCTAATGTCACTACAGTGCATTCTCATGCAGTCACACTGTGAACCAGTCTTTTGTGATGGATGACGGAAAAGGTTACATTTACTACTATACAACAATTTGTATATGTATAAATATATATGATATATGTCATTGTATACATAGAGATATGATTATATTCCTATAAAGAGCTAAAGAAGGCATGTGGCTGAACAGCTGGACATACCTGGACAACAACAACTTGTTTTTCCAGAAACAGTGTCTTTGTTACTAGCTGTGGCATTGTCATGTCTGAGATATGTTTTGTTTTGTTTTTTTTTAACATAATTTTTCAGTGATGTGAACACAACATTGTGCAGGGGTAGAATCCAATGTCTACACCCCACTAATATTCCAGTACTTATATGTTAAATGTGAAGGTAGCAGTCTAGCGAAAAATCCATCATCCTCTGTCAAAATGCTGGCAAGCGTGAGAGCATATGTAACTGACACATGATTTATGACAGGCAGGCTGTAAGGGATGTGGCCTAGCCTGGACAAAAACTGGGTGAAAACTGTGTAAGAGCAGGAGTCTGATATAAAACAAAGGTGAGGCAGAGTTTCTCATTATCAGAGAGAGAGAGAAGAAAGCCATTTATGAGCCAGTGATCCCATTAGACAGAGGCCATCCAATGATGTTTAAAAAGCTCTCGGGGTGCGGTGGGAGTCCCAGGCTCTGGGCCCATCATGATCCCCCCCTTGGTTTTAGCCCAGGTCCGGGCGGAAGCAGACTATTCTTGTACCACATTGTGCTGCAGAGCTATTCTGACACTGTCCATTGTGTCCGAATGCTTTCCATGGCTCTCAGCGATTTCAGTGGGTCTGCACCTTAAACCCCTCCATTATGGACCAGCTTGTGTTGCAGCATTTGCTGTGTAGGCTTTTGCATTCAGTTGCTGACCCCCACCCCCACCCCTCTAGCCCACCCACTAACTTTTGGCTTTTCAGCGAACGTTACTGTTTTTACACAGAAACCATAGGTGCATGTTGGTGTAGTCAAATGCAAAGGTTAAATCCAGCCACAACCTAAGATGTCGTTTGACATAGTTTCGGTTATGCTGCTACTAAGAAACACTTGAAATGATTTAAGATGAGATGAGATACACCTTTGTTAGTCCCACAATGGGGAAATTGCATCAGTCACAGCAACAAACAGACACATTTGAGTCTGTTTGTTGGCACCTAGAATACACAAAAAAATCTAAAATATAAAGACTAAAGATAAGATTTACTGGAAAATAATATAAACAATATGACAATATACACAGTGTGAGCAGTATATACAATATTGAACCACTGTACACAGTATGAGCACAGTATAGACAGTACAAACAGCACAGAGAGCATTTGAGCGATTGCTTTCTGAGAAACATGTTTAATGGAATGAATAGTCTCTGTTTTTCCTGAGACAATTAATAGCTTGTGCTGACAGCAGATGATCTATTTGACTCTATTTTGACTAAAAAAAAAAAAACATGCTTCACATGAGACAACACAATAAATACATGCTTGTGAAATCCCAACCCAACATGACAGAACAGGAAACATCCTTCATACACTCCTTTCAAATGAGGAAGGTATTAGCCAAGCAGAAAGCGTGTCATGTTTGCGTTTTCAGTTTCTGCTGCTGAAAGAAAAAGTGACCGTTTTTTCACTCCTGTTTTCATTTATTGGTCAAACACCACAGTAAATGTGCTGTCTCTTCTCAGATCTTTCAGACGACAGCTTCATGGGTGAAAAATGAATCTGCATCTTCTGGGTGACTGTGAGCGTGTGAGCGATTCTGCTGCCATGGAGGGTGTTTCCCAGCAAATCCAGTGATCCCCCCATACTGCTGCCTCTGCCTCCTGCTGAATGTGGAAAGCCTAGGATGGAAGACCCACCACGTGCTGCTCGGAACAAAACTCTCACCCTCCACAGCCTCAGTTGTCTTGTCTCCTCCGCGCACCCTGACACAAGTAGCTGCTTTGCCACCACCATCGCCCATCAGACAGGAACCACCGCCAAGGGGTGACAAGATTCCAGGATGTTTTTGAGGTTCCGCCGAATACGAAGATGCCCGTGTGTGCAGCTGATGACCACCTGCCTGGTGCTGTCAGTGGTGATGGTTTGCTGGGAGCAGCTGGACAACAGCGTCATCAACCACGTCAAGTCCTACTCCTACCGCTACCTAGTCAACAGTTTCATCTACATCAACAAGAGCCTCACCATCCCACGAGAGCAAGCAAGAAGCTTCAGCAACTTCCGCTACCTGCTTGACCACCCAGACAAGTGTGCCGGAAAGGACGTCCTCCTCCTCCTCTTTGTCAAAACGTCCCCAGAGAACACTGAGAGGCGGAAAGCCATCAGATCCACCTGGGGTAATGAGACCTACATCCAGAACACACTGGGAGTGACAGTCAAGGTGGTGTTCGCCTTAGGAGCACCTCAGACCAAGAAGGAGGGGCCTTTGGGGAGTAAGAGGGCCAGAGTGGGCTTCCAGGAGCAGCTCATCCACGAGGACCGTCTCCATGGTGATTTGATCCAACAAGACTTCTTAGACTCCTTCCACAACCTAACCCTGAAGTTGATCATGCAGTTCCACTGGATGCACAGCCGCTGCGCACACGCTCGCTTCCTCATGACCGCTGACGACGACATCTTTGTCCACATGCCCAACCTGGTGAGTTACCTGCAGGATGAGAGCAGCAGAGGCGTCACTCACTTCTGGATTGGTCGAGTGCACAGAGGGGCACCGCCCATCCGCAGCAAAGACAGCAAGTACTATGTACCGTTTGATATGTACCAGTGGATGTCGTACCCTGACTACACAGCTGGGGCCGGGTATGTCGTCTCCAGGGACGTAGCAGACAAAGTCTATCAAGCCACGCTGACCCTGAACGCCTCTCTTTACATAGATGATGTATTCATGGGCATCTGCGCCAACGCCATTGGTGTGACCCCCCATGAGCACGTCTACTTCTCAGGGGAGGGCAAGGCACCTTACCACATGTGTATCTATGACCAGATGATGACCTCACACGGTCATGTGGAGGATATCTATGACCTGTGGGAGGCAGCGACACACCCGCAGGTAAAACAGTGGACCTCTGGAGTCATGGGCAGGCTGTACTGCACAGCTGTGAAAATAGCTCTCCTTTGTAAACCTTATTATTTCAACACATACCCCTGCAAAGCTGCCTTTTTGTAGTATTTTTCAGGTTTGAGTGTGTGTCAGTGTTTGACAGAGAGAGAAAGAGTGTGTCATTCTGTGAATCACAGTGAAGCGAGTGATCATTGCTGCGAGTATTACCTCAGTCCTTTCAAGCTGGACACCCATGTCTGTCAAAAGACTGGAGCATGTGGTCGGTGTTGCTAGAGGCAAAGAGATCACATGATTTATCTCTGTTGGTCACACTGTTAGTGTGAGATCATCAGCACATCAATGACCTATAGTCATCTTGGTGTAAAAATGCAATAATGCTAGTTTTGAACCGGCAGCAGGAAACTGTTTAAAAAATAGGTCCTATAAAGATGATGTTCACCTGCTGTCTCAACCCAAAGCTCTAACCAAACCTTTCTGAACACAGGGCCTCCTCACTTACCTCTTTCATTACCTTAAAAGAGAGAAAAAACACTTCTAAAAGCTTTCTTTAAACGACTGATAGCCCCGTAAGGAGGTCTGTGTTTCTAAAATGGTGACGCGATGCAGATGAAACACATTTGGTTGGTCATTATATGTGAGTCAACATAAAAAAAAAACAGGCCAGTGAAGTGTCAGATCTAAAAATGTCTCTGTGTCATGAAGTGCAAGATTCCTCATGGTGAAGTAGAATAGACATGTAACTTGAAAGACTTTTCCTGAGCGACGTGTGGGCTCAAAATTGACAATTTTGTTATGAGAGGTTTCTCTTTTTTTTTTGGAAATTACATCTGTGAAAAATGTTTTTTAATGAAATAAAATCTACGCTCTGTTGTTAGTTTTTGAATATCGTCAAAGTACTTTATTACTACTGCTAGTAGTAGTAGTAGTAGTATTAATAGTAATAGTAAACAGTCATGTCAGTCAGTTGGCCAGGAAACTTGAGCTCAGGAAGTATCTATGAGGAAAGACCGCAACAGTTGAAGATTTCACTGGTGTCGCTGCACAACTCTTTGAACTGTTTTATTTCAACTCTAAGGGAAACAGTGCGTCTCAAAACAATGTCATTCCTGCAGTCTGACCCAGACATATGAAGCACTTTGTGTTACAGTAACTGTCAAATAAATTCAATTCTTTAAACATTCTCAGAGAATAGTCAAGCATATAGGCAACAAAATGTTGTAGAACATCAAATTCTCCCACAGTTGAAGTGTTCATTTTTGCACGAGGACGACACGTTTCCATTCTGTTTGTTTCTACAAGTACACGTCTTAATGTTGTTACACAGTGTGTGGTTTGAATACAACCATGTATGGGAAATAGCCCTGTGCAAAGGTAACAAAATCAGCACCTCTAAAACTCTTTATTTACCTTAAAGATCTAAGTGCAAAACAGACATGTTATGGTTTTGTGCACTATAAAAAACAAAATTCAAAAGTGAATAAGCGTATTTCCCAAAAATGTGAAGCTATTCCTTTAATTGGTATGCCTTTCCGAACAAGGTACAAGTGGTTACTACAGATCACATTTCAAACTTTTGTTTTCAGTATCTTCTGTAACTTTGTTTTACACCAGGTGAAAACAGAGAAATAGAGACACAGAGCGATAGATACAACATTGTCATGACTGTCAGAAAAATTGCTTTTCCAAAATGTCTTTACATTTCTAAACAGTCAAGCTAAATATGATATTTTGTGTAAAAGTTGTAATTAAAAGTGCCTTTAAAAAAAATAAAAAGTTAAATAAGGCATCACATGAATGTAAAACCAATTTGAATTTGAAAAAAGAATCATAGTGGAGATGGAGAGCCACATGCCTGTGGTTAGCACGGAAGTCCTGCACGCAGCTAACCACAGTGTGGTTAGCTGCGTGCAGGACCTACGTGCAGAAAAAATGCTCTAAAACCATTTGGTCGTAGATTCCAATTATTGCTCAGCTTGGCTTTGCCCTTCCTTGCCATAGCAACAGTTTGCTGAGCAGCAGAGGGGGTGTAGGTTTCTACACAAGGCCCATTTAAGTGAAGGTGCAAACATCTTGCCTGAAAAGCACTCCACAATTTTTGACCCGAACACCTTTTTTTAAAGAACTGAACAGAACGGACTTTTGACTGAGCGTGTATACAGCTCACTATGATTTCGTTTGAGCTGCTTTCCATCTGACATGTGATACATGCCAAAAATATCCCCGGCATCGGGCAGAAAGTCATCAGTGTCCTCAGAGTGTCTGGCACACTGCTAACAGTAATAACTGAGGTTAGCCCTGTGTCACTGTTCAGCAGAAGTGAGATCAATATCATGAACCTCAACAGAAAAAAAAAAATTATTTTTTTGATTAAAACAGGCCGTGGGAAATACCAGTCCCCAGCTTATCAGCTCGGAGCTACAATAAACTTTTTAATACACAAAGGTTAAGATTTTCACACCAATGGATCAGTGGTGTGTAGTTATTTATCTGTTGTATGATTCTCAGTAAACAATTTTGAAATTACTGTCTGTTTTAATCTGCTGTGTTCATTCCCTACTGTGTTGTGTTGTACATCCTCTTTTCTGTTGCAGGACCAGCAAGGTTTCCTCATTCAGAATACTGAATGTTTTACCAAACCTCACCTCACTGAATATCTTTTAATAGTAAAAGACGGGTATTCATACACATGTAAACACGTCTGTCAGCGTCTGCCAGTTGTGAAAATGTTGTCCTCTCCTCACTTCCCCGAGACTCGCTGTGAATTGTCTATATGTTTATTTATGGCACCTCATCCTGAAATGTGATGTTGCCTGGATTAGCTGTTCTCCAAAACAGCTGCTCTGTTTCCATGGCAACACATAAAGAAGAATAATTCACGCAAAGGATTTAGACGGGCCTAAAAAACACAACCAGCTGCCTACATCTGTCTACTAAAACTGCAGAAACTGACTTGGTTTTAAAACTGCCTGTGGGTTAATTTTAATGTGTTCACTCAAAGGTGATGAATAGGCAGTTTATGTCCATTTAAACTAGAAAATCTGATCAAATCATGTTCAGTATCTGAGCTGTTTTGTCTAATTTTCCTTGGAGACAGAAACCGGTCTGTTTATTTTTAGATTTACTCAAGTGATCATTTCTGAGAATCAGCCCATGAGGAGTCAGCCGCTGACTTAAGTCATCACAAACTCATCAATGAAACTCATCTTTAGTCACTTCCCAAGAGGTGGCTTTGCAAAATAATTGCCTCGACAAAGGCGTTATGCCAAATATAGCTGCCGACTCTGCTGGCAAATGTACCAGCTAAGCCCCACGGGCAAGCTATAACTGCGCCTTATTAAAAAATACTGTCTTGGAATAAGAACTGGCCCCTCTTTTTGGAAACCGGAAGAACGTGACCTTAGGTCAGGATTTGTACATGTGGGGAAATTTGAATAACCTTGCTCAAGACGAACATAATGTGCAAAGTTTCTGTACCCTTTACAGATGTTGCCAAATTTGCCTCTAATTTCACAATTCAGGTAAGATGCTTGCATGAGGCACCAAAGTTCAGACGAAATTAGATAACTTCCACTGACTTAAAAGAACAGTTTAACATTTAGGAAAATACACTTATTAGCTTTCTTGATAAGAGTCATATTGATAGCATACTCATGACTGGATGCTCAATATAAATCTATAGCTAGGTGACAGTTTAGCAGAAAGACTGGAAGTGGGGAAACTAATATAATTCTGTCCTGAGATAAAATCTTCCCTCCAGCACCTTTAAAGCTCATGTTGTGTCACATTTGTTTGAAACTCCTGAGTGTAAAACTAGTAGGTGGACTTTTATTACTTTTGTACTATGCCCTTTGTTTTGACTCTTTATGCTTAAGTAAGATAATCATTTTCTTTCTCAGTCTAGGATCCACATATACAATTGTAATATTAGTCAGTCTGTGAAATCCAGGACTTGTGGATTACTGACACAGGACTCTTGTTATGGTCAGTTATAAAATTCAGTAGAGTTTCCAAGTAATTTCATTGTCTCTTTTTTTGTGAAGCTACAGCCTGCAACTGGCTAGCTTATCTCAGCATTAAGACAGGGAACAGTAAGCCTGGCTCTGTCCAAAGGTAGTGAAAGCCAGGTTACCATCGCATATAACATCACATAAAACATCACATATAAAATGCACACTTTGTATCTTGTCAAACTATCCACTTTAAAAAGTGGCTTGTCTGCCAACCAGCTTAAATTCACAGAGATGAGGAGAAAGAGGCTGAACAGATCTGTACACGTCTTGGATAGCATCATAGATTTCCTTCCATCATGTCAGGATTTGGTGTTTAAACACTGTTTAAACACCAACACCAGACAACGAAGAACAGATGACAGGGTGAAAGTGGGCATCATATAGAAGATACTGTGTGGGAATCAGTTGTACAGAAAACATTCACTGTTCTTATCTGCAAAACACTACACAAACTACTTTACACACTGTTACTGAGGGGGTAGGATGGACTTAAATATTCCTTGTAATGTATTAAATGTAAATGATTGTTACTTATGGACACATATTTTTGGAAAATGCCCAAGGATACAGACTTTTTGAGGAAAACTGGCAGATAAAGCTTTTATTTTAAGAAGAAATAAGCGGTTTATATAGTGTGTGTATGACTGTACAACCGCGTAGTCGGGACATGAGTGCATTTCCCCAACCCACTCATTCAACGGTTTGTAGGTTTAAAAAAAACAAAGCCCAACTCACCCAATACCACAGCCATCTGGGGGATGTGATGTGGCATGACAGTACTACAGCCTTCTCATGAGCAAGACCAAAATTACAAATATGTCTCTTGTACGTGTGTTTGCACAGTTAGCAGGTATCATCATTTAATTTCCTGTGAGACTTAAAAATGGAGTATAACAGCAGGGTCACAAAATGTATTCAGCTCAGTCTTATTTGTTATTTGTTTCCACTATGGTTAAATGAGGATTTTCCATCACCATACCGTACCTGTGTGTACTGACGACTGCACTTACGTAAACAAACCACAGCATTTCTTCAGCACCACACGAGGCTGACAATACCAAAAAGGAAAGGTATCAAATTCAACAAAATTTTATTCCACTGATGGAAAATTGAACCTCATGCAAATGAGGGTCTGACAGAGAACGTAGTCCTGGCATGTTAAACCCCGCAGGCTGAAGAGGATTGCATTTACTTTAGTACAATATTGCACATCTAATTGTGTATACAGGTCTTGAGGAGTAACTGCTGCATGTGTGAAAAAGTAGCCTCAGGTGGTTTCCCTTCAGGCAGCTTTAAACCAGCATTAACATTGCAACATTATTGTGATTTACAGATAAATAAAAAATAAAAGTAAAAAATAGATCCAACTTTCTGACCAAAATGAACCAAAATTCAGTCAGTCCAATTATATTAAAAATGTTTATTTGGTTTTGATTCTACCACAAATCTGACACATTGATGAATAAAATGTTTGAAACATGTCCTTTATCATGAAAATGTGCTCTGCATGAATGTGGTTATGGAAAATAGGTGCATTGAGGGATGTGTCATACTGTGTGTTTGAAGATCTCTACTTTTTGTCTTGTTGCTGAGCTTTTAACTTAAAATTACATTTGGCAGTTTTTTTCAGAGAGAATACATTCAAAATTTCACTTTAGACTTTGGTTTGCCTCAGTATTCTAGGATGAGAACTTGCTGCTGACTCACCAGTAGGTGGTGCTGAGTCACAAATCTTCCTCAGTTGTTGTCCCTGCTTCACTTCAACACTGCCATTTCAATTCCAGTTACTTAAAGACTGTGCCCATCAGCAGCAGGGTCACTCAAGTTTTTGCCCAAGTACTATAACTAGATCTTACAGCACAAACATATGTGGACACTAGTACTCCATAACAGACAAAGCAAGTTTACTTACAGCAATTTCTGTTTATTAAGACATTCATACAATTCTGGGGAGGAGGAAATCTGAAAAGTAGTCAGGGGAGGGGGGGTAGCAATATACTCTGGTAAGGGTAAAACCACGTCAGCAAAATATGGCCAACCAGTGAGGAATTCTGATAGAGCAAGTGGGATAAAAAATATGATACATTTAAATTAACACATTCACAAAAGATAACAAAAAGCAAGTGAATCTACAGTATAACATGACAAGTGCCTCTATTAAGCAGGCCCACGATACATCGCACATATGTTAGCATAACATAATTTGCAGACTTTATACAGCACTTATACCTTTTAGTCCACAAGTAAGTTACTAAATGGTGGAGAACATCGAATACACGCATCTTAATTGAACATGGAAAGAAATACCTGATAAGGACCTTAATGTTTACAGACCCCATGGCTCTGTAGCTCCAACCAGCCGTCTGTCGAGGTTAGAATCTACAACTGTCCAGGAGGGACCACCATAGAAGTCACCTCGCTTTTAACACATACCAAAAATTCTGATCCAAGGTTTAGCATTGAGAAGTTTTTTCCCCCTCGAATAATATAAGCACAATGCAAGTGGACGATCGCTATCACTGCGTTAAAAAAAAAGAAAAAAAAAAGAAACAGAACCTCAGGGCTCAAATCAGGTCGGCCACATTCATAGGCATCTCCTCCACAGTTGTATTGTAAAACGTCTCGATGTCTCGAAGAATCCTCTTGTCCTCCTCAGTGACAAAGTTGATAGCAACTCCTTTTCTGCCAAAACGGCCACCGCGACCAATTCTGGAGAGAGTAAAGAAATGAGCCACATTAGACTCACACTCACGTCAGACTCAGACTGAGGTGCACATTTGGTGCGACGCAGGACTCTGACCTACCTATGAATGTAGTTCTCTCGGTTTGTAGGAAGGTCATAGTTAATGACCAGGGAAACCTGCTGGACATCGATCCCACGAGCCTGAGAATAAGAAACAAAAGGCATTTCAATTATATTCTAAGTCTAAGAGACAGAGGACTGGAACACTGTGTACTTGTTAATGTCGCCCGTGTATAAGTAGCAGATTCCTACATTAGAAGAACCCACTGTGGAGCACGAGCCCTAATCTCCCAAAAGTTTAGTCTGCTTGGTCATTTTAGGACTGTTGCAGGATTAACAACATTTTGGGTTTTCACTTGATTGATCATTTGACGTTTCTTATATATTGCCCATTAACGCCCCCCACATACTAACCAGAAGATCAGTTGTGATCAACACTCTGCTTGAGCCAGACCTAAACTCCCTCATGATGACATCCCGCTCCTTCTGGTCCATATCACCATGCTGCGAATGGAGAATAATTTTAGTAAGAGAAATGTGAAGCATGAATACTAACAAGCCTATACAAGCAAAAAGTGAATTGTTCTAATATAACAGTTAGAGTAGAGAGGCAGGCATGCAGAGAATGGCTCGTACCAGAGCAGAGACTGTGAAGTCTCTAGCGTGCATCTTCTCAGTCAGCCAGTCGACTTTTCTCCTCGTGTTGAGGAAGATGACAGCCTGGGTGATGGTCAGAGTTTCGTACAGATCACACAGGGTGTCCAGCTTCCACTCCTGGAGACATCCATGAAAAACAAGTAGTTATGCCAAGTACTGAAAGTGAACAAATCGGGGCGGTTATCAAGCATTCATATTAAAATAAAGCAGAAGCTGACATGTAACACAGGATCTTGAGACAAAGGACACTGGACATTAAGAAAGAGGTCCATCCGAGCCTCATTTCCGATACTGTGCCTTTATTTCCTTCCCTGGTGTACCCATGCTTACACGGCCACATGAGCTAAGTCTGTGAGGCTTGGCTCCTGCAGTTTTAGCAGGGTGCTTTAGAGAGAAGGGAAATTTATAACATTCATAACAGTATGAGAATTATTATTATTACTTATTTTTTTTAAGAAAGGAAGCTAAAATGTTACTGAATAAACTGTTAGTGACAGGTAAACCCACCTCTCTCTCCACATTTATGTAGAACTGCTTGATACCCTCGAGGGTAAGCTCTTCTTTCTTCACCAAGATGCGAATGGGATCTCGCATGAACTTCTTGGTCACCTCCAGCACATCTGCTGGCATGGTGGCAGAGAGCAGGACCACCTGAAGAGAAAGCATTACATGTTACCATAAGACTCAAGAGACTATCACCAAGTTAAAATATGATGCAGTTTAAAAAGTAATTGATTTCAATGCAGACCTCACTGTGGCACTGCACCTTGAGAACGAGGCCAATGAACATTAAGAAAGAGGTTCGACCACATCTCATTTTCAGTACAGTGTACAATTATCTCCTTCTGTGGAATACTCTGCTAGCATTATTGCATGAAACAGGTCAAATCTGGATCACACAATTATAGCAAATTTCTGTTAATACAGAAGGGCATCACATTTAACTGGTCAACTGTCAGTGTTGTGTCTGTATCTAACAGATACTTACTTGAATGTTTGTGCTCAGTTTCTGGAAGATCTCATAGATCTGGTCTTTGAACCCTCGACTCAGCATCTCATCAGCCTCATCCAGAACAAACATCTTGATCCATTTTGGGGCTGTACAAGAAGTGTGGCGTTAGAAGTCAAAAAAAAATAAAGTTGAAATTAAATTTTTCCTTCTGAATCAGACCTGTGATACTTACACAGATGTCTCCTATTTAGCATGTCATACACACGTCCCGGTGTGCCCACCACTATGTGAGGGGCCTCAGCCTGGAGCTTCTGTATTTCGCTACGGAGATTGGTCCCTCCGATGCAGGCATGACAGGTTGCCCCCATGTAGTCACCCAGAGCCAGAATTACCTTCTGGATCTAATCAGGGGAAATTGGGGAAGAGAAAAAAAAAAAAAAACAAAACACAACAAACTGTTTCAGGATAACGTGGTACACATGGAGTGGCAGGACATGCAAACTCAAGTGTAGAATAACTGTTCAAAGTGATCAGTAAAATAATAGGAACTCTCCATTTCAAGAGTCAGTCCCAAAAGATGGTATGCCATCATATCACACAGTTTTCCACACAACACAAAGCACAATAATTTCAATGAAGCCAGATCACCTTTTAGACCAATGCAGCCATGGACAGAGACTACACCAATCTTAAGAGGATATTTTGTTTCAAATTTTCAGAATTTTGACAAGTTTAAAAAAAGGGTACCTTATCACTTGAATCAGTGTCCTCAATATGCTGCCTAGGTCTGAGACACTGATGAGGTTATCGTGACCTCAGGAACAGCATACCTGCTGAGCCAGCTCTCTGGTGGGAGCCAACACCAGAGCCTGAGTCTCCTTCTGCTCTATGTCCAGCTGCTGCAAGATAGAGATGGCAAACGTGGCCGTCTTGCCAGTGCCTGACTGGGCTTGGGCAATGACATCATAGCCTAATGGCAAGGGAACACAGATTATTACTTGAAATACAAAAAAGATTTATTCCAAATCAATCGTAACACAGAATATGTCAAACACCGGTACAAATGTTTGCCTCTACAAAATCTGACAAAATCATGTTAAGTCAGACTGTCTAAATGCAGTTAACAGACCATATCAGACATTACAGGTTATTGATGAGTTACCGATGAATCAATTTAACAATATTGAGTGATCAGTGGGAAAAAAAAGTTATCCCCATTAATGGGTAAGTCCCGAAAGATGGTTAAGCATCATTTCACTCAAATGTCTGCAATCCACTTCTAAGTAAATTTAGTTTCTATACCTTTGATGCAGGGAATGATTGCCCTCTGTTGAATGGCAGATGGTTTCTCAAAACCATATGCATATATTCCCCTGAGAAGAGTCTCCTTCAGGTTCATATCATCAAAGTTGTCTGTAATCTCGTTCCAATTGCTCTGGATAGTAGGAAACAATAGCTTGTGAGTGACAGTGTGCATGTACATTCAGTGAAGATCGTTTAATCTTTTCCAGTAAATTCTTTGAAAATAATTTATGGGGTCTTCTCATGCATTTACCTCAATGACACCATCAGGCTCCATTCCATCTGGCCCCCCATGGTCTCTATCTCTTGAGCTGTTGACAAGAGAAGTGATATGGGTCAAATTACACTTGAAGTCAAATTTGACATCATATCACCACCACAAAGAAGGAAATGGAAATCTTGCGAAGAAATTACTGAATACAAACTAGTATGACAAGTAGTTCATTCATACCACGTGTCATGACATGAGAAGGCTGTAATCAGACTTGTCAACGCTGTCAAGCTGCTCCACAGATAAAACCTCCTATTTCACGTTAACTTTGGGGAATTAAAACGTAACTGCTACGTCAAATATGTAGTGAGCTGGTTCACGGTGGTCCGGGTTACGCCCAGAGTATCTCGTTACAGTCCGGGGCTTCGCTGGGCGCACGTGTCAAATTCCACGACCGGGGCTCAACTACCTGCCCCTCAGAAAATTCCAGATTATGTAACCTCGAAAAGGCCGGCTCACACACCCCCCGTAATTCTTGTTAACTATAGTCTCAAAAGCTATAAAGTCACATCTGTACGCGTTCGGCAGGTCTCAACATGGAGCTCCCCGTTAGCCAATATGTCGGACAGTTGGGCCTGTGCTGCCAACGGTGGCTCCTGCTGCCTGAGAACTACGCCGAGCAGTAGCCTTTCCCCACGGTTCTTCTGATTTACACAATCGCCGGCCACGACAGTAGAAAAAAATGTTGCTTAAAGAATAGATACAGGTCTTGACACGTTTTACATTAGTCGCTACAGTTATAAATCACGTTTGATCCAAAACGGCTCGTAACGGTAATTTGTAACTGCGGTGTAGCTGGGCAGCTAACGTCACAAAGCTAACTGTTAGCAACCAGATCGCCCTGACAGCGGTTGGGGCCTAACTAGCCAGATAATAACTAATCCGGTAACATACACAGTACATACCAGCGTGGCGCGCTTACCTATACCCCGATGTCGAGTACTGTTTGAAAACATATGACCCAATTATAATATTTTACCTGTTGTAATCAGCAGAATCGCTAGACATGATCCGTTCCCAACTTCAGCATGCGACTGGAAAGATCGCTAATGGCGATGCCAACTGCCTTTATGCAGCCGGACTATTTTCACTGATGAACTCAATGTTCGGTTTCGTTGACAGTGCAGTTGCAGTTGACGGACTTAATGTTTGGATCACACCACATTTTATTCACCATCTGCTATATACAACAATGCATGTCTATAACCGATAAAAATGTGAAAATTGTTTAAGACTATATTTCTCGGCGGAAGGATATTGCAGTAATAGCTGGTGCTTGAGCTGCTACAGTGTCCCTGACAGGTCAAAACTCGTCCTGACAAGGTTGTGCAACGTTTTTGGAGAGAGGGTTCGTGTGAGGCCGATACATGTGGAATTCATGTAATAAAATGAAATGTAAACCATTAAGAGCAAAAAAGAAAATGTTGTAGTCTCCATAATCATTAAACACTGTTCACTGGGAGGAAGTTTAGAAGATGCAGCAGTGAATGCAGTGTTTGGAGGCAGGTTTTAAAGCTTAAGAGTAACTGACAAGTATACAATCCCATACGTGACTAGTGTGTGTAGTAGACATCCTTAAGAAACTTGATTGGACAGCCAAACCTCTCTTACCAATCACTTCTTTTTCAGGTGCTGTTAAAAGTCTTTTTACAGCACAATGTGAGACAAAATCAGGGTAAGGTAAAATTCCAACTTAAAGTAATTACATTGCTTTTTCTCTCCAGTTTCCTTTCACCCTCTTTTTCACATGGATCTGTATTGCACTATAATAACAGACATGACGTATTTGTCCAACTCTTCTTGTGTTTGATGTTACCAGTTGGTTATTATTTTGTACAAAAGACAACTTCTTTAGAATCAACTTAACTGTATTTGTGTCTGAAGATTGTCCCCTCCACTGCTGACCCTCTGTGTGCGAACTTAACATTGATCCCTGAATGAACAAATAATGTGCATGGATTTCGCTGTGATATTAAAGTTAGAACACTTTTTTTTTTTTTTTTTAAACTGAGCTTGTAAGTCACTTTGCAAGTTTCCATTATTAGGCCATGGTGGTGCTTAGTAATTAAGCACTGCTATTCAAGAATTGTACGATTTTTGTACTTTGCTTGAATAGTTCCATTGTATATTTCATAGGGAAATATCGATTTGTTCAGTCCACTCGACTTATTTGACAGCTGGTTACTAGTTCCTTTAAAAGTTAAAGTTTTCATCCAAAACATATGAACACCTTTATGCACTGTTATAGATTAAACTACTTAACAGTATAAGCTCTACCTCTATAACAGCATGTTGTAAACATGAATAATCAGTAATCACAATCTAATTACACAAAATATATATTTTTTAGTTAGTTAACAAGACTATAATACCTTTATTTAAGGGCTATTCTGGAGCCATCCATCCATCTTAGCTACACCACTAATCTTGGATTTTTCTCTATATTCATGTATTACCCGTCAAAGCAGTTTTGTTTCTTGCATATTACAATAAACCACATAAGACATACTTTGCCTTTATTCTGTAATGAGTATTGCTGAGTGTACAAAGAGAATATTTTTGAAAATGAGTTGCTTTGCCATTAAATATGAAAAACGATAACAATGTTGTTTCATTTTAAATGTTTCAGTTTCAGAAATGTTCATTTTCTTCAGTTCTGACACCAAGGAAGGCCAGTGGAGTGCATTTTGATTCTAATGCACAATGGTGTAGTAGTTGGAGAAGAGTTCCTCCCCTGCAGTAATGTCTCTGAGTGATACAAGGACAACACAGCGCAGAGGCCTCTGGGTGTCCCGGCTGTAGTTTACATTAGGGAGATATTGGTAGAGCTCAATGGGAAAGTTGTCTGGCACATCATACTCCTGGTAGCACACGTTAGCAGGCCACTCGTTGGAGCAGTTGTTCACATATTGACCCACAGCAAGTGGATTTTGTGGAGTGGCGGTCAACCAGCTGGTGTCACTCATCGTGAAGGGCCCTATTCTGTCCCTGCCACTGCATGACTTGAACACCATTTTGGAGATGCCTTTGTCATTTCCATCAATCAAAACACCATCAATGCACCTGAATACAAAAGGGTTTCTGATGGACTGGAGGAGAATAGGCTCATAGGCTTGATAGACTGTGCCAGGGTACATGGCAACTGTAGTCCCTATGGGTACAAATCCTTTGGTGACAAACACTCCAGTTCCGGCAAAGGGCAAAGTGCTTGGCTGCCGGGCAATGCAGAATCCCAGAGACTTTAACATGGCATCATGTCCACTCAATGTATTTCCTCCATACTCCTCCACACTCTCTTCTTCACTTGTTACCTGCCTGAGAAAGTGAGTCGCAGCTGCTTGGAGCTCCCCGTGATTAGCCCCATGACTCCTCAGCAGGACTTTGAAGAGCTTCAGTAGGCTCAGCGAAACCTCCTCATCTAGGATCAGCTTGTCTTTGGAGCGCTCCGTCACCTGCCGCAGAGTTTTCTCATTTCTAGAAAGGTTCAGTACAACCCAAGGCACAAATCTGTGTCTGTACGATTTCCATTTGTCCAGAAATCTTTTAAGAACAACTCTAAACATCCAGACAGACGTCTGACAAGTCGTACACGAAGAAATGAGCTTATTTTCAAGATTTCTGCTGTCACTTCCGACAATTGGCTTCAAAATAAAAGAAAAACACTCATGTTGACATTTCCAAATTCGTTTCAGAAGTTTTGAACTTTGATAAAATGTTACAATACGGCACAATATGTTGTATGATTGACAGAAAGCGAACAATTTAATTATTTACGGAATGCTATAATCGAGGAGCGATTTATTTTGTGATTTTATTTTGAAGAGCTATATTTCAACCGGAAAAACGGTTTATGTGACTCGTAAAAACTTTACACGCATTAGCCAGCTGGATGGGAGGAGGGAGTCGGGCGAAGACAAACATGGTAAGAAATGACTCTTTTTATTCTGTTGCCGTGATGCAATGCATGTAAACACTGCTCACACACATAAACTACCACTTTGAGGTGACTATATAGTGAAAAAAGGCGTATTAAAAATCCAACATTCCCTTTATATAGTGAAAACAAACGTAGCTCTCTTCGTTAGCGTTAGCCAACTAGCTCACGGTGAGACTAGTCAGCTCGCATAGTTAGCTAGCTTAGCTTGCTAGCATTTAAGCCAGCTGACAAACAATTACACATTCTGCAACAACGTTAGCTATGATATCTTGTCAACAGGGTTTAAGTCTAGGTGGTTTGTCTGGTATTCCCATAATTGTAAACATATCAGACAGCTAACACATTGAAAGTCGGTCACTACTGTTATTATCGCATGTTTTTGCTAGTTCTCTAATGGCTATTATTTAGATGTATTTTACCATGGTTCAGTGTTTATGTAGCTAATAACTAGCCTAACCGTCGTGGTTGTTATGTCCCGTTTTGGATGGTAAAAGTCCTGCAGTCATATTAAAGTTGTTGTTGAATTATTCATTCTCTAACAATTGACAACTTTAACTTTAGTTAGTGCAATTAGAGAAACGGTGTGTTTGATTGTGTTGTTGCTGTTCTTTACATTAGTCCAGTCGTATATTATAACAACAACAATGCTGTTGATTTTTGTGTGTTGGGTGCCTGTCTTTGTGCAGAACAAGCTGAAGTCCTCACAGAAGGATAAAGTTCGCCAGTTCATGATTTTCACACAATCCAGCGAGAAGACCGCATTGACCTGTCTGTCACAGAATGACTGGAAACTAGATGTTGCCACGGACAAGTTTTTCCAAAATCCAGAGCTCTACGTGTCAAATCTAAAGGGAGCCTTAGACAAGAAGAAACTCGAGCAACTGTACAACAGATATAGAGGTATGGAATGTTTTTTTTCATTTAGAAGAATAAAGCACCACTACAATTCTCAAGGCAGTTTTCAGTTTGTTAAAGAGTTTTATCAAAAGTAGAGTAATAAATCACACATTGTAACAAATGAAAATACTTTTTTTCCATTGAAAACACTTTTCAGATTGGCTGTGAATCAATAGTCCATCCAGTCACTTTTCACACTTTTACCCCTAGATCCCCAGGATGACAACAAGATCGGCATTGACGGGATCCAGCAGTTCTGTGATGACCTGGGTTTGGATCCGGCCAGTATAAGTGTCCTCCTCATAGCCTGGAAGTTTAGGGCGGCAACGCAATGCGAGTTCTCGAAACAGGAGTTCATGGATGGCATGGCTGAACAGGGGTGAGAGTATATTTTTCAGATGGTACAAACAAGAGAGAACAAACTTTGTTCTGTCCTGGAGCTGCTCCTCTGGTTTCTGTGAATTAATGTTTATGTCCAACATTAATTCACAGACCACAAGTAGTATTATAGTGTAATGCTGTATGCCCTTACTTTCTGTTTGACAGATCAGTTATGGACACGCAAATCTTACTAATTACTTAGTTTTAGGTTAAACACAGATTAATGTAATACTAACAAAACTAACAGCTTACTTAATGTTTCCCCAGGTGTGACAGTATAGAGAAGTTAAAAGCTCAGCTGCCAAAGATGGAGCAAGAGTTAAAGGACCAAGGGAAATTTAAGGACTTTTACCAGTTTACATTTAATTTTGCCAAGAATCCAGGCCAGAAAGGTTTGGGTAAGAGTCTTTTACTGCTCGTCATACTTGTTGTTGTTGTTTTAAATGTATATTGACCTATTTTTGGTTTTCTCACAGATTTAGAAATGGCAATTGCATATTGGAATTTAGTACTGGCTGGAAGATTCAAGTTCCTGGACTTGTGGAACAGGTTTTTAGTTGTAAGTTTAAAAAGTCAAAACACACTTGAGACTTCTATAAAAATGAAAATATTTCTCATTGTGTTGCTTCAATTTTGCCCTACATCTTTTGCAGGAGCACCACAAAAGATCAATTCCTAAGGACACTTGGAACCTCTTACTAGACTTCAGCACAATGATCACAGATGACATGTCGAATTACGATGAGGAAGGTTTGTATAGTGCTCACAATCAGCTGTGTGGAAACATCCTTCACCCATAGTCGTTCCCTCAAAACCTCTAAGACTGGTTTACATAATATTGAAATCTCACTATTATCTCACTGTTATGTCTTCAACCATGGTGGAGTTAGTTTATTCAGTTTTGTTTGTTTGTTCCTTCAATAGGAGCATGGCCTGTCCTTATTGATGACTTTGTGGAGTTTGCACGGCCACACATTGGGACCAAAAGCACGGCAGTTTGAGGGCTGCTCTCACTGAAGGAACATCCATGTATCCATGTGAGGTTTCCACAAAACAGAGAGCCCTGTTAATGGAGGACAAGGGGACCACACTGAGCTGAGAACTATGTTGCCTTTTCAACCCTCAGGACTGAAATATTTTACACAGCAGAGACTTTATATATATGTGTGTGTATGTACATATATAAAAAGGCATATCTCTTTGTTGGTCAACTTGTGGTGGTTTGGAACTTTTATCTAAAGTATTGGGCTTTTTGTGTGCGCTCAAGCCAACTACAGAGGAGCCACCATTTTTGCCCACATGTTTGGGCTCTGCTCAGAAGCAGGTAGATAGACACACTTTTGAATTGTAAACACGAGGGTTTGCAAGGGGATGTCGGTCTTTAAATACTGAATTTTAACACTCTTGTGTGTATTCCTGATTTTGCTTTTGTTTTACGATACATTTGTGTGACAAGTTAGTATAAAACATTGATGGTAATTTTTTAAGCATAATGCTGTTTGTTTAAACACAAATGTATAAGGATAAAATAAATGTTTCAATTTGGTATCTTTAAAGTTTTCAGTCCTCTGTGGATTTCTGTGTAGGAGAGAAGAACAGTAAGCCATTGGATAATGAATACTGTAAGTTGGTATGATTTAGAGCTTTCATAAATCTGAGGAATGTTTTGTGTTAAATTAGGTCTAATGCCATCCAAAATGGAACTTGTTTGTTCCACTCACTGCAGTACTAAATGCTGTTTTGTAAATAGTTTAGGAGAGGTCATGGTTTAAGATTAACAGGTAGTTTTCCCTCAACCATTACAATATTCTTTCTACTCAGAGAATCCTATTTAACTAATTTTTTAAGCTGAAAGCAGACCTTGGTCTTACAAACAGAATTTGAAAAGAATAAGGGACAACACAAAGTTATATCTTTTGATAGACTTAGTCCATTTGGGCGTCTTATAGTTGACCATGGTAATGTTAACAGACAAGTCCTATGAACTTAAAGGACAGCTGGTTTTGGATATGTCAAATTAATTCATTCTCATAAAAACGATCTGGTAAAATCAAAAATGATTAGCTTTGTCACCAGGGAGATACCACATGTAAAGGTTAAGGATATGAAGTAGTGAAATGGTGACTTTTCAACATACACTCTTTAAACTTATTTGTCATCTTTGTGTGTTGTATAGATCCAGTAACTTGCATGAGATATAATAATAGAATAACAATAACAATAGCAGTAATAATAGACTCCTGAAGCACAGCGGACAGGACAATGTGAAGTCTCGAGCCCTGCAGCATTCGTTGTAGTCTCGCGCTGCCCTCTTGTGGCGACAACACAGCAGGGCACGTGCGTGCGGTTGCTAAGGGCGACTGACAACAGACAGCGGCTGTGCAACAGTTTCACAGCGAACTGGAGAAACAAGCAGCGGTCGCGGTTGTTACTGTCAATTATTCTTTTGTTACTTCGAAGAGGCTTGGTCAAACAGTGCAGGGAGATGTCGAGCTTTATCAATACACTTTTATCGGAGGTAGGCTGGGACGAGCGTTTTGCAATCCCCGAACCCAACGCTGAAAACAGGGCTTTGATAGAGGAGGTGAGTGAAGGGAAGTTATAGCTTAATAATTATTAATGACAATATTAATGAGATTGTTTATCTTAGCAATGCTAACCGAGTAACTGATAGAGATCCAGTGTCCATTCGACATTTGATCCAGACTCTAAACGCTCCATCCCACACGGGATTACAACACACCGCCATTTAAAAGAGAAAGTTACAGCATAAGAGGTGCATCTGAATTCAAAGATCCATAATGAACTGTTCACAGAAAATAACTTCTGTATGTCATGTTTCTAAGTTACAGCTACAGTATGACCACATGGAGAATAGGGTTCCATACAAGAGTTTTTGTTTGTTTGTTTGTGTTGTTTTTGTTTTGTTATTTTTTTAAAATACATTCCAGGTCTAGAGGCATGCAGTGAGATTCTCTTACTACATAGTAATCAGGTTTTTTTTGTTGTTGTTATAGTATTGTGGTCATTACATTTTAAGCACCAAGACCACATGGCCCCAATATGCGTTTTACATCAATACACAATGGGCAACAAAGTTTTGCTAGGTAAATGGTAAATCTTTCCACATACTGTCTTAAGACAAATGTTTGAAACTGCATAAAGTGAATGACAGTCTTTTGAGTCAGCTCACAAGAGCAAAGATGCTGTGGATTGTCTGCCTCTAATCCGATGACATCCTCAATAACAGATTCGTAAAAAGGAGACAGAGCTGGAGCAACTGGGAAACAAACTTCAGAGAAACAAGGATCAAAAACAGTTAATGACTGAATTCCTCAAAAATGGCAAACAAGAGCTGGAAAATACTGAGGTAGGTTTATCAGACTGTGTTTTTATTATTGTCAGACAGGTATGGATCTCTTCTGGCAATTGGGTTATGGTCACAGTGTCAGTGTTGGTAATTTCTCATTTTTTTCTGCACATAGGCTCTGTGTAAGGCCAAAGAAAGAGAAAGTGAGTTGGAGAAACATCTCAGTGCCCTTGCAGAGAGGGAGACAGGTCGTCTGGGACAGGAGACTGCTAAGATGGAGAATGAGCTACGCTCTTTAGCACAAAGGAGAAACATGCTAGAGGTCTATACTGTTCACAGCATAACTACAGAAACAACTATACTTTAGCTTTTGGTGCCAAATTGCTATTTTAAATGTGCTAACCTTTGTCTTTATACTCAGAACCACATCTTCAAGATCAAACAGAAGCTGGAGGAGTTTAGGAACCAAATGAACTGGGACCAGCAGACCATGGAAGCCTTTTTGGAGGAGTCAGCGCGCAAAGATGAGGACACAATGGCCATCATCAAGTATGCCCAGCAAGATGAGCAGAAGATCAAGGTAAAGAGAAAAGACCTGTATTAAATAAGTATGAACAGGTTGTACGCTCTGTTTTCAGCAGCACTTACATTCAAACTAAACTGCCTAAACTAAATAGCTTTATTATCTCTCCTGATACAGTCCCTCACTCTCGCTATAGAGAAGAAGACACTGGAAGCCAAAGAAAAACACAAAGCACTTGACAAGGAGTTGACTGAGACTATGTCTGCACAGGTACAGCAAGAAAAAAACTGCACATTGTCGGTGTTGTGATGTATTATTGTTGTGATGTGGCTAATTCTTGCCTGGCGACAGCTGAAAGATGTTTCTTACACATTTACACGTTCTGTTTTTATAGTGCCGCAGCGTTCTCGTTATAGCAACCAGAGCCCAAGTCTGGCTTGTACTCAGTGCTAGAAATCAAACACACCATGAACATTTGATATTTTAGAGGAAGGAAATTCTACTTTGTTGAAAGGAAGACGGAAGATGAAAGTTTGAAACTGAAATACACATCCCTTAGGATGTCTGCTAACAAGCGTGACAGTGTAGAATCAATGCAAAGGCACGTTGAAGCTGCTCTGGTGACATGTGGTGGTTCCAGCATGTTACTGAGACATTTTATGTTGGTTGTTCCTTTAGTTTGTCACCTGTCTTGACTTCTAGCCCTGTGGGGGTACTAGTATCACACAGTGGGTAAAAAAAAATCCTCTTCTTTTCTAACAGATTGCTTTGGATAAGACTACAGAGAATTTGCAGCAGGCCCACCAGGAGACACAGCAGCTCATCCACCAATGGGAAAACACCATCAAGCAGATGAAGCAACGTGATGCTGAGATGCAGCAGTGTGCGCTGGTAAAGTCTGTGACCTTGTACATCCGCTGATAAAAGACATGCTGACGTAGACCAACCCCTATTAACTCCTGGACAATAAAAGCCATCAGAATGTAAATGCACACTAACTAGTACACTTGAATAACACCCCATATTTGCATGCCCATCTTGTTCCTTCATCCATCCAGCAACTTGCCCATGCCAACCAGAACATCAGGGAAAGGAACGCCACCATTACAGAGAGGAAGCACTTGCTGGATACTCAGAGGAACAACAACAAGGAAACGGAGAGGAAGATAACCACAGCCAACCGACAGGCTGTAAAACTGAGGCAGGATTTGAAGGAGCAGGAGAGTAACTGCCGCAGGCTGCAGGATGAGGTCAGCTTCTCAAAGAGCTTTAGCCATAACTGAATGTGTGCTCTAAGCATGTTATGTCTCATCTGTACTCTGGCTTTATGTTTAAAAGTGAGCAAATTGATTCTCATTTGTGTTGCAGCTGGACAGTTGCAAAGGCACACTGGACAGAGCCACCTCTGATGTGGAGTCCATGACATCTAACATGTCCAGAATGAAGAAAGACATCCAGGATAATAACAACAAGTGAGTGAAATCTTACGACATGTCTCTGTCAATAAATAATAACTCTATTACTTTACACAAGCTCTGTCTTTATATGTGTGTGTTGTAGACTCAAGGAGGCCAGGGCGTACAATGCTGCGCTAGAGGAGAAACTTAAAGTTGTAGCTCACACTGCCCTCAGCGAGGAGGAGAGAGCTGCCCAGATGGACCAGTTTCTCAAGGACGAGGAACAGGCAATTAAAGTGAGCAGTCTGACCATCCTGAACCATGACCTGTAGATTTTCTGTGGTGGCCGACGTTATAACGTTTTATTCAGTTTTTCATCTCAACATGCTCAAAATATGAGCTACTCCATGTTGATGTTGAACCTAAATGAATTTAAAGAATAAAGAATGTCAATACATGCCTTGCTCACACCAATAAGATTTATGCCAGTAGTGTGGGCTTTATGAGTGTATTTTGTCCCATGTTTCACCTATCAGGGCTACAGACAAGACTTCATACTGTGATTGGTCAAGGCTGTATGTGGTCTGGCATGAAAAGCTGCAGACACGACACAAAGACTAAACAAACAAAAAATGTAATTATTACCATTTACACATAATATTCTCCTAACAACACTAGAATTGAACATGAATCAGATATAAGAGTAAAAAATGGTTACTCTTTGATGTAAAGAAGCAAATACAACATTATCTAACTCTGAAACTGAATGTACATTTCAGTTTTTGTTTCCTTCTGTTGGACAACCATTATTCTGCAAAGCACAATATCAAAATTCAGGATGACTTCATCATGTTCTGTTTATATATATTAATATGAACACATTAATATAAACTAACTAATTAATAAAAAGTTATGTTTTAGGAACCACTATTACATATGACAAGGCCTTTTTATATTGTGCTGAAAATGACATAACTTTGTGCTGTTATATCACTTTATAACCCTGTGTTGACCTGTGTTTTGCTGTAGGAGCTGGATGTCCAGCTGCGTGACTGCAGAGAGGAGCTGTTTCATCGGAAAGAGCATTTGCAGGCCCTAAAGACAAAGAAGAAGGACTCTGCCGCCCACGTTTCAAGGAGCAGATCCACTGTTACCAACCTGGACAACCAGCTCAGAAAAGTGGAGGAGGACTTAATGAAACAGCAGATGACCATTCGTAAACAGGCAAGCTTACAAAAAAAAAAAAGAAACACGTACACACACACACACACACACACCCAAATGTAACCATTTACAATCACACTACCCAGCTTTACCAGTCCGGTGAATAGACTCTGCAATACTGTACACATATTCAGATTTTCCTCTCACTTTCCTGCATTATAGGACTCCAGGATCAGCAGCTTGAGTGAAAAACTGGCACGGCTGCAAGGTGACATTCACTCTGATGAAAAACAAATGCTAGACATGAAGATCGCTGAGTTGACCAAGGCTCTAGAGGAGAAGAAGAAGACAGCCAGCATGCTAACCAACACGCTGAAGGAGTCTGAGGTCAGTCTCACTGCTTCGCTATCTCACTGTTCTACAAAACGAACAGGTGAAATAATTACTGCTCACGTGTGTCTTTCTCTCTGACAGGATGATATTCGCTTTTTGAGGAAAGAAATGCAAAAGTCAGAAGCTCAAAAGAGAGATCTGACCGAGAAGGTGGAGGAGCTCATTCTGCTCCGTACTACCAATGAAAAGGAGCTGAAGAGACTCAGACTCAGGAAACAGGTAACTGACTGACATCATAGCAGGCATCATGAAATCACCTGAGTCGCTGACGTTTGGTTACCACTTCAGGACTTCCTGTGTTCAAACTGATCAGATGTAAGCACTTCTTCACACCAAGTTTAATTTGAAGTCATATCTCATTTTGCTGAGACTATTATTTGATTGACAGAAAATAAAGGTGTAGGTGAGTTTGATTATCAAAACAGATGATCAAAACTTTGAATTTTCCATTTTCATATCATTGTAAATTTAATGGCATATTTCAACACAAAATAAGGTATTTTAAGATCCTCTTATGGGCTTTGGCTGCTTTTAATAAGAATACATAGGGCTGCAGCTAACTGAACTAAAATGTCTTCTTAATCGACTAAACTGTCCATTTTTTTCATGAATCAATTTATTATATAGCCTATAACTGATATAAACCTGTGTAAGGTGTTAGTCACAGTTTGCCAGGTGGCATTTTTAAACATTTGATATTTTTGCTTTGAAAAAATGACTTGAATTTAAATAGTTGATTATTTTTCTGTCCGTTGATGAACTGATTAATCTACTATTGTTTTCAGCACTAACGATACAATTACATTATTATTGGCATTTTACAAACAAAATTGTTAATGGAAAAAAATATCACTACACAATCTAAATAATCTGATAATGAGATAATTCACATTTTAGCAAGTTCATGCAATCTTACCAGGCATCAATCTGTGGGCACGCATTCACTTAAACACACTGTTAAAAGATCTGCTGCTCTGCATCCAGGCTAACATCTCTCTGAGACTGTATTTAGGCACAGCCGTGCTTTGGACTAAATTTAACATCAGCACATTGCATTTAAGAACCTACAGGATCTCTGAGACTGAAAGTTCAACAAATGAAGTGAAAACACTGCATAGATTTGACCTCATGATGGTGTTAAAGGCAAAAATCAGAGGATTCTTCCTCCAAAGACCACAAATGTCAGTACAAAGTTCTGCATTTTACACTAAAAACAATGCAGATATTATGTAATGTAGCTCAAAAATGATACCATGTGCAATGTTGTTGACCTCATGTGTGCCTC
This sequence comes from Toxotes jaculatrix, assembly GCF_017976425.1. Taxonomy (NCBI): domain Eukaryota; kingdom Metazoa; phylum Chordata; class Actinopteri; family Toxotidae; genus Toxotes; species Toxotes jaculatrix. The sequence continues at coordinate 9,031,822 of NC_054407.1, forward strand.
ATCAGGACAGCATGGTGGAGAATAACATCTTGAAGATAGAGGTCAAGCGTTCCAGGGATCTGCTGTACAACAAGGCGGACACTGTGCTGTCTTTGGAGAAGAAGAAGCTGGAGCTGCAGAAAACCATGAAGGAGAGGGAGGATGAGATCAAGGTCTACAGAGAGATGCTCAGCCAACAGCTCAAGATCAGTGATCAGGAGAGACAGAAACTCAGGTATAAACCCCAGATGTTATCAAATCTCAATATGTACAACTTTGCTGTCAGTGGTACGGTCATCTGGTTTTGACATAACAGAATGCTACTGAGCCACATTAGCATACTTTCAGAGAAAAAGATCTGAAAAGGATGCTAAATTCAGCGACTGATTCTGTTTCAGTGTCGAACTGAATGAGAAACTGTCCAAGATCGACATGATGAAGAAACGTTTTGAGATCGTGACACTTTCAATGGCAGCTCCTGAGGGGCAAGAAGAGAAGTCTCAGGCCTACTATATCACAAAGGTGAGAGGTCTTCACTCACGCCAAGGTTAGACTGTACCTGTAGTGCACACCAGCACTCTGAGTGACTGCAGCTGTGTGCTTTTCACCAGGCTGCACAAGAGAAAGAGGAGCTCAAGCGGAATGGAGACAGTCTAGATGCTAAAATACGCAAGATGGTGCTGGAAAACAGAGCTCTGGAGAACACCATCCAGCTGTTCAACAATAGTAACTCAGCATTTCGCAAATCCCTCAACAAAGCAAATGAATCCAGTACGTATGATGAATCACACCAAACCAGCAACTCAGCAACAACACTCATCAGCAGGAAGTTCCGTGATTTTGTCTGTCAAAGAACTGCTATCGCTGATCACGAATAATCTAGATTGTTTTTGTTTTAGGTCCAGATTACCAGGAAAAACTGAAGTTGGAAGAGCAGCTGAGAGCAGCCGAAGAGACACTGAAGTATAAGAAAAGACAGGTCCAAGAACTCCAACAGGACTTACAGGTTATTTCTATTTATAGACAGTGTTGAGCAGACTGCCTGGAAGCAATTAGGCCCTGACTACTGAATACCTCAAACCAAACCAGTAACATATCCCATTACAGATCTCACAGAAAATATCTGGCTCACATTTTAAACACCAAATTCTACTGTCAAACATTTTTTACATCTTTTTGTTGCCCAGTTCTCATTTATTATCATAGATTCATTCTCATAACAGTTTGTAGTCTAAACAGTATAAAGTAAACTATTATAATTGCCATGTTTATTTCCATGACCAAGAACTCATAGTCCTTGTTGTAGACTGGGTTGCAGACTCCTTCCTAAGTTCTCAAAAACCATCTGGTTTGAAACTATTAATTTAGTAAAACTTCAGAAATGTCTTAGCTACAAAAGAGTTACGTTAGGGTAAATCAGTTGTCAATAAACATCTGCAGCGCTCTCTAATCAAAAAAAAAATCAACTATGTAAACAGGAAGTGATTGTAGCATCAGGGCCCAGTACCATTGGAGATGTCAATAACACTACTTAATGCTAAATGCTCATGACTTTGTTTTAGTTATATATGTGTACATGGAGAAATACTTGTATTTCAGAGTTAGTGGTGTTTATGGAGTTTAGAATGAGGGAGTTCTGTTGACCTGACTCACTATCTGGTATTTTGTTATCCAAAAGTCAAATCAGATAAAAACAGGGGGAAAAAATGCATCAAAAGTAAAATGAATCTTTACAGCCCAGGATGTAGTCTTCAAATTTTATATGGCTTTGTGCATAAAAATAATAACAATTGGACTGAATACAAATCCTTTAAATTTATTGTGTTCTGAACATTTTTACTTTACTGTACAAGGCTATCTTAGCACTGCACCACATGTAATACAGTGGGAAATAATCTTAAGCAAAACATACTCTTCCTATATTTTCTTCTTAAAGCACACTCTGATCACTTAATTCTTGTGTGTCTACTTCATTATTACAGAAGTAACTTGTTGTATTATTTAGCTGTGCTCCTGCGAGAGTATTAGGTCAAACAAAGAAAAAAAATATCTGAGCCATCCAGTGAAACTGACCTTGCATGAATCTCTGTGCCTGTGTGTGCCTCTATGCCATTCTTTTGTGTGCCTGTGTGTCAGTGTTTCTGTGTACTGCTCTCCATTTCTAGGACATGAACAATACCTTGGAAAATCTGCAACAAGAAGAGCAGATGGAGAAAGATAAGATAGAGCACAAACAATCTCTCATCAGTAAACTGAACAAAGAAATCGCATCTCAGCAAGAGAAAATCAACAGAGCAACGAAACAGGTGTGTTGTCTGTCTGTACCAGTTTGGCTAACTACACTTTATATCTTTCAAACTGTTTACATCATGTACTGAGAGTGAATGGTAAATACAGGATGAATGTTGTGGGTGTATGTAACACCGGTGTCCTGAAATATAAACCTTTATTGGCAGTTGCTCCCATTTTTATTTTGCATTGTTCGTCGGTTTGCCAGTGCTCTAAGCTGACCAAAGAGATCCGCTCCGCAAAAAACACCAAGACTGAGACTTTTGAAGAGAAGGACATTAAGCTGAGGGAGTTAAAAGAATTCAACAAGAGCATCAGTAAGATGCTGAGCGAGGCTGTGGAGGACAAGCCTGATCTCAGATCAGTGCTGGAGAAGTACTTCCTGCAGGTATAAAACAGCTGACCCTGCAATGTTTCCAGTGGCAAAAACAAAGTTGCTTTAACTTTTTTTTTTTTTCTTCTGCTGTTTCTCTCAGGCCAATCTGTCTCTTCCATCTCCTTCTTCCACTCCTACTAGCCACCGGAGCTCCACCACAAACTCTGCCCGCAGCTCTGCCTCTCTCAGGTCAGACTTTCTTAATAAAACCTCTTCTCCAGGGAGTCTGATTGCAGAGAAGTGATGAGGGCGTTGCTGACAGATGTTACACAGGCTGAATTATTGGACTGAAAAATTGTACATGAGGAAAATGATTGAACTCTAAAGTCTTTTGTTAGTGGAATGTAACCTGTCAGCTGAGAAAGACTGGTTGTGCTGAGACACTCTCTGACTGTGAGAAAGAAAGAATTCCTGAAGATGCTCACTTGTATTTATCTGTGCAGATTAAACATTAAGATGTAGTTTAGTACTGTTCAAGATCATGTACCTTTTTATTATTATTCCTTTGTATCTTCATGGCACTGTTCTTTCTCTGTATTGTAGGTCTCCTGCATCCTCGGCCAGCAGCAGCCCCAGAGCCTCAGCACTTCATTCCCCCGTACTGAAGACTGTGGAACTGGGTTTGGATCTGACTGCGACCCCCCCTCCTCTCACCACCTCCAGACGTTCCAGCTGCAGCAGCAAAAAGAAGAACCCTTAGTTTCACAGATTAACTGTGTTGCATTACATGACAAATACACTGCTGATATATGTTATTGTTTAAGTTGTGAAGGGAGGTTGAGGATAGTTTGTGTTAGTGTGTTCTTAAGTTTGTGTTTTGCAGACTTTGGTCACTCCACTCTATAGTTTATTTATGTAAATGCAATGTAGCCTGAAATGAAGACTTGATTAAAAAAAAAGACTGGATATGCCTACAATGTCTAGATAAATGTTAAACAGACTGAACTAAAATTTTATTTAATAGCATAAATCTCTCTCTTAACCTTTCCTGACATGAATGATCTTTCAGTGATTACGGGGTGAGGAGATTATTAATGTAGCAGCAGCCACATTTTTTTTTCAAGAATGTATTTGGCTGTGGCACTCCTGACTTTGAATTCCACTGGTTAATAATAAAGCAAATCACAACCTTAGAAGGGCCGTGCTTTGCAGACTAAAAAAAAAGGTTCCTCTTATTTTATTGGATATCGAGGGTTTTATTTTGACCTTGGTTTCCTGCTTGAGCCGTCCCAGCCCTGACATTTCTCTGATGCCTTTGAATGTATTGTTGTCTATACGCCACACCTTCTGAATGAGGGTGTCACTTCCTCGTACAAAACAAAAGTAGGCAGAGGCTCTGTAGGAGCAGAAGGAGCACTTTCCCACGACACACTTCACTCTTTAAAAAAACAAAACAAAAAAAACCCGAAAATAATAATAAAGCTTCAATATGCTGCTGCTGATCCTGTTTTCTGGATTTTTGGCCTCATGTGCTGCACAGACAAGTGAGTACAATGACAGAAAATTTAAAGGAGATCATTTTTAAAGTGTATACAGTGAGTACATTTATTGAGCTGGTGTCTGTAGTAAATTTAAACTGTCTAGGTTTTGAACGTGATCTAAAATATTTCAATGTCTCTCCAGCATCAGCATCTCCCCAGTTTTCCTCGTCTGCTACGGAGGTGACAACCATGACAACTGTTCCCTTTTCAGGGACAGTCCAGCCAACAGCGGTCCTCCCAGCGCCTGATTCAGTGAACAGTGGTAAGTGCATTTAACACTTGCTTCACCTCAACATGGAACATGATTTTGATGGTTTTGAATTTATGCATGTTTTTCTCTGTGCCACAGCTGTGGCAATCCTTCAGACGGCTGTTCAGTCCACTCTGGTGCTGAATGAAACAACACTTGATCCAGTCTTGAACAAGGTAACTCTCCAGCCTTGTTGAGTTAAATAGCCAATTCTGTTTTTTTTTTTTTCTGTGATTAAACATATTGATTTTTGCAGTTCACTGTCTAATCTCACATCATAATGATTAACTGTGTAGTGAACCAGGACTTGAATTTAATGGATTTAAAATGATTTGTGTCTTTCAGCTCCATGAACTTATCCAGCAACTCCAACCAGATCTGAGCTTCAGTCTGACTGTGAAGAACTTCACTGAAGTCTGAACCCTTCTCATCTCACTGTTTTCTGTGTGTTTGGTGACCTGTTCCACTGGACTTGAAAATTAGGCTTTTACCATGTGGATAAGAAGGATCCTCATTGGTGTTTTTTTTTTTTTTTTTTTTTTTTTTTTTAAAGAACCCCTGAAAATGTAGTGTCTATTTTTATATTTGTTAAAGATTATTGTCTTTGAAAGCTGCTGAACTGGACAAAACACGAGTCTTAAACAGAGCAAGGCCTGATTAGGTTTAAAATTATAATGGTACAGTTACTGCATTTGCTTTGAAAAAGCAAAGAGAGTAAAAATAGATAATACTGTATTGTCTAATATGTATAATACTGTACAGTATTGTCAGGTTTGAAGAATCAGAACTTGATTCATTGTTTCATACAATAATCACACGTTTTCCTGTACAAATAATTATTCCAACTAAAACTAGATCTCACTGTGACGCACAGGAGGAATGTAAATTGATTCTTACCATATTTCCGAGCTCCTGCTAAAAATAGTTTAATAAATATGTCTACAACCTAAGCATGAAAGCTGAGACACTGTAATGTGGAGTTAACCTTTGATAAAACTTGTTTTATCAGCTTTTAATCACCAGCAGTTCTAACATTACAGTGCCATTTTCACCACACACAGTTACTTGAGCTGCTGTAAATTTCACTTGGCTTCTTTTACTTATATACCATAACAATTTGGAGATGCGTTAGAGGTTAAACCCGGCTAATAAATTTGTGGAAAAATTCAGTAACATGCAATGTAATGTAAACTAAATTAAAAGTAATCTTTTAATTGTTCTTTTAATCTATTGGGTGCTGATAAGGATATTAACTCGGGGTCAGATTCTGCTCACAGTGTACACAGCATGTTCGTGAATCTTGGCTAATAAAAGATATGCAGTGTTTGAGTTTTCAGTGTGAAAACAACACAACGACAACGTTCATGTTCATGAAAATGTCCTAAGGAGGAACTGATGTGTTTTATTTTAAAGGTTGGAGAGATGAGACTCACACAAACCCTGTCATTATGAATAATTCGTCCGTGACTAACCAGAGGTCATCATTAGTGTCAATACAACCTGTTTGACAGCAGGAGGAGGAGGAGGAGGAGGAGGAGGAGGAGCAGCAGCAAGTTGTACAGCAGAATGACTTGAGTGCGAGTGACTTCCAGCTCAGTACACCTAAACAATCCGGTTAAAGCAGAAAAAGGACATTTCTGTTGTGTTGTATAGTGGATTGTACTGAAAAGCTGTTTGCTGATTCAAATTCAAAGAGTCATTTAGATCCAGGGCCAGGAAATGGGCCTGAATCTGCATCCTGAACAGTGAAACCACAGCTGAACCAAAGTGAGGAATTAGACTCAAGATAATGTCACAGGCTGCAAACAAAAGGCTGTTCACGGGATTTAAACGCAGATAATGTTACACATGATGCACAAATGAAAACACATCCTCGGTCGCCTGAGCCCAGATATCAGCCTGTGTGATAAGAGCAGAGGACAGACTGCATGTTTGTGTTTGAGGCTTTAAGATGGGCTTCAACCCTCCTCTGACACAGCTGCTTGTTTTCATCCCGCTCATGAAGTAATTTATTTGGACCTTTTTCTCGCCTTTAGTTTTTTTTTTTTTTTTTTAACATCCAGCAGCATGCAGCAGCCTCTCAAAAATCTCTGTTCGCTTTAAAGAATTTAGGAGGTATTTTCATCAGGGTGCTCTCAGTGGCCTGTCATGCCCCGTGACAAATGCTGTTTGAGTTAAGTTGAATCAATGTCATGGTGTTAAAACAACAATGCAGACTGATTGTAGTCAGTGTGAGTCTAATAGTCAGAGTGATGTCAGTGCTGCTGCTCTGTGAAGGCACCTCACTCTGTACCCCCTTTCATCCGAGCCTGTTATGATTGACTGTAGGGAACAAGAAAAGCCACTTTTCTGCTTCTATTTTTTACTTCCTGTTTGGCTATTTCCCTCTGAAACAGCTTTTCTGTGCAAAAGTTTAAATGTGATGTCTGTGGATTGAGTGACACACACACTAAAGAGATAAATTCAGTGTTTTTCAAATGTAATTTTGTTAACTCAGTGAGCACCACATGTGAATGTCAGTTCACCTTCACTGTATCAGAACAGGAGGCAGAAATTTAAAACCATCATATATAAGCAAAACCAAAACTATCTCAGATACCACTATGGTAAGTGAGTAAGCAAATATAAGCTATATGTTTTCAATTTCAGCTTTCCGCAAGTTGATTTTCAGACTGTCCTAAATGGCAGCAAAAGGTGTCAAATCAATCTAAAAACTTCTGATATGCTTTGGAAAGTGTTCAGCAGTGATGCACAAACCTTGGCTAACGTAGTGTATGCTGTGTTGAGATCTTTGGCCATGCTGTGGTCCGTGTCAATCACTGTCGTACTGTCCTTTTTTTTTTTTTTCCAGTTTTCCACATGATGTGGTCCCCTTTTAAGCTCTCGGATACCAATCGAGCCAACATTCAGAAGACGTCCACACACTTGACCACACACTGGACTCGGGGCCTGATCCACCTGCCTTCAGTATGGACGTGAGATTCCTGTTCATAGCTTCAGCTCTCATTCTGGGGGCCACACTCACCATCTCACTGGCAGACCGCACCGCTCAGTGCAAAATTAAATGGTAATGTTAATATTTTTCTGTTTTTTTTTAGTATTTGTTCACAATTCTGTGTTGAATTAAAATGTATGTGAGGTGAGTGGTGGTATGGAATCTCTCAGTGTATTTTTCTAATATACAGAACTGTTTACTACTACTTTGTCTGATTATTAACAGCAGTGCTGCAGCCGGTGTTCTTGCTGTTTGGGTTCACAGAGCAGATGCAGCATCATGTGACCAGCTAGGCTTGGATAATGCTTTATGATGCTGTCTGGGTTGCATGAAATTCAGGGTCAAATGCATGCTGGACATGGTCTTTATGAATTCAAAGTTCTGTGCAGTGTAATTTCTCATGCTTGTTATTTTGGACATGGGTTCACAAGACTCACATTAGTCATATCCGGTGCAGAGGAACAGAAAGTTTTGATGTTTAACATAATCTAAAGTGATCGTCTCTTTTCTGATACAACAAGTTCATCTTCTCTTGGTCAAATTTTTCTCATGAACACTTTTTGAGCCCCTGACTGAACATAGTATTAACAAATCTAACACTGACGGCTCTGCTCTGCAGGTTGTTTGGAATCTCGTGTACTGATGTCTATGGAAAGCTGGTGAGCCAGATCAAGGCCTGGCAGATCAGGCAAAGCTGCCTGTACGCGGGGGAGAAGTGCTCATATGAGGTCAGAAACATTTCAGTCCACTGACATGCTGTTGAGGTTTAATAGATAATTTATTAGGAATTCACCAGCAAGTCAGTTCTGCTACAAGAGTCCACATTTTCAGCATTAATTTAAATGAGAATAGTAATAGCTGCTGTAGCAGCTATTACTACTTGCAAGAGGCGACTGGGCTTCACTGCAAACAGTTGTAAATGATGCATATAATGTCCTTGTTTCCATTATTAATAAACCAAGCCTGAAATGTGCTGTGTGCAGCGCTTCTGTCAAACTTGACTGAATTTGAAATGTGCTGCAGCTTGTGTCGACAGCTCCTTACCTGATCAAAGCCACGCACACGTCTCCCAGAACAAAGAAAGTGAATGACCTTCAGTTTCTCCTGGAGCAGTCCACTGTTTGCAAAGTGACTGTGAGTATATTTCTATTTATTTATTTATTTATTTATTGTTCTGAATTACACAATGAGTAGAACCTGTCTTCCATTTAAACTGACTTTATTTTATGTTTCCACCTCTTTGTTCAAGACCAAAGGATTTAATTTAATTCAAGTGAATAACCAAATGTTATGTGTGTGATACTGTGTGGGAAAAATTAATTTTCCTGACTTTAAAGCGTCATGAAGGCAAATTAAAGGGGAAAATCAGAGTTCAGAAGTTTAATCAGCTTTGGTCACTGACATTCCTCTTTCACTTACTGTTTCCCTTTTGGTGCTTGACGAAAAATCAGCGTCCTCTTGTGTTTCTAATGTTCAGGGTGAGGCAGTGTCTGAGTTTTCCAAAGATCCAGCTGACAACAGCACAAACTACTGCAGCCTCCAGAACCTGATGGATGGTAAATGAGCTCTTTGTTTGATTCAGTTCAGATCTGTGAAACCTGTGATTTATCAGTAATGGTTTACAACCCCTGTGTGCTTTTCTCTGTTCAGGAAGTGACCTGATCAGTGCTGAGGGATACAAACAGTTCAGCAACAAGTGGATCTGCCCTGGGTTTGATACTGCAAACTGCACCTTGTCTTAGGATGAGAGTAGATCCTCCTGACACCAAATGTCATTTCATGCATGGAATAATAAGACTCAAGTATAATACAAGACTTCTGAATTCTTTTTTTTAGTAGTTCCTATGTGCATAATTCAGGTTGTTAAATGATTAATTAAATTAGAGATGACCAATAAACCAGTTTGTTTCACAAAGTTTACATTCAATGAAAAAGCAAGAGTGCAGCAATTTTTGAACCACTGGTGCACTGAAATTTAACCTGAATAGCATTTGAATGTTGCATGACTGATGTATTTTTACAATAAATCAATTAACTATTATCTCGCTTTTGCTAGATTCCTTATTGTGAACACTAAAAACAAGGTAGAAACAAAGAACAATAAAATTATAAGAGCGTGACATGTGATTGATCCCTCTGTACAGAGATAGTAGAGAGAGAAATCAAGCCCAGCTGACTGGGAATACGTTCTAATGAGCATTATTATGGTGAATTTGCACAGTATCTTTTAAAAACTGGTACTTGGAAAACAGGTGATACGTGCGATGCACTTTGGCAAAGAAAATACACAAATATAAAGGGAAAAATCCTTGCAGTTTAATCACAATACAAAATTATAAAGAGGCAAAGTTCATCCATGACAGACAGGGGCGGGCTGGGGTTGAAATTCAGCCCGGGAGCTTGGTTTGGAGATGAGAAACGGATAGTGACTTTAATAATTATAACTCTATGTTTCTTGGAGGGGTTTGTTCAAGTGACGTGTTAGAAATTGTTCAAAAGTTTAAGAATAAAACATCTACTGATTGTAATACAATTAATATGTCACTCATAAAAGAAGTAATTAATTGTGTCATTGAACCATTTACCTACATATGTAACAAATCCTTTTTAACAGGTACTTTTCCCGATAAAATGAAAATAGCTAAAGTGATTCCAATTTATAAAAATGGTGATAAGCACACTGTATCAAATTACAGACCTGTTTCATTGCTACCTCAATTTTCTAAAATACTGGAAAAACTCTTTGTTGAAAGACTTGATGTCTTTATCGACAAATATCAGCTACTAAATGACCATCAGTACGGTTTTAGGAGTAATCGATCTACATCTCTAGCATTGATGGAATTTGTAGAACATATATCTACAGCAATAGATAAGAAAGAGCATGCTGTGGGTGTGTTTATTGATTTAAGTAAAGCATTTGATACTATCGATCATTCCCTACTTCTGCAGAAATGTGAACAATATGGTATAAGAGGTGTTGCACAATGTTGGTTAAAAAGTTATTTAAGCAACAGGTTTCAATATGTAAAAATTAATAATATTGTGGTGTTCCACAAGGTTCAGTATTGGGACCTAAGTTATTTATACTTTATATAAATGATATCTGTAGAGTTTAAAATATATTAAAATTTGTTATGTTTGCTGATGATACTAATTTATTTTGTTCTGGGGAGAACATGACTCAGTTATTAAAAACTATAGAAAGGGAATTGATCATGTTGAAAAAATGGTTTGATTTTAATAAGCTATCACTAAATGAAAATAAAACCAGATTTATGGTGTTTGGTGGAATTAAGGCCAACTGTGACATAAAACTGAATTTAAATGGTGTTGAAATTGAAAGGGTAAATGAAACTAAGTTTTTGGGCATGATTATAGATCATAAACTGTGTTGGAAGCCACATATAGATTATATCAAATCTAAATTATCTAAATCAGTTGCTGTTCTTTATAAAGTAAGAGATTTGTTAAATAAGAAATGTCTGCATGTACTATATTCTTCACTTGTTCTGTCTTACATGTCATAATGTGCTTTAGTATGGGGAAATTCATATAAAACAAATATAGACCCAATTATTATTATTAACTCCAGAAAAGATCCATTAGAATAATAAACAAAGTTGGATACCAACAACCAACTAATCAATTGTTTATAGGATCCTCTATTTTGAAATTTCTGGATATAGTGTATTTACAGACACTTGAAGTGCTTTTTCGGGTGGTGAAAAATAGTGTTCCTATTTCCATTTAGACTTTATTTAAATTAAGAGAAGGAAATTATCATTTAAGAGGATTGTTTATGTTTGAAATGTGTAAAGTGAGAACAAATATAAAATGTGTTTCAGTTTTGGGTGTCAAATTGTGGAATGGACTTAAAGATGAATTGAAATTATGTAGTTCCCTGTTGAGGTGGCAAAATTCTGTTCAATTTCTGCTTTATTTGGTAGCATGAAAACATGGAAAAGAACATGCTTTGTGTATTGCTTGGATGTGGTATTGCTCAAATAAAAGCAATTAAGTGTGTGTGTGTGTGTGTGTCTGTGGCTTCTTTCTTAATTTACCTAGCCCATCTTTCTTGTTTTCTTTTGACAGTTTGATGACTGACTGAGCGGCTGAGCCAATTGCATTTCAGTAGAAACAGGGATCATCTCAAATTAGTTTCACCCAGTCCAGCGTTGCGGAATCATCCCAGTCTAACGTTAGGTTCATAGGCATTTGAGCTGCGCCATCTTGGATTTTAGTGGGAATGTACTTTCCATGTTTGGTGGATAGGCGGTTACTCTATGGGTCAGCCGGCCGAGAACCCCCCCCACTTACCACGGAGCAACCGAGCTAGCGTAATGCTAATCAGCTAATCAGCTAGGCAAAAAAGCTAAGCGGTAACTACAAGCGTACACGACAATCCCTGAGTCCGACCCCACTAGCTCGACCCTGTGCAACCGTGACACACAGCGAGCGCTCGTACCTGAAGGTCAGTTCCTTACAAACTATAACACCATAGGACTTCAAATAATAATTAATCTCTTATTGAGGTCATACTACATAAGAAATAAAGCCAAAAAAACCCTGCCAAAACTCATCTTAAAAGTTAACGTTAACGTTACTACACTATGATGTTTTTAATGACATTTTGAGGTCTTACTAAAATATGACTTTTTTGGCATATTTTGATGCCTGACTACACTATGACGTTTTTTATGACACTGAGGTCTTACTAAAATATGACTTTTTTTGGCATTGTTTTGACGCCTTACTATACTATGACCATTTTGATGATAGTTTGACGCCCAAGAAAAATTTGACTTTTTTTGGCCGATTTTGATGCCTTACTATATTATGACGTTTTTTATGACATTTTGAGGCCAAAAAAAAGACATTTTTTGGCCGATGTTGATGCCTTACTATACTATGACCATTTTTATGACATTTTGAGGCCCAAAAAAAAAGTGACTTTTTTTGGCCAATTTTGATGCCATACTATAATATGATGATTTTTATGACATTTTGAGGTCTTACTAAATTATGACTTTTTTTGGCCGATTTTGATGCCATACTATAATATGATGATTTTTATGACATTTTGAGGTCTTACTAAAATATGATGTTCTTTGGCCGATTTTAACACCTTACTATACTATGACGTTTTTTATGACATTTTGAGGTCAAAAGATTTTTTGACTTTTTTTGGCCGATTTTGAATCCTTACTGTACTATGACGTTTTTTATGACATTTTGAGGTGAAAAAAAAATTCGCTTTTTTTAACCAATTTTGAGGCCTTACTATACTATGACCATTTTGATGACATTTTGAGGTAAAAAAAATGTTGACTTTTTTTTGACGATTTTGACGCCTTACTATACTATGATGTTTTTTATGACATTTTGAGGTAAAAAAAAAGTTGGACTTTTTTGGTTCGATTTTGACACCTTACTATACTATGACCATTTGATGACATTTTGAGGACGCAAAAAAAAAATTTACTTTTTTTGGCCGATTTTGATGCCTTACTAAACTATGATGTTTTTTATGACTTTTGGAGGTCAAAAAAAATGTTGACTTTTTTTGGCCGATTTTGACGCTTTACTATACTATGATGTTTTTTATGACTTTTGGAAGTAAAAAAAATTTTTGACTTTTTTTGTCCGATTTTGACGCCTTACTATACTATGACATTTTTTATGACTTTTTGAGGTCAAAAAAAATTTTGACTTTTTTTGTCCGATTTTGACGCCTTACTATACTATGACGTTTTTTATGACATTTTGAGGTCAAAAAAATTTTTGACTTTTTTTGGCCGAAAAAAACGCCATACTATACTATGACGTTTTTTATGACTTTTTGAGGTCAAAAAAAATTTAGAATTTTTTTGTCCGATTTTTATGCCTTACTATACTATGACGTTTTTTATGACATTTTGAGGTCAAAAAAATTTTTGACTTTTTTTGTCCCAAAAAAGCGCCATACTATACTATGACGTTTTTTATGACATTTTGAGGTCAAAAAAATGTTTGACTTTTTTTGTCCGAAAAAAACGCCATACTATACTATGACGTTTTTTATGACTTTTTGAGGTCAAAAAAAATGTTGACTTTTTTTGTCCGAAAAAAAACGCCATACTATACTATGACGTTTTTTATGACATTTTGAGGTAAAAAAAAAAATTTGACTTTTTTTGTCCGATTTTGACGGCTTACTATACTATGACGTTTTTTATGACATTTTGAGGACAAAAAATTTTTTGACTTTTTTTGCCCGGAAAAAATGCCATACTGTACTATGACGTTTTTTATGACATTTTGAGGTCAAAAAAATTTTGACTTTTTTTGGCTGAAAAAAACGCCATACTATACTATGACGTTTTTTATGACTTTTTGAGGTCAAAAAAAATTTTGACTTTTGTTGTCCGAAAAAAACGCCATACTATACTATGACGTTTTTTATGACATTTTGAGGTCCAAAAAAATTTTGACTTTTGTTGTCCGAAAAAAAACGCCTTTCTCTACTATGACGTTTTTTATGACATTTTGAGGTCAAAAAAAATTTTGACTTTTTTTGGCCGAAAAAAACGCCATACTGTACTATGACGTTTTTTATGACATTTTGAGGTCCAAAAAAATTTTGACTTTTTTTGGACGAAATAAAATGCCATACTATACTATGACGTTTTTTATGACTTTTTGAGGTCAAAAAAATTTTTGACTTTTTTTGGCCGAAAAAAACGCCATACAATACTATGACGTTTTTTATGACATTTTGAGGTCAAAAAAAATTTTGACTTTTTTTGTCCGATTTTGACGCCTTACTATACTATGACGTTTTTTATGACATTTTGAGGTCAATAAAAGTTTTGACTTTTTTTGGCCGAAAAAAAACGCCTTACTATACTATGACGTTTTTTATGACTTTTTGAGGTCCAAAAAAATTTTGACTTTTTTTGCCCGAAAAAAACGCCATACTATACTATGACGTTTTTTATGACTTTTAGAGGTCCAAAAAATTTTTGACTTTTTTTGCCCGAAAAAAACGCCATACTATACTATGACGTTTTTTATGACTTTTTGAGGTCGAAAAAAATTTTGACTTTTTTTGCCCGAAAAAAACGCCATACTATACTATGACGTTTTTTATGACTTTTTGAGGTCAAAAATTTTTTTGACTTTTCTTGTCTGATTTTGACGCCATACTATACTATGACGTTTTTTATGACTTTTTGAGGTCGAAAAAAATTTTGACTTTTTTTGCCCGAAAAAAACGCCATACTATACTATGACGTTTTTTATGACTTTTTGAGATCGAAAAAAATTTTGACTTTTTTTGCCCGAAAAAAACGCCATACTATACTATGACGTTTTTTATGACTTTTTGAGGTCAAAAATTTTTTTGACTTTTTCTGTCCGATTTTGACGCCATACTATACTATGACGTTTTTTATGACTTTTTGAGGTCCAACAAATTTTTGACTTTTTTTGCCCAAAAAAAACGCCATACTATACTATGACGTTTTTTATGACATTTTGAGGTCAAAAAAAATTTTGACTTTTTTTGTCCGAAAAAAACGCCATACTATACTATGACGTCTTTTTATGACTTTTTGAGGTCCAAAAATTTTTTGACCTTTTTTGCCCGAAAAAAACGCCATACTATACTATGACGTTTTTTATGACTTTTTGAGATCGAAAAAAATTTTGACTTTTTTTGCCCGAAAAAAACGCCATACTATACTATGACGTTTTTTATGACTTTTTGAGGTCAAAATTTTTTTTGACTTTTTCTGTCCGATTTTGACGCCATACTATACTATGACGTTTTTTATGACTTTCAGAGGTCCAAAAAATTTTTGACTTTTTTTGCCCGAAAAAAACGCCATACTATACTATGACGTTTTTTATGACATTTTGAGGTCAAAAAAACTTTTGACTTTGTTTGGCCGAAAAAAACGCCATACTATACTATGACGTTTTTTATGAATTTTTGAGGTCGAAATTTTTTTTGACGTTTTTTTTTCCGATTTTGACGCCTTACTATACTATGACGTTTTTTATGACTTTTTGAGGTCCAAAAAATTTTTGACTTTTTTTGCCCGAAAAAAACGCCATACTATACTATGACGTTTTTTATGACTTTTAGAGGTCGAAAAAAATTTTGACTTTTTTTGCCCGAAAAAAACGCCATACTATACTATGACGTTTTTTATGACTTTTTGAGGTCGAAAAAAATTTTGACTTTTTTTGCCCGAAAAAAACGCCATACTATACTATGACGTTTTTTATGACTTTTAGAGGTCCAAAAAAATTTTGACTTTTTTTGCCCGAAAAAAACGCCATACTATACTATGACGTTTTTTATGACTTTTTGAGGTCGAAAAAAATTTTGACTTTTTTTGCCCGAAAAAAACGCCATACTATACTATGACGTTTTTTATGACTTTTTGAGGTCAAAATTTTTTTTGACTTTTCTTGTCTGATTTTGACGCCATACTATACTATGACATTTTTTATGACTTTTTGAGGTCGAAAAAAATTTTGACTTTTTTTGCCCAAAAAAAACGCCATACTATACTATGACGTTTTTTATGACTTTTTGAGGTAGAAAAAAATTTTGACTTTTATTGCCCGAAAAAAACGCCATACTATACTATGACGTTTTTTATGACTTTTTGAGGTCCAAAAAATTTTTGACTTTTTTTGCCCGAAAAAAACGCCATACTATACTATGACGTTTTTTATGACTTTTTGAGATCGAAAAAAATTTTGACTTTTTTTGCCCGAAAAAAACGCCATACTATACTATGACGTTTTTTATGACTTTTTGAGGTCAAAAATTTTTTTGACTTTTTCTGTCCGATTTTGACGCCTTACTATACTATGACGTTTTTTATGACATTTTGAGGTCAATAAAAGTTTTGACTTTTTTTGGCCGAAAAAAAACGCCATACTATACTATGACGTTTTTTATGACATTTTGAGGTCAAAAAAACTTTTGACTTTTTTTGGCCGAAAAAAACGCCATACTATACTATGACGTTTTTTATGACTTTTTGAGGTTGAAAATTTTTTTGACTTTTTTTGTCCGATTTTGACGCCTTACTATACTATGACTTTTTTAATGACTTTTTGAGGTCAAAATTTTTTTTGACTTTTCTTGTCTGATTTTGACGCCATACTATACTATGACATTTTTTATGACTTTTTGAGGTCGAAAAAAATTTTGACTTTTTTTGCCCAAAAAAAACGCCATACTATACTATGACGTTTTTTATGACTTTTTGAGGTCGAAAATTTTTTTGACTTTTTTTTGCCCCAAAAAGACGCCATACTATACTATGACGTTTTTTATGACTTTTTGAGGTCGAAAAAATTTTTGACTTTATTTGCCCAAAAAAAACGCCATACTATACTATGACGTTTTTTATGACTTTTTGAGGTAGAAAAAAATTTTGACTTTTTTTGCCCGAAAAAAACGCCATACTATACTATGACGTTTTTTATGACATTTTGAGGTCAAAAAAACTTTTGACTTTGTTTGGCCGAAAAAAACGCCATACTATACTATGACGTTTTTTATGACTTTTTGAGGTCGAAATTTTTTTTGACGTTTTTTTTCCGATTTTGACGCCTTACTATACTATGACGTTTTTTATGACTTTTTGAGGTCCAAAAAATTTTTGATTTTTTTTGCCCGAAAAAAACGCCATACTATACTATGACGTTTTTTATGACTTTTAGAGGTCCAAAAAAATTTTGACTTTTTTTGCCCGAAAAAAACGCCATACTATACTATGACGTTTTTTATGACTTTTTGAGGTCGAAAAAAATTTTGACTTTTTTTGCCCGAAAAAAACGCCATACTATACTATGACGTTTTTTATGACTTTTTGAGGTCAAAATTTTTTTTGACTTTTCTTGTCTGATTTTGACGCCATACTATACTATGACATTTTTTATGACTTTTTGAGGTCGAAAAAAATTTTGACTTTTTTTGCCCAAAAAAAACGCCATACTATACTATGACGTTTTTTATGACTTTTTGAGGTCGAAAAAAATTTTGACTTTTATTGCCCGAAAAAAACGCCATACTATACTATGACGTTTTTTATGACTTTTTGAGGTCCAAAAAATTTTTGACTTTTGTTGCCCGAAAAAAACGCCATACTATACTATGACGTTTTTTATGACTTTTTGAGATCGAAAAAAATTTTGACTTTTTTTGCCCGAAAAAAACGCCATACTATACTATGACGTTTTTTATGACTTTTTGAGGTCAAAAATTTTTTTGACTTTTTCTGTCCGATTTTGACGCCATACTATACTATGACGTTTTTTATGACTTTTTGAGGTCCAACAAATTTTTGACTTTTTTTGCCCGAAAGAAACGCCATACTATACTATGACGTTTTTTATGACATTTTGAGGTCAAAAAAAAATTTGACTTTTTTTGTCCGAAAAAAACGCCATACTATACTATGACGTTTTTTATGACTTTTTGAGGTCCAAAAAATTTTTGACTTTTGTTGCCCGAATAAAACGCCATACTATACTATGACGTTTTTTATGACTTTTTGAGATAGAAAAAATTTTTGACTTTTTTTGCCCGAAAAAAACGCCATACTATACTATGACGTTTTTTATGACTTTTTGAGGTCAAAAATTTTTTTGACTTTTCTTGTCTGATTTTGACGCCATACTATACTATGACGTTTTTTATGACTTTTTGAGGTCGAAAAAAATTTTGACTTTTTTTGCCCGAAAAAAACGCCATACTATACTATGACGTTTTTTATGACTTTTTGAGATCGAAAAAATTTTTGACTTTTTTTGCCCGAAAAAAACGCCATACTATACTATGACGTTTTTTATGACTTTTTGAGGTCAAAATTTTTTTTGACTTTTTCTGTCCGATTTTGACGCCTTACTATACTATGACGTTTTTTATGACATTTTGAGGTCAATAAAAGTTTTGACTTTTTTTGGCCGAAAAAAAAACGCCATACTATACTATGACGTTTTTTATGACATTTTGAGGTCAAAAAAATTTTTGACTTTTGTTGTCCGAAAAAAACGCCTTACTATACTATGATGTTTTTTATGACATTTTGAGGTCAAAAAAACTTTTGACTTTTTTTGGCCGAAAAAAACGCCATACTATACTATGACGTTTTTTATGACTTTTTGAGGTTGAAAATTTTTTTGACTTTTTTTGTCCGATTTTGACGCCTTACTATACTATGACTTTTTTAATGACTTTTTGAGGTCAAAATTTTTTTTGACTTTTCTTGTCTGATTTTGACGCCATACTATACTATGACATTTTTTATGACTTTTTGAGGTCGAAAAAAAGTTTGACTTTTTTTGCCCAAAAAAAACGCCATACTATACTATGACGTTTTTTATGACTTTTTGAGGTCGAAAATTTTTTTGACTTTTTTTTGCCCTAAAAAGACGGCATACTATACTATGACGTTTTTTATGACTTTTTGAGGTAGAAAAAAATTTTGACTTTATTTGCCTAAAAAAAATGCCATACTATACTATGACGTTTTTTATGACTTTTTGAGGTAGAAAAAAATTTTGACTTTTTTTGCCCGAAAAAAACGCCATACTATACTATGACGTTTTTTATGACATTTTGAGGTCAAAAAAACTTTTGACTTTGTTTGGCCGAAAAAAACGCCATACTATACTATGACGTTTTTTATGAATTTTTGAGGTCGAAATTTTTTTTGACGTTTTTTTTCCGATTTTGACGCCTTACTATACTATGACGTTTTTTATGACTTTTTGAGGTCTAAAAAATTTTTGACTTTTTTTGCCCGAAAAAAACGCCATACTATACTATGACGTTTTTTATGACTTTTAGAGGTCCAAAAAAATTTTGACTTTTTTTGCCCGAAAAAAACGCCATACTATACTATGACGTTTTTTATGACTTTTTGAGGTCGAAAAAAATTTTGACTTTTTTTGCCCGAAAAAAACGCCATACTATACTATGACGTTTTTTATGACTTTTAGAGGTCCAAAAAAATTTTGACTTTTTTTGCCCGAAAAAAACGCCATACTATACTATGACGTTTTTTATGACTTTTTGAGGTCGAAAAAAATTTTGACTTTTTTTGCCCGAAAAAAACGCCATACTATACTATGACGTTTTTTATGACTTTTTGAGGTCAAAATTTTTTTTGACTTTTCTTGTCTGATTTTGACGCCATACTATACTATGACATTTTTTATGACTTTTTGAGGTCGAAAAAAATTTTGACTTTTTTTGCCCAAAAAAAACGCCATACTATACTATGACGTTTTTTATGACTTTTTGAGGTAGAAAAAAATTTTGACTTTTATTGCCCGAAAAAAACGCCATACTATACTATGACGTTTTTTATGACTTTTTGAGGTCCAAAAAATTTTTGACTTTTGTTGCCCGAAAAAAACGCCATACTATACTATGACGTTTTTTATGACTTTTTGAGATCGAAAAAAATTTTGACTTTTTTTGCCCGAAAAAAACGCCATACTATACTATGACGTTTTTTATGACTTTTTGAGGTCAAAAATTTTTTTGACTTTTTCTGTCCGATTTTGACGCCTTACTATACTATGACGTTTTTTATGACATTTTGAGGTCAATAAAAGTTTTGACTTTTTTTGGCCGAAAAAAAACGCCATACTATACTATGACGTTTTTTATGACATTTTGAGGTCAAAAAAACTTTTGACTTTTTTTGGCCGAAAAAAACGCCATACTATACTATGACGTTTTTTATGACTTTTTGAGGTTGAAAATTTTTTTGACTTTTTTTGTCCGATTTTGACGCCTTACTATACTATGACTTTTTTAATGACTTTTTGAGGTCAAAATTTTTTTTGACTTTTCTTGTCTGATTTTGACGCCATACTATACTATGACATTTTTTATGACTTTTTGAGGTCGAAAAAAATTTTGACTTTTTTTGCCCAAAAAAAACGCCATACTATACTATGACGTTTTTTATGACTTTTTGAGGTCGAAAATTTTTTTGACTTTTTTTTGCCCCAAAAAGACGCCATACTATACTATGACGTTTTTTATGACTTTTTGAGGTCGAAAAAAATTTTGACTTTATTTGCCCAAAAAAAACGCCATACTATACTATGACGTTTTTTATGACTTTTTGAGGTAGAAAAAAATTTTGACTTTTTTTGCCCGAAAAAAATGCCATACTATACTATGACGTTTTTTATGACATTTTGAGGTCAAAAAAACTTTTGACTTTGTTTGGCCGAAAAAAACGCCATACTATACTATGACGTTTTTTATGACTTTTTGAGGTCAAAATTTTTTTTGACGTTTTTTTTCCGATTTTGACGCCTTACTATACTATGACGTTTTTTATGACTTTTTGAGGTCCAAAAAATTTTTGACTTTTTTTGCCCGAAAAAAAACGCCATACTATACTATGACGTTTTTTATGACTTTTTGAGGTCGAAAAAAATTTTGACTTTTTTTGCCCCAAAAAAACGCCATACTATACTATGACGTTTTTTATGACTTTTTGAGGTCGAAATTTTTTTTGACGTTTTTTTTCCGATTTTGACGCCTTACTATACTATGACGTTTTTTATGACTTTTTGAGGTCCAAAAAATTTTTGACTTTTTTTGCCCGAAAAAAACGCCATACTATACTATGACGTTTTTTATGACTTTTTGAGGTCAAAAAATTTTTTGACTTTTCTTGTCTGATTTTGACGCCATACTATACTATGACGTTTTTTATGACTTTTTGAGGTAGAAAAAAATTTTGACTTTTTTTGCCCGAAAAAAACGCCATACTATACTATGACGTTTTTTATGACATTTTGAGGTCAAAAAAACTTTTGACTTTGTTTGGCCGAAAAAAACGCCATACTATACTATGACGTTTTTTATGACTTTTTGAGGTCGAAATTTTTTTTGACGTTTTTTTTCTGATTTTGACGCCTTACTATACTATGACGTTTTTTATGACTTTTTGAGGTCGAAATTTTTGACTTTTTTTGCCCGAAAAAAACGCCATACTATACTATGACGTTTTTTATGACTTTTAGAGGTCCAAAAAAATTTTGACTTTTTTTGCCCGAAAAAAACGCCATACTATACTATGACGTTTTTTATGACTTTTTGAGGTCCAAAATTTTTTTGACTTTTTTTGCCCCAAAAAGACGCCATACTATACTATGACGTTTTTTATGACTTTTTGAGGTCCAAAAAATTTTTGACTTTTTTTGCCCGAAAAAAACGCCATACTATACTATGACGTTTTTTATGACTTTTTGAGGTCCAAAAAATTTTTTGACTTTTATTGCCCGAAAAAAACGCCATACTATACTATGACGTTTTTTATGACATTTTGAGGTCCAAAAAAATTTTGACTTTTTTTGCCCGAAAAAAACGCCATACTATACTATGACGTTTTTTATGACTTTTTGAGGTCCAAAAAATTTTTGACTTTTGTTGCCCGAAAAAAACGCCATACTATACTATGACGTTTTTTATGACTTTTTGAGATCGAAAAAATTTTTGACTTTTTTTGCCCGAAAAAAACGCCATACTATACTATGACGTTTTTTATGACTTTTTGAGGTCAAAATTTTTTTTGACTTTTTCTGTCCGATTTTGACGCCATACTATACTATGACGTTTTTTATGACTTTTTGAGGTCCAACAAATTTTTGACTTTTTTTGCCCGAAAAAAACGCCATACTATACTATGACGTTTTTTTTATGACTTTTTGAGGTCCAAAAATTTTTTGACTTTTTTTGCCCGAAAAAAACGCCATACTATACTATGACGTTTTTTATAAATTTTTGAGATCGAAAAAAATTTTGACTTTTTTTGCCCGAAAAAAACGCCATACTATACTATGACGTTTTTTATGACTTTTTGAGGTCAAAATTTTTTTTGACTTTTTCTGTCCGATTTTGACGCCTTACTATACTATGACGTTTTTTATGACATTTTGAGGTCAATAAAAGTTTTGACTTTTTTTGGCCGAAAAAAAAAACGCCTTACTATACTATGACGTTTTTTATGACATTTTGAGGTCAAAAAAATTTTTGACTTTTGTTGTCCGAAAAAAACGCCTTACTATACTGTGATGTTTTTTATGACATTTTGAGGTCAAAAAAACTTTTGACTTTTTTTGGCCCAAAAACACGCCATACTATACTATGACGTTTTTTATGACTTTTTGAGGTCGAAAATTTTTTTGACTTTTTTTGTCCGATTTTGACACCTTACTATACTATGACGTTTTTTATGACTTTTTGAGGTCAAAATTTTTTTTGACTTTTCTTGTCTGATTTTGACGCCATACTATACTATGACATTTTTTATGACTTTTTGAGGTCAAAAAAAATTTTGACTTTTTTTGCCCAAAAAAAACGCCATACTATACTATGACGTTTTTTATGACTTTTTGAGGTAGAAAAAAATTTTGACTTTTTTTGCCCGAAAAAAAACGCCATACTATACTATGACGTTTTTTTATGACTTTTTGAGGTCGAAAATTGTTTTGACTTTTTTTGCCCCAAAAAGACGCCATACTATACTATGACGTTTTTTATGACTTTTTGAGGTCGAAAAAAATTTTGACTTTTTTTGCCCAAAAAAAAACGCCATACTATACTATGACGTTTTTTATGACTTTTTGAGGTAGAAAAAAATTTTGACTTTTTTTGCCCGAAAAAAACGCCATACTATACTATGACGTTTTTTATGACATTTTGAGGTCAAAAAAACTTTTGACTTTGTTTGGCCGAAAAAAACGCCATACTATACTATGACGTTTTTTATGACTTTTTGAGGTCGAAAATTTTTTTGACTTTTTTTTTCCGATTTTGACGCCTTACTATACTATGACGTTTTTTATGACTTTTTGAGGTCCAAAAAATTTTTGACTTTTTTTGCCCGAAAAAAACGCCATACTATACTATGACGTTTTTTATGACATTTTGAGGTCCAAAAAAATTTTGACTTTTTTTGTCCGAAAAAAACGCCATAATATACTATGACGTTTTTTATGACATTTTGAGGTCCAAAAAAATTTTGACTTTTTTTGCCCCAAAAAGACGCCATACTATACTATGACGTTTTTTATGACTTTTTGAGGTCCAAAAAATTTTTGACTTTTTTTGCCCGAAAAAAACGCCATACTATACTATGACGTTTTTTATGACTTTTTGAGGTCGAAAAAATTTTTTGACTTTTATTGCCCGAAAAAAACGCCATACTATACTATGACGTTTTTTATGACATTTTGAGGTCCAAAAAAATTTTGACTTTTTTTGCCCGAAAAAAACGCCATACTATACTATGACGTTTTTTATGACTTTTTGAGATCGAAAAAATTTTTGACTTTTTTTGCCTGAAAAAAACGCCATACTATACTATGACGTTTTTTATGACTTTTTGAGGTCGAAAATTTTTTTGACTTTTTTTGTCCGATTTTGACACCTTACTATACTATGACGTTTTTTATGACTTTTTGAGGTCGAAATTTTTTTTGACTTTTCTTGTCTGATTTTGACGCCATACTATACTATGACATTTTTTATGACTTTTTGAGGTCAAAAAAAATTTTGACTTTTTTTGCCCAAAAAAAACGCCATACTATACTATGACGTTTTTTATGACTTTTTGAGGTCGAAAATTTTTTTGACTTTTTTTGCCCCAAAAAGACGCCATACTATACTATGACGTTTTTTATGACTTTTTGAGGTCGAAAAAATTTTTGACTTTTTTTGCCCAAAAAAAAACGCCATACTATACTATGACGTTTTTTATGACTTTTTGAGGTCGAAAATTTTTTTGACTTTTTTTTTCCGATTTTGACGCCTTACTATACTATGACGTTTTTTATGACTTTTTGAGGTCCAAAAAATTTTTGACTTTTTTTGCCCGAAAAAAACGCCATACTATACTATGACGTTTTTTATGACTTTTTGAGATCGAAAAAAATTTTGACTTTTTTTGTCCGATTTTGACGCCATACTATACTATGACGTTTTTTATGACTTTTTGAGGTCCAAAAAATTTTTGACTTTTTTTGCCCGAAAAAAACGCCATACTATACTATGACGTTTTTTATGACTTTTTGAGGTCCAAAATTTTTTTGACTTTTTTTGCCCCAAAAAGACGCCATACTATACTATGACGTTTTTTATGACTTTTTGAGGTTCAAAAAATTTTTGACTTTTTTTGCCCGAAAAAAACGCCATACTATACTATGACGTTTTTTATGACATTTTGAGGTCCAAAAAAATTTTGACTTTTTTTGCCCGAAAAAAACGCCATACTATACTATGACGTTTTTTATGACTTTTTGAGGTCCAAAAAATTTTTGACTTTTGTTGCCCGAAAAAAACGCCATACTATACTATGACGTTTTTTATGACTTTTTGAGATCGAAAAAATTTTTGACTTTTTTTGCCCGAAAAAAACGCCATACTATACTATGACGTTTTTTATGACTTTTTGAGGTCAAAATTTTTTTTGACTTTTTCTGTCCGATTTTGACGCCATACTATACTATGACGTTTTTTATGACTTTTTGAGGTCCAACAAATTTTTGACTTTTTTTGCCCGAAAAAAACGCCATACTATACTATGACGTTTTTTATGACATTTTGAGGTCAAAAAAAATTTTGACTTTTTTTGTCCGAAAAAAACGCCATACTATACTATGACGTTTTTTTATGACTTTTTGAGGTCCAAAAATTTTTTGACTTTTTTTGCCCGAAAAAAACGCCATACTATACTATGACGTTTTTTATAAATTTTTGAGATCGAAAAAAATTTTGACTTTTTTTGCCCGAAAAAAACGCCATACTATACTATGACGTTTTTTATGACATTTTGAAGTCAAAAAAAATTTTGACTTTTTTTGTCCGATTTTGACGCCATACTATACTATGACGTTTTTTATGACTTTTTGAGGTCAAAAAAATTTTTGACTTTTTTTGGCCGAAAAAAACGCCATACTATACTATGACGTTTTTTATGACATTTTGAGGTCAAAAAAATTTTTGACTCTTTTTGGCCGAACAAAACGCCATACTATACTATGACGTTTTTTATGACTTTTTGAGGTCAAAAAAAATTTAGACTTTTTTTTGGCCGAAAAAAACGCCATACTATACTATGATGTTTTTTATGACTTTTTGAGGTCAAAAAAAATTTAGACTTTTTTTGTCCGAAAAAAACGCCATACTATACTATGACGTTTTTTATGACATTTTGAGGACAAAACATTTTTTGACTTTTATTGCCCGAAAAAAACGCCATACTATACTATGACGTTTTTTATGACATTTTGAGGTCAAAAAAATTTTTGACTTTTTTTGGCCGAAAAAAACGCCATACTACAATATGACGTTTGTTATGACATTTTGAGGTCAAAAAAAATTTTGACTTTTTTTGGCCGAAAAAAACGCCATACTATACTATGACGTTTTTTATGACATTTTGAGATCAAAAAAATTTTGACTTTTTTTGTCCGATTTTGACGCCATACTATACTATGACGTTTTTTATGAAATTTTGAGGTCAAAAAAATTTTTGACTTTTTTTGGCCGAAAAAAACGCCATACTACAATATGACGTTTGTTATGACATTTTGAGGTCAAAAAAAATTTTGACTTTTTTTGGCCGAAAAAAACGCCATACTATACTATGACGTTTTTTATGACATTTTGAGGTCAAAAAAATTTTTGACTCTTTTTGGCCGAACAAAACGCCATACTATACTATGATGTTTTTTATGACTTTTTGAGGTCAAAAAAAATTTAGACTTTTTTTGTCCGAAAAAAACGCCATACTATACTATGACGTTTTTTATGACATTTTGAGGACAAAACATTTTTTGACTTTTATTGCCCGAAAAAAACGCCATACTATACTATGACGTTTTTTATGACATTTTGAGGTCAAAAAAATTTTTGACTTTTTTTGGCCGAAAAAAACGCCATACTACAATATGACGTTTTTTATGACATTTTGGGGTCAAAAAAAATTTTGACTTTTTTTGGCCGAAAAAAACGCCATACTATACTATGACGTTTTTTATGACATTTTGAGATCAAAAAAATTTTGACTTTTTTTGTCCGATTTTGACGCCATACTATACTATGACGTTTTTTATGACATTTTGAGGTCAAAAAAATTTTTGACTTTTTTTGGCCGAAAAAAACGCCATACTATACTATGACGTTTTTTATGACATTTTGAGGTCAAAAAAATTTTTGACTTTTTTTGGCCGAAAAAAACGCCATACTATACTATGACGTTTTTTATGACATTTTGAGGTCAAAAAATTTTTTGACTTTTATTGCCCGAAAAAAACGCCATACTATACTATGACGTTTTTTATGACATTTTGAAGTCAAAAAAAATTTTGACTTTTTTTGTCCGATTTTGACGCCATACTATACTATGATGTTTTTTATGACTTTTTGAGGTCAAAAAAAATTTAGACTTTTTTTGGCCGAAAAAAACGCCATACTATACTATGACGTTTTTTATGACATTTTGAGGACACAAAAATTTTTGACTTTTATTGCCCGAAAAAAACGCCATACTATACTATGACGTTTTTTATGACATTTTGAGATCAAAAAAATTTTGACTTTTTTTGGCCGAAAAAAACGCCATACTATACTATGATGTTTTTTATGACTTTTTGAGGTCAAAAAAAATTTAGACTTTTTTTGGCCGAAAAAAACGCCATACTATACTATGACGTTTTTTATGACATTTTGAGGACACAAAAATTTTTGACTTTTATTGCCCGAAAAAAATGCCATACTATACTATGACGTTTTTTATGACATTTTGAGATCAAAAAAATTTTGACTTTTTTTGTCCGATTTTGACGCCATACTATACTATGACGTTTTTTATGACATTTTGAGGTCAAAAAATTTTTTGACTTTTATTGCCCGAAAAAAACGCCATACTATACTATGACGTTTTTTATGACATTTTGAAGTCAAAAAAAATTTTGACTTTTTTTGTCCGATTTTGACGCCATACTATACTATGATGTTTTTTATGACTTTTTGAGGTCAAAAAAAATTTAGACTTTTTTTGTCCGAAAAAAACGCCATACTATACTATGACGTTTTTTATGACATTTTGAGGACAAAACATTTTTTGACTTTTATTGCCCGAAAAAAACGCCATACTATACTATGACGTTTTTTATGACATTTTGAGGTCAAAAAAATTTTTGACTTTTTTTGGCCGAAAAAAACGCCATACTACAATATGACGTTTGTTATGACATTTTGAGGTCAAAAAAAATTTTGACTTTTTTTGGCCGAAAAAAACGCCATACTATACTATGACGTTTTTTATGACATTTTGAGATCAAAAAAATTTTGACTTTTTTTGTCCGATTTTGACGCCATACTATACTATGACGTTTTTTATGAAATTTTGAGGTCAAAAAAATTTTTGACTTTTTTTGGCCGAAAAAAACGCCATACTACAATATGACGTTTGTTATGACATTTTGAGGTCAAAAAAAATTTTGACTTTTTTTGGCCGAAAAAAACGCCATACTATACTATGACGTTTTTTATGACATTTTGAGGTCAAAAAAATTTTTGACTCTTTTTGGCCGAACAAAACGCCATACTATACTATGACGTTTTTTATGACTTTTTGAGGTCAAAAAAAATTTTGACTTTTTTTTGGCCGAAAAAAACGCCATACTATACTATGATGTTTTTTATGACTTTTTGAGGTCAAAAAAAATTTAGACTTTTTTTGTCCGAAAAAAACGCCATACTATACTATGACGTTTTTTATGACATTTTGAGGACAAAACATTTTTTGACTTTTATTGCCCGAAAAAAACGCCATACTATACTATGACGTTTTTTATGACATTTTGAGGTCAAAAAAATTTTTGACTTTTTTTGGCCGAAAAAAACGCCATACTACAATATGACGTTTTTTATGACATTTTGAGGTCAAAAAAAATTTTGACTTTTTTTGGCCGAAAAAAAACGCCATACTATACTATGACGTTTTTTATGACATTTTGAGATCAAAAAAATTTTGACTTTTTTTGTCCGATTTTGACGCCATACTATACTATGACGTTTTTTATGACATTTTGAGGTCAAAAAAAATTTTGACTTTTTTTGGCCGAAAAAAACGCCATACTATACTATGACGTTTTTTATGACATTTTGAGGTCAAAAAAATTTTTGACTTTTTTTGGCCGAAAAAAACGCCATACTATACTATGACGTTTTTTATGACATTTTGAGGTCAAAAAATTTTTTGACTTTTATTGCCCGAAAAAAACGCCATACTATACTATGACGTTTTTTATGACATTTTGAAGTCAAAAAAAATTTTGACTTTTTTTGTCCGATTTTGACGCCATACTATACTATGATGTTTTTTATGACTTTTTGAGGTCAAAAAAAATTTAGACTTTTTTTGGCCGAAAAAAACGCCATACTATACTATGACGTTTTTTATGACATTTTGAGGACACAAAAATTTAGACTTTTTTTGGCCGAAAAAAACGCCATACTATACTATGACGTTTTTTATGACATTTTGAGGACACAAAAATTTTTGACTTTTATTGCCCGAAAAAAATGCCATACTATACTATGACGTTTTTTATGACATTTTGAGATCAAAAAAATTTTGACTTTTTTTGTCCGATTTTGACGCCATACTATACTATGACGTTTTTTATGACATTTTGAGGTCAAAAAATTTTTTGACTTTTATTGCCCGAAAAAAACGCCATACTATACTATGACGTTTTTTATGACATTTTGAAGTCAAAAAAAATTTTGACTTTTTTTGTCCGATTTTGACGCCATACTATACTATGATGTTTTTTATGACTTTTTGAGGTCAAAAAAATTTAGACTTTTTTTGTCCGAAAAAAACGCCATACTATACTATGACGTTTTTTATGACATTTTGAGGACAAAACATTTTTTGACTTTTATTGCCCGAAAAAAACGCCATACTATACTATGACGTTTTTTATGACATTTTGAGGTCAAAAAAATTTTTGACTTTTTTTGGCCGAAAAAAACGCCATACTACAATATGACGTTTGTTATGACATTTTGAGGTCAAAAAAAATTTTGACTTTTTTTGGCCGAAAAAAACGCCATACTATACTATGACGTTTTTTATGACATTTTGAGATCAAAAAAATTTTGACTTTTTTTGTCCGATTTTGACGCCATACTATACTATGACGTTTTTTATGAAATTTTGAGGTCAAAAAAATTTTTGACTTTTTTTGGCCGAAAAAAACGCCATACTACAATATGACGTTTGTTATGACATTTTGAGGTCAAAAAAAATTTTGACTTTTTTTGGCCGAAAAAAACGCCATACTATACTATGACGTTTTTTATGACATTTTGAGGTCAAAAAAATTTTTGACTCTTTTTGGCCGAACAAAACGCCATACTATACTATGACGTTTTTTATGACTTTTTGAGGTCAAAAAAAATTTTGACTTTTTTTTGGCCGAAAAAAACGCCATACTATACTATGATGTTTTTTATGACTTTTTGAGGTCAAAAAAAATTTTGACTTTTTTTGTCCGAAAAAAACGCCATACTATACTATGACGTTTTTTATGACATTTTGAGGACAAAACATTTTTTGACTTTTATTGCCCGAAAAAAACGCCATACTATACTATGACGTTTTTTATGACATTTTGAGGTCAAAAAAATTTCTGACTTTTTTTGGCCGAAAAAAACGCCATACTACAATATGACGTTTTTTATGACATTTTGAGGTCAAAAAAAATTTTGACTTTTTTTGGCCGAAAAAAACGCCATACTATACTATGACGTTTTTTATGACATTTTGAGATCAAAAAAATTTTGACTTTTTTTGTCCGATTTTGACGCCATACTATACTATGACGTTTTTTATGACATTTTGAGGTCAAAAAAAATTTTGACTTTTTTTGGCCGAAAAAAACGCCATACTATACTATGACGTTTTTTATGACATTTTGAGGTCAAAAAAATTTTTGACTTTTTTTGGCCGAAAAAAACGCCATACTATACTATGACGTTTTTTATGACATTTTGAGGTCAAAAAATTTTTTGACTTTTATTGCCCGAAAAAAACGCCATACTATACTATGACGTTTTTTATGACATTTTGAAGTCAAAAAAAATTTTGACTTTTTTTGTCCGATTTTGACGCCATACTATACTATGATGTTTTTTATGACTTTTGAGGTCAAAAAAAATTTAGACTTTTTTTGTCCGAAAAAAACGCCATACTATACTATGACGTTTTTTATGACATTTTGAGGACACAAAAATTTTTGACTTTTATTGCCCGAAAAAAACGCCATACTATACTATGACGTTTTTTATGACATTTTGAGATCAAAAAAATTTTGACTTTTTTTGGCCGAAAAAAACGCCATACTATACTATGATGTTTTTTATGACTTTTTGAGGTCAAAAAAAATTTAGACTTTTTTTGGCCGAAAAAAACGCCATACTATACTATGACGTTTTTTATGACATTTTGAGGACACAAAAATTTTTGACTTTTATTGCCCGAAAAAAATGCCATACTATACTATGACGTTTTTTATGACATTTTGAGATCAAAAAAATTTTGACTTTTTTTGTCCGATTTTGACGCCATACTATACTATGACGTTTTTTATGACATTTTGAGGTCAAAAAATTTTTTGACTTTTATTGCCCGAAAAAAACGCCATACTATACTATGACGTTTTTTATGACATTTTGAAGTCAAAAAAAATTTTGACTTTTTTTGTCCGATTTTGACGCCATACTATACTATGATGTTTTTTATGACTTTTTGAGGTCAAAAAAAATTTAGACTTTTTTTGGCCGAAAAAAACGCCATACTATACTATGACGTTTTTTATGACATTTTGAGGACACAAAAATTTTTGACTTTTATTGCCCGAAAAAAACGCCATACTATACTATGACGTTTTTTATGACATTTTGAGATCAAAAAAATTTAGACTTTTTTTGTCCGAAAAAAACGCCATACTATACTATGACGTTTTTTATGACTTTTTGAGGACACAAAAATTTTTGACTTTTATTGCCCGAAAAAAACGCCATACTATACTATGACGTTTTTTATGACATTTTGAGATCAAAAAAATTTTGACTTTTTTTGGCCGAAAAAAACGCCATACTATACTATGATGTTTTTTATGACTTTTTGAGGTCAAAAAAAATTTAGACTTTTTTTGGCCGAAAAAAACGCCATACTATACTATGACGTTTTTTATGACATTTTGAGGACACAAAAATTTTTGACTTTTATTGCCCGAAAAAAATGCCATACTATACTATGACGTTTTTTATGACATTTTGAGATCAAAAAAATTTTGACTTTTTTTGTCCGATTTTGACGCCATACTATACTATGACGTTTTTTATGACATTTTGAGGTCAAAAAATTTTTTGACTTTTATTGCCCGAAAAAAACGCCATACTATACTATGACGTTTTTTATGACATTTTGAAGTCAAAAAAAATTTTGACTTTTTTTGTCCGATTTTGACGCCATACTATACTATGATGTTTTTTATGACTTTTTGAGGTCAAAAAAAATTTAGACTTTTTTTGGCCGAAAAAAACGCCATACTATACTATGACGTTTTTTATGACATTTTGAGGACACAAAAATTTTTGACTTTTATTGCCCGAAAAAAACGCCATACTATACTATGACGTTTTTTATGACATTTTGAGATCAAAAAAATTTTGACTTTTTTTGGCCGAAAAAAACGCCATACTATACTATGACGTTTTTTATGACTTTTTGAGGTCAAAAAAAATTTAGACTTTTTTTGTCCGAAAAAAACGCCATACTATACTATGACGTTTTTTATGACTTTTTGAGGTCAAAAAAAATTTAGACTTTTTTTGGCCGAAAAAAACGCCATACTATACTATGACGTTTTTTATGACATTTTGAGGACACAAAAATTTTTGACTTTTATTGCCCGAAAAAAACGCCATACTATACTATGACGTTTTTTATGACATTTTGAGATCAAAAAAATTTTGACTTTTTTTGTCCGATTTTGACGCCATACTATACTATGACGTTTTTTATGACATTTTGAGGTCAAAAAAAATTTTGACTTTTTTGTCCGATTTTGACGCCTTACTATACTATGACGTTTTTTATGACATTTTGAGGTCAAAAAAAATTTTGACTTTTTTTGTTCGATTTTGACGCCTTACTATACTATGACGTTTTTTATGACTTTTTGAGGTCAAAAAAAATTTTGACTTTTTTTGGCCGATTTTGACGCCATACTAAACTATGACGTTTTTTATGACATTTTGAGGTCAAAACAAATTTTGACTTTTTTTGGCCGAAAAAAACTGTATACTATACTATGACGTTTTTTATGACATTTTGAGGCCAAAAATTTTTTTTATTTTTTTTGCCCTCAAAAAACGCCATACTATACTATGATGTTTTTTATGACATTTTGAGGCCAAAAAAAATGTTGACTTTTTTGGGCCGATTTTGACGCCATACTAAACTATGACGTTTCTAATGACAGTTTGAGGTCAAAAAAAATTTGGACTTTTTTGTCCGATTTTGAAGCCTTACTATACTATGACTTTTTTTATGACATTTTGAGGTCAAAAAAATTTTTTACTTTTTTTGTCCGATTTTGACGCCTTACTATACTATGACGTTTTTTATGACTTTTTGAGGTCCAAAAAAAATTTGACTTTTTTTGGCCCAAAAAAACGCCATACTATACTATGACGTTTTTTATGACATTTTGAGGACAAAAAATTTTTTGACTTTTTTTGGCCGAAAAAAACGCCATACTATACTAAGACGTTTTTTATGACATTTTGAGGTCAAGAAAGATTTTGACTTTTATTGCCCGAAAAAAACGCCATACTATACTATGACGTTTTTTATGACATTTTGAGATCAAAAAAATTTTGACTTTTTTTGTCCGATTTTGACGCCATACTATACTATGACGTTTTTTATGACATTTTGAGGTCAAAAAAAATTTTGACTTTTTTGTCCGATTTTGACGCCTTACTATACTATGACGTTTTTTATGACATTTTGAGGTCAAAAAAAAATTTGACTTTTTTTGTCCGATTTTGACGCCTTACTATACTATGACGTTTTTTATGACTTTTTGAGGTCAAAAAAAATTTTGGCTTTTTTTGTCCGAAAAAAACGCCATACTATACTATGATGTTTTTTATGACATTTTGAGGTCAAAAAAATTTTTGACTTTTTTTGGCCGAAAAAAACGCCATACTATACTATGACGTTTTTTATGATATTTTGAGGCCAAAAAAAATTTGGACTTTTATTGCCCGAAAAAAACGCCATACTAAACTATGACGTTTCTAATGACAGTTTGAGGTCAAAAAAAATTTTGACTTTTTTTTCCCCGAAAAAAACGCCATACTATACTATGACGTTTTTTATGATATTTTGAGGACAAAAATTTTTTTGACTTTTATTGCCCGAAAAAAACGCCATACTATACTATGACGTTTTTTATGACATTTTGAGGTCAAAAAAATTTTTGACTTTTTTTGTCTGATTTTGACGCCTTACTATACTATGACGTTTTTTATGACATTTTGAGGTCAAAAAAAATTTTGACTTTTTTTGTCCGATTTTGACGCCTTACTATACTATGACGTTTTTTATGACTTTTTGAGGTAAAAAAAAAATTTGACTTTTTTTGTCCGATTTTGACGCCTTACTATACTATGACGTTTTTTATGACTTTTTGAGGTCAAAAAAAATTTAGACTTTTTTTGGCCGAAAAAAACGCCATACTATACTATGACGTTTTTTATGACATTTTGAGGACACAAAAATTTTTGACTTTTATTGCCCGAAAAAAACGCCATACTATACTATGACGTTTTTTATGACATTTTGAGATCAAAAAAATTTTGACTTTTTTTGTCCGATTTTGACGCCATACTATACTATGACGTTTTTTATGACATTTTGAGGTCAAAAAAAATTTTGACTTTTTTGTCCGATTTTGACGCCTTACTATACTATGACGTTTTTTATGACATTTTGAGGTCAAAAAAAATTTTGACTTTTTTTGTTCGATTTTGACGCCTTACTATACTATGACGTTTTTTATGACTTTTTGAGGTCAAAAAAAATTTTGACTTTTTTTGGCCGATTTTGACGCCATACTAAACTATGACGTTTTTTATGACATTTTGAGGTCAAAACAAATTTTGACTTTTTTTGGCCGAAAAAAACTGTATACTATACTATGACGTTTTTTATGACATTTTGAGGCCAAAAATTTTTTTTATTTTTTTTGCCCTCAAAAAACGCCATACTATACTATGATGTTTTTTATGACATTTTGAGGCCAAAAAAAATGTTGACTTTTTTGGGCCGATTTTGACGCCATACTAAACTATGACGTTTCTAATGACAGTTTGAGGTCAAAAAAAATTTGGACTTTTTTGTCCGATTTTGAAGCCTTACTATACTATGACTTTTTTTATGACATTTTGAGGTCAAAAAAATTTTTTACTTTTTTTGTCCGATTTTGACGCCTTACTATACTATGACGTTTTTTATGACTTTTTGAGGTCCAAAAAAAATTTGACTTTTTTTGGCCCAAAAAAACGCCATACTATACTATGACGTTTTTTATGACATTTTGAGGACAAAAAATTTTTTGACTTTTTTTGGCCGAAAAAAACGCCATACTATACTAAGACGTTTTTTATGACATTTTGAGGTCAAGAAAGATTTTGACTTTTATTGCCCGAAAAAAACGCCATACTATACTATGACGTTTTTTATGACATTTTGAGATCAAAAAAATTTTGACTTTTTTTGTCCGATTTTGACGCCATACTATACTATGACGTTTTTTATGACATTTTGAGGTCAAAAAAAATTTTGACTTTTTTGTCCGATTTTGACGCCTTACTATACTATGACGTTTTTTATGACATTTTGAGGTCAAAAAAAAATTTGACTTTTTTTGTCCGATTTTGACGCCTTACTATACTATGACGTTTTTTATGACTTTTTGAGGTCAAAAAAAATTTTGGCTTTTTTTGTCCGAAAAAAACGCCATACTATACTATGATGTTTTTTATGACATTTTGAGGTCAAAAAAATTTTTGACTTTTTTTGGCCGAAAAAAACGCCATACTATACTATGACGTTTTTTATGATATTTTGAGGCCAAAAAAAATTTGGACTTTTATTGCCCGAAAAAAACGCCATACTAAACTATGACGTTTCTAATGACAGTTTGAGGTCAAAAAAAATTTTGACTTTTTTTTCCCCGAAAAAAACGCCATACTATACTATGACGTTTTTTATGATATTTTGAGGACAAAAATTTTTTTGACTTTTATTGCCCGAAAAAAACGCCATACTATACTATGACGTTTTTTATGACATTTTGAGGTCAAAAAAATTTTTGACTTTTTTTGTCTGATTTTGACGCCTTACTATACTATGACGTTTTTTATGACATTTTGAGGTCAAAAAAAATTTTGACTTTTTTTGTCCGATTTTGACGCCTTACTATACTATGACGTTTTTTATGACTTTTTGAGGTAAAAAAAAAATTTGACTTTTTTTGTCCGATTTTGACGCCTTACTATACTATGACGTTTTTTATGACTTTTTGAGGTCAAAAAAAATTTGGACTTTTTTTGTCCGAAAAAAACGCCATACTATACTATGACGTTTTTTATGACATTTTGAGGCCAAAAATTTTTTTTTATTTTTTTTCCCCTTAACTTTATTTAATAAATTGTGCATAAACACAATGAACAGAACATATATGCCATGCGTACAATATTTCTAACATTTCAGATAAAATTCAGTTCCTTTACGATGTTAAAAGTCCTTGTTGCCTTTTGGTTCTCCATGTGTTCCAGAATGAGTCCATATTTATTCAGTTCAACCATGAATTGTACAAAAGAGGGTTTGGATCCAGACATTTGGATGAATATGATATTTCCCAAAAATGACAAGAATCTGTATAGCATGGTTAGTGATCCTCACTGCTGAAACCTACAGCTCTTGCCTATGTTACGTTCCACTCTGTGCCATCTGCGGCTGCAAGGACACGCTGCTGCGGTACACTGATACTGCATTTTATAGGGTAAAAAAAAAAACGTTCCGACCACCGGCCGGGAACAGACTGGTCGTTTGGGAAACCTCCCGAACTTCCCGATGGCCAGCCCGCCCCTGATGACAGATACTTTCTTTCAAGACCAACTACATGTGTAAATGTAAGAAAATTAGTCAAATTTCATGTCTCAAGCCTCTTGTTTCTAAAAATGTCTATCTTCAGTGTATTTGGTAGCACCAAGATATAATCTGTTCTGAGTGCACTAAGAGGTGAAGCGCTTTGAAACAGAGCTACTTTTTTTATGTACTGAAATGATGGGGAAGTTGTATTTATCATTCAGGTGCTGTAAATTCAATGTTTGTTTGCTTGCCTATAAATAAGAGTTGATATATAAATTACAATAAACACTGATTGATTATTGTGTGACAGTTAAAACAGGGACACACAAACCTTTAATGAGAAGCATATGTTTCAGTCCAACCAGCAACATCTACAGGTACAGTCGCAGCAGGTTAGCTATGATGCACTCATGTTACTGTCCTCTCCTGCAGGTGTGGCACACTGGCAGAAGTTGAACTGGAAAGGGTTAGGGTTAGGGAAAAATGACAAAACAGCTCCCTCTTGTGGAGAAACTGCAGTTTGCTAAAGGTGAATCAGCAAGTTTGTGAGTGAAGTTGCTCTGTTTTAAAGTTAAAGGTATTTTCATATATCAATGTGTTCAAAGTTTAAAAAAAAAATCTCTGATAAAAAGGAACATTAGATTTAATTCTATCCACATAATCATTCTTTGATCATCTTACAGCCTCACACAAGAAATGTGAGAATGAACTACACAGTTTTTCATAGTTTCAGTAAATCCTCATAGAAAATATTCCTTGACCCCTGCAGAAAAATTTGTCACAGTTACAGCAGAAAGCAACAGTTTGCAGTCTCTCAGTCTCTGCCTGCTCCTTCGAGGTGAGTCATTTGATATGTCAGGCCTTTTTTTAACTTGACCTGGCAAGAAGTAGCCCTCACAAATGTCCGTGCTGGGCCTTGTTTCTCAGTCAGAAAGCAGCTCAACAAACCACAGAGTTTATCTGCAGTTCACTGCGTTTTGGCAGCTGCTTGAGTCTCTGTCTCCATGTCGAATTCAGTCATGCAGCAGTAGAGCAGCGTCTGGGTGTTTCTGGTGGCAAAGGCTGGAGGAGGAAAAGAGGGAAGGTATGGGAGGGACGGGAAAAGACAGGATGTGAAAGGGTCAGTCACAGCTGACACTGATAATCCAAGATGATTAATGCTGTGTTTTGGAAGTGATTCAGAGTCATGTGGGACAAACTGTGTAAAGGATGAAGAAAGATTTTGTAATAGCTCTCAAATCTTAAAAAAAAAAAGTCAGTATCTCAGTGGGGAAGTGTCTTATTTTTGTCACTTCCTCTTCACATGTTTGAATTGGCTAACCAAACACAGGACGGTGTGTTCAACCGATAATCATACCATAAAATAAAGTCATAACCCACATTCTACTACTCTGAAATATTACATTTTCCATACAGGGAGTCCAAACCGTACCGTTTAATTTGCGTATGAATTTAGGCCTCTTCTCCTCTGGCAGGTAAATAGCCACATAATAGACCGGCACTCCTGAGAGCGCAATGCCAATTCCTATGAGAGAATTGATGGTGTCTCCGTACAGAGGGACGATGACTAAAAACAGGCTGCACAGACAGTAGATGAAGGGGAAGAACAGGGTCAGCTGTGGAGAGAGGAAGACACAACACTCAGTGAGTTTGCTAAACAGCTGCTTCATTCACTGAGTATCTGTGTGTCTACACATCAAATGTTCTCCTCAAACTCAGTTTCTTTGGTCACTGCAGCTGAATTGTACAATAGGGCCATCAAGCAAATTCAGTTTAAGAGGAACAAAATAACTGTTAACATAGCTACAAGTGATAAATATGAAGGTTTGAAATGATCAGTGGTGGAAGAAGTATTAACATAATTTATTTAAATAAAAGAAGCAATACCACACTGGGGAAAGTGCTCAGCTGCAAGTAAATGTTCTAAATTCAAAGCAGTTGACTAAATGCGTTTTTTTTCTACCACTGAAAATCACTGTCACACGACACATGTGTGTGTGTGTGTGTGTGTGCAGCACCTTGACAGGCCGGTGTCTGTCTGGCTGAGTGATGCGCAGGTAGATGAGGCCAGCCACAGACAGGCCCACATACAGCCAGTAACTGAAGCTAAAATAGTTGATGAGCTGGAACACGTCCTCCACACACAGAAAGATCAGGCCCATCAACCCCTGCAGCCACACAGCACAATGAAAAGTGAATATTTCTTGTACTTTGAAGTGTCACTTACATGTGTGCACCTGAGGGATCTGATGTATTTGTATTGAAGAGTAAGATAGATGTTCCTCACATTAAACAGCAGAGCAGGTATGGGAGTGTAGCGCTCCAGGTGGATCAGACTCAGACTGTTGGGGAGGTGGCCCTCTCTGGCTCCGACAAAAAACAACCTGCATGATCAATAAAGAGGTAAAATTACTTTCAAAATACTCGTCATGATATGGGCCTGAAATCAGGACGTGTTCAGTGGTTTGTGATTACCGTGAGGCAGCAATGATGGAAGCATTGAGTCCTCCGTAGCAGGACATGGCCACTGAAACAGGGATGATCCACTTGAACGGCCCCAGGACTGCATTCCCAAATGTCTGTGGGATTAGATTCACGTAGCTTATTGGACTCTGTGTCAACAAAGCCCATCCTCAGAGCATTATATATCATCCACAATGCACTGCAAGCTGCTTCCACTTTAACTTCTGCAGCCTTGTTTCCATCTGAGAGGGTAAAACATCTCAGGTCAAACATTTCTAAGAAGAACAGGACTATATTTAGCATCAGAGTGAATCGTCTCTGTTTGAAGATGACTGTTGGTGTCTTACCACAGCGACAGCGTCACTGGCCAGCAGAGACGGCATGTCCAGAACCACATAATACGCCACGTTGGTCAGCAAGTATATGACGGTCACTATAGGCATGGAAATGGCAATAGCCAGGGGCAGATTTCTACAGGGGCAGATGTTTCTCAAGTTACAATTCACACTTTACAGTCCATTTTTCTTTCTAGTTTAAAAATTTTACAGACAACTAGGGTCTCGTCAAACCATTAGATTATAATCCCAGATTTTATTTCTGTGCTTGTTGTCAAATTTATCTAAACACTACAATACTACAACGACATGACAAACAAAAAAAAAGCATGAAAATCAACAAGCAGGAGAATTGTATCTGGTTGTACTGCCAGAAAAATTCTTTCGTAAAAGTGATCTGAATTAACAGATTTTTTAAATCATTCATTATTGTTCATGTTGTTCACGTTTCTGTGTTTTTAGCTCTGTTTTTGGTCTCCACTAACTCCTGAGGGAAATATCTGGCTCTTTGTCTGCTACATGCTCCGTTACATTCAGGGCGGGCTAGGGTTGAAATTCAGCCCGGGAGCTTGGTTTGGAGAGGCCTTTTGCCCGATCGCACTACAGACGCAAGTGGAACTGTGATTTTAACATGAATACTTTATTTGCAAAATAGAGTGTACTAAAGTAAGCTACATATGCTCACACATACTATGCACATACTATGTTTACTTAAAAATTAAAACTACTGTGTGTGTGTGTGTGGCTTCTTTCTTGATTTACCCCTCTCGTCTTTCACGGAGGTGGAAACTATCAATACAGACCAAAAACAAAAAAATATACCAGGCTGTAAATATGTTTTTTTAGGCTGTAAAGTTGCCTATTTTAACATGGGGGTCAATGGTTAACTCACAGTAACTCATGCAGTTAAAACATACAGTCTTAAAGGTTAGATATTGTAAATGTGGAATCATTTTGTGTTATGTGTGAACAATTATAATTTGTGAACAATGACGAATACAGCCCATAAGGTGGCAGTAATGTTCTGACCAGAGTTACAATTGTCACAAACAAAATAAATAAATAAAATAAAAATAAAATAGATTACAGATTACTACATATTTGAGAGAATTTTTGTGTGAGGGAGATGTAACACTGTGCAATGCTGTGTGTTTGTTTTCTCAGTGTAATGATGCACAGTTGTTCAGTAAAAGGTTCAAACTTTAGACGGTCATTGTTTTTGTAGACGTTACAGCAAAGTTCCCACAGCACTGACGGAAATAAACTGTGAACACTGAGCTAAAAACAGGAAGTAAAAGAAAGTCTAAAGGATCAAATGTATCCATGTAGGCTCAAGTGAACATTTACATGTCTCTGTGTGTTTCTCTTAATATGTCTGTCTGCAGTACCTCTCTGGATTCTGAATCTCCTCAGTTACAAAGTTGAGCGTATCCCAGCCGGAGTAGGAGAACAGAGCTGAGTAAAGGGCCAAAGCTATGGCTCCAGGATCTGTAGAGGAGCCCTCAAATGGACTCTCAAAGCTCTTTGTTTCTCCTATACAAATAGAGAAGCCAGAGTTTAAAACACAACATTAATTTCCTCTGCTAAGGAGGTTGTGTTTTCACCTGTGTTTGTAAGTTGTCGGCGGGATTGAGAAAAAAAAATCCTGAACTGTTTTGCACCAAACTTGGTGGAAGTAGGGGGAACAAGCCAGGGAAGAACCCATTTAAGTTTGGAGCCAGGAATATATATATATATATTTTTTTATCTCTTTCCAAAATGTTGCAGCATTTTTTGACAGTAAAATTTTCTCTGGAAATAAAGTTTGGATATTAACATAAAATAAATCAGACATATTTATGGTGTTGAAATCTATGAGTTTGTACAGTTTGGTGCAGGTCCTGATAATAATGTGGATCTGGTAGAAGTAAATGGTTAATCTGCATTAAACACCGAGGTGGACTTTCTATGTTTTATGTCAATCATGTTGTGTTGTAAGACTACTTCCCTTTTTATTCGTAATTTCGAGACATTTTGCATTATTTTTATCTTCACTTACCAGTAGATAATTTCAGGATTCCTATGATGATGATGAGGAAGAGTGCCATGAGTTTGGCATAAGTGAAGATGTCCTGGACCAGAGTGCCCCACTTCACATAAGCACAGTTGATAAAGATGAGTATACCTGAACGAAATGAAATGAGAAATGAGGCAGTGAATGAACCTTCCTCTGCATGACGGTGGCAATAAAGATTTTAATTTATTCGAACAAGGCCAGAGGCAGCAGGAGCAACATGAACTTCAAAAGCTACAAAAGCCTGTTCTCAGTCCAGCAGCAGATCACTAGCCATCTCCTCTGCATCACATGGGCCTCATTCAGTATGTGGTCACAGAAACTGGAACTCACTTCTCGGTAGAGCGGTTCATGGCTCGTGGCAGTCCTGCTCTCTCACCTAAATACCGTTTCTGCTAACTACATTCTTGACAGCACAAAGCCTGGCTGTAAACCACAGTGGTATTTTTACAGGACTGGAGGTCCAACTACAGCTGGTGCCAGTCTCACATGGGGCTACTGAGTTTGGCATTTGAATGCTGCTCCACACTGTTACGTTTCCTGTGAGGCTTCAAAGTAAAAGCCACCCACTGTTTTCATCAGCTGAAAGCTTTTAATGTGAACTGGCAGCAGTAGAAAATGCTGGGTTTGTATCAGCAGTAACTGAATGCTGCTCTGATTCTGAGTTGGGAGAGAGAAGAGATGGAGAATAGATGGACTAAATGCTAAATTTAGCCCATCTATTCTCACACACTCATTCAGGCACAGGAGAGTTTCTTACAGAGGCAGGCTGCAGCAATGAGGCGGATAGCATTGTAGGGTGGCTGGCAGGTCGGGTAGAAGGCCTCCACCAGGTAGTTGGCGAAGGTCAGTGAAATCACAGCCTGGCTGGCCGGCTCGATCAGCAGGATGGACGTCCACAGGCGGATGAAAGCCAAGAAGCCGCCAAACGACTCCAGGATGTAGGCGTAGCTGGCTCCAGACTTTGTGATGGTGGTTCCAAGCTCGGCGTAACACAAAGCCCCAAACACTGAGAAGATGCCTCCGAGGGCCCAAATGAGCAACGACAGCCCATAAGAGGTGCTGTGCATGAGGACACCCTTTGGGGAGACAAAGATCCCAGAGCCAATCATGTTGCCCACAATGAGGCAGATTCCGTTGATGAGAGAGATTTCTCTCTTCATCTGCATTTTCTCTTCTTTCCCTCCATTTGGGGCCTTTAAGTCTTCATCAGACGGAGCCCGTGAACTTGGGCATATTGTGTGTGACATGACCGCCATCTTCTGCCTCAGATCCCCCATCAGTCCTACAGTGCTGATGGAGAGAAGATGAAGTAAGAATTGAAGGGAATTTTTCCAATTTAACAGTCAAAACACTAAGTTTGTTTCATTCCAAATAATTACGACACGATTCTTCTACTTTAAACTTCAGCTACACAACTCCAGGCTGAAACAGAAGAGCTGGACACCACCCCGTCAAAGTATAGTAAACAAGAAAAGGTCACATGTGCTCAAATCTCTAAGGATCACTGATAGAAATGTTTCTTCTTCATAGTCCACTCTTTATGCCTCCATACATTAATAAGAACTTCTTAACAGGTGCAATAAATTTTAAAATAAAAGGCAAATGTGTAAATAGAAGAAAAAGAAAGTGAATTTACCTTGTTTTTCTGGAAAATCTTAAGGCGTATTTGTCCTTCTGAACATGTAGAGTCTCTCTGATCAGTGCTGCTCCTCTGAACCAGGCAGTGAGACATTGGTGAGATCACATCTGAGAGGTAGCAACAGGACGGTCGATGTTGCAATCCCTATAGTCCGGCACAACGACGGTGGGTGTTTTTCCAGCACCAGGCGAGCCGCACTCTCGTGTTCCCTTCTGTGCTATTTTCAGAGAGAAGCAGACCTCATCCCTGCCCCCAGGGAGCCTTCAACAGAAAAGACAAGAGTTAACCAAGCTACTCCTGGGTCAACAGAAGATCGGTCAGCCAGTGGATTGTTTGAATTTTAATGCAGATTTTAAAATAAGATTTTACTGCGCTGTGATTGGTCCAACACCTGCTTCTCTATCGGTCTCTCAGACAGGTTACTATACACATTTAAAAGGCCCCCTTCTACATAGAAGCAAGACACACAGACTAAAACACATGCAAACTGACTCTGTGGTTCTTTGTACTAATTTTAATTCTCTTTGTGGTCATTTTGTGTTTCTTTGGGGTCACTTTGCATCTTCATGAAGTTTGTCTGTGGTCATCTTGCAGGTCATTTTGTGCCTCTTTGAGGTCGTTCTATGTCTTTGTGGTCGATTTGCATCTCTTAACGGTAGTTCTCATTTTGCTTTGTGTTCCTTTTGTGTCTCTTTGTAGCTGTTATGTGTCTCTTTCAGTGACATTTCGTCCAAGGTAGACCCATTCTGTATTCCATGGTTATACATAGACCCCCTTGGTTCCTGGCATTCCCGGTCAGCAGCCTTATATAGATGATAAGATTATATGAGCTGACTGTGCTAACCGACTAAATATTTTCCTTGGATTAATGTTACAGAAAAAGAAATCAAGAGGAAAAAAGATGAAAGCAGGCAGAAGTAGAAACAGAGTACCAATTTTAATTGAGTTTGATACAGTCTTTGAAAAATCCCAGTTTCTGTTCAAACTACAGCTACACATCAACTGAACTTTATGTAATACATAATATTACTGTTTGATAAACTGACACTGATAATGACATGGGCACTAAATTATGTCAAGGCAGGTCTATGGATACCAAACACAAAAAAAAAACTTTGCATTTAACAAGAGATCACATGAAAATATATATATAAAAAGATGAAACTATCATCTACAGTATAAAATATGTTACAACACATTTAGGCTATCAAATTTGTAA
Organism: Toxotes jaculatrix; assembly: GCF_017976425.1. Lineage (NCBI taxonomy): Eukaryota > Metazoa > Chordata > Actinopteri > Toxotidae > Toxotes > Toxotes jaculatrix. The sequence continues at coordinate 9,076,195 of NC_054407.1, forward strand.
CATTTTTACTCATCTTTGCTTGATATGTGTGTAAAAGGCTTTTGCGCGTTACTATAGTTGAGACCAAAAGCAGAATATGAGGCACAGTTATTAAAGACAAGGCAATACAAGTCCAACGTTATGGAAGTATATCGACCTTGTTGGCCTTCCTGTTGTCATTTAAATGACATTATATCATTGTGTAATATTTCTTGCAGCAGAGTCTCTCTAAGCGTGACCTGCTGTGGCTCATTTCCCTCTGTGGTTTTCAGAGCACGGTCATTATCGAACTGCAGTTCACTCTGGACTTAATGACAGGGAACTTGTGCATCCACACTATGAGCAACGAAGAAGAGCATTTTAGTAGAGAAATGGGAACAAACGTTCTGTGTTCTGTGATGAACTTATGGATATACAAGGCAGTAAATACCACAGGTACAATACTGTAATTTAAGCCCCCGTTTGAAAAAGTGAGAGCAGTGATGGAGACAGTAAGGCCCTTAATGAGAAACTTTACACATACACACCAGAGCTGAAACAATTAGTCAATCAACAGAAACTAAATTTGTAACCTGTCTGAAAATCAATTGATTGAAGTTATTTAAAAAAAAAAACAAAACAAAAATCACTGATTGCAGCCTCTAAAATTAAAACATTTGCTTTGTTTTCTTAGTCAGACGAATCTAAAAATCTGAAGATGTCACTTTGGACTCTGGGAAACTGTGAACTGTTGCTTTCTGACAGAAAATAATCATTAGTTGCAGCTGTATTACCCACGCACACGCCAACACAACTACACAGATGAGTGAGGGAGGACTGAAAGTAACAACTGCGTCATTAAATAGAAACCATTTGTTTCTCAACCACAGAGTATTTTGGCACAAAGCATATATATTATTTCTTAGACATAGGAATGAAGTGGCAGTAAACTCTGCGGCTGACAAACAGGTTTTAAGATAAACTGGTGCTACTGTTTTAATGTGAGTGTGTGTATTGTCTACAGATTTATGCCTTGCTGAATGTCTAGAAGAAACAGACGGAAAAATATTTTAACGTGTGTTACTGTCATTTTGAGCGGATTAGGCAGCACAGATATTGTGGAACTATTTGCGCAAGTAAAGCAGAGTGACAGCTTGGACTGTGTCATATACTGCTACAAGAAAAACAGGTTTGATTTTCTTGGTTCACGTATTGCTCTAGTCTCAGCTCGGAAGGATCAGAAGCGCTCAGCTCAGAGTGCACGGAAGAACTGTAACTCTTGAAGTATCCAGATGAGTCTGAAGTGGACATTATTAAGAATACTGAGAGGTGAGGCCACTGCTGAGAAGACCAAGAGAAATCAGAGGTTCAGATCGCTTTGGTCCACTTGTGATCTAGATACAGACGAGCGGGCACGCACATATCCCTCTCTTTGTGGGTGTTATATTACAATCTCAACTTCCTCTTTACTCCACGTTTCAGCAACTCTCCTTAGCTCAGCAGTAAAAAGAGGGTGAGGACAAAATGGCCAGACAGGGACAAAAAGTTTCCAGTCACATGGCCGCAGTCTACTAAAATCATAACTGATTCCAACATGACATCTGAGCTACGTGGAACTGTAACCGTTCAAGAACACGTAGTAAGATATTATTACGTATTAAGTATTTCTTGCACAACACTTGACTATGCATTTTCTCACTGATTTATTATTGGTTATGTGCTTCAAGCAAAGACACACACTCTTAGCTCCTCTGAGGGGCCACATAGTCCCTCTCTTAACTCAGAAGGTAAACATTCTCAGAAAAGTGAACCCATTACTACATGATACTTTGAGATAAGATTGCTATAATAGGAATAAACCTTATTTTTGCTGCAGGTTTTCCAGCATGTTAACAGTCCTCCTGTCACTTACTCAGATCAACTGAGTGTATTGAGGATGTTTGCACTCTACAAATAAGGCTTCACACACTTCTACACACGCACACACGCATAAAAATACTAGGCTACATAATTAATGGTAACTGATTTTTGAAGACCAAAAAAGCCTAACATGGCAGAAGGATTGAAACTCTGCAATACATCCACACAGTAGGAAAAGACTATAAATAAAACACTTCATTAAATCCAGAACGTTGTTAAATAAAAATCACTGATTCAGTCAAAATCTTTTGATTCTGATAATACAGAATCTGATCCATCTCTAACTGATGAGAGGATAATAACTTTCAAAACAGTAGCTTAACTTTGTACCTGTGACTCGTTTTCCTCAACCAGCTGTCCCTCAGTCTTTTCGAGGGAAAGTCCGACAGGAAACACGGTGAGCATCTCGATGACAGCGGGTTCAGTAAGAGCAAACTGTAGTGTAAAGTTGGCACAGTCTGTTACCTGGATTGTGTCCAGTGCTTGGCCGTGACTGCTGCTACATGTTCCTGGGGATATTGTAGGACATGGACAGCGGTGGTGCGCTGGGGACGAGGGCTGTGGTAGGTGAGGTGATTTCAGCCGGGTACGGCTGCAGGCCCATCTGCTTGTTGTCATGCAGCTTGCGCACGACAATGCGGCAGAAGTCTTCGTTGTGTCTGTTACAGTTGTCCAGGAGCTGGCGGACCTTAGCAGTGCGCGTGGGCTGGTTCACCACGAGTTCGTAATCCTCTTGCATCAGCATGGAGCGGGCCAGCAGGGCGTCCAAGCTCTGGTTCAAACAGGCCTCTGTCATCTGGGAGACGATCTCCTCGCGCCGTGTTGCGATCCACTGGGTGATGGGGCCTTGTGAGGGTGGGGGGTGCTGCAGTGGAGGACAGTAATCTGCTGCAGGGGGGAGGAGACAGAGGTGTGATTCAAATTTTGGGGTAAAGTATGGTAAAACATTTCACTTGTAGGAGAAGTAGAATTACAATGGTAGGCAGACTGTAAAAGTATATGCACATATATACATCAAGCAACTTCCAGATCTTGCCAAAACAGATCTGGGCCACGTGACACCCCCCCCCCCCCCCCCCCCCACACCACCACCACAAAGACCAAGAAACAGGACGGACTACACATCCACATTATACTTTAACTGCTTGTACCTTGCTGCAGAAGCTGTGGCTTGAGGGTGAGGTTGTCCAGTCGAGTCTCACACTCGGAAACCGGCACATTATTCAAATCATTCATGGGCCTAGCGCTCTGGTAGCCATTAAGATTGTTGACTGCAGATTCCTTCAGAGACTCCGGAGGCTCCAGCGTATTAGCTATGAATGATGATGGAGGGCTGCCTAAATGAGAAACAGCAATAGAAGAGGTGAGATGTACCCAGGTGGAAAACCAAACTTCTATTGTTTATAGATTTTATATATAAAGTTCTTGTCTGTGTCAATGAAAAACCATGGCCTTAAATGTTGTACATTAATAGAGATACTCATCAATAAATGCTTCACCTCACAGCAGCACTCACTGAATGATACCAAGACATAAAATACCAGTCTCGCTGTCATTACCTTTAGACGGTGCAGCATTACTGCTGGTGAGGGCGCCTGGTAGAGATATGTCTGTGTCCTGGGAGGAACAAGAGCCAGAGCCTGAGCCTGAGGGGCAGCTCTCCTGGACCAGCACAGACAGTGATGTTTAATTTACACATACATTCAGTCAGAAACACATAATAATGTCTAAACAAAGTTTAAACGTTGAAGTTCCTCCCCAAGTACCACTGCTTGATTTTAAACTTTTATTTTGATATTTCCACAGATATGTCAGTTAAAGACCTCTGTTGAACAGCTGATTGCATGTACTCCTCCAAGCTTTAATTGGCCAGGGTGAGTGGTTACTGACCGGCCAGGGGCTGGGCCTGCTCTTAAGAGCGTTCAGGGTTTTCTCTTCACTACTCTTCTCACAAGATGGCTGAGCTGAACAGCAGCCTGATCGCCCCGGCCTCGACTGTGGAGAGAGGAAGAGGAGGTGGATGACAAAAAAGAAAAGGGGAACAAGTCACAACGAGATGACACACTTACACCAGACAATAACAACATATAATTTATTAATATTTTCCAGCACAAATAAAAACTTGTTTCCACTAGTAATTACTCTACTTATGACTTACAAGTCTGTTGTTAAAAATAAAAAAAATTCTCTAAATAGCAACTGTTTTTCCTGTTACTTTCAAACAAATAACCACAGTTACGTAAAAGGATATCTCATTTAAACTTTCTCACTCAGGTGCATGTACGGGCACACACACACACCAAAACTAAAATGAGGAAGGATATGTTAAAGGGAAATTATGGGGTAAAAATTTTGACCCGTCATCCTGTCTAAGTCACATTACCATTCAAACTGTCCCAGATTACACACAGTGCGATGTTTAGGTTCCCTTCTTTGTGCCACATCAGATATCCAGCATTAGTTGATGTTTGTATGTGCCCCTGAACAGGGAGATTCCTTTACCAATCTACACAGTCACACTAGTATTACCCAACACCACTGTTCTTTTTCAATAATCAGTAACCAGGGAAAACCCCCTGAGAACGTGTGTGTTTTGTCCCCTGTAGTAAACTTCTGCTTCACACTCAGAGTTACAGACATTTGCAGCCTGGACCTTCCTTGTACACTGACAGTTCCCTTACAGGTGGCTATTAAATAAATTATTCAGTAATAGGAAACACGGATTACTGGGGGTAATTTCCTGCCCAAATCAAAATGATAACCTTCTTTGAATAATGCCTATTTTTCTAACAGCTACAGTAGGTTACCAGAACCTCAGTCAAATGTGGGCAAACTAAAGGCTCTCTCTACCTACCATATCATCATCTCCACCACAGTAAATCAGAACTGACAGCCTAGGGGTCTAGTGTGGCAGCCATGAACAGCAATGCCTCTAGTTTGAGTCTGGCCAGTGACCTTTGTTGCATGTCGTTCCCCAATTCTCTCTCCACTTGTTTTCTGTTTCTAGACTGTCAGCTTTGTACTAAAAGAATAAAATACAACAGTCTGTGGCTGACCTTTGACCTCTTGATCTGCAGCACAGCCTCCAAGAATTCAATTTCATCAAACTTTCGCACCATGGGCTCCAGCTCCATCAAACACTCTGAAATGGCAGTAAAACACAACACACACTGTTACTGTATATCGCACTTTGAAACACACAGAGAGGTCAGAAACCTGCCAATGTTCATTGGTGACTGTGACGTCTTTTATACACATTTGGTCTTTTGTTTATACAACTTTCATGCGCACGTGAAAGAAAGCTGTATTGTCATCATCAAAACAATTACAAGTTAATTAATCTGCCGCATGTTCTGATTCTAAAGAAAGTGGGTTTGATTATTTCAGTGCTGGTCATAAAAAGGAGCTGGCTGAAAATGAGCCATGGACTGAAAAATGAGCATGTGCACTTTGAACCAAAGCTGGTGGAACAATTCACAGTGTTTCAGTGAAGACAGAGAAAATGTCAATAACGTAACAGGAAGCTGAGACTTAGTCACGGGTTCGTCAGGGTGAAATTTAGCTTTAGAAGGATTTGCCTGTTACTCAACATGAGCAGCTGTCATCCCAAGAGCACGGTCTTTAGAGTAGGTGGGATTTGTAATCTTCTACCAGAAATGAGTTCCTGCAGCTATTTGTGTGAGCTTACGGAGGAAAGAGGGCCGTTCATCAGGATTGGCGGTCCAGCCGCAGGTCATTAAACTGATGAGGGTTCCTCTGCTGGGGATGTCAGCCGGCAAACTGTCCAGGTTTGTGTCAGGACGCATACCACGCAGCACGCTGAACATGATCTGCATGGGGTTTGTCACCTCTGACCACACACACACACACACACACACACACACAGAGATTAGTTTAGTCTGGTAACACCATGACAACTCACTCACAAAGCTCACAAACCAAATTAGACAGTGACAAAAGAACTTGGATATATATTTTAAAAAATAAGCACAAACAGAAGTGCGATTTAATAAATAGTTTTACCTTCAAATGGTATCTGCCTGGACAGCACCTCCCACATAATAATGGCATAGCTGTAATGTAAAAGCAGAGACGGACACAGTTTAGAAAACTTAGGGTTGCATCATCTTTTGCACTGGTATTCCCCTTCAGAGCTGAGAGACTTTACAATAAGGTAACCAGAGAGGCTGCTTTGAGGAAGAGCGATGACTGATTGACCAAAGGCTTATGAGACCAGAGAAATTCACACTCAGCCACAAAGGAGAAAGGATTTTTTAATATACTTTTTTAAAAACTTCTTTTGTAATAGTCACTCTCTCTGACAGAGTCCTGAAATCAGGCCATTACTTATGATCGACAGATTTAGTCTTTGGAACAGTGTTCAGTTTTGGTATGCCGACAACCCAGCCCACATTGTGTCACCTTGCCTGGCAAGAAAACCTCATTTCCCCGCAGTGCTGACTGTGTCTGACAAATATTTACTTTATCACTGATTACAACAGTGAAATAAAAGTTATAGTTCACCCATTCACAAATTCTGACCGATAGTTTGAACGTCACGTACATGAAATAGATCTTGATTTAACTAATGATATCAAAGTCAAACCCAGATTAAGGGAGAATGTACTTGTTATTATTGTTCAGTTTATTGCCCAAGCCTATTTTGGGATTTGTTGCCTCACCTGTACATATCATGTTTCACATCAGCACGACGGCTCTTGGTTGATGGTTCGTACTTCTCAGGGGGCATGTAGATCACTGTGCCCCCCATCTCTGTGGGTTTGGAGCCTGAGCCTTTACTGACGGACAGCTGCCGCCACTTTGAAAGGCCAAAGTCTGCGATCTGGATGGAACAACAGCAGAACGTTTGAAAATTTGAAGATTCTAGACATAAATTTAACATTATTTTTCTTTGATCCTTTTTTCATTGTATTGAAAGGGTTAGACACTTTAAGGAGGCTCCAAAAACATTAGCTATGTTTTTAATTTGATCAAAAAAGTAAAAAATGCCAGTTATAATTTCCACCAGTTCAAATCTCTGGGATAGTTCACTATCATGCATGATGTAAAAAGCAGCAAATGCTCATATCTGAGTGTCCAAAAACACAGAATCTTTTTTTTTAAATTTTGCTTGACTCAAATGATGATCAAAATAATCTGTTAATCGACTAATCAATTATTGGAATAACTCATTTTAGGGATCATCATTCTCATGATTGATTTGGTATAGGTTTTGACGCCGCACAGCCTTCCAGACATAATCCGGGGGAGCTGGAGATCAAACTGCCAACCCAGGTAACATTGGCCAACCTGCTCAAACACCTGAGTCATGGCCTCCTTAACTGACTCTGCTCTAGTAATATAGTTTTAAAAAAATCTAAAAGAAATTCCAAAAACTGTTTGAGTTCAGGAATTCAGGAATTGTAGAACTCAATACAGAAAATGTATTTTTTAAAAAACAGAAGAGACCGATCAAGTTCCACGTACATGGTGCATGTCACACATAGAGATCATACCTGTACCACATTCTCACTGACATACACACCTTAACATGAAATTCGCCATCCAGCAGTATGTTCTGCGTCTTCAGGTCGTGATGTAAGAGGGGTGGGTTCATGTTGTGAAGGAAGTTAACCCCAAGTGCGATTTCATACAGAATCCTCAGTCGCAAAGGCCAGGCAAGAACAGGGTACATGTCCTTCTGTAGGAAGAGACAATAGACAAGGTATAAAATACATATATATATAAAAGTATCAATAAAACACAGAGCACAGAGAGAAGGTGTGTTAAACTGAGCAAAGTGATGCAAGAGCACAAAATGAAGGGAGAAAAAAATTTACTACTCTAGGACAAGCGGGAATTTCCCCAAATTGTATTGGTCTGCTCGCCCTGCTTCCCTTCCCCTGCTTGTTTCAAAGCTTCATTGCATACTATGACTACTTCCAAGTTTCACTTTTACATGGCGTCTCACAGGCAAGGAAGATATGCCATGAGTGGTGCATAAAAGAGAGAGAGAGAGAGACTTGTCTTTCTCTTTCTGAAAACAAAAGTGATAAAACAAGGTCTGTTCTCAATGTTCAGCATGTGAGTGTAACATTTGACTGAATACAAAACAAAAATGTTCAACACTGAAAGTGAGATCAAACCACTTTTTGTTTCAGATTAGTTGCATATTAGTTCTGCCTTTCTGGGTGAAAGAGGAAGCCAGTGTAGATTCCTTATGCATATCTACTCTCAGCTTCATGGTGTTACGTGCTGACATGTAGCTACCTCGTGGAGCAACAGGTCCAGGGAGCCATTGCTCATAAACTCTGTGACTATGCAGAAGAACTCTGGCTCATTGCAGATGCCAAAGATCTGGATGATGTAGTTGAACCTGGCTTTGTGCAGCACCTCTGCCTCCTTCAGCAGACAGTTCCTCTCTCTGAAACACAACCAGTGAAACAGAGTCCGCCTTTACTCTCAGACAGTGTGATAAAAATAACACAAACAGTGATGACACTTGTGGTGCTGTGTACACAGATGTATGGGTGGTTGAGATCATTGTCTTGATAATAATCTGGATGTTTTAAGATACTGCTGTATATCATGATATGGCAAATGTGTGCTAGCAATGACCTGAATCCCACTGTTATGTATAACACGAGGCTAAATTCTTCATATGTATCAACCGAAACACTTTAATTTTGTTAGTATGTGTAGGCTGCTATGATTCATACATTTAGATTTTAGAAATATGTAGAATAATCATTTTAATGAATCATCTCATCACACTATGACCCTGTTGGAATTCAGTAAATGATAATAGAGTTATTGACCATCCATAAATGTCATCATATCTCTACACAGCTTGGGAGAATAATCGGTCAGTGTATTCTAATTTTTTCTAAAGAATCCGTTTTAAAGTTTTCAATCTTACCAAGTTACTTTTGAGCTGTATCTACAGGAGGGCAGACTTTTAGATGTAATCTAGAAACAGACTGCAGCTGGTCAAAAGTGAAAGCCATGAAACAGCCATAAGGGTTAGCATAATAGATCAGAGTCAACACATCAGTTAATATTTACTTATTGATGAAACATTGGCATTAGCAGATTTACTAGCCAGTAAGTAAAATGAAATAATGGTACAGAAATGTCAAAGTACCTGTCTCCATTACATAGTGTGCCCATAAGAAACGCGACAAGTTGATTTTTACGAAACATCTCTTTCATTAAATGGCTGAGTTACAGTGTAACAGTGCACAGTGTAACAAAATTTTAGTGATTGTTATCAAACGCTGCAGACACATCTGATTCAAACGTACCTGCGAGCCTGACGTTTAATTAAAACTAACGTCAGTTCAAGTAGTCTTGCTCCTCTGATTTACAACTTACGCAGTCGTTTGTGACTGTGTGACAGTGGATCCTGACTATTCTGTATAATTTTAAAAGGAACAGTACAATGTAAGTGTGTGTTTGAGCTCATATCTTTATATTTGTAGAGGTTAAATTTCCTTTCCGACAGTGTGCATGGCCTAAGTTGCTACATGGGGTGGTCAAGGTACCTTTCTCCAACAGGAGAGTCGATCTTCAGGCACTTGATGGCCACAGTGGTCCTCCAGTCGGAGTGCTGCGCCTTAAACACGGTGCCGAACCCTCCTCTGCTCAGGTAGTACAGGTCTGTCAGCTTCTGGTAGGGGATCACCGGTAAGGTGCTGGTCAGACTGCCCAAGTTCACACAGCCCGTAGCCGCGTTGGGCTCCATGGCAGTTTGTGAATCTTTTACAGGAAGCCTCTGGGGATTTATCAGCCACTAGGTCAGCCACTGAAAGCAGAACTGCCTCTTTAGGTAAGCGCAATAAGGAAGAGCTCTCCCATCAACACGCCTGCCATAATGTCGCTGAGCACTAGCAGGCGGCTAAGCTAATGTTAATGTGGCGGAGGAAGAGGACGGTTGATAGAAAAAGAGAGCAACCGTTTGCGGACGGAAAGCGCCGTGCACCCAACGACCAGAGCTGAATATACACGCTTTCGCGTTCCCGTTTTTTTTAAATGATACTCTGGCGGGGCTTCCTTTAACCAGCTGTCAGAGTCTGCGCCAAAGGGCGACAACAACAACAGAGAACCGCTGTGCCCCGCTGTCATTTAAGGCAGGTGGTTTGAGGGGTTTGTTGTTGCTAATGACGACACGCTTCCGGGTTTTTGCCAGATGTGTTCACGGTCCCATTGTTTTAACAGGATCAGCCAGTCGACCTGAATTTTATTTTATTGTGGGGCTGGTTTTCCAAACATCCCTCTGACCACACTCATTATAAATTCAAAGAGGAACTATAGATGGAAATGCAAGTCCACATATGATGAGGGGAAGTTTATGAGTAATGTACATCATTTTTCTTTTAAAAATAGGCTTTAAATACACAGTTAGTTTCAGTTTGGCTTGGACAGAGACACACCTCCTTACAGCCTGAACGCAACTGTTGATGTCGGGGTTTAAACATGCTGGAATTTCCCAGGCGTGGGGATTTCCTCCAAGCAAGTTGTCGATGGTGAGGTGTGAATAGTACATATCAAAATTAAAAAGTTGTAAAGTTATGTTCCATCACGAGCCTCCAGAACATCTTCAGTGCTCCATGTCATGAATTCTTCAAGTGTATCGCACTCTACTGGAGAGGTGTACTTTGTTCTCCCAAGGATATTCCCTCATTGAGTGCTAAAATCCCTAAAGGCCCACTAGAAACCTTCTGAAGGACTCCTCTGATCTCTTAAAGGACCACTAAAACCTCCAAGACTCCTAGAAGCTTCTAAAAGCCCTCTGCAGGCTTCTCAGTGCCAACTAAATCTTCCAAAGCTCCACATAAAACCTTCTCAATGACCATTAGAACCACCAAAAGACCCCTAGAAATTCCTAGAGGACCTCAGGAACCTCCTCACTGACCACTGGAAACTTCTTAATGACTACTACAACAATCCACAGAACCTCCTATTAATGACTTAAAACTTCTAAACAATCCAAAGAACAGCCTAAAGGACCTCTTGAACCTTCCCACTGACCATTAAAACATCCTAAACGATCCTAAACGTTATTGAGGAGAACCTCCTCAATAACCATTAGAACCTTGTAAAGAACACTAAAGTCTTCTTTAGATTCTGTAAATAACATACTGACATGGTGAAGCAAAATCCATCATAAAGCATGTTTGTAAGCTTCGAGCCAGGTACTTACTCTGTTATCAACTCATTGTTATCTTATGTACACTACATAAAAATTGCATTACTGTGAATATTGCTGCTCTATATGGTTCCAAAAAATCCAATTTAATATATTTCCAATTATGGCATTATTACTAGACAATATTGTTCACTTGCTTTGTGTTTCATTGTGATGCTCTGTCATTTTGTTATTTTCGCTTTATCTAAACAGAAAGTCACAGTGAAACATGACATGATGTGTTTGCTTTGTCCTCTTGTAATCTGAAACCCCACTGTGAAGCGGAGGGTGTCACCAGATCACTCACCACCTTATTAACACAAGTGCCTTGTTGTGTTTTTGATGATCCAGCAAGACTATCAAAACCGATCCCCTGCCTGTCTCAGGCAAGGTACACCACTTGGATCAAAGAAACATCATCAAAAACCTTACCAGGATCAGTACAGATGACTGTTGCCTTTGTTCCAGTCCCATTCCCAGTGGACTGGCTCCGGTTATCTGTGATCAACAACTGTGATCCCTTACCTGGGTAGTCCAGGTAGTCCCTGGGTGAGAGTTTATGCACCCTTGGATGCTGCAAATGGGACCCTAGATGATTCCTAGAGTAGACCAATAGGAGGTGTGGATGGGTCATCCACACTGCTGGACAGTGAAGGGAGCTTCGCGGAAAGCTGGGTGGAGATCCCATCACCCCAACACTGCTGGGCTTGAAGATCCTGGAGGGGCAGGTTAAGGTCATGGTAGGTATTTAAAGAAGAAATCTGCTATTCCTGCTGAAAGCAAGCCACAGCTGATCATAGTAAATTAAAGAAAAAGAAGGAACTGATGGGTTTCCAAAATGATGAAACATCCCTATGTTGTATTTTTACTTAAAAACCTTTTCAGATCTTCTTTTAAGATGGACCGTAGTATGGTGATGAATGGATTTGCAGTATGTGAAAAAAACAAAAAAAAACAAAAACAAAATACATGGGCATGACAATGTGCAGTAGTCTTTCATATTTGGCTTTGGGGCAGGGGTGGGCAAACCGTTCCACAAAGGGCCGTGTGGCTGCAGGTTTTTGTTCCAACCAATGAAGAGCACACAGTTTGACCAATCAACTGTCTGAAGACTGAGATCAGTTGATTAAATGAGTCAAGTCTGGTGTGCTGCTGCTTGGTTGGAGCAAAAACCTGCAGCCACACCGGCCCTTTGTGGAACAGTTTGCCCACCCCTGCTTTGGGGAGACATCAAGTTATTCAAAGACAAAAGGCTCAGGACTCAAGTCAGGAGTCACTGGTGTGAAAGTCAAATTGCAAATCATCAGAGAACAATTCTGTGAGGTTCCTGATCAAACGGGTGTAGTTTCATTGAACAATGTGTGTATATTTGTATTCTTGCTTTTGCAATTATTTTTTTTCAACAAGAGTAAACACACGCGCATGCGCGCACACACACACACACACACACACACACACACACACACACACACACACACACACACACACACACACACACACACACACACACACACACACAGCTCTCCTCTAAAAACATCTCAGGCCATTTTCAAGGAGCACTGTGCTCAGGGAGGTTTAGAAAAATCACCTTGAGAATAGTGAGAACAGAACATCAAGTTCCCAGTGTCCCTCTCATTCAGGCGCAGTGGCTCTATGTTTGGAAACTGCTGTGCAGTGCCACCCTCTGGCCATTGTCTTTACCTTCAAAACCCTTCAAAGACATCTCAATACAAATATCAGAACTTTTTTTTTTCTGAAGTCTTGTGTATGTTCAGTAATCAGTGATCAGTAATTTCACACACACTCTACAAGGAAAACAACAACCTGAGAACAAGAGAACCTGACCATACACATAAAGCACAAAGTCAGTAGGTGTGAAAGTATTTCACTTATCCCCACTGATAATGTCCAAAAGTGTCAGAATCCTAAGACTTATAAAAAACTGAACAAAAACAGTCTTCTTACAGATTACCCCACAGGCTTCCCTCCAGGGTTTCAGATGAACATACTCTATACTAAAAACTGGACTCTTCACCAGTCCTGAATATTTTTTAAAATTGACATAAAGAGACAACTTCTTAATCTACTTTTAATTTGTCTAAGACAACCAGGCAAGTGTGCAGACTGCACTGGCAAAGTTTTCAAAATGTTTTCTGACCCGTGATGTGTAAATATTTTTTCACAGTACAGATGTGAAACTAGATGTAGCGGTTTATGTTGGAGAACTTTCTGAAACCAGAAAGAAAAAAAAAACTGTACTTGTTGTGGGACTTAAAGCTTGGACTGTTGCTCACCATCTGTTTTGGTTTCTGGCCACATGCATGAAAGATTCATCTCTGTCAGCTCAGATGTTGTTGTTGTTGTTTTTTGGGAAAGAATACTTTGTCAAAGTCCAGTACAACATCCATAATAAGCAAACATCTGCATGCAAACCTCTAAGGTTTCACCATTAAGGGCGATAAGTGCCTCCATTGTGGTACTTATGCACACTTGGTCATGGAGGTGATGTTATTGAGCCCAGTTTGCAAGATCAGATTAACCCAGGGAGAGGCCCCAGCAGCAAAATTGAGCTGCGGGCCCCTCTTGACCCCCTTGTTCCACAGACACACATTGCAATATTTGTGTGTATCCTATTGCCTTAGATTATTAGATTATGTAGGGTGCACACAGCAGACAACATATGGCATAAGCCCCATAAGTGAACACATATTGCCATTCTGGAATAACTGATTCAACATAAAGGCTGAAATAATAAAGGCACTGAATTAGATTTCGACACAAAGCCACACAGGGCCTCATGATGCTAGCAAATGTTTTAAAGTGATAGTGAGTGAGAAAGGAAAACGTTTTAGAGACAAGTTGTAAATATACAGCTGTGAAGACACTGTAAGTCAGTATCCTGAGCCTGTTTTTGACATTTCTGTGGAGAGTGGGAATCATACTGTTTATGGTTGTTTTGTTTTGTTTTGTTTTGTTTTGTTTTCTTTTCTTTTCTTTTCTTTTCTTTTCCTTTTTTGTTTCACCAGTAAAAGTCCTTGTAACTGTCTATTATAACATTGTGTAACAGATTATTTTAAATGTCTGTTCTAAGTCTAAGTCATGGTCAGTGTCTGTCTTTTTAAAACCAGAATACAACTGGATCCCCTCTGTCTGATACTGACTTGTACATAATTTAGTCCATGGTTATTAGGAAGACAGTTTCCAGTGACTCCAAAGGGAACCATGCAGACATTCTAATGTATGTGATGTTGAGCCAAAAAGTATAAATATTTTTAAAGGTTTGCCTATCAGGAAACTCACATCCACCCAAGACTTTCCAGATGCCAAAATTTTCCCCCAAAGCTTTAAATGAAGCTAATTTACTACACATTCGAGAGCTGTTTGTAAGGAAAATGGTGCAGGAGGAGATTTTGCGGTTGTCAAATGGAAAGACATCTATTTGGGTGCAGGCAAGCTGAGCCATACCAGGCTACATTACTGAGCAGAGTGAGGATTTATGGTGAGAATTTATAGTGGGCCTATATTTGCAATCTTGTGCTATTTGTGTTTCCAATATTGTACCACTAATCTCATTTTCCCCATAGGAACTGTTACTTTTCCTGTAATATTTTATGTAAGGCTGTAACTCTTGACACTGACCACATGACTTGACATATGATTTTTGTTCCATTTTTTGGCCCCCTGTCATACTCCACCCGCCCACTAGATGTCCCTGGACTTTATTCCTGTTTCCAGATCCACCTGCTCACCTGTTTATCATTTCAAATCAGTGGAACTATGCACACACCTGTTCCTCATTTCCCTCATCTGCTCCCTGGTATTTACAGCAGCCCTTTCCCCCATAGTCCCTTGCCAGATTGTCTTCTAATGTCTCTTTGTGTTTCCTTTGTGCTACTAACTCTGTGAACTCCCACTCTTGCTGCCTGCATGTAGCTACTTTTTGTCTGCGCCAAGCCACTTGCCTCCCAAATACCTGTTTTCCCAGTCTGCTTCTCCTGCTGCTGTGCCTGCCTGTCTGTAAAGCTGGTCCTCATCACTTTATCTACTGAAGTTCCTTCATTGCACCAGCCTGCCTGGATGTCTGTGCTTGGGTCCTCCCTGTCTGTGCTCCTATCACCAGCCGTGACATGTCATTAGAACATTTTCTCAATAAAAACTAGATTCAGGCAAGCAAAAGCATTTGAGGTTTTAAGTGTGTCAATACGCAGAACATTAACCCATCAAAACTGTCTGCCAACAACTGCTTACAGTTGACTTGTTCTCCAAGTTAGTCTCAAGTGCTATAAAATACACATGACACATCTGGCTTAGTGCTCCTCCAATAAAGTAGAGGCAGGATGTTATGATTGAATAAAAACTTGTTCCAGAGTCAAATTAAGGGGGTACTGATTTTATGTTGTTTTTCAGTTCCTTGCAGAATTCCCTGATTCTTCTGAATTCCCAAACACAAATAGAGAAGTTTTTCATCATTGCTTGTGGGATATCTCAGGTGTACAGTTCAATTTCACAATTATGTAAGTGCACATATGATGCGGTACAACCTTCACAAGTCTGTTTGCCAGAATCTCAGTCAGAATTGTATCAGAGGTTTGCTTTTCCAGATCTTATATCACCACTGCAGCCTCATATTAAATCAATCATAGGTTTCTCAGGCTTGATAACTGGTTTTAATGTCAGTGAGCCAGCCTGCACAACACACACATTTACACACACACAGGGCCTAAAATGAATCCTGCCACGGAAACTGCTGGTAACCATAGTTTTTTCAAAACAGAAGTACTTCTGATTCTTTACTGAAGATAAAGAAAGTAAGTAAGTAAATAAATAAATAAATAAATAAATAAAACAAATCACCCTGTTTTTTATGATGTTTTATCACAGAAAGTAATTTCCTATTTCCTTGTCGGATTTGTTGTTTGTTGCCAGAGCAACCATCGTTCACCAAGCATCATCTCCTGCCGTGCCTCGAGTCCGTCATGTGGGGGCGGCGCGTTTCGGTGTTTGTCATCCGTCGCCCTCCCCGTGTTGGAGGCAGTGGAGCCTCCACACAGCCTGAAGGAAACCTGAAGCAACTACACTGAGGATTTACAGCAGAAGAAGTACGTGAGTCATGGATTTTTACTCTTACCATTGCACTTGATAGTCCGGGATTTGTTTTACGAATGTCGGGCTGATTTCTTTTCTTTTACTTTTATTTTTTATTTAGTTATTATTATTATTATTATTATTATTATTATTATTATTATTATTATTATTATTATTATTATTATATTTTTGTGTCATAAGGTGTCATAAACAGATCTCATCATCATGAGGAAGATCACCGGCAAGCACTTGTTGTGCCTCTTTCTGCTCGCATTTCCTCTATCCTGGGCAGAGGACACAAAGGAAGATGTGAAGACGAGGGAGAATGATACAGGTGAGGATTCTGTTTTCACATACATTCAGGCTGGTTTTTGTTTGCTTTTTGTGCGTGAGCCTCTAAAAAAGGTTCATCGCAAATAAAAATGGTGCAGCTTTTTAAGGAACATAATGACTAGATGAGAAATTAATTAACCGAGTATCGAGTATCAGTAAATTCGATTATATGCAAGGAGGAGAGAAGAAGCTTACTCCTACCGGCTCATTTCACAATCTCTATTTGAGAGTATCATTATAAAAATTTAAATTATGAAAAGAACTTGCATGAAATTGAAGAATCTGCACACAGGTGGTTTTGCAATAAGACTTCTGATCAATCTTCTCAAACTCAGCTTAAGGATTAAGTTTATGACAGCTTTAAACTATGGTTCTTTCAATTTCAAGAGTTGTATTTTGATGGGGTAGTTGTTATGCAGAATTAACAGGACACCTGGAGAGTCTGCCAAACTTAAAAGCCCAGTCCATATTTTTTGACCATAGCAGTTACAAGTGTACTAACAAGCAGTTTGTCCTGATGATTAAACTAACAGTGTGTAGAGACCACAATATGTCATTGTTGAGTTCTGATCTGTGGGGGACTTACGTTATGTCATTATACTGCCCTAAGGAGGTGCTAAAGTTGGAATTTTTTTATTCTACATATAAGAGCTTGTCATGCTGAATTACAGAAAAATATATGTAAGTTAAGTTGCCTAAGACAACATTTAAAAGGAACAGTGTGTAGTAAGCCTGTTTAACCATTAACAACTTAGAATGTATCATTGCTTTTTGTTAGTTTATGCATTAAAAGAATTTAATGATAATGTGAAAAACATGTTTCAGTCCTGAGTTTCAAGTTCTGTGCTGAGGAAACCATTTGATGTCTTGTTTGTGCTGACCTCCAGTGGTTTTGTATGGCAGCGCAACATTATCATGGTGTGAAGTGTGTTAGCAAATAGTTGACACACCTTTAGTAGACACAAAGAAGCATTAGCATTTATTTTTTAAGTTCTGTTTCTGGCCCCTCAAGAAGTCACACATTCACTCTCCTGTTACTCTCAACCACTACCTGTCCCTTTAGCCGTTAAATGCTCCTATGTGTTCTCCAGCTAGATGCTAATTTTGTCTTTTTGCTGTTTGGTGCTGGACAGGTAGTGTTCAGTGAGTTTATAAAAAAAAATGTTTTCGCTAAAACACGCAGTGTAACTGTAATTATTATGGTCATGAAAGGAAACCGGTAAGCTAGTGGAGTCTAGTGGATTCGTCACTACAAATTAACCCTTTCACATTACACATAGTTATGTTTTTCTTCCATTGTTAGGATGAAATTATCGTTTGGGGCAGCCTTAAGTTGCTGTAGTGATGCGTAAGTGCACTGTGGGTGTGGTCAGTACACCATGACATCACTGTTGGGTGTGGTTACAAGTGCAACAGAGCATACTTCTGACCACACACAATTATAATGCTCTATCAGAGGTCCTGTAGACTTGGAACTCAAGTTTTGTAAGTTTGACCCTCAGACTGTGATTTAGCCTGCAGGACATGAGGGAAAAAGTATGTGTTGCATTATAATTTCTTAAGAAGACAGATGGATCTCAAACAGAAAATGCTATATTTCAAGTAGTAGAGATCTTCAAGTGGAAGATCAAAGTGTGGAAGTGGGCCTCAGCATCAGCAGGACGAGAGGCATGAAACATCAACAAGCAGAGCGAAAGTATTTTCTGCACTGTAATAGATCAAGTGTACACATCTGGCCAAAGATTATCCCCAAAGTGCTGAGCTGGATTGGAAAAGAAGGTGCAGCGGCCATTGATCATGAGGCAGAGTGAAAAAGGTCAGAGCCAAGAGGAAAGATTTTTGATTTGCTGCCCTTATCAACTTGCATAGCATCTGGTATAAAAGACACGTTGTAGTCTTAGGGTGAGGGCGTTGGAGGTACCAGTTCATGCTGTAAGTGTTTTAACTTTGAGGGACGTTTTGGTGATGTTCCAAAGAACATCCAGGCCAGCAGAGGGTAAGTGTGGAGCCAAATCAATTTGGTTTCCATCAGAACACTGACAGTCTTAGCTGCTATTTCTTTCTGTAAAAAAATATCACACTGCCAGAAGCCTTGGATATCAATCCTTCTCCATTGTTTATGGGAACATACCAATATGGTTCAAAGCAAACATGATTGTAAATCATGTCCATCTGTACAGATCTGGCATGGTGGATTCATTTAGTGAAAAAAATAAGCACACCCTACTTATTTTATTCCACGTACTGTTAACATGCTGTTGTCACTGTTAGATGTACAAAACAAAACCATTGCTTCCGATGTATGAAGCTGCCTTCAGTTCAAGCAGGAGATCCATGATTGAAATTCTTCTACTTTACTGAGGTTAAGCAAGCCAAATCAGCAAACAATGACTCAACAGTTTATCGATAAGAATCATTTCAGAAGACAAATACCAGGGCAGTTTGATTGAAGAGAAAACTTTACACAAGGTCCACTTACTACTGTTCATTACATCACATCACATAACCTAAGAAGGGAACTTCATTCACATGAACTTGTGGGTTACTTGATGACAACTGAGAAAATTCTGTCCACTGAGGAAGACTGTGAGATGTGAATGAAAACTGAAAAAAAGTTAGCAAGTGGGCTTTGAGTCATGAACAAAGTTGTTCTATAACCTTAATAAAGTGTTTATTATTGTAAACATAAAGCAGGTTGTTAAATTCTTAACATCGTCAATGAAAGGGTGCCATATCTTCTCAAACACGTTTTTTTTATTTCAGTACATATGTTATTTTTCAAAAGGAAGGGTTGTTAACATCTGTCTCAACCACTGTGTCACATCTGGTCTATGAGTCTTTTTCCATAATAGTGCAATGCATTTTTTGGCATTGAGCAAACGGAGGCCTATGAGTGTTCTTTCACTTTTGTTGAAGTTATGCTTTTCTGGATACAGACCCAACAAAAACAAATTAGGGTCCAATGTGATTTGTTTTGAGAATTTTTTCAATTGTTACTCTCACCTCTTCCTCAAAACATTCTAATTTTTCTACATTGCCATAAACAATGGAATAGGGTTCCTTTACTTTCCATCCATTTTGTGCAAATATCTGGTATGTTTTTGTTATATCCGTTTAGTTCCACTGGTGTAACATACATCCGCATTAGCCATTTATAATGTATCAGTTTAAGACGTACATTTGTTGATTTGGTTTGAACTCCTGCACAAGCCATTTCCCACTGTTCCTCTGGAATTTCAGTCTCCAGGTCCTCTTTCCAGGCCTTCAATCTATTTAATGCATATTTACTTCTCCTCTGAGGCTGCTCCTGCTCACAGTCAAATGTTAGCCTGACAGAACAAAGAGAGGAAACTAAACAAGAAACTGCATTGTTGTTTCCCCTTCATTTGTAATAAGAATATAGGTCTCAGGAGTGTGGTGAAGGTGCCTTTTTCTTGGCCAGACAAACTGAATTGACCTCCACTGGAAAAAAAATGGACAGAGATCATTGTAATAGACAATGTTTATCGAATGTGCTTATTAATAGTAAATAACAATTCTTCTATTATTTCCAACCCTAGTTTGGAGCCAAGCAAAGACCAGACGACTGTTTGCAAGGCAAAAGACTTCTCCGACACAGGGAGGACGCATTTCTGTGAGTTTTCTTCGTTCTTCTTAAACTGCCTTTCTATGCCCCATAAGGCCACTGTATGTCCACTAACGTTTCAGGTGTGATTATGAATGCTTTGTTGCACGTGTCCATGTTTCTGCATGGACAATGTTCCTTTTAAATGTTGTCTTAGGCAACTTAACTTACATATATCTTTCTGTAATTCAGCATGACAAGCTATTATATGTAGAATAAAAAAATTTCCAACTTTAGCACCTCCTTAGGGCAGTATAATGACATAACTTAAGTCCCCCACAGATCAGAACTCAACAATGACATATTGTGGTCTCATAAAATTTAGATAGCTAAATATACTTTATAGATCCCCTAAGGGAAATTGTTAAACGTGGTGAAGGTGTTGGCAAACTGCTGCTGCTTTTTTATACATTCAGCAGAGAAACACCACATTAGCTTTTATTTGGAGTCACATTTTTGGCCACTGATGTTTGTTAACCCAATATTCACTCTCTTTTTGCTCTGTTTTGGTCTCTACCAACTCCTAAGGGAAATATCTGGCTCTTTAGCTACTAAATGCTCTATTATGCTTGCCAGCTAACCCCCTGGGCTTTCTGTTTTGAAATGTCTCTGATGAGAGCAATAAGATTGAACCAAAACATTAAAGTTGCAGGCTGTAAAACCAAAACAATGAGCTGAAAGACACTAAAACCCTCTGCAGTGCTGAGGGGAACTGAAGAGATGAGTGAATTGTGGGTCTTTCACTATGAGCAAATCCTTTCACCTTACACATAGTAATATGACCAGCTGTGTATAAGAAAAACTCAGATTAGTGCAGCTTTAAAATTTAGCTTTGTGTTCAAACTCTGCATACAGAGACAAACATGAGACATGAGTCAAACGGTTGATGTGGATTTTACCCAATTTTCCATGTAGCTGTGAGACGTTTCCTGTGAATACATCTCTCTGTTGGTGTTATTTCAGAAACAAAAGTCAGACCTTATGACACCTGCACGTCGCTGTGGGCGCTTGATGGAGAACTGCTCATCTCATGTGCAGTGCTGCGACCCCTGCGCCTCCTGCCGCTGTCGACTCTTCAACACCATTTGCCACTGTTGGAGGATGAACCCGCTGTGCTTAAAGAGGACATAAATAAATGGGGCACACACGCACTCACAGACACACACATGCTCAAACACTCCCCGGGGACATATACAATGCTAAGTATATCTACACATGGGAATTCACTTACACTGCCCTCTGGCCTGAGTAATACTTACCACAGTTCAGAGTAAAGTAGAAACATTTGGAAAATCATGAAACAGTCTGAGGTTTAAAGTGAAAGTTCTCTGCATTGTTGATGACTTCCACACTTCTGTGAAGGAGAAGTGTTTCAGTTTTCTGAGGCATTAACATGAAAAAAACAAAACAGAAATGTTTACAGAATATCCAGATACCCTACATACAGTATGTAGATGTAACAACGGAGAAGTGATATGTTTTTTCATGTATGTATACAGTCACATTAAGTATGTGTTGTTCTTGTGCAGTGGGGTATTTCCCACACTACTGCTGCTTTTTAATATCTTGCTCTCCCGCCATGTTAAACTTGTCTGGACGCCAATAACTGGATTTACTTTGGAACATACATTTCTTTTTTTAAACTCACTGCCCTACAGACTAAATATGAAAAAAGAAAAAGAAAAATAATCTGATTTGTGCCATTAACGGTTAAAAAAATTAATGTCGATGTATTAGTAAAGTTAGTTTATATTTTTGCTATTGAATAAATACATTGTAAGCCTATATAATTCTTGTGTTTTATTCTTTTCTTTATCTTTTTTCAATCAAAATGTCCTTACATGCTTAAATATAGAATTACTTATGTGGGGATTTATGGGAAGGAACTGTGTTTCATTTCGGCAATATCAGACACGGGATCAAAACAAAGCAAAGAAAAAAGCAGTTATTTTGAAAATGTTTGCTGGCAGCTATCTTGTGGATAAACAGAGACTAAACCTGCTTTGTAGTCTTTTCCTGGATGGTTTTGTGGAAAGCAGGAAGATAATGAACATTAAGCACATTGAAGGGGGCCAAGAGATGCGCATAGATAGACACATGTTGATTTTAGTCTGTGTGAACTCCAAAGTAAAGCAGTTTTACATCTCTTAAAGCTTATCCAGGCAATCTGTGGTGCATATGCAGGTAATACCTTGTCTGGGACCCTGTCTGCTCCTCTTCTAATGGAAAGTGTAGAGAAAGAAGGATGTCTAATTGCAAAAATAGGCACATCTGATGAAATGAAACAGTAGCTCTTATCTTTCCATTTCATAGAGATCATGACATATGTATTTCGTTAGCTGTAAACAGTTACAGTATGTCCTCCAAAGCCAGGATCGTGAAGGAGTTGAAGATAGAGAAGAGTGAAGTATTACTGAAAAGAGCCTTAATCACATTTCAGCCATGTTTCCATGATGCAGTAACTCATCTATATTCGTAGAGCTAAACATATGTACTGCATGTGTTTAAATGAAAATCAGTCATACATTTAGGGAGGAAGACACAAGGAAAGGTCAACCATGATGTGCAACATACATTTTTCGACGAGGAACATGATAAATGTTGGTAGATAATCTTTTTATCTGCTACCTTCACAAATCATCTGATCTGTCTTCTGCCTGTTTTGACACAGATTCATTCTCACACATGCAAAACCTGAGTGAACTTTATCATTGTGAGCGCTGGATGATGGAAGAGCAGTGAATCTAATTTTTTATCCAATGTTTGTTCAGCTTAATTCCCTTTTGACTTCCATGATGTTCAGCCAAAGAGTATTACTCTCTTAATGTTTTTCAAAAAGAGATATGTCTTTCTCTGGGTACACCGAATAAATGTGAGCAAATAGACTGAATGTATTCAAGAGCAGGAACTGGGACAGCAAACACTTTTAGGACTGCTACGGAATTTACTGGTGTCAAAGAGGAAGGGAAAAAAACTGCATGAATGTTAGTCAGAGGGGGAATAATGCAGAAGTTTCTGTAAAAAAAAAAAACCCCAAAGAGAAACACATCTAAACATTACTTAAACTGCAGCCAAGCGTGTTGATAGCTCATTTGGCATCATGGCAGAGCTCAGCTTCAACGTAGATCATGGCTATCTGGAGGGCCTGGTTCGAGGGATGAAGGCTGGGATTCTGACTCAGACAGACTATCACAATCTGGCCCAGTGCGATACACTCGAGGGTAAGACTATCGTATCACACTGTCATTTTTGGACACATCTTTATTTTGTGAATTAAGCTTTCCCTGAAATGTAATACACCCTTTAGCTATGCCCCCCACCCTTTTTTTAAAAAAAATTCTTGTGCATGTGTGCGGGGGTGTCATGCAGTTGAGTGCTGACAGACATTACCCTATCCACCCTCATGTTTCCTCATGTGGATCTTATTTATTAAGGAGTTCACCTGAAATTTCTTTCTAGGAATCAGGCATTCCTTTATGACAGTGAGAGAAACAGCAAGTCAGTAAAGATAAAGCTGGATGAAATGTTCATTTTGAATATGTTTAGTGCCTCACACATATACATAACATGTCAACACTGTGGTAAATGGTTCTTGGAAGGAGTCTTCGAGACAGTTCACTGAAAAACACACTGTACACCATATGTACTTGTTTATATAATGCTTACGATTGAACACAATCATAAAACTTATGATTGTGTAATAGTCATCGTCAGTTGTGATGTGTTTAGCCATGTGTGTATTACTGCATGTACTGTATTATGATTCACCTCGTCCTGATTTGTAACTGCGACCTAGAAGGAAGTCGCAGTGGGAAAACTCAGATTTTAGAGCACAAGTATCTGTATGGATATACTGGACACAAAAAAGGGGATGTTAAGTACAAAACTCTCAGTTAAAACCTCTCCCCCTCTCCTCTCCTCTCCTCAGACATGAAGCTGCACCTGCAGAGTACAGACTACGGTAAACTGCTGTCCTTGTCTGAGGAGGACCTGACTGTGTCTCTGGTGGACAACAGGCTGAGGGAAAACCTGGTGACTGAATTCAGTTGCCTGCGCTCCAACGCCCTGCCTCCACTCTCCACCTTCTTGGACTATATAACGTATGCTATGACACTGCATGTGGTTTATCATAAATAATACAAAGGTCACAGGATAAGCAAGGTTAAGCACATTAATTATTAATTATTAATTTGCTGTTCCAAAAGAAAACCATGGCTCACATCCATCAATTCTGATGATACCCCTTGTTATTTTTACATACAGTACTGGAAAGCATCAGCTTTACACAGACATAAAGCACTTCATAAAATCAAAGGCCATAAAATTCAGTCCATTAAATTCAAAGAAAACTAATTTCACCGAACCTAGTGTATCCTCCCAGTTTCACAGAATCTAAAAATAAAGGTATGTCAGGGGGGTTGTAATAGAAAATGCCACGCAGACAAATAAAGGTACTTCCATTTACTGTGTTCTCTGTGTTGCCATAGCTACAGCTACATGATCGACAATGTGGTGTTGCTGATCACCGGGGCCCTGAAACAGAAGGATGTGGCAGAGCTCCTCCCGCGTTGTCACCCGCTGGGAGCTTTTGACCAAATGGCAGCCGTGGGCATCGCCCGCACCCCATCTGAACTCTATTCAGCCATTCTGGTGGACACACCATTAGGTAGACTCATCAAATCATCTCTCTTTTATTCCCAAAGATAATAAACTAAAGTAATGATAGCATTAATTCTCTTTCAATCGGAGTCATTGCAAGTCCACCATTTTACAGTGGAAATCGTAGAAGTAATAATATTTAGAAGGAAGCACCTTTGAAAACTCTAAAATATGGAAGCTGATTTATGCCTAGGAGAATAAAAAGATAAGTTAAACATGATGAAAATAAAAAATACTCATGGTTAGTCAGGTTACTAAGTCAAAATTACTTTATTTTGAATTTAACTTGTGTCTTACGTAATGTCAAAACTTAGAGTTAAGGCGTAGTCACACCAGAAAGTGGCACAAATTCATCTGCGTGTCTTCACGAAATGTGTTTTGTTCTCAGGATTATACCCCATTCCAATCAGTAAAGAGTTACTGAAAGAGGAAAAACTCTCTCTGGGATAGCAAGCTTGCTAACTGTCAGTTATCAACAAGCTAATAAAGTGTAATGGCTTTCTCCATTTTGGACTCTGTTCCCTCAGTGATCGGAACTGTCATGACAGCTTTGTGTAAATGAATTTGCAAGTCAAAGTTCATTATAGCCAAACACAAAAAAAATTGCTTAGATTTACTTGTCCAAGTCCACTGACTGTAGTTATGGAAATTAACTGATTCTGCAGTGAAAGATTTTTACAAATGTTCTTTTACCAGCTGGTGTGACCAGAACTCAGAAGTCAGAATTTCGAATTACCCTGAGTATTTTTCATTATTATCATCTTTAACTTTTCACCTGCCTTTTTTTCTATTCCTGGTAGAAATTGGCTTCCACATTGAAGTTCTACCACTGTAAACTAAAAAAAAAGTGGCGCATGATACTGACTGATGACCACTGTGTTGTTTGTGTAGCTCAGTTTTTTCAGGATGCTGTATCTGAGTCCAACCTGGACGAAATGGAGGCTGAGATCCTGAGAAACAAACTGTATAAGGTGATTACAGGATGACATAAAATGGCATGACCATGGTAACTTATCATGATGCACAGTCATCAGGAATTATGGACAGGCGGGCACAAAATGTTCCAAATTGTGACCTTCATCCACTCCACCACCCAACCAGCCTTAGCTCTGATCTGCTTTTCATGATAAAGACTGCCCTCTCTTTTTTTTAAAAGGCATATTTAGAGTCTTTCCACGCTTTCTGCAAGAACATCGGTGGTGCCACAAAGGACACAATGTGTCCTGTCCTGGAGGTACTGTAACAATTTCCACTGCATGAGCTGATGAAGTTTTACATAGTGTTAAAGATTAGTTTTGCTGAAAATGCTTGTGTGTGCATGTGCCCTGCAGTTTGAGGCAGACAGGCGGGCCTTCATCATCACAGTGAACTCCTTTGGGACAGATCTCAGCGGTGCAGACAGGAGTGCTCTGTATCCATCTTGTGGTAAACTTTACCCCGAAGGGCTGCAACTGCTGGCCAAGGCAGAGGACCACGAACAGGTCAAAGCTGTGGCCGACTGTTACCCAGTGAGTCTAAGCTCATCTCTGAGGATTACTTAATGAGACATGCTGTGTTATTGTTGTACTTAACTTCAGTTGGACATGAGGTTAACTTTAACCTAAACCTCCCCCAGGACTATAAAATCCTTTTTGATGGTCCTGAGCCGGAATCACAGTTTAAGACTCTGGAGGACAGATTCTTTGAACAAGAGGTAATAAAAATTTAATGTCCATGTAGCCTCCACATGATTTATGATTATTTTTTTCTTATAGTAAAAATATTTGGACTAAACAACACATTTCACTCTTCTGCTTTTCGTGGGAATTCAGAAAGAAAGTTTGGACAGTCTGTTTCAATCAAAATATTATTTCAATATTTTGATAAGTCGCCCAGTGGGTGACTGTGCAAACTGAAAACATATTCTCAACTTGATTTCAGTTTTAAACTTCATGTATATAAATCTGCATTTCCTGGCCTTCTCTAGTGGCTTCAACTCTCCTCTTTCCTCAGGTGAAGCTGAACACACTTGCTTTCCTGCAGCAGTTCCACTTCGGAGTATTTTACTGCTACATCAAGCTGAAGGAGCAGGAGAGTCGCAACATTGTCTGGATCGCTGAGTGTGTCACACAGAGACAGAAGTCCAAGATACACAATTACATACCCATCTTCCAGTGAACAAATTAACGATAAAGAGCAACACAAACGTGTATTTATACATACATACATAGTATACAACAGTGTAATAAATGCACTTTCCGCAAACTGTATAAAAATATTTGTCGATCTCTTTATGATCTAAGTTTGGTTGTGAGGATTAGTTACTGTGGTTACACTAAAGTCAGTCACAAATATCTTCAGTGTTTGTACTACAGACCACAGAAAATACATAAAAGAGGCCTTGTGATTAATAATAAACTACTTGCTATAGTTAATATGTTTACATTCACATTACTGACACATTATCTGCACGTCTAAACAAGACAAAAGTGCACATTACAAGGAGGTATAATATTGTGTAACTATACAATAGGGTATAAAATTTAACAAAAAAATGTATGCAATTAACTAATGTGGCACAACCAGTGGTATAAGAGTGTAAATGTGTCTGTTTTAGCAGCTAACAGGGTCTTAAATCACTCATCTTTGCTTTTCAAAAGCTTGTCCTTCCTTCATACTTTCACTGAAACAAAAAGGAAAAACAAGTTAAAAAAACTATTTTTTTGCTTTGAGAAATGTAAAACATCTGCCACATCATGACAGCACAGTATTAGAGACTGGACACAGCATGCGTCTAACTATGCACATCTTGGCTCAGTAGTGCTCTAACTTACGGCACTGGACAGGGATCTCCAGAGGTATGTAGTTCTGCTGGCAGAGGTGAACAAAAGCTGATGCTAGTCTGCAGGGGGCTCTGAAGGAGCTCAACTCACACACCGATATGAACTGACCAGGATCCACCTGACAACACAGAAACACTGCTGTAAACACGAAGCTCACAATCAATCACAAATTCACATCACGTATAGGACTGAAAATGAGCCAGGATTTAATATTTAGCTGCCAGAGGGAACACAATGGATTTGTCTGGCAGAACCCAAGCCATGCATTCTATTTCCTTGAGGTCACATCTTTAAATTCATGGTCAGGTCAGGCAACAGAAAGAGTAAAGAAATATTTTTCTTTCCACCAACTTTAAGTAAGAATAGTAATTTTTTAAAATGTATTTATTTATTTTGCAGTGCTATGACCAGTTTTTTGCTTCATCGATTCTGGGAAATGCATAAGGTTATGTTTGCCATGTTAATTTTTCTCATCACGGCCAGCTGATGAATGTCTTATCTTGGCCATGAATTCCATAAAATGTTACGAAAGGTCAGAGATGTGTGGTGGGCGCAGTGCCAGGCACATGTTTTCATGTGTGTTATGTCCAGATTCAATTTACCTCACCGTACAGTGATGAAAGCCATGACTTATTTCATGTCCCTTAATCTTAGATCATCCTAGGGAAACAGTTGCTCATGCATGGCAGTTCAGTTTTTTTCTACTCACCACTCTAAAGCAGGGACTCAGCGGAGAATCAGGAGAAGAGAACAGAAAATCGCAGCTCACAGGGCTTGCGGTTGTTGCAGCTGGCGGCCTGATACACTCCGGTTTCATCTGAAGGAACGCACAAATGGTCAGACTGCAGATGAGATGAGAACTGGATACTTTCATGTCAACAAAGCTCGATTAAATTGGCATGTGCAGACATTTGTAAATACAAGAATCGAGAATTTGCCTCTCACTTATCCTACCTGCCAACTGTAGAAAAAAACGTCCAAGTTTTCAGCTTGAGATCCGTCAGGCAAAGGAAAATCATTCCCTGCTTCATTGTCATTGGTCCCTAACAGACCAGTGGATGTGCCTATGTAAAAAAAAAAACATGCATACCTACCAGAGAATGACGTTTCTTAAAAATATGAAATTAGTGTTAACAAATATTATGTTTTCCTACCATGTAACCATCCATCCAGTGTGAAGCTGCACACCTCAGTCGACAGGTCACATGATACTGAAACTCCTTTCTGATTGGACACCTGTACAATGTTTGACCCGCTCCTGACAGCAGCCACTCCACTGTCACTGTGAAATGTGTGTGTTACAGCATTGTTGCAGTTGGCCTTCACCTGTGACACAAACATCTTTTTAAATGTTTTTCTTTTTAATTCTCTTGTAAATAAATAAACCAGATGCCTTGAAAGACACCTCTTACAAACCGCCTTTAGCACATACCTGTCCACTGTGCTGAATGTGGACGGTGCTGTTACTCATTTCCATCAGGAGAAAGCTCTGTGAGTCTGAGTTGAGAAGCAGCGTGAATGAAGGGTCAGAGCTGACGTCTCGGGCGAGGAGCAGTGGACATGAACCCGGCAGCTCGTACAGGTGACCATCAAACGTCACCACAAACTGATCTCCCACCAGCAGAGCTTGGTCTTTTGGAGAGAGACAAAGATAAAGACAGAGAGACAGACTTTAAGTACTTTAAATCCATCATTTACACGTTACCATTGTAGAAACCATGTTACATAGTTCTTCCCAAGAATCTTCCCAGAAAATTATCAGGAAATAAAGGACATATGAAATAAAATGTTACCAACCCCTTTACTGAAGCTGTCTTATGCATATATTGTTAAAGTTAAATGTGAGTTTGTTTTACGTATAAACGGGCTGTCCATGATCTTCCTCTTGAGGCGGTAAAGTTCAGCAGTGGGTCTGATGGAGGCGAGGGTCTGCAGGGGCCTCAGGAGCCACTCTTCCAGAAGGATCTCCACCACTCCGGCCTCGGCCAACCTCGACCGGGGCGGCGGGGGCAGCGGCAGTGACACAACCACTGCACACTCGCTGGAAAAAAGCCGAGAGGATTCTGATCAAAATGTCTTTACGGAGAATCCTTTTCTGACATCTGTTCTGCAACACATGAAAAACTTTGAAGCTTGTGGTCAAGCTGTTGCACAGTAAGGACTGATTTGGTAACTTGGTTTCAAGAGCCTCTTAATGACTGTATTTTAGTTTTTAGTTAAAGTCAACTTCAAACTTCAAACTCTGAAATACTGTTAAAACAACAGTTAAGTAGCCTATACATCTAAAAAAAATCATTGATTCTGAACCAGATGTATCCCAGTTTTTATACAGACATCTTCTGACATTAGCTCCTGCTGTGTGGGTTTTAGCATACTACAACAAAATGAAAGATTTATCCTCTCTCTGACATGTTTAAGTCATTTTATGAAAAGTAAGGCACAGAAAGCTTTTCTTCATGTAGTGCTCAGACATGTACTGTACCTGGGGGAGAATTTGTAGACAGAGGCCAGTTGTTTCCTGACTCCAGACAGAGCCGTGGCCAACCTGGTCTCCACCCAGTAGTAGGTCTGCTGTCCAACCTGATTCACACAAAAGGTCAACTTTTAATACACATACGTGAGAATGTTTAAATGCATATTAGTATCCTGGTTTTGAGTCTAATCCTGGATTTGATCGTAGTTGGGATATTAAACAAACATTCCTTTAGAATAGAATAGAATAGAATATACTTTATTGATCCCTTTGGGAGGTCCCTTGGGGAAATTTGGGTACCAGCAGCAGTACAACACCAAAAAACACAGTAAAGCAGCAGTACAAAGTAAAAAAGTAAAAAGTAACTAACTAAGTTAAGTTAGTTAACTAAGGTGCTGGTATAAAATAGAATGTAAATGAAATAAAATATAAAAGTAGAATAAACTCTTGAATAATTAGTACTAAAATAGAACAAGGGTGGATTCAAGTAAAAAATTAAAATATAAAGTATATACAAACATTGCAAACAAACATTGCACTCTTAGATGTGGAAATAATAATAAATTACTGCACATGAGTTATTGCACATAGAACGTGATTCTAACATTGGTGCAGGTTTGTCTTCCCTTTACCTGCTAAGACATTTCTACATGATTGTGCAGGTTCCTCACCACATCCAGGGCAACACCGAACGTGGCGACGCCGGCCTGAGTCAGAGGTCTCAGCTGAGCGTTCCCAAGCAGAGCATGCAAGACTTCCACAAGTCTGTCAGTCCACAACAGAACAGCTTCCCTCCACTTCGCCTCCAGCTGCTGGCCATTCACATCCTGATACACACCTGCCAGAGTGGCCAGGGGTCCTGAGGCACAAATCAACATCAGGGTTTGACTTATGTTTCAAGGGAGACTGAGAATGTGTGCAACAGCAATAAATTTCATTTTTCTAATCCCTGAGGTCACTCCTCTGTCTTACTTTAGCGATATGGGATAGTGAATAATGAAATTTATTTCTGGGGTTGGAGTATCACGGTGAAATAAATGAATGCTGTGAGTAACAGAGATCTTTTTCTGGCTTCAGATAATGACAGAGGGTGAGAGGATTAGTTTACGATTCCAAGTTTCTTGAAAAAAAAACTAAATTTATGGCTATAGGAGGTAAAGCAGGGGCTGGCTGTAATTCCCTGACTCAAAAACCAAACAGTGCATCTATGTATTTACAGCAACTAAATTTCCTGTGTATACACATCTACAGTACTCCACGACTGCATTGTAGCTTCTGTACTTGTTGACCTGTCTGTACATTAAATGAAAGAAAATGTACCAAGTATTTTTTTAACATTACAAAATGTGGGACCCCATTCAGCTGACATGAGTGGTTAGCGTGGTCTCTCTGCACTCACTCCTCAGCTCCTGCTGTCCCAGCAGTGAGGCGTGCTGCAGCAGACTCAGAAGGCGAGGCAGGCTGCTGGTCACGGTGTGACGAAGGGAGCTGTTCTGCCACAGAGCCAACAAACCTCTGTCTCTCTGCCCCAGTAGAGCTTCAACTCGCTGGGAAACATGAAGCGGCACAACGCTCAGCTCCTGGAGCAAATCACTGTCTCTGGACTGCAGAGAATGTTGTGAAGAGAAGAAACAGCACATTGAAACCTAAGTTAGATCCATTGTACATTGTTTACATTAAGTTTCCTAGTTTTGCTGTCTTGTGGTTACCTGTCGCCTGAATTCTGTGAGGAGATGCTGTAATGTCTTGATTCTTTCCAATAGTTTATTCCATATCCGAGAGCTCAAATAGTGAATCCGTGCCTGTGAGAACAACATACAGCGTGTAAAAGTGTCATATTATATATGTAGAAGCAAAAATTTAGCTCTTACCTCTACTGCATTTAGACTCTCCAAACAGCCACTTGCTCTCAGCATCAGCCTCTGATCGGCTCTTCCCACAGACACACTGCCCAGAGTTGTAGGTTTGCTGCTGCCGTCTCTTTTCTGTACATCCAGCATCAAACTGCGATTTGTTCCCACACACGTCACTACAGTGAGGTCCTCACAAAGGCCTGGGCCTGGACATGAAGCGAGTGAATTCTTCATAATCATAGTTGTAATATTCTTTTGCCATTTTTTGCGAATATGCCAAAGATTATTCTACATTTACCGTTCGCATATCCTGCTGTGGTCTGAAGGCACCGTCCCTCTATCGTACCGTTCAGCCAGATCTTCTCTTTGCGGTCCAGCCTGGCTTGCACCTGGAGACCAGAGCCCTGGGGCCAAGATAAGGCACTGCTTCCTACTTCCACACTCCAGTTACCTATTCTAGACTGTGAAGAACATACACACACGTTTGTTGTATCACAACTACATATACATCCCAAAACCTCGCTCTAATTTTGCTCTTAATTCTAACATTAATTAATTAGAATAGAATAGAATAGAATAGAATAGAATAGAATAGATCTTTATTGTCATTGTCACAGGTACAACGAAATTTAAAGTGCTCTCCAGTCAGTGCATAAAAAATATTAAAAAGAATAAATAAATAAAACATATAGTAACATTAGCAGCATACATAACAGACATACACATGCAGTCATACACACCAAATCATTGCCTAAAAACAGCGTATTGCATATTATTTTTTTGTAGTATTGAGGGTTCTTATTGCGGTTGGATAAAAACTGTGTTTGAGTCTGTAATTAATTAGTTCAGAATAATATTGTACTTTAGCTGATTTAGCTCTGGTAAAGCTTTGAGCGCTCTGCTTTCCTACAAGTTCATCTAAGAGCACGGGTGGAGTCATTTAGCCAGGGGGGTACCGACAGTGTTAGCCCTTAGGTCTTTTAAGTTTTAAAGGAGCTACACAAGATGTGCTCTGTTAAACTAAAGTTACAAGGACACGTTATAGTACTACATTGTAGTTGTTTACCTCAGAGAAAAGAGACACGTTGGTGACCTGAGCAGTGGTGGAGTTGGTGAGGGCGAGTGTGAGGCTGCACTGGTAGGGGCGTCCTGTCACTGATAGACGAGACTGTGTGTAAAACAGCTCCTCTCCTGAGTTCACTCTGTGGGATCCTGACCATGAAAGAGCCTGAGACACACATACACAGATATACAACATGATGTTATACTAATTAAATGTTTCATCAAATAATTCTTCCAGGCTGGAGACTCTCCCAGCATGCACTGGTTGTACCACGGATCCAACGCAGGACAAGCAGAGACTATTTGTTATCGTCAGTGAGATAACTGTGAGGACTCACAGGCTGAGGGGGGCAGAGGCCCAGCAGCACTGTGTGCTCCAGACGGTCCCTGAGGTTGGTTTGGATTTTAGCCAGCAGTGTGTGTGAAGGACAGGGTGCAGGAGACACTTTATCCAACCCAACGTTAACCTGAAGGCTGTGCGTTCCCCGTGGACCCTTCTAGAAACACAGAAACACAAAGTTTTTCAAAACACCAGCCATTAGCCATCAGACATGGTAACTTGTATTTTGTTGATTTATATGTATAGTATGCAGAGGAGTACCTGGTACTTCACGCCTTGCTTAACACTCCTGTTGTCCCATCTTAGCTCTGCATTTTGCAAATATGAGTTTCCCTCCTGACCCACTGACACACAACCTTTAACAGAAGACACTATCATCTACACACGCACGCACGCACGCACGCACGCGCGCACACACACACACACACACACACACACACACACACACACACACGTCAAGTAATGGGGCAGTCCTTAAAAACAAATATGGCCATCAGTACCCATGAAGAGCTTTGAAACTGTAGGCGACCCACCAACCTGTTGTGCTGAGAACAGAGCACATGCCTGCCCCCTGCTGGAGTTGGTCTGCCACTGTTTGTTTAGGGTGACTGAGACATTGACAGGGACTCCACTGTCCCATGACAGATGGGTCTACATGCACAAAAACACACAGTTAAACTCCAAACTAAATTCTTAGTCTTACTAAAATGTAATGCATTAAAAATAATTCACATATCTATTCGTTTCCTTCTCCTGAAAGATGTAACTATTCACTTGTGTAAATTACTCATTACAGTTTGATCAAATGTGCAGTAAATTATTATTACATGAAGTCCATTACAGTGGATAGATGTATAACATGTTCAGAATAACAAATACTATTTTTCAAAAAATTACATTTAGGTTGTATTGGATCAATAAAAGAGACACAGTGACAAAACTGTTATAAATAATTGAATTTCCAGGTTTAATGATGTGCTGCGATAGACAGTTTTGTATTGTAAAATAAAAGTGTGAGCATCCTTGTGCACCTGGTGGCTGCTGCGTTGTTCTCTCTGTGAGCTGTGTGACAGTGTGTGAAGGGACAGCTGGCTGAGTGCGGAGGAGAACGGCTGTTTCAGCTCCAGCTTGGTCTCGTTCATCTCCTCTGACCAACTCCACGAGCTGAGAGCTCTGACCTTCAGATGAACAGTCACAGTTCATGACCACAGAAATCCAAACAGGCGCTCACACTCGACATTTAATAAACTTATGGGGTGTTTAAATCATTAAAGCTGCATTTCTACCATTGTAAAGTCTCCAGCAGTTTCCGTTGTGGTCAGGATTTTGTTCACAGATCAGGAGATTTTTTTTTCTGCACTAACTCTACAATATTTTAAAGTCAGTCCCACATGTATTTTTCCTAAATGTTTGTTACATTTTAATTCAGATTAAACAGAAAATGTTTTGTCTTTTTCTTTGAAGCCGGTCAAGTTCAGCTCCTGAGCAACAATAACTGAATGACAATTTTTCAGTGTTTTCAGGGTCATGACACACTTTGTACAGTCTGACCTGCTCCAGGCGTCCATGCCTCGTCCAGCCCAGTGATAAACTGTCTAGTCGGCCCTGTAGAGAGCGCTCCAGTGTCACCTCCAGACTGGTCCAGCGAGGAATGCAGTTGATCTGAACTAAGATCAAGGACAAGTTTAAGATATCAACAGTCTCTGGCCACCCTCAGTTCAAGGTGGTTAGCAGTATTTCGCAATCAAGAGCTGTTCGATCATCAGTAGCTTCATGCTTTTTTTTTTTTTAGCCCTGTAACAATCAGAAGATGTGATGGAAATCAGCAAACACTGTTCCAATTATAGTTGTGTAGCTCTGCAGAGTTGGTTACCCTTCAGGGTCTGGTTCCCCATCTCCAGTGCTGGAGGAGCAGAGTACAGACCAGACAAGCTGAGCTCCCGATTGTCCCACACAGCTCCATGTTGAACTTGGTAGGTCCAGTTCCTGGATTCATACACTGTCCTCACTGCTACAGTCCTGGGGAGTGGCCTCAACTAGAGAACAAAAACCAATCACTGAAACATTTACAATGTGGGTTCATCTTGATGTTCAGGGTGTGGAAAGACTAAAATGTCTATTAAAGTTTGGTCAAAAATGAGAGAAAACATACTGTAACTATGGATATGGTATTTGTGAGAGTCAGTCTCTTATGTTTTTTGTTTGTTTGTTTGTTGACAATAGCACACATTATGTGCATGCTCATCCTTAACACCAGAATTACAGAGCAACATGAAACCAAAGAAATACCTGTGGGTACGAGTGTTTGAGCTCCAGAGCCTGTCTGTATCCGCTTTCGATGGCTGCCAGTTCCCCCAGAGCCCACATCCTCCTCCTGCCTGACAACACCTCCAACAAGCCTGACACGCTGGACTGAGACTGGTTCAACTGGAGACAGGGAAAAGAAATAGTGACTTACAAATAAATATGAAAAAGAAAACAAATAAGAAGTGTAAAACAAGTGTAATTCCAGGAAGGGATCACAACAGTGTTAACAGACTTTACTTTGAAGAGCATGTTGTTTCTTTCTCATTCAAACATGATTTAAAAGGAGTGCCTCTGAAGATAAGAACCCACCTGAGAGCGGAAATTGAGCTGAGAAGGCAGGTAGACCAAGATCTTGGGGATATTCTGGACAACCTTCACCATCAGGTCCTTGCTGGACAAAAGAACATCTATCACTTAAAGTATGTGTGTGTGTGTGTGTGTGTGTGCATGTGTTTGACTGACAGGAGATATGGCTTGGTATTTTCTATTAGTATAAGTTTTAGAGTCTGGTTGTAAACAATGAGCCTGTGTGACTGGTGTGTGTGTACCTATGAGACAGATGGTGTCCCTGGATGATGAGTGCAAGTGATGAGCTGAGTTCGGGGTTCACAGCCATGGAGCACCTCAGCTGTGACTCGGTGAGTCTTCCCCAGGCTTCGAGCTGTAGCAATAGTCAGAGCGGTGGTTAGCAAAGAACAAACTTGTTGGAATTTTCAGTGCATGCTATCCCCACCTGTAAAACAGGACTAGTTTGTCCCTGTACAGTGTGTTTAAGTGTAACTCTGGCCTCCTTGGACCCTCCATGTGCCCTCCAGCCTCCTACGTCCCCCACCAATCGGACCCTCCAGTCTCGACAGTGAACATCTACTGATGCACTCCGAAGAGGACCTGCAGATAAGATTAATAGCCCCTCATCACCACCATGAGAAGAACAATAGTTGAAAGCGTTTTATTTTTTTGCAGGAGAAAGCTAAGAGCTGTCTGCATTTGGTAATTTAAAAAGTTAAACGGTGACATCTGCTGGTTGGTCTTTTATACTGTATTTGTAAGGTCAGATTCAAGGCACATCCTTGTGATGAAACAGAAACAAATATTAGGCATAGCTGTGTGAGTTGTGTGCTGCATTAAAATGCTAGTTTTTTTTTTTAATTTCTTCCATACGAAGAAGGAAAATTATATTCTAATATTTATATATTTATATATTTAAACATCCCAACCTTCGGGGAACAATATTAAAAGTGGGTTAAAGGTCACACATATTAAATTCAGCTGTTAATACAATTTCACCTTTGAAGTGAGCAGTCAGTGCAGTGTCCAGACTGAATTGTGTCCCTGTTTGGTTAGAAGCTAGTGGAGAGTAGTAGAGCTGCAGGGCCAGACGTCCATCAGCCACACTGACATTAAAGCCAGAGGCGAGCAGCTTGTATCCGTCCACAGTGAGCTGAGCCCTGGACTGAAGCTGAGGAAAGACTCCCTGGATGGAACATAGACCCTTGGAGAAACAAAAATCACACGAAAGTTTTTTGTACCCTAATAAATATAAATAGATATGGTTTTGAGAAATAAAATGGTTATGCTGGGCGTTTTAAACCTTCGTTCAGTTACCTCTGTACTGAGTGGTAGTCCTCTGTGCTGTAGCCATGACCAGCTGTGCCACATGCTGCCACTTATCTCTTTGATCATGGGGAAGGATTTCATCTTCAGTCTCAGTCCTGCCTGCTGACCTCCAAACTGGGTTTGTAAGGTCAAGGCCTTCCCCCCAGAAAATCCAAGCTCTACCTGCACACACAGCCACTGATATATTAATGATCTGAGAGACTGACTGTATACCTTCATTAACTGAGCTGTTTTCCATCCATCGACTGTCGGTCTTTCATAACTGACTAGTTGAATCTACTTGAGGTTTTTTTTACCTGAATGCTGTTGTTTCCG